>NC_083595.1:19619576-20252076 GCF_027579695.1 Neoarius graeffei
AGTAGCGAACAGCAGAAGAGGTGAGGAACAAGGAGAACGAACGAACATGGAACTGATAACTTTGTTTATATTCTTGAATAGCTCTTCTTCATGACGACAACCAGAAGTGTACCAACACGATGGGGCGTGTAGCGCCACCTGTGGCTCGGGTGCACAATGTACCTCACACAATAGCTTGATTTCCTTGTGTGCATGTAGGATTGGATTTCTCTGGCACCCCTGCTGGAACCCTTAGCTCAATTACCGACAGTAGCTTGATTTGGATGTGCATGTAAATGCACTGACTATCCTTCTGGTCTCTAACCAACACAGCAATGTCATCTGCATATGCTGACACTTGAAAATTATTACCACAAAAAGGAAAGGTCACACCACTTAATTCCTTTCTTAAACTTATTAAAAGTGGCTCTACTGCAAGGCTATACAGCATGCCGGATAAGGCACAACCTTGTCTAATGCCCCTATGAACTTTAAAAGGAGCACACAAGTCACCATTAACCTTCAGTATGCTTTCAATGTCACTGTACAGAACTCTTATCTTTCCAATAAAAAGGGGACTAAAACCAAAGGCTGCCAGGACACTCCACAAATAGTTGTGTTCAACTCTATCAAAAGCCTTTTCTTGGTCTATAAACACTAGACCAAACTCTAGCTTAAAAAGTTTACCAATGTCAAAAGCATCTCTGACAAAAGAGATATTATTATGAATTAATCTACCTGGCACACAGTAGGTCTGGTCAGGGTGGATGACCTGTTCCAACACATCACTCAGTCTATTTGCCAAAGTTTTTGAGAGCAATTTGTATTCTGTACAAAGTAACGAGACAGGCCTCCAGGACTTTGTGTCACTTAGGTCCCCTTTTTTTGGCAGCAAAGTGAGTACCGCTCTCCGGCAACTCAGTGGCAGCTTCCCCTTAGCTAGGCTGTCACTGAGAACAGCCAGGATGTCTTCACCCATTTCGGGCCAAAAAGACCTGTAAAACTCAACAGGAAGACCATCTAGCCCCGGTGCTTTACCACTCTCCATACCTTGAAGGACTCTCTGTAGTTCCTCTAGAGTCAAGGCTCTTCCAAGGTCTGCATTGGCCTCTGTGGACACCTGGGGTAAGTTGCCAAGGAAGACATTGTCAACAGCCTGGTCCTGTAGTACCTCACTTTGGTACAGCTCCTCAAAAAAACAGACTGCTCTCTTACGCATGTCTGCATGATCAGACAGAAGTAATCCATCCTTAGAGCGTAAAGCATGGATACATCTTGTTTGTCCATTCTTTTTTTTCTAGATTAAAGAAGAATTTTGATAGTGCATCCATCAATTCTGCACTTTGAAAGTGAGACCTGACCAGAGCTCCTTGTGCTGTAACTCCTAGCAAGTCAGCCAGGAGATTCTTTTTGCACCTAAATTTTTCAGCATAGGTCTGATTTCCTGTGTTCTGAATTAACTCCTGGAGCTCAATAATTTATTTTTCTAGGTTTTTCATAGAGCGAGTTATGTCGCCTGTGACAGTGACAGTATATTCTTGACAGAATTGCTTTATCTGCACTTTGCCAAAATCCCACCACTGCTGCAAAGACTGGAAGAAAGATTTTTTGGTTTTAAAATTGCTCCAAAAGTGTCTAAAAACATCTTTAAAATTACCATCAGACAATAAATTAGTATTAAAATGCCAATATGCACTTTTTGGCTTAACAAAGTTTAAAAACAAGAAGCAAACAACTAAACTATGGTCTGAAAAACCAACCAGAACAATTGAGCAGTTTCTAAAACAACTAAGTTGGTGTTTAAAACCATAAAACCTATCCAATCTTGCTAGAGACAGTTGATTATTATAGGAGTGACTCCATGTGTACTGCCTTTGCGTACCATGGAAGTTCCTCCAAATGTCAGTAAGGTCATTAGAATTCATTAATTCAGTGAGGCGTCTACGTGAGGCCATGTGTGGCTCTATGTGATTCCTGTCTATTACTTTCTCCATACAGTTGAAGTCCCCTCTCAAAAGTAAAATCTCCTCAGGATCACAACCATGTAAAACAGTGTCTAAATCATTTAAAAACAACATTCTCTGAAAAGGCAAAGTAGGTAAATACACACAAAGACCAAAAAATATTTTCAAATTTGGCTCTGACTTTTAAAAGCCTACCCTTTAAAATCTCCTCAACCTCATAGGAAATAGGAGTAAAAGTTCTGGAAAATAAAATGGCAATCCCACCACTAATTGAAGTGTTGTGGCTTAACAGTGCAAGTCCATCAAACTCTCTTACCCAGTCAACTTCATTGATTGTGTCGGAATGAGTTTCCTGAACAAAAACATCAAAACTTTTTTGGTTTATTACCTCAAACTAAGTTGCTGTCTTAATTCCTTCTCTGGCCCCATTTATATTTAGAGAAGCAACCCGGATTTCCTTCATAAATAAAATAAATAAAAGAAACAACTGTGTATATATCATGATGAAACAAAAGGAAATCAAGCTTTGTCACCACTATCATTCATTAGAACATTAAGCTTAGTTAGAATTTTCTTAAGGCGGTAAACCTCCTGTTCAGTAAAACTCAAGACCTTGTTTTCGTTATAAACTGTTCTACATCTAGGAAGAAATCATCCACACGCACATTTCTAGCGTGCTTTGTCTCTTTCAGAAACAACTTAATGTCATCCACACTATAGATGCGACTGGTAAAGCCACTCTGCCGTAAGCTGTAACTCACACTACAGTCGGAGAAATCACTTTCATTTTCAGCATCGCTTGAAGTGGCAGTAACAGTTTTGTTCTTTTTGGCTTTCTTTTTAACAATATCCTGTTTTCTCTTTGGTGGAACTTTAAAAACATTCTCTTCTGAATCTATAAGCATTTCATCAGCAGAGACTGAAAACTGACTACAGTTAGCGACCGACTCGTTGCTGTTTTGTGAACTGTCTCCGGTCCCAGCTTCAGAGCTAACGTTACCCTCTACAGCACACTCGGAACTGGTGAGTTCAGTTTGGGAAGCAGGAATATTAATTCCTGTAGTCTCGTGAGGTTCACCTGCTTCAACGACACCGGGCGAACCAGGTAACTCATTCCCAGTGCTCGGACCAGTCTCTGCAGATTGCCCCTCTCTGCTGTTTTCATCAGCTTCACAGGCATTTTCCCCTTGTCTCTCTGATTCACCCCCTTTAAAGGGACAAGCTCGCACCAGGTGCCCCGTTTCACCGCAGCCCAAACATTTCACACTAGTTGTTGCATAAACAACGTAGTTAAAATTATCAACATTAACACTCAGCCTTAGATCCAATTCGTCCTTATTATCTTTCAGGATCATGTAGACGAACCATCTAAAGGACACTACATGTTTAAGCAGCGGAGATTTACTGGCGATAGGAATTTTTTTTAAAAGGTGGCACCAGTTTGCCATAACGTGATAGCGTTTGTGCTAGAACATCATCCTTAAGAAATGGTGGTACATTCGACAAAACAACCTTTCTAGACGGGGTAGAAAGTGGAAGAACTGAGGTAAAAACACCATCAATTACCACTCCCCGTTCAACAAGATCATTCGCCATTTCGACATCTCTTAGAAACAGGACAACCGCGTTATTCATGCGGGCTGCCGATAAAATATTGTCATGCCTGACAAGTTCTCCGACCGCTAGCCCACAAACTTCCACGCTGGCAGTCGATACAATTCTAACTGCATGACGCCGTGTAAGATGATCAAGATAACTACCCACACCTGGGACAGCCATACTTCCAACCCAAAGGTGGAGGCAGACGTTCCAGTAAACAAACCCCAAACAACCCCTTGTACTAGTTTTATTATAAAACTAATACAACGTAAACTAGATGTTAAAGCCCTATGATTAAGGTGTTTAAATTTAAAGATAGAAAAATTAGAGAAAAGTTAGAAAAACATGCGCTCCTGGCCCAAAAGCCACTGCTCCACACGCTCGTTCACAACGCTCAGCTCCACCCACACACACATGCGCACAGACAGAGAGAGAGAGCGAGACACACACACACACACACACATTATATATATATATATATATATATATATATATATATATATATATATATATATATATATATAATCTCTATCTCTAGCCGCTTTATCCTGTTCTACAGGGTCGCAGGCAAGCTGGAGCCTATCCCATTATATATACCATTATATATATATGAGCAATTCCAGCGCGTTATGGACGTGACACTTGAACTCAAAATGGCAACAAATGACCCAGTGCATGTTTTATTGTCTCCCAGTATTTAAACAGGTGTTGCATATTTTAAGGCTGTACCATACTGGAGAAGTGATAGAACAAGAACAATTCCCATAGTACATCTAGGGCATGCCAGAAAATGCCAATAAAAGATGCGTTATGGATGTGACAGAAAAAGTATCACTTTTCTTGGGTGACTGTACATTTTTATCAAACTCTGTGAAATTGTAAACCTAATGTCGAAATGGAGATATCCATTTGATAGAGGGGTCCAAGGTGAATATTAAAAAATCTTTGTTTAAAATATTTTGTATTTCATGCAGAGTTTCGGAAGGAAAAGTCAGCGTTATGGATGTGACGAAATTCCGTTATGGATGTGACGCGTCTGAAATAGACATGGCAAATGTTTAGAAAGTCAGCAATTTAACCACCACAACCCTTTGAAAAACTCTCTAAATATCAGCTAAAACTATCAAAGTTCTTAAATAATATTTAGGATGGCTATTGTTTTGCTGTTTTGTGGATTTTAGCATACATTTCTGTGGCTTGTGGCAATAATATAGAATTGTACATGATCAAAGTTGGTTTTAGCTTGGGTTTTACATTATAAGAAAGAAAGACTGACAGTGACATATTAGGTTGGTTACAAATTGGTTCAACTTATTCACATCTGTAAAATACAGGCCTAGGTGATATCTCTGGGAGTGGTTTTGATGTATTACATGTTGCTTTATTTTTGCATGGTGAGGTTGACATTTACATGGAATTGCCCATATATATATATATATATATATATATATATATATATATATATATATATATATATCATCTCATCATCTCTAGCCGCTTTATCCTGTTCTACAGGGTCGCAGGCAAGCTGGAGCCTATCCCATTATATATATATATATATATATATATATATATATATATATATATATATATAAATCAGGGTTCTAGTGCATTTCCTGGCACTTGCAGGCCTCCCTGAAAGTCACTCTTTTTTGGTAATATTAATGATTTTTTGTCCCCAAAAGTTGCTGTGATTGTTTTTGACTGAAGACTTATTATAATTAATATTCATTCAACTATACTGGTGACATTTATGGAATAAAAATAAAACAACCAGTTGATGTTCACCAAGTGTCAGCTTTATTTTCAGCTTCAGGCATTCAATTACAATATATGACTATCCAGATATAACTCATACCATACCTTCCCCTACTGACTGTTACTCCCATGGTTTCAATGCATCATGTTGTGTCATAAAAAAATTGCCGAGGACAGGCGCAGATTATGTGCATAGGGCGTACTTTATCACGAACACAGCATAAGGAAGGAGACAAACCGGACTAACATGATCAGTGACAATCTCCACACAGAACAACTCGGGCAGCTATGCACTGGGCGCTTACATGGACAGGGAGTGGAGTATGTCCGAATGTAGAACATTCGTATGGGGTAACAAAAGAAAATTAATCATAAGACCACATTTTATTCTTCAAAGTCTATTAACTTTGTACTTCATTAATGACAATAAAGATCTCAAACCAATTAAACCATGTGATTTTTACTGGCAACAAAATCCGCGAATCAAGAGACTTCACTTTTAAGAAGTGTGAATCTCATTCAGCTAGATAATGCATGTGTTGTACTGACACATACCAGTAGATGATAGTTGTCATAGCAATGCAATTCTTGCTGTCTAAAAAGATTTGTTTTTATTCACTGAGAAAAGCAAAGCATGTCACAGAGTTCCCCCAAGACAGGGGTCGGCAACCTTTGAGACATTGAGTGCCACTTTTGATTTTCTAATCATTGAGTGTGCCACCATCAACAACAATGGTAAAATGACGCGTAAAAATGACGTAAAAGTACATTTTCCAACAAATTTGGAATTTTATTATAGGCCTAGGCCAACTGACAAACATGGGTATTCCTGAAGGAAATAGATTGACTGCAATCTCAAACAAAAACAGTAGACAACAACAACAAAAACATGTTTGCCTTCAGTGGTTAACAGATTACTTTTTACCCCAGCACAGAACTGATAGTTGGATTTATATTCTGCATTTTTTTGTAAGAACGTGTCAACTTCTCCGTCTCTGTTCTCTGCTGAGGAGGACCCATACACTGTGTGTGTGTGTGTGTGTGTGTGTGTGTGTGTGTGTGTGTGTGTGTGTGTGAGAGAGAGAGAGAGAGAGAGAGAGAGAGAGAGAAATTGTAATCTTTTTAAACATCTTAAAAATCTTATGAATGAAAAGAAACCTCTCATAAATAATTTTAACAAAGGCAAGTAAGACAGAATGCCTAGCAAACAAAACGGCCAAACATTTTTAAGGAAAAAGCAACTTATTTAACTTTGACTCTCAATCATAGGCTATGCCTCCAGTAACTTGCCTACCAGTCAATGTGATCCCTGTCCTTGCTTTTCTTGGCTGAGCTTTTTTATCTGGGGTTCGTAGTTTGTCACTTTTAATTGTAAACAGGCCTCAGAATGATCCGTCGTCAAACGACTGCGGGTGGTGCTGAGCACATTTTTCATGTGCGAAAATACCTGCTCACACAGGTACGTCGATCCAAAAACAGACAAGAGGGCCAATGCGATGTTTTTGAGACAGCTGAACTTCTCCGGTGTAGATGTCCAGCATGCGAGGATGCAGGCTCCATGCTGTTGCACAGTGCTGGACTCCAACTGCTTGCGCAGCTCTGCGAACTTCATCACCCACAGTGATGAGCTCTTCAATTCGATCAGCTGCATCTCCATGCCCTGTACATCCATCCAACCGAACAGCTCTGTGTCCAGGTCGTGCTCATCAAAGCTGTCGGGCTTGATCAAAAAATCGAACATCGGACCGTAGCGTTTAAAATCCACAAAGCGGGCAGTGAACTCCGCCTCTAGTTCCCGCATGTATTCAGCTATTTCTGTGGTGCTGATGTTGCGTTGTGTGGACAACTCCCTCAAGTGTCCGAAGTAGCGAAAGGTTGAGGACGCAATGTCACGTGAGAATACCGCAAGTTTGGCAACAAAAGCAGTCCACGTTTCAAACATGTCCAAAACAGTTTGTCCTGCACCTTGCAGTTTGACATGAAGCTCGTTGAGGTGCCCAGTGATGTCCGCAAGAAACGCGAGTTTAACAATCCACCCCTCGTCCTCCAGTTGCGGATAATGTTGGCCCTTCTCCGCCAAAAACACCTTGATTGCATCGATGCAACTGACAAATCGCTGTAAAACTTTCCCGCAGCTCAGCCATCTCACCGCTGAGTGGAGAGGGAGATCTGTGTACGCGCTGTCCATTTCTTCCAGCAGGGATCGAAACTGTCGGTGTGTCAGTGCCGATCGTTTGATGAGGAAGTTGATAACCTTTGCCACCGTAGCCATAACACCATTGAGATCTGAATTTGACATTTTTGCACACAAATTTTCCTGGTGAATTATACAGTGGAGCTTCATTACGGGGTGCCCGACCTTTTCCTCAATAAGTTTGACGGCTCCCTTCTGCCTCCCAACCATGGAGGGAGCGCCGTCTGTCGTTATTGCAAAAATCTTCGCCATGTCAACCCCTCTCTCATCAAAATGTTGCGCAATCACCGTAGCTACGTCCTCACCTTTAGTTGTGTCCGGCATAGGTTTCAAACAGCAGAGCTCCTCTCTCACTGATGACTTGGATTCGTCACAGTATCTTGCCATGACAGCTAATCGTGGAATGTCATTCACGTCCACACTCTCAAGAGCTAGGCTGAAAATCTTTGCATTATTCAGTCCTTCTGTTTGCTGATATCGGACATCGTTAGCCATTTCATCGACACGTCGCTGAATTGTTCTAGCGGACGCGGGCATGTCCTTTATTCGATTTTTAATGGTGTCTTTGTTGGGCAAGTCCTCAAAAAGTCTCTCTGCGCAACTCAGAAAGGCCTCCTTTGTATATTCACCATCAGTGAATGGCTTTCCATGTTTAGCAATGCAGTTAGCCAGATTGTAACTGGCTTCTGTGACAAGGTCTTTGGTGTTGGCAAACGTTTTAAGAGAACTTGACTGTTTCCCATAACTAGCCACGGCACGTTTGAGGGATTCGGCTCTATTGGCAGCGTCTTTATAGTTCTTCTCATGTTTTGTCTCGAAATGTCTTTTAACACTTGAGGTGCGACATACAACGTTTTCACAGCACAATGTACATACAGCACGGTCTTTCACACAAACGAAACCAAATTCCTCTGTCCAGAAAGGCTGAAATAGCCGCGCTTTAGATTTTTTAGCCGGGGGCTCTGTCATCTTCTCTGCATTTGTAACGTAACATTATCAGCGCTAACTTTGACTTTGAGTTCTGGGAAAATGGGCGGGATCTCTGCGGAGAGCGCTGTAGAGCGAATGTTATTGGAGGATCGCACTGTTACTCAGTGCTCGTTGCTTTTTTTTTTTTTTTGCTTGATTTTTTTTTTTTTTGCTTCGGTTCTGCGTGCCGGTGGTTATGACGCCGCGTGCCACCAGTGGCACGCGTGCCATAGGTTGCCGACCCCTGCCCCAAGACATTTTCATTTGAGTCAACATGACTCCCAAGTTCAAATTTTGAGTCATGATTCCAGAAGTTTATTTTTCACTATTATTTCATTATATTGAACAAAGAATGGAAAAATCTAGAGTTGTTTCTTTTATTTCAATTTCTAACTTCTGAAAAACACCATTGTATAAATGTTATTATTTCAACTTAGTATTCTAGCAAAACTCAGAAATACTGTTATCATTTTTAATGCAGAAATGGCACAGATACTGCTGAAATAACAGTCAAATAAGTCTTACACTATAGTTTATACATGTACAGTAAGTTTTCAATTACAGTTGCATTTGGTGAGTGACCGTCATTAAAGTATAATGATTATCCTAACTATACCTGCTTTTTGATCAACTTTGTTAACCACTGTCAGTAAGCGCAGATTGATTGGAGACAGATGTATGTGCAGGAAGAGTGTCTTTATTAGAAAAGAAACAAAGAGGCATATAGTCCAAAACAGCAGGCTGAATCAATAACGATAAACAGGCAAAAGGGTCGAGTGAGGCACAAACAGACTAAACTGGGCAGGACACGATCAGAAACCAAAACACGGAAATAGTAACCAGGAAAACAATACAATAACAACAGCTCGGTAATGGTGATAACGCAATATTTCACACCATGTAGGTGTGTGCAACGTCTTTTTATGCACGTGCTGAATGTGCTTAATCCAGGGCAGGTGTTTGTTGTTAGAGGCGTGCGCCGAGTGTGCATGAGTGAAAGTCTGACAAGTGAAAAATCTTGCTCCTTGTCCGACTGGATAAGGGGATTCAATAGTTAACGTCAAGCCCTGTATTAGGTTATGGGAAAAGCCCTCTAGATGGTGGAATTAGTATTTCTAGCAATATTTATTGATTTTTTGTGAAAGATAACGACAAAGACACCCAAACACATACATGTAAATGTGACTAATATATAAAAACTAATGTTTTTTTTTTACCACATCAAGTTGATGCAGTCATTTATTTTGGGGGGGGGTACGAGGTATTTCCATTCTAATCTGTGTTAAATACACAGGAATCCTGCATCAGGGGAAACCCTGATGTCACATAAACATACAAGGAAAATACAAGGAAAAGTACAAAAAATGCAAGAAAAAAAAAGATAAACACCCACTGTGAGTAGCCAGCAATGGAGCGTTTATAGACAGCAAAATCACCGGCTACCGAAAGTTTCTGTCAGGGCTGTACAGCATTTAAACATGATCACTACCAATAGTACAAGCCCTAGTTATAACAATGCGCACAAGTGCATAAATTAGCTATGGTAATTACCTGATTTGCTATGGTAAGTATCTTTAAGTGCTTAAGCATGTCAAGCTTTATTGCACATGTGCAACCAATATGGCGCCCGGGCTGTGAGGTCAAGTGGTTGATAGCCAGGTAGCAGAAGTTAAGTGGAACCGATGTAAACATACTTGGTAGACTGGATTTAGTCAGACAAAAAGGACTTATTTTCAAGTCAGTATGGATACTGGAGAAACCGGATATCGGTATAAACCTCGATAAAGGACTATCCGCATCTGGTAAATGATTTAAAGGGATCCTACAGTGGACTGATTTTCAAACTTATTTTATGTAAAATTAGTTGTAGATTTAAAAAATCAAACTTTCATTTTCGGAGACCAAATAGTTTTCGAGATTTTTTTTTTTTTGAATACTGTATGGACTTCCTGTGGTAGTGATGTATGCAGTGACGTCAGGTAGTGGTCACTTGCAATAGCTTCAGTCACCTCAGTGTGCTTTTAGTATGAAATCTCTACTAAGTTTACATTTTAGTCTGGCTTTACTGTTCCAGTTCAAACCTGAATATCATGAAGATGAAATAGTGGATTATGAGAGTAATTCCAGCAAATAAAATAATGAAGAAACGGAGCTCAACATCGAAGATAGAGTGTCCAAAGAAGTTTCATTGTGGTGTTGTGGCCAATGTCAAACTATGGAAACAGACAAAATGTGTGTTTGTTGCCATGAATTGCAGACTTTATCTCATTTAACAGAAGGTATTGTGTCTGAATCAAATGTTCTTTGTTGAATGAAGTTTCATTATGGTGTTGTAGACAATGTCTGATCTTGGAAATAGACGAAATGTGTACAGTATTTGTTTCTGAGTACTACCTCGAGTTAGAGTCTCATTCAGCACAAGGTGTCTTGTCTAAATATACTCATTTGTTTGAAATTTTGATATGGTCAGTCAGTTCACACGATTGATTTTTTGTTTTGCTTTCGATGCAGAATGTGTTGTCTCATGAAAGCTTTTCTCCAGCGTGTCTCAATCATGATGTTCTTTGGACCGCTCTCATTTCTCTTCAAGACAGAGAAATTATACAAATCTCCCCAGACCTGATAACATACCGAATGAGTAAGTCTGTGAAGTAAAATATTTTTCAGTCCAATTTTTCAAAATCATTGCTTACATATTTATTTTTTAAGAAAAAGACTTCATTTTACAGGTCTCTCCATGATGCAGCTTACAGACAATTCACTTGGTAGACTCATGGCGACTTGGGGAAAACAATTCCCTGACCCCAATGGTTGCTATAGACCCTTTTCAGTCACATGACCTTCGTAAACGCGACCGCCATTTTGGACATGTAGTGGACTTCGGCTCGAATCAGTTTGAATGCGAGGAAGGCGACAAACGAAAAACATAAAAGAAAAAGGAGCGAGATGCAGAAAACACCTTCACTATCCAGCGACGTAGGGCATTTACAGGGTGAGCAGAGGGAGAGGTATTTGCAAAAATTGAGGTTAGCAGGCTTAGAGAACGATGTTTATCTGCTTCCACCAGGATTGTTCACTGACGTACGGAAGTACACGAAGCCCTCGTCTTTACCTGACTTCGGCCCACATGATCTGTACTACAGATCATTATGTCTGATCCCGACGGATCAGACATTATGTCATTAAAAACCCATCGCCATACACATACACGCCAACGTCCGAGGTTCCGGAGCGTGCTCCGGCTTGCTCCAGGAGTGCTCCGGCCGAGGTTACGGAGCGCGCTCTGGCTTGCTCCGGAGCAAGCCGGAGCGCGCTGCTTAATTTGAGGGCAACCACGGCCGGAGCGTGCTCCGGAACCTCGGCCGGAGCACTCCGGGAGCAAGCCGGCGCGCGCTGCTTAATTTGAGGGGAACCTCGGCCGGAGCACTCCGGGAGCAAGCCGGCGCCGCTGCTTAATTTGAGGGAGAGCAAGCCGGAGCGCACTCCGGAACCTCGGACGTTGGCTCCGGCAGCTGTTTATACTGGATCCGGTGTAAATAGCTGCCGGATCATAATTACAGTAAACTAGTAAATACAGTAAAGGAAAAACTTGAGACTGAAAGGTTTTAACAGTCATCCAAATGACTGAACGTAAACATTGCTACAGTAACATACCAGCTACTTGCTGACATTAGCTAGTCAACAATAGCTACTACAGAAGAACAAAGAGGTTACAATGGGTTATTTTAGCCTATTTGGTTACACACTCGCCACCACAGAATGTTAACAGCAATGTAATGCCTTTTCTGGCTAATTTTATTCGTCTTACCTCCAACAAAGTGGTCACTACATAAGCGTTGGTATGCCAAGGGCTGCCAATCTGTTAATGGCCGCTATCCATCTTCTCCATCGGGATCCGATAAAATGATAAACCTTGTCTTGTTTGTTGATGGTTACTACATTCAGGTGCACAACAATATAGTGGCATGATGGAAGTCTTGCTGAAAGTAAAAACTTTCTTTGCTGCCGTTCCTCAATGTTAGCTGTGGTAAACTACTGGTAGTACACGTCCAAAATGGCGGCCGCGTTTGTCGTGACGTCACGTGAAAAGGGTCCATACTGGTTTCAATAGTCATGATGATGAGAACATTGAAAATGAAATTTTGACTGCTTGAGAATTTGAAGAAACTAATGTAATTTATTATAATATTGCTCAAAATTCTATTTTTAAGGGACTGTTCATTTGTTACATCGCAGGGGGTGCTGGTGGTTTTTATGGGGGGGTTAATTAATTTGAGGGAGGTAAACTGTCTCAGAAGGGAAAAAAAGGGGGTAAACTTTTGAAAAAACTTAGTAAACTACTGATTGGGTTTACAATTTCCCAATTCTATATACTGAAGACTGAATCTACTCTATGTTTCGCTTTAGAGTTTTGCACTCGAATAATATTATAAAATAGAGCACATGAACTCAAAATGGTTTCATTTTTCCGAAAATGAAAGTTAGATTTTTGAAATCTATGACTAATTTTACATAAAATAAGTTTGAAAAGCAATCCACGGGAGGATCCCTTTAAGCAGAAAATTATTAGATAATTTTTGTGGATGTGTCTATATAAAGAACATTAAATATTATACAAAAAAGTTTGAAAAAATGTTGAGCTATTACATGAGTGAGTGGAGCTCACTCATGAAATATACATTCACCACTCCAAGAATAATAATTTAAAAAAAAAAAAAAAACACGTTGGCTTGAAGATATGAAGTTTACTTCCTCGTGTTGAAAAACATGTATTTTTCAGACAAAATACATTGCAGATCTGAGTGACATTTACCAATATTTCACTCCAATGACTTCACTCCCAATGGCTTCCCGCTGACTGGACGCACATTGTCAAAATTAAAATGCTTTTGATTAACTTCCGTATTTTTTTGTGGAAGTGTCTAGATAGTAAAACACTCATATCCACACACACACACACACACACACACACACACACACACACACACACACATTATAAACAGTAGTGCTTGAAAGTTTGTGAACCCTTTAGAATTTTCTAGATTTTTGCATAAATATGACCTAAAACATCATCAGATTTTCACACAAGTCCTAAAAGTAGATAAAGAGAACCTATTTAAACAAATGAGACAAAAATATTATACTTGGTCATTTATTTATTGAGGAAAATGATCCAATGTTACATATCTGTGAGTGGCAAAAGTATGTGAACCTCTAGGATTAGCAGTTAATTTGAAGGTGAAATTAGAGTCAGGTGTTTTCAATCAATGGGATGACAAATCAGGTGTGAGTGGGCACCCTGTTTTATTTAAAGAACAGGGATTTATCAAAGTCCTGATCTTCACATCACATGTTTGTGGAAGTGTATCATGGCACGAACAAAGGAGATTTCTGAGGACCTCAGAAAAAGCATTGTTGATGCACATCAGGCTGGAAAAGGTTACAAAACCATCTCTAAAGATTTTGGACTCCACCAATCCACAATCAGACAGATTGTGTACAAATGGAGTAAATTCAAGACCCTTGTTACCCTCCTCAGGAGTGGTCGACCAACAAAGATCACTCCAAGAGCAAGGCATGTAATAGTTGACGAGGTCACAAAGGATCCCAGGGTAACTTCTAAGCAATTGAAGACCTCTCTCACATTGGCTAATGTTAATGCTCATGAGTCCATCATCAGGAGAATACTGAACAATAATGGTGTGCATGTTAGGGTTGCAAGGAGTGTACAATGAGGAACAGAAACAGTAAGTTAGGGAAAGAAAAGAAAAAGCAAGTAAGTGTGAAGCTACATGTGCTATAATAAGAATTGGATGTTCCTATGACAATCCAAACATCCAGTTTATGAAAACCTCGTATGGCGAGGATTATTTGGCACAGTTTGATATATGGGTAAAGGACTTAGAATTCCCTGAGAAGGGCAGTTTTAGTCCCAGGCAGATAGGACAGTTAGAAGAAAAGTTGAAACAGAAGGAAAAAGAAGAGTCTGCAGATAATGTTAAGTTCTTAGGGGACTGGAGGGCATTTTCTGCATGGAAAGAAGAAACACTTAAGAGAGAGTACAAAAGAGAGAAACGACAGGCAGGGCTCTCACCCTCTTCTCAGTGTTTGAAATTTCAGATGGACCCTGACCTGGAGTCTGCCCCACCACCCCAACACACACTGCCTCCTCAGCAAGGCGGAACATCATTCCCACAAGCGCTTCACCCACAGAAAGGGGGAGAAGTTGAGACGAAGAAAAAAACTGAGCCTCTGGAATCTCCTCCAGCCTACCAGCCGCCTCCAGCGTCAGCACCTCCCCTCGCTTCTCCATCACACACAAGATCCGGTCTTGCATATGGCGATGGAAGAGACACCCTCCTGGACCTGACCACATGCTCACCAGTGGGTCCACAAGGCTGTAACCTAAAGTCTGAAGTTCTTCATCTTCCAATTGTGGAAGTGGCTGGAGCTGACGGCGTGCTTTTAGTCCACAGACCCTGGATGACAGCTGATATCAAGGAAAGCATGGCTTCTCTTCCCAATGTGAGAGGGGTAGGAGGAAAGAGATTTGGTAACGAACTGTTGATATTTTGCAGAGAATTCCGACCGACCACCCATGAACTTCGCCGCCTAATCATGACCAAGATGGGTATAGATTGGAACAAAGTTTCCAAAGAGTGGCCGGAAGCTGACCAGCGAATGACTACACCAGACTGGAGCGCAGCTGGCAATGACTGTTCAGCCTGGACAAGGAGGAAGAGGAAGAGGTCGAGGTAGGGGCCGAGGCAGGACGACCTGGAGTGACTCGTCCTGGATAAAAGGTGCAACCTGCTACAACTGCAATCAAAAGGGACACATGGCTCGAGATTGTCTCCACAGAAGCAGCCAGAAGCCCTGTGAGGAGTACAGCAAAGCAGACTGATGGGCGGACTCCGGGAATGGGCCCCACACAGAGAACAGGGGAGGTAACACACACACACACACACACACATCTGATGATACACATACACATAGACAGGAGCATTCACATAATGTTAAACACATTAGTAGCAGCACCTGCATGCAACAGCAAGACTACACAGAAACGCCCGATACACCAGTCCAAACCGATACACCTGAAGTTGCATTAAGTTTGTTAAAATACACAACTACTCCCTTCTCTAAACTCCCTTGTATGCCCCTCACTGTATGTGGGCGTGTGTTAACCTTTTTAGTAGATTCTGGAGCAGGACACTCAGTGACACAATATGGGGTACTTCCAGTAGACCCACTGCTCAGCTGAAATTCTATTCAGACAATGGGCATCTCAGGATGACCTGTAACCGAAAGTTTCTCAGTCAACCTCCCGTGTAAAAGCGAGGGAGGAATAGTTACGTCCCACTCATTCCTCATCTCACATACATGTCCAGTAAATTTATTAGCACGTGATTTAACGTGCAAATTAGGAGTAGATCTCACGTCCACTCCAGATGGACTAACTATTGAAGTAAGTGAAATGTGCGGTGTGCAGTATGGGTTTGGAAACCCTCTGTATGTCTATGTCTGGAGGCTCTGCTCAGATCAACTCACACAAACTCCCAAACACCTTGTACAGCTCGCATACTTGAGCACCTCATCAGTTGACACAGATTATATGAAAGAGGAAGATTTGCATTGTACAGCACATGTTCACCAAGGGCAAGATGTAGAGTTTGAAAAGGCTTGGTTTGCAGACCCCCACACACGTGAAAGATTGACCCTCAAAACTACATATTGGTCTAAACATTATTGTGCTGTGCAGGTCCATTTTACTCGTCCAAACAGCTGCATCAATGCTCATCGCAGTGTTCTCAAACATGTTATACACGGCCTCATGACAGAGGACTCTGAGGTTGACTGCTGCCAGCATGATTTTCTTTGACATCATTAATTCTATTCCCCATGTCTCATTAGCAGGGCCACGAGCCACCTATTGGAAAGACGTGGGGAAATGGGTCAAGAAGTGCGCAGTCAATGGCAATGAATGGTCCCAAACAGAGGACCCTAGTGTGTTGTTTTGCCAAAAGCTTGGGGTCTACAAACAAAGTCATGTTATGTGTGTGTATGTTAAGCGCAGCGTAATATTAGCCACTGATGACCAGGGTCCTGGGGACCTCGGCCATAGTGGCCTGTTTGTCTCTGTTTCCACAGGCATAACTCCAGCAGAGGTGCACCCCAAATTGGCAGGAGTTCCAAATTCCGTTTGGGCGAAGGGTAAACATGATGTGGGCCTAATAAAGAATGCTGAACCAGCGGTGATCACCCCCAAATCAGATTTCAGGCCTAGACAGACCCAGTACCCACTCAAACCAGAAGCAATCGCAGGTATAAGACCGGTCTTTGATTCGTTGCTGAAGGCAGATGTAATTGTCCCTTGCCAGGACTTTCCAGTGCGCACTCCTATTTTTCCAGTTAAGAAGGCAAGAAAACTGTCCCAGCCCGATGAGTGGAGGTTTGAACAAGATCTGCAAGCAGTCAATGCTGCGGCTGTCCTGTGCGCACCTGGATGTCCCTAAAAGGCGCCCTGCAGACCACACCCACATTGGGACTGCCTGACCCCAATAAACCATTTGTTCAAACTGTCGATGAAAAGAAGGGTTTTATGACCTCTGTTCTTTTGCAGAAACACGGGGATAGATTGAGACCTGTAGCCTACTTCTCCAGCAGGCTGGATCCAGTGGCGGCTGGACTTCCTGTTTGCCTGTGTGCAGTTGCTGCAGCTGAAAAGGCGGTAACTGCTTCCAGAAATATTGTGGGGTACTCTAACCTCACCCTTTTGGCCCCACATGCTGTCTCCCTGCTTCTGTTGGAGAAAAAGACGTCACATTTGTCAGCACAGAGATGGTTGAAGTATAACACTGTCATACTTGATATGCCTAGCATCATTGTGAAACGTTGTTCTGTTCTGAATTCTGCCTCTCTTCTCCCTATAGAGGATGATGGAGAGCCACATGACTGTGTTGCTCTCACTAATGATTTTTGTTCCCCCAGGGCAGACTTAAAGAGTGACCCTTTGGAAAATCCAGACATGGTCCTCTATGTGGATGGTTCAGCCTCTAGAGACCCAGAGATGGGAAAGAAGAAAGTAGGTTTTGCCGTAGTCTCAGATCACGAGGTCCTCAAGGTGTCGTGTCTGTCCTTGAACCTGTCGGCGCAGGCCGCAGAGCTCTGTGCCCTCATTGAGGCATGCAAATTGGCGGCAGGGCAATCTGTCATGTTTTTACGGACAGTAGGTATGCATTTGGCATTGTGCACGATTTTGGCACCATTTGGAAACATAGAAATTTTCTCACTAGCACAGGATTTCCCATTGCACATCATAAACTGGTCTCTGAGTTGTTGGATGCTGTTCTACTCCCTAGAGCCATTGCTGTGTGTAAGTGTGCTGCCCATACTAACAATACTGATCTTGTGTCTCAAGGGAATGCCAGGGCGGATGCGGCAGCTAAGTGTGCAGCCTCGGCTTCCAGTTCACCCTCTAACCTTGCCTTTCCTCAGGTTTCTACCCCTTGTTTACAGCTAGTGGACCTTCAGAGCACTGCCACCCAGGACAAGAGACAAGTCTGGAAACAGGCAGGCTGTATTCTTGCAAACTTGGTCTGGGTTTGTCCCTCGGGCCATCCCTGTCTACCAAAATACATGTTCCCTTTCTATGCAAAATTGGCACATGGGCTCACCCATGTGTCAAAAGGGGGGATGGTAACAGAAGTAACAAAGAGATGGTTCACAAAGGGGTTTTCAAATTATGCTGTGAAATTTTGCAAGCAATGCTTGATATGTGCACAACATAATGCAGGTCAAGGTATCAGACCAACTCAAGCAGCACACCCAATAGAGATCTTGCAGTCACGTGACCGGAAAGTACACAACCGCCATCTTGTCGGTAAAAAACACCGCTCAATACTGCTGCACTCGTGTACAGAATGGATCAATTTCAACCGACGGACTACACGGCTCATTTTTCTAATGAACAGATAACTAGATATATGTCTAAAATAAACGATCTACAGATTAGTGACCCTTATGGCTTACCGGACGTAGTTTTCACGACCGGATTTTGAACTGCCAGCGGAATACCCAGATGTGTATAATTACCTCATTAACTTTCCCTCGCTGTTCAATGGTGAAGCACTGCGTGCCTATAAATCTCTGGACAGTTATCTTTACAGAAATTCAGGATTTGTCAGCGACTCAGATGTGGCATCTTGTAAACAAGAATCCTCATTGGATGGGTAAGTCACTTAGTATTGAGTATAGCACTGACCAGCCGATTATAGAATAGAATAAGGCAATTCCAGCTGTAATTCCAAATCGTCCGTCTTGTTTACCATGGATCTGGCGTTGGAGAGGTAGAGGCTTGGCAGTGGAGATTTGAGTAGCTGTTTTCTGAGCTTAGTCAACAGGCCGGCTCTGCAGCCTCGCTTTTGCTTCCGCTCCCGGCGCCGCCTCCTTCGCCTGCCAGACCCGATAACAATCCATGGAGACCCCGCTGGTCTCGCTATCTCGTCCGGAATGTTGTGCATGCGATGGAAATCGCTACAAACCGTCATTTTCTGCTGGAAACCAATGTCCAGCAAGTCCATACGATTGTAGTGGATATTGAAGTCCGGTACAGACGAACAACACGCAAAAATATACACAAAAAACATAAAAAACGTGCACAGGTAGGGAGAGCTTGTAGCCGCAGCCGTTGTAGTAGAATTGTATATAGTAGGGTTTTCCAGAAGAAAAGGTAGAATAAAAGCAGAAGTAGAACCAGAAGTAGAAGTAGAAGGCGGAAATATGGCGTTTGACCGACAAGATGGCATCTGTCACAATCTGGATCGGCTGTGACGTCACATGCAAGTGCTCCATACCAGACAAACCATTTGATCACCTCCAAATGGACTTCATTGAACTGACACTTAGAGAGGGAAAATGGGTCCCTTAAAAATAAACTAAGCAAAGCTTGTGCAGAAACAGGGCTAGGATGTACAAAGGTCCTCCTTGTAGTACTCACACAAATGAGGATGCAAACTAGGCCTAAACATGGGTTAAGCCCATTCGAAATTCTGTTTGGATGAGTACCCAACATGGGGATAGGGCCAGCTCAAGGAACACTGCTGGACACCACACTGTGTGATGATGCAATGTTGAATTACTGTGCAACGTTGTCCTCTGCTTTGAAATCTATCCACAAACAGGTAAAAGAAGCACTTCCCAAACCCGCTGAGGGATCTACAACCAGGGGATTGGATCGTGGTGAAGGACTTCCAACGAACCAAGTGGAACAAGCCACGGTGGAATGGCCCATTCCAGGTCCTGCTCACAACCCCAACAGCAGTGAAGGTCACAGGCAGAGTGATGTGGATCCATGCTAGCCACTACAGGAGGGTTCCTGAACCAGCTGAGCAGGAGGAAGAGGAAGGCCTAAGTGACCCAGACGCTGACTAAAGCTCGTGAGGAAGAAAGGCATCACTACATGGAACAGCGCGAGTATCACATCAATCACGCATGCACCCTCAATAGGGAGAGTATTTCAGTGTCTAGCCAATAGATAAGTCTTAGGGTTTCAAGTTTCCTCCAAGTCCCGGTGAGGTGGGACGAGGGCTGATAGGGCGTACCCGCCCTCTGAGCACCAATACACGTCAAGAAGGGCAAGGGTTAACTCGGTAACATCATTGAGGCACTGAACAAGATGCGCAAGGTTGCTGAACAATTACGAGCAGATGAATATGGAGGAGTTGAAGACAGCTGATCGTGTTGGTTTAGTGGATGGAAGACTCTAATTCTATCCACCATACCAGTCCTGGGCTTAGTGATTGTGATGCTATGTTTGCTCCCTGTTTTCTGTCAATGTTGTATGTCTGTGTTTCAGAGGCAGCTGACAAATATCGGTTACCAGATGGTGAAAATAGACTCCGATGACTTGCCTGACTGGCCTCCAAACTCACATGAAGACTATAACCCACCGTTCGATGACATCAGCACAGTTGACATGAAACTAGTCCTGACTTAAAACACTTTCATTATGATTGTTTCCTGTTCTATTATTCCTGATCTATGTATATGGCTTGCTAGCATTCACTTACGACGTCTATGTCTTACAAAACAGCCTTAGCATTATCCCTGTACACTCAATGACGTGTTAAGTCGAATCTCTCTGAGAACTCTTATCACTGAAATTATGTACAGTTCTTTTCTTTTAGCAATTATTATCCTATAGGATAAAAAGGGGGGAAATGTGAGGGAAATTTAATGGACGAACATTATTATTCTCTGTGTTCCTGTATGTTGAGCTCAAGTGACTTAATGGATGAACATTATTATTCTCTGTGTTTCTGTATGTTGAACTAAAGTGGCTTAGTTACTGAGAAGAGATGTTTTTCCACATGCTGTAATCGCTTTTCTGTGGCCTTGGTGGTAATGAGCAGGGTGCTTGAGTTCGTCCTAACTACGCATCTTCTCATGATGTAACCACCTTTCCTGACCTCGATGGTGATAAGCAGGGAGCTTGAGCCCTCCCTAACTCGCATCCGCCTGCACATACCAGAGCACGCCAGGTGCACGCTTTAACAAAGCTTCATAGAAAATCTTGAGCCAATCACGTGAAGACACAAGCAGTGAGCGAATGCTTTCAGAGTATAATAGATAACATTCCTAAAACACAACTCAGAGTGCGCATACTCTCGGCATCATCAGAAGTGATGTCTTCTTCTTCTATTCTTTCCTTTCCTATTTTATATATCTTTTATATAAATACTATAATAAATGACTGAAAAGACAACTGTTAAGCGTTCTGAAGTGTTTATTAGAAATTTCCATTACACGGATGAGACCAAAATAGAACTTTTTGGTTTAAATGAGAAGCATTATGTTTGGAGAAAGGAAAACACGGCATTCCAGCATAAGAACCTTATCCCATCTGTGAAACATGATGGTGGAAGTATCATGGTTTGGGCCTGTTTTGCTGCATCTGGGCCAGGACAGCTTGCCATCATTGATGGAACAATGAATTCTGAATTATACCAGCAAATTCTAAAGGAAAATGTCAGGACATCTGTCCATGATCTGAATCTCAAGAGAAGGTGGGTCATGCAGCAAGGCAACGACCCTAAGCCAGGGCTCTACAGTGCACACATTTCACTCGCATTTGCGAGCGAATTTTTCAGCATGCGAACGACGAAAAAAAAAAACCACACGCATTCATGCGAGGGCTTCTTGCGGCCGACAATTTAGGAAAGCACAGCACAGACGCGACGAGTTTAACATTCTAAAATGTATCAAACGTTAAACTGCAAAGTATGTAAATCCAGCGCTGGATAGCCTACCTAATATAGTATAACGAGTAACGGCCTGTATTGTTGCAAGTGTGTGTGTTCAGTGTTGTGTGTGTGTGTTCTGCCTGCGCCTTGCTCCCTGTCTGTAGTTGCGTGCATTGCCCCTGTCTTGCACCTGCGGTGGTTCCCATGGTAGCCGGGGGGGGTGAAAAAGTGAATTTGTTTTTTTTTTTGCCGTTCTGCCACATCTTTCTGTGATTGCCCCTCTTTCCCACGGTTGTATGTTGTGGGTGTGGCATTAGGTGGGAAAAGTGCTTTTTAGGGATTCATCAGATCATTCAACTGAGAGATAACTGAGAGCTGGTTCGGACTGAGCTGAGAAATATATTCGCTATGCAGAGAATAACGGCGTTTTTTAAAAGCAATGATGGTGGAAACAAGAATAAAAGAATGGACGAGGAAGAAAGTGTAGTGAAGAAAGCTAGAACGACGGGAGAAGGTGTGGGAAAATTATATAATGAGATGGAAAGCACACACCCCAGTGCAAACATTTAGATGGGAACATACAGCAGAAAAGCAAATGATATACAGTATATACAAATGGTGCATGTCACAACACAGCAGAAAAACAAAGAATATATATACACAACTGGGCATGTTGAGTTGCAGATGTTAATTGCACATGAGTTATAGAAACTCAGTTCAGCTACAAAACTCAGGATACTGCACTGTATTTGGTATTGCATTGTATTGGGTATGGATGTAAAAGTGTAGAAATATAAATATAAAATATACAAAAGCTATAAAAACTAAAAAGTTGCTCTGTGAGGTTGCACTGTAGTAAGTATTGCACTGTAAGTAAGTGTGAGAATATTGTCCTTTTAGGTCCTTGTTGGTGCATTGTTGCACCTGCCAGAAGTGGCATCAGTCAGTAATTAGCCTTTTTCACATTACGCCACTTACAGAAGAACCTCACATCCGTTTTCAGCCTTTTGAATGGAAGAAGAGGCGGCATGCTAATCTGCTGGCTAACAAGTAGCAACCATAGAAAGTCAGTAAACTTCCTTTCCAAAACAAGGCAGATACTGTAGGTGACTGGAATGGTCACTAACAATACGTAATGATAAACAACAATGCGCAATATTATTATCAATCTTATCTGTGAATGACACAGTTTTGTTAACATATGTTGCCACCGTATACCTCTTCTTCCATTCAAAAGGCTGAAAACGGATACAAGTTCCCCTGCAAGTGACGTAATGTGAAAAAGGCTAATTGTTCAAGGTGGTTATGGCCTGTGGGAAAAAACTGTTTTTGAGTCTGTTGGTCCTTGCTTTGATGCACCTGTAACGCCTGCCTGAGGGCAGCAAGTCAAAGAACTCAGAACCAGGGTGGGAGCTGTCCTTGATGTTGTTGTTAGCTCTGCTGAGCTCTGCTCTCTGTTTAGCTACTGTTTGTTCATTCATTCAGTTGTTCGTTATTCATTTGTTTGTTCATTCATTCATTCATTCTCAATTGAATTTTGCGTTTTATGTGTTGGTGTGTCTAAGGTTTGCGCTGCAATAAACCTTTAAAATGAAAACCTACTTGTGCTTGTGCCCCCATTTTTTTCCCTGTGCTCCTAAAATTTTTAACTTGGGAGCACATGTGCGCCTGAAAAAAAAAGTTAGTGTAGAGCCCTGCCCTAAGCACACAAATCGTTCTACCAAAGAATGGTTAAAGAAGAATAAACTTAATGTTTTGGAATGGCCAAGTCAAAGTCCTGACCTTAATCCAATCGAAATGTTGTGGAAGGACCTGAAGCGAGCGGTTCATTTGAGGAAACCCACCAACATCCCAGAGTTGAAACTGTTCTGTATGGAGGAATGGGCTAAAATTCCTCCAGGCTGGTGTGCAGGACTGATCAACAGTTACCAGAAATGTTTAGTTGCAGTTATTGCTGCACAAGGGAATCACACCAGATACTGAAAGCAAAGGTTCACATACTTTTGCTGCTCACAGATATGTATTATTGGATAATTTTCCTCAATAAATAAATGACCAAGTATAATATTTTTATCTCATTTATTTAACTGGGTTCTCTTTATCTACTTTTAGGACTTGTGTGAAAATCTGATGATGTTTTAAGTCATATTTATGCAGAAATATAGAAAATTCTAAAGGGTTCACAAACTTTCAAGCACCATTGTATATATACACACACGTGTGTGTATTATATACTACACACAAAAATCAATGTATATAATTATGTCCAAGATGGTAGCACGGCAGTCTCCAGATCCAAAATGGTGCTTTTTTTTTTTTTGAGTTTCATTTTGTTCCTTTGCCTGACCCTGTACAGCACATGGATATCAGATCAACTGGTGTTCGTCTCTACCATCACAAGACATTCCTTCATGATAGAAATCATGCAGAAAACATCATAAAAGATGATCTGCTGGAGAAGCTACGTGACCTTGGCCTGCTGCGAGGAACAGGCCTCCAGTCCTCAGCCTCGTCTGAGGCTGGTGACCTGGGGAGGAGCAATCAGAAGCAGTGTGCGAGGAGATGGAAACACAGCAAGTGTTGGGGTGTCCAGGGCTCAACATTAACTTTTAAACCTACTTGCTCTGGGGGGCAAGTGGGGGTTAATTTCTACTTGCCCCCCAATATTATCACTTGACCCCTATTTTGCAAGTACTGCTTTTTTTTTCGGAAAACCATAGAATAGTTGTGACTTGCAACATAAAATGAAGATCACACACTGAGTTGAAGTTTGGTTATTAGTTACTTTTTACTTGTAATGGACAATAACGATTTTATCCAAAATAGTTTTTCCTGCCTTAGTCAATTTATTTCCATTTCACATGCATGCAGCTGTTATAAAGTTAAGTGGGTTTGTGTAGAACTCTCTCAGACTGTAGGTTCATTACTCAATAATGCAGAAATCATAAAATAGAAATATATAAAGTTTGTATGAAGAAAACAATAGGGTGCCAAGACTTTTGAACAGTATTGTGTTTGAGAATATTTATAAATCTTTTTTTTGTTATGTCATCCACCTCTAGGTTTAAAGAAGAAAAAACCGCGCTGCATCATGACAGACAGGATAATGTTTGATTTAAAATTGTTTAGTGTGTACTGTAGGTTGTGGGTGTTTTATACAGACCTGGCAACCGTAACTGAATCAGTGCAGCTGGACTCTCATGATGCAGTGCGGTTGTTTTTTTTTTTTCAACCTAGAGGTGGATGATATAACAAAAAATAAATAAAAATACACAACAACAAATGGTATATAAATATTTTGCACAGAACTGTGTTCCTCTGATGACAGAAACAAAGCTCCAGCTCGCTCTGCTCTTAATTTGTTCTTTCAGGATTTATCGCACGTCACTCCTTGTTGAGTTTTTTTATGCCCGAGTTGTTTGTAACCAATGTGGGTTTGCTGTGTCAAATAAGGAAGCGGCTTCACCTGTAAGAAAATCAAACACTTCATGAAGGAGCTAACTCGAATGTGTGCATAAATAAATAAATAAATAAATAAATAAATAAAACGAGATTCTTAAGCATACTCACTTCCAAGTTTCTGTTTTTGTAAAATACATTGTAAATACAATCGTGAATTTCTCTGGAGTTTTCAGGCTTAGCTCCTCTTTTCGTATTCTTTAACCACACATTTCCTCATTGTTCTTGAAGCATTTGCTTCTATTTGTTAACATGTTTCTTGATAGTGGGGAGACACTAATGCCTTTTCTCTGTTTGAACAAGCAAAAACAGCGCAAAAATTAACCATTTTGAAGGCAGATTGAGCCTTGCTTGCATGAAAGACGGTGTCTGTCTGACCCCAGCTGTAATTATCATGTGATGCGTGACGTCATGCACAAGGGGTCTAGAGACAGTATGCGTACCATACTACAACAGCGGGGGTATATAAAATAACTTGCAAAGCAGGTGGTGGCACGGTGGTGTAAGTGGTTAGCACAGTCGCCTCACAGCAAGAAGGTTCTGGGTTAGCGGCCGGCAAGGGCCTTTCTGTGTGGAGTTTGCATGTTCTCCCCGTGTCTGTGTGGGTTTCCTCTGGGTGCTCCGGTTTCCCGGTTTCCCCGACAGTTCAAAGACATGCGGTTAGGTTAATATGGGATGGCCTTGGGCTGAGGTGCCCTTGAGCGAGGCACCGAACTCCCGACTGCTCCCCAGGCACTGTTAGCATGGCTGCCCACTGCTCTGGGTATGTGTGTGTGCTCATTGCTCACGTGTGTGCATGTGTGTGTTCACTGCTTCAGATGGGTTAAATGCAGAGAGGAAATTTCACAAGTGTGTGATGAATAAAGTTGTAAAAAAAAAAAAAAGTAAATGAAACCGAGACTAAGAAAACAGCCAAGACATCATGGCGGATATGTAGTGATGGACGCTTTGAGGAACTGAAAGCAAAGATCAAAAAGCCTAATTTTTGTGGTGCTAGTTCATAATATATGTTCATTCCAACTTGCCCGGTCGGGCATGTCGGGGACATATCCCACTTGCCTGAATGCATGTTTCACTTGCCCCGGGCAATCACGCAGTCCTTAATGTCGAGCCCTGGTGTCCGTGCTAGGCTAGCCGGCTGACTCTCCCATTCATTCTACTCTCCAATGTCTGCTCCCTGGAAAATGAACTAGACTATATCCGACTCCAGCAGGCTACCCAGCGTGAGTTTAAAGACTGCTGCGTCCTTGTTTTCATGGAAACGTGGCTCAGCGACCACCATTCTGCTGGATGGGCTAGCTTCATTCAGAGCTGACAGAAATGCAGCTCTGTGCAGTAAGACTCGTAGAGGTGGCTTGTGTATATACATGTCAACACAGAATGGTGCAGGAATTCGGTGCGAGTCTCTGACTATTGTTAGTGGAGTTTGTTACTGTTCAATGTAGACCGTTTTATTTACCATGAGAATTAACTTCTGTATTCATAATCAGAGTTTATATCCCCCCAAGTGCTAATGCTTAAGGAAGCACTGTACAGTACACAGAGCGCTATCAGAGAACTGCAGAATGCACACCCAGATGGACTGTTTATCATTGCTGGATATTTCAACCATGAAAATCTGAGGTCAGTGCTCTGTAAATTTCATCAGTATGTAGACTTTGCAATGAGAGGGGCGAACATTCTGGATCTTCAGGGGCGGATCCAGGAAAATGGGAAGGGAGGGGGTCAACCCAGTAAAGTTGGGGGTACAGGGCCCACCAGAGGGCCCCCAGACGCGTTGCAGTTTTTGAATGCCCGGAGATGCATTTTGAGCTGTCGGAGAAATGTTGGAAATGAAATCTCTTGAAGAAAATTACCATATTAAAAATATGTTTTAAAAGTAGGAACTTTCAAAACCATTTTATTGGACACTGAAAATGATATTGTCAGAGCTGCAGGTATATGCATTAATCATAATTACACCTGATATGATAATATTTATGAAAGTTGCATTGTCCTGTAATGCATTACTACATGACACACTACAGTGTAGTACGCTGACCACAAAACACCTTATATCAATAAATTATTACTATTTTAGCAACTGCAATCTGAGCTCCTGCTCAGGACATACAAGACAGTGAATATACCCAGGTAAACTTAGGTAATGTAAGTGGCCGCTTTAGACAGAGCTTGATACTGAAATAGCTACAAACAAAGACTGCAAGAGTTGCATGTCTATAATACAAAGTCAGTAACTGCAATCTGAACTCTTGAGTCAAACAGACAGAGATAAATATAACTAACTATTGTGTGTGTTGCATGTGAACAGGTCCTAAAATAAGTCTTGGTTCCCAAGACTCAGGGGATTAATAAAAAGCATCCTTCTTGGCTGCTTTGTAGCATACATGTTAATAACTTTGTCATAATCCAATTTAATGTCTCTGTGGACGAACAGGAGGAACAAAGCATTTAGATACTCTTCCAGCACAGTGTTCCTATACACATTCTTAATGTACCTAAGAGAGGAATTTGCTCTTTCAACCCTTGCACTAGTTACAGGACAAAGAAGCAACAGATACAAAATCATGTGTATATTTGAGAACACCCTTACTTTGCACAATGGCTAGTGCAGTGTTGCTTCCAGATTGCCAGTGCAGTGTCCTTCTTTGACTGCAGGTCTGGGTAGTTTACCATATTTTGAACGGCCTACAATTCCAAGACCCAAGAATGGCAAGATAATATACTGTGATGTGGAGGAAATATTAGAAACGTTGATAAATATAAATTCAGGAATAAATGCTTACATATTCTTGATGACAGAAGCAGATTTCCTTCAGAGCCATTGCAAAAATCAACATGCCTCACAGATCCATCCAGCCGCTGTCATAAAAATCAAAGTGAGGCTCACCCTCGAAATGGCATGTGGACCATGTACTTACACAGGGTATAATAAGTACAGGGATACCCTATTAATAAATACAAACAATAGCCGGACAGCTGACACGTGTGTGTGTACATAGTAAGCCTGCTGCAGCATCTTATTTTGGCTTGTGAACGTGTGTTAACAATACCATAAACATGAAAGGATGGCACACACCCTTTACATGTAGTATACAGTGCAGTCTGGGAATCACAAACTACAGGACAACATCACCTGCTTCCCTTCCTGATGCGCTAAACAGCTTCTACGCACAGTATGAGGCCCAGAATGGCATGGCAACGAGGCAGACCATCCCTCCTCCCAATGACCAGGTGCTGTGTCTGACCACAGCTGATGTGAGGAAAGCTCTATGCAGTGTCAACCCACGAAAGGGTGCTGGACCAGACAACATCCCTGGTAAAGTGCACAAAGGATGTATGGACCAGCTGGCAGATGTTCTCACTGACATCTTCAACATCTCACTGAGCAACGCCATCATTCCAAAATATTTCAAGACCATTACCATCATCCCTGTGCCAAAGAAGTCCTGTTATCCTGTTTTTAGGGTGGGAATTCAGTGAAAGAATAAGTAAAATATAGCCTTTTCCCCATGTTGAACTGGTAAAAATCAGCTCTAAATATCACCAGAAACCATGAAATGACCCCTTATATTTCAAAATTTTCTGAGGAACATGCCCCTGGACCCCTCAGCTTATGGAGTGCTCTTTGCACCTCGTTGCACTTGGGGGGTGGGGTGGGGGGTCCAATACTGTTTCCAGGTTTTCTCAGGGAAAACCAAATATATATATATATATATATATATATATATATATATATATATATATATATATATATATAAATAAATATAAATAAAAAAAATCTCATCTCTAGCTGCTTTATCCTTCTACAGGGTCGCAGGCAAGCTGGAGCGTATCCCAGCTGACTACGGGCGAAAGGTGGGCTACACCCTGGACAAGTGGCTAGGTCATCACAGGGCTGACACATAGACACAGACAACCATTCACACTCACATTCATGGTCAATTTAGAGTCACCAGTTAACCTAACCTGCATGTCTTTGGACTGTGGGGGGAAATCGGAGCACCCGGAGGAAACCCAAGCGGTCACAGGGAGAACATGCAAACTCCGCACAGAAAGGCCCTCACCGGCCACGGCTAGGTTCTATACTTTTTGATCAGTCACAGATCAAACACCATGAGCAAATCTGGAGAAATTCAGACTTTATAATGGGTGTCTATTGCGTTACACACCAGTGGAGCTCAGGAGTTTAGAGTGTAGGCAGCTTGAAAAAAAAAAGCTCTAACTTTCTCATTTAAACTGTTTTCTCAGCCACAATTTTCACTCTACACACACCATTTTCTCAAAAGTTGTAGTCACACTTGTCTTGATTCACACAATGTGTCTACTGAGCGATAGGATTTACAGTTTTTGAATGAGAAGCCTGAAAGTAAGGAGAGGACAGGCGCGCTCTCCCATAGACTCACATTATAAACGTGGCAGCGCTTTTACTGCAAAATCAGAAAAGTCACTTGTTTTTAACTCGCTCTAGTGTCCACATTTTTTACACTAGGGACAAAAAATTACATCAATGTGTTCATGGGAGCCTTGTAGCACTCAATGTGAAAGAATTTTGTGAATACTCCTTTCGTTTCTGTGTAAATCAGCATTGTTCAAGGAGAGGGAACTCTGAGAAAAAGCGCTCTTTGCTTGTTATATTGTGTCTTTTCCCTGCACCGTTACCAAGGCGACGAGCTCCACTCAGGGAGCAGAGAGGGGAGGGGCTGCTCTCTCTCTCAACCCCCCCGGCTGGCTACTTATTTGTCATGGCTGGCTAGTATGAGCCTTAGTGGAAAGCCCTGGAAAATGGCGGCTGCCAAGTTCGACACGACGGGAGTTTACTGTATTTAACGTGACTTGTCTCTCACTAGGCAATTCTGGAAGATCTTTGTTGTAAAAATTGTACTACCATGACTACAGTCTTGTCGAAGTTTACATTTCATATTGGCTATACTAAGGTATCGTAGTGAATCTGTGTACTTGTTCAAGTGAACGTATTGTAATAACATCCGACATGAAAAATTGCTTTAAGGACTCTTATAATCATGCTTCTAGTGTGACTATCGTAAATGCTTAATTAAACACCAGCATCATTTTTTTCAAACAGTCCAAATCATAGATTTCTATTTTAAAGACAGGTGTGTATTTGAGGCCTGTTTTTCAGCTTCTTTTTGCTTTCAGCAAGCTCAGTGCATGGTCATCTATTCGAGGCAGGCGTTTAATTAGGGATTTATGGTAGTTTGTTAATGCCTTTTAAAGAACTTTATTCACAATTCTTTAGTCAGAAATGTAAACAGACAATTAAATAGAAATTATGAAATTTTATTTTTGTCATAAATACTGAACTCTGATGAAATGTTGATGGTGTTTCTGAAATGTAAAAGAATATGGTGAATGTGGAAGTGAATAATAATAAAGTTAAGTTTAACATCAGGAATCTAGCCCAGGGCTACTCTACGACGGTACATTATTACCCTGACGGAATGGTATGTTCGATGCTGCTACCAAGCACATCCCACATAGGTCCATACATCCGTTTGCCAGGTACCCATTTATACAGCTGGGTGGACTGAGTGCAATGTGGATGAGGTGTCTTACCCAGGGACACTACGCAGTTTGAGAAACCAGGTTACAAATTTTTGGTGTCTCCACCGGCATTCGAACCCGGGTCTCTGCAGTGACAGGCCAGCATGCTAACCATTACACCACTGTGAATGCAGTAAGCTGTTGTTCTTCACCTTTATAACCATAGACCCTGAACTGAAACAAACATGGTGTATTGAGCTGTCATATTTACAGAAAAATTCATGTTAAAAGGTGTCTCATGCTGCATCAGATTCATCAGAAGGTGGTAACTCAGGTGACCTGCAAAGAAATTCATTATATTTTGTGAAATTATTCCTGTCTAAATATAGGTTATGGCAGCCATCTTGAAAAAAAATTCAAAAAAAAAATGCCTGCCTACCTACCCTAGTTTTGAAATCTATGTAACCGGAAACACACATTTTTTTTTTTTTGGCCTAAAATTAAAATCGAAAGTTAGGACCTACAGATCTAGACACTAGATATAGAGCTATAGAAAATCTAGTTATTAATGTCGTACATCCTGGTGACAATCAGGGATCCATTTAAGGGTCACTGAGGTCAAAATTTCAAGTTAGTTATGGAATAATGATGTATCTGGGAAGTAATTACGAAGAAACCGTTAAAGTTTCGGTGTACAACAACTTTTTGTTTTTGTAGGAGAACCATTTGAATGAATGCAAATTCAGGTATGTCATGGACTTACAAATTAAGTGTTATATATAAAAAATGTCAACCCTAACCTTATTTTTCTCCCTCATAGAAGCCTTCTTGTTATTTATTTCACTGCATTTTTGTACTTTCATTTTCTGTCTTTTCTCCTCAATAACTCCAGTTTTTGTGGATCCTGCCATATCCTCTCATGGTACTTGCATGGTTTTTTCTGTTGATATTTTATGTTCTGTTTTCTACAATATTTGAGTAAAAATATATCAGTATAAATCATTTGTTATACATTGCCAATACTCTGATATTGCCTTCCTATTTCTACAGTGTACAGGTAGTCGTCGACTTACGACTGCGTTTGGTTACGACTGACCGGTCATAAACCGATCTGGTCATAAGTCGGCCTATGTTAAATGAACGTAAGTATATTGTGATGTGTAATGATATTGTAATCATCTTAAAGTCTTATTTTATCAACATTTTCTTATTTCATTACCTTGGCTCATTATTTGGTTTAAGTCAAACACTGCATACAGCACAATTCATTTAATATGTGCAAAACAAAAATATGAAATACAGGTGTGAAAAATAGAAAACATTTTAGTTTGAAACATGCCAAAATACAAATGTAAAACATAGCAAAATACAAAATTTAGTGACCGCTGGCATCACTGGTGCTTGGCTGTGGGTCATCTACGTCATCATCAGCTGCTGCAGCGCTCGGGCTGGTGGAAGCATTTGCTCGTTTCATAAACCAGGAGCTGGGGCGGAAACTGTATGACGGAGTGCGTGAGGGAGCGCGAGAGAGACTGTGCATGTGCCTGGAGCTGGGGCGGAAACTGTATGACTGAGTGTGCGAGGGAGACTGCGCATGTGCCTGGAGCTGGGGCGGAAACTGTTGTACGTGGCGAAAGGCGCTGCCGGGAGCTGGGGCAGAAACTGTTGTATGCTCAGCTGGGAAACACTTGCCAGTCATAACTAGATGGTCGTAAAGTCGATTGGTCGTAAGTCGCATAGGTCGTAAGTCGACAAATACCTGTATGTTAAATCTTACAAATCTCACTTGCTTGAAATCATTATGATATTATTATTTAGTGACACTAAACTTCAACACTGTGATTCTGTAACAATGCAAGCCCGTGACAGTTTTAGCCCTTAGCAATAAGTATCACACATGTACATATATTTTAAATAGGGCTGCGTACCTAAACGTAACATCAGGTACAGGTACCGGTACAGAGGTTTAGGTACAGGTCCGGACCTGTACCTGAACAATTTGACAAATTCTTCTGAACTTCTTCAATAATGACAGAAACATTAATAAACTGTTGACAACTTGTCAGTATCTTTATTCAAAGAAAACCGAACATAACTAGGTTTCCTACCTCACGTCTCAGTCACCCTCTCAGTCTCACCCTATAGTTAACTTGGGACAAAAAGTCATAAGTTGTCTCACAGCGAAAAGTGACTACACTAGAGTACTACAGATTCCGCGCAGTCCGCGGCCTTTAACTTACGCGGCAAAATTACACAAAGCAACAAAGGCTGCCAATGCCAGCAAAGGAAAAATGGCTGACTTGATTTTGAGTCTTTTTGACCAATCAGAACGCTGGATCAGCCAAGCTCTCGCAATGTCTCATGAGACTGTGGCGAGAGGATCTCAAATCAAAGATGGCTCTGATTTCAAGTTTCAGCGCGGCATTTTACATCTTTTCCAGTGCTAAATTTTCGTCTTTGTGGTAGGATTTACGCATCTTCAGTCACAAAATAAGCAGATACTTGGTGTAAATTTTTTTCGGTACAGTACCGGTACTTCATGATCCGGTATTTTGGACCTGTACAGAATCAATTTTCACGGTACAGTACCGGTACACAGTACCGGTACGCAGCCCTAATTTTAAATATATACTCTGAAATATCCAAGATATAACAGAGTGCAGGGCTGGGTTTATGTTATTTGTATATCAATTACATTCACTTTAGTTTTGTGTGTTTTTTAGCAGACATTTGTAAGATTGCAGTTTGTAATATTTGTAGTTATTTTTGTGTATAAAAGGTTTGAAATTAGGCTGCAAACTATAAAAGATCATTGTTAGGGCTGGTGGAGGCATGGTGAAGTTAGGATCCAAAAACAGAACACAGACAGTAATCTAATAAATAAGACGATTTAATACAGGGAAGAAAGGGTGTGGCAAAAGATAAATAAACAGGATGAAAAACAAATAGCAAAAATAGTCCAGACAAAATGAGAACAAACAACTTGACAAAAACATGAGACAGGCAAAGACAAAAACGCTAGCGCAAAAAAACAAACAAGAAAAGACCCTTAGTGCAAAAAACCAAGAACCAGAAAAACGCTAGTGCAAAAACCATGGACAAGAGAAAATAGCTAGAGAGGAAAACCATGAGGAGCAAGAGAGGCACAGAAACAGCTAAGCAAACAAGACATTCTGGCGAAAACAGAGTCTGAGAATGGCCTTTAAATAAGCAGCAGTTGAAAACCAGGAAGTGAGTACAGGGGAGAAGGAATTCCTGTCCTGGATCTGGATTGGCTCTGGTGTGAGAGATCTGTAATCTCCGGAGTGGATGTCCGGGGCAGAGCATGACAGTACCCCCCCCCTTCAACGAGCGCCTCCAGGAGCTTTAGGAAGAGTGTCAGGGTGTTGCCGGTGGAAGTCAGAGATGAGGGTTGGGTCCAAGATGAACCTGGCAGGGACCCAACTTCTCTCCTCGGGACCATAACCTTCCCAGTCCACCAGGTACTGGAGTCATCTGCCTCGCCGCCGCACCTTCAGCAGTTTCTTGACCGTGTAGGCCTCGCCGCCATCGAACTAGAGACCAGAGGTTTAAGCTGTGACACGTGGAACATGGGGTGGATGCATTGCATGGTGAGTGGTAGTGCCAGTCTGACGGAACATGGGTTGATTACCTTTTTGATGAAGGGTCCTAGGTACCTGGGATCCACCTTGTGGGAGACGGTTCTGAGTGGCAGATGGCGTGTGGAGAGCATGACTCGTTGCCCCACCTGGTAAGTGGGCGCCTTAGAGCGGCATTTGTCGGCCTGCCTTTTGGATGCTAGGGCAGAGCGAATGAGTTTTCTCCAGGCCAATGCCCATGTCCTCCTGCAGCGGCGTATGAAGGTCTAGGCTGAGGGTACAGCGACCTCCTCCTCTTGGTTGGGGAAGAGTGGTGGTTGGTAACCTAGGGAGCACTGGAAGGGTCAGAGACCTGTGGCAGATGAAGGAAGAGCGTTATGAGCATACTCGATCCAAGGTAGGTACTTAGTCCAAGAACTGGCATCCCTGGATGCCATGCACCTGAGTGCAACCTCCAAAGCCTGGTTCGCCCATTCTGCCTGGTTGTTGGTCTGTGGGTGGAAGCCTGAGGTGAGACTACAGGTGGCCCCGATGAGTTTGCAGAAGGCCCTCCAGAACTGTGCAGTGAACTGAGGGCCCCGGTCAGAAACGATGTTGGTGGGTAGTCCATGTAGGCAGAAGACGTGGTGGATGAGTAATTCTGTGGTTTCTTTGCCTGAGGGGAGCTTGGGCAGAGGAATGAAATGGACGGTCTTGGAGAAACAGTCAATGACAGTGAGGATGCATGTGTTGCCACCTGAGTTGGGGAGTCCTGTGACAAAGTCCAGGGCAATGTGAGACCAAGGTCGATGTGGAGTCGGGAGGGGTCTTAGCAAGCCAGCAGGGGGTTGATTGGTTGTCTTGTTCCGGGAGCATGTGTCGCAGGCTGCCATGAACTCCTGGATGTCCTCCTTGATGGATGGCCACCAAAAGCGCTGCTGGATGAGTGCCAGGGTTCGGGCAGCTCCCGGATGACAGGCCAGCTTGGAGCCATGACCCCACTGCAGCACCTGGGTTCACACAGAACAGGGAACAAACAGATGGTTAGGAGGAATGTTGTTGGGGTTACCTTTACCGGGGTCCTGCTCCAGGGCCTTCTGCACGAGCGTCTCAACCTCTAGAATGGCGGCTCCCACCAGGCAGCGTGGAGGAAGGATGGTCTTGGGTGGCTTAGACTCCTCTTGGTGGGAAGAAAACATCCTGGACAGGGCATCAGGTTTGCCGTTCTTGGAGCCTGGGCAGTAGCAGAGTATGAAGTTGAACCGGGAGAAAAAGAGAGACCAACGGGCTTGACGGGAGTTAAGGCGTTTGGCGGACTTGAGATACTCCAGGTTCTTATGGTCAGTCCAGACTAGGAAGGGGAGCTCCGACCCCTCGAGCCAGTGCCTCCACTCCTCCAAGGCTAGTTTAACAGCCAGTAGTTCTCGGTCGCCAATGTCGTAATTCCGTTCAGCTGGGGATAGCCGGCAGGAGAAGAAGGAGCATGGGTGGACCTTGTCGTCACTGGCCCTCTGGGATAGTATAGCTCTGACCCCTGACTCGGAAGCATCTACCTCAACAATAAACTGCTTGGTAGGATCGGGTATGGTGAGAATGGGTGCTGTGGTAAACCTGCGCTTGAGCATGAAAAAGGCTTTCTCTGCTTCCTTTCCCCACTTGGTCAAGGTCAGGTCTGAGAGAGGTCCGGCCACCGTGCTGAAGTTGTGAATGAAGCACCTGTAGAAGTTGGCAAATCCTAGGAAGCGCTGGAGTTCTCGTCTCGAAGATGGGGTGGGCCAATCGGCAACTGCCTTGAGCTTGAGGGGGTCCATCTGGATCCTTGCCGGGGAGATGATAAATCCCAGAAATGAGACAGAGCTCTGGTGAAATTCGCTCTTTTCCACCTTGATGAACAACTTGTTCTCTAGCAGGCACTGGAGGACCTGCCGGACATGACCCCGATGTTCCTCCAGGGAGCGGGAGAAGATCAGGATGTCATCCAGGTACACGAAAACGAATATGTTTAGGAAGTCCCTTAAGACATCGTTAACGAGTGCCTGGAAGACTGCGGGCGCGTTGGTCAGGCCGAAAGGGACCACGAGGTACTCGTAGTGACCAGTGGTGATGTTAAAGGCTGTCTTCCACTCGTCCCCCTCCCTGATCCTGACGAGATGGTATGCATTGTGTAGATCTAGCTTGGTGAATACCTTGGCTCCCTGAAGTAGTTCAAAGGCTGTGGTCATGAGCGGTAGTTGGTAGCGGTTCTTGACCATGATGGCATTGAGACCCTGATAGTCAATGCAAGGGCGGAGCATCTTATTCTTTTCCATGAAGAAGAATCCCGCTCCTGCTGGGGAAGAGGAAGGATGGATGATCCCAGCTGCCAAAGATTCAGAGATGTACTTCTCCATGGCTTGCCTTTTGATGGGAGAGAGTAGAGTCATCCTTTGGGTGGTGCTGTCCCGGGTAGGAGGTCGATTCCACAGTCATAGGGTCTGTGAGGAGGGAGGGACACTGCTTGGGTCTTGCTGAAAACAAGTTTGAGATCCAGATATTCCAAAGGCACGTGAGAGAGGTCGGGGAACTCGCTGGCTGAAGGCTGCGGTGGTTGGGTGGGAGGCAGAGCAGAGTTCAGACAGGAAGCTAGGCAGGACTGGCTCCAACCTAGGATGGTGTTATTAGTCCAGTTAAGGTGGGGATTGTGCTGCATTAACCATGGTAATCCTAGAATGATGGGTACGTGGGGGTTGTTCATGATGTGAAGCTGGATGGTTTCTGAGTGGTTACCGGAAATCATTCGGGTGAGCGGGGCAGTAAGGTGGGTGATGCTGGTCAAGCTGGTGCCATTGAGTGTTAGGACAGTCAGAGGGATGTCAAGAGCAAGTAGCGGGATTCCCAGGTGCTTGGCAGTGGCAGAGCAGATCAGGTTCCTGTCCGCCCCTGAGTCAACGAGGGCCTGGAGGTGGTGATGCTGGTTGTCACAGATAATGATGACAGGAAGTAATGGACGATTAGCGGGGACTGGTTCCGAGCGTTGCCCACCAGGGCCCCTTGATTCACTGGTGGGCTTGTCCTTTTAGCGGGCAGGCTTGGCAAATGTGTCCCAGCTGACCGCAGTAGCAGCAGGTCCCCATGCTCCACCGGCGATGTCGTTCCTCCACTGACACCTGAACCCGGTCTACCTGCATGGGTTCGACAGACGCGGTGGGAGATGGAGAGGAGGTGAATCTGGGGCGGTTCTTCTCTCTCCTCTGTTGCTGGATCCAAGCGTCGATGTGATTGGCGAGGTCCATGAGGCTGGAGAGGTCTGACGGCAGTTTCCACAATATTAACTCTTCCTTGATGGCGTCGGACAAGCCGTGCAGGAACACGTCGATCTGGGCGTTCTCATTCCAACCGCACGAAGCCGCCAACATCCGGAACTCGATGGCATAATCCGAGGCAGACCGATGGGCAAGTTCCGCTGGATCCATGTTGGCCAGAACATACTGTTAGGGCTGGTGGCGGTATGGCGAAGTTAGGATCCAAAAACAGAACACAGACAGTAATCCAATAAATAAAATGATTTAATACAGAGAAGTGTATAGCAAAAGATAAACAGGACGAAAAACAAATAGCAAAAATATTCCGGACAAAATGAGAACAAACAACTTGACAAAAACATGAGACAAGCAAAGACAAAAACATGGGTGCAAAAAAACAAACAAGAAAAGACCCTTAGTGCAAAAACCATGAACCACAAATAACCCTTAGTGCAAACAATAAGAACCATAAATAACCCTTAGTGCAAAAAACCAAGAACCAGAAAAACGCTAGTGCAAAAACCATGGACAAGAGAAAATAGCTAGAAAGGAAAACCATGTGGAGCAAGAGAGGCACAGAAACCGCTAAAGAAGCAAACGAGACATTCTGCAAAAACAGAGTCTGAGAATGGACTTTAAATAAGCAGCAGTTGAAAACCAGGAAGTGAGTACAGGGGAAAAGGAATTCCTGTCCCGGATCCGGATTGGCGCTGGCATGAGAGATCTGTAATCTCCAGAGTGGATGTCCGGGGCAGAGCATGACAATCATAGGTCAAGTCCCTTCATTAAGTATTTTGTATTTTGATTTATGATATCTGAAATATTCTTCAGTACAGTCAGATTTCCAGACATGACAATGATAAGTGTCACGGACTTACAGGTGTCACAGACTTACATTTCAAGTATCTGCCTTGTAATTACCAGGGAAATATTTTATTCCTGAAACTTTGTATAATCATTGAACATACCTCCCATAGCTCTATTCATAAGTTATATAACTTAAACCAAGTCCTTCATTATTTCCCTAAAATTGGGTTGTCACGGACTTACAGAAATTTACTTGAATTCTTTACTGACTGACTTGATCACCACAGAAAGAATTCTGCTATCACAGTGTGTCCATAAACAATGGTTACGTATGTAACCGCGGTTCTATGAATTTTGGATGACCGCCAGAGGCGGTGCTCTCAGCACCTGGATGTTCATCATCATGCGCATGCAGTTCGAGTGTGTATACCAACGAAGTCGCTTGCGACGGGGGTGATGTATGTCACTGCACCGGTACTTAAGGTGCGCTAACCCCGGAAGCGTTCTCTTGGCAGTCTTCTCGTCAGCCTTCCGAGTGACGGCCAAGCTCTGGCGGTCATCCGAAATTCATAGAACCACGGTTACATACGTAACCATCGCTCTATTTCATTTCTACTGACCGCCAGAGGCGGTGCTGTCAGCACCTGGATGACTAATACCAACAAGGTCACGAGGAAGACCTATTTACCCTATGAATGGTTGAAAAGGGTGGCTGTGGCCAGTGGATTGTGCATGGCCACATTAACCCTATAAAACCTTGCAAACGTGCAAGTTGAGACCCATGAGGCAGCGGCGCAGATATCAGAGTGTGGAACTCCACGTAGAGCCGCCCCTGATGCAGCCACACTCCGAGTGGAGTGGCCTTGGATGTGGGGAGGGACCGGGAGGCTGCTGCTAATGGCCTCCACGGTCCAGTTCGACAGTCTGTTTGGACAACGCGTGGCCGTGCCCATGTCCAGTGTGACCCACAAACAGTACATCCGACTGCCGAAATGCAGCAGTCGCTTCAATGTATGTCCTCAGTGCTCGAACTGGGCAAAGAAGGACATGACCTTGGCCCTGCTTATTCTCCTCAGGCAGTGGTCTGAAGGCTGAGGGGTTGATTGGTGTACGAAGAGAAGTTGTTCTTGGGCATAAATGAAGGATTAGGCCACAATGTTACACCCGTGTCATCGGGGCTCCATTGTAAGCACTCCCGGCCGATAGACAGGGCGTGTAGTTCACCCACTCTCTTAGCCGAAGCCATAGTTAAAAGGAATGCTGTCTTTAAAGATAGCCATTTGAGCTCCGTCCCCTGTAGGGGTTCAAATGGAGGTTTACATAGTGTACTTAAAAACCAGAGGCAAGTACCAAGCTGGTCTTGGACTGCGTTGAGGGGGTCTTATGCGCTGAGCACCTTTAAGAAAGCTGCTCACCAGTGTGTGGGATCCCACAGTCAGCCTGTCTACCCTGTTGTGCATTGCGGATATAGCCGCTACATACACCTTGATGGTGGAGGGTGCAAGGCCCTCATCCAGACAAGACTGTAAAAAGCTGAGAATCACCGGTATCGGGCAACATGCCGGTTCCTGATGGCGTGCTTGGCATCAACTCACAAAGAGCTTCCACCTATTGGCATAGAGCACATTGGTGCGCGGGAACCTGGATGGTCGGCACAATGGTCGCCTCACATTCTGCTAGCAGTGGGTCAGGCCCTTCACACCCACAGCCATAACCGTGCTGGGTTTGGATGCCAAATTTGACCCCCCATTTGTGAGAGGAGGTCCATTCGTGCAGGGAGACACCAAGGGTCTTTGCACAGCAACCCGTACAGGGTAGGGAACCAGACTCTCCCCGTCCAATAAGGGCCATCAACAGCACCCTGTGGTCCTCCTTGAGGATCCTCTCGAGAGTGGGCAGAATTAGCGGGAGTGGTGGGAAGCATACAGGAGCTGCTGTGGCCGCTCGTGTGTCAGTGCGTCTTGGCCCAAGGGGCTTGACGTTTCTTACAGTGTAAACCACAGGGGACAATGTGTCGTGGCCTGGGAGGCGAAAAGGTTCACCTCTGACCTTCCGTATCGCAGCCAAATACTCTGCACCATTTCCGGGTGCAGCTTGCATTCCCCCGGGTCGGGGTTCTGTCATGATGGAAGAACCGTAGCAGTGTTCCTCACTCCTGGTACACTCACCAGCCGAGGGTAAGCCCCTGTAAGCAGGTGCCGAGTGAGCTTTCAGGGAAGGTAGTGACCTGGTGCCGCCCTGGTGGTTTATATGATAGACCACAGATGTATTGTTGGTCTTTATAAGGATATGCCGACCCGCTAAAGCCGGAAGGAAAAGTTTCAGGGTGAGGGAGACGGCCTGCAGCTCTAACACCTTGATGTGTTGTCCTTGCTGTTGTGGGGCCCATACGCCCCGGGCAGTCCTGTACTGCCACACTGCGCCCCAGCCGATCAGTGATGCATCGATGGCGACTACTTCTCTGTGAGAGGGTATGGACCCCATGGGGATCCCCCGCATTAGAAAAGAGCGCTCTCTTCATGGGCGTAGACATGAGGAGCAACTGGCCGTGATTCTGATTGGCCTGTGCCTGTGATGTTGTGGATGTAAACCAAGGCTGTTCATCCAGATTTGTAGAGGCCTGAGTGTAAGGAGGCCCAATGGAACTACCGACGAGGCCGCGGTGAGTATACCTAGTAGTGTCTGGAAGGTCAGGGTTTGTCCCTTCCTGAAGCGATGTACCCGTCGGGCAATATCGCTCACCCGTCGTTGAGACAGGGTTGCCCTCAACAGCTGAGAATCCAGCTGAAGGCAAAGAAAAACAGTCTTCTGGCTGGATGTGAGGGAGCTCTTGGCGTGGTTCACCCTGAGCCCAAGTTTGGAGATGTGAGAAACCAGCACGGCTGGGTCGCTGAGCGCATCGACCCTTGACTGAAAAAAAAAAAAAAAACAGTCGTCCGGGTAGGAGAGGATATGCATTCTCCTGCTCTGAAGTAGGGACAATGCTGCCACGACGAATCTCAAAGATTCTGGGAAGTATGCATCCTTCAGATCGATGGTTGTGAACCAATCGTCACGTCTGATGCTGTTTAAGACATCGGATGTGCGCAACATACGGAATTTAAAGACCTTGAGGTGGTCGTTCAAATGTCTCAGATCCAGTAGGGGGCGAAGCCCACCCCCCTTTTTTTTTTTTGGATGGTGGAATAAAACCCACTGTTTTGCAAAGGTGGATCTAATGGCTCGATGGCACCCTTTTTTTCAGGAGGGTCAAGACCTCCTGGCGTAGTGCCAGAGCTTTGCCTGGTCTTTTACTATAGTCATTTTGACTCCTTGAATTCTCGGCGGTCGGCATCTGAATTGTATGCTGTAACCCTGAGAGAGGGTGGATATAACCCAGGGGTCCGATATTACAATTTCCCAGTAGGCGAGTTGTTGACTGGTGAAGTGTCCGACCGCTGGAGTGGAGTAGTCAACGTCTGCCTCCACGCCCCCTACGGCCCCTGGGGGGGGGGGGGGGGGACTGTACCCCGATATGCCTGTGGCAGCACCAAAGAGCTGTCCCGGAATCACTGGGAGAGCTGGGAGAGTGCGGAGGGCCCTCCTGCAGGGATCTAAGAGTGGTGAATGAGCCAACCATATCTGACGCCTGGCGAGGGTTAAAGGCGACATTAGTCTGCCCAGCTCCCTGGACATGAAAGCAAATGCCTGCAGCGAGGCCTCGCTTAGGCTTTGCAGTGATGGGTCTGCTCCAGAAGACTGAAGAGCCCGAGACTGGGCTAGGATCAGGTGGGATAACGAATTGTCTATGCGTGCAGCATCATAGCTCTTCCCGATGAAGTCATCGGTCAAACAACACTGTGGCCGTGGACAGCGAGTGTCGGGTCTCAACGCCTCGTCCGGCAAAGGATCAGAGCCACAAGGGCCGTTCGATTGTTGGCATGCTGACCAGATCCTGACTGGACGCATCTTGTATCTCTACAGCTCCTCAGTAAAGGGGGCTGAAGGTAGAACAGTGAAAACAGCAGAGGGGGAGTCTAAAAAAGGCACTCTGCATCCGTACTTCAGATGGTGCTGTGTTCAACCCCAGGTGGGCTAGCGCCATTTTTATCGCGGGCTTGACCATAGTGGAAAGCACGTCCTTCTCTTGAAGCTCCGCGGCCGGGGACAGCACCGGAGGTTGTGGCTCAGGAGGAGTAAATGAAGCAGCTGAGGCGAGAGCATCAGCAGGCCGTGCTTCAGACGGTTGTAGGTTATAGAGCAAAGCCTTAATCTCAGCAAGCTCTGAAGGACCACAATGGAAATAAGTATTTTTACTTTGTGTTATCCTCCGCAATATTTATATTATATGTTTACATGTTATGTACATGTTTTTATTGCGAAATAAATCAATACAATACAAAAGAAGCCAAGGTGCCCACTTGTTGCGCCAAGGGGTCCACCTTCTGGTACTTGGGCCTACAGGGAGCCTCCCGTGACGGCTGCTTAGGGCGCTTCCTAGACTTAGGAGGCAGAGCGTAGTCGCTCGGTGCTGGGGGCAGTCGAGAGACCAAACTGCTTTCCAGCTGAGCAAGCCTAGCAGTGCATCAAGTAAACAAAACGAAATATCCGCGGCGGAGTCAGGCGAACATACTCACCCAACCGTGTTCAGGTAATCAGCAATCAAGGCTGAATAAACAGGCTACAGCGCGAATCAAAAGCGCACAAAATTACCAAATAAGTATCACACTTGCAACCAAAGGATACTTATTAGATCGCTACAAGACGAGAAAATATCCATATGCTCGCGATGAAACTGAAACTTATAATTAGAGGTTGCTGGCTGTCGAAGTCCGAGCAAACTCACTCATAACCGGTTTAGTTGAAAATACTTTACTTACCTTAAAGCTTTGAGACAATCAGCACATAAACATGACCGTTGTTTATTCTACTTACCTAAATATGGATTAGGTGACTGCAACAAGCAGTGTCGAAGTACCAATACAGAGCCAAGCAAACAAAATGAAATATCTGCGGCGGAGTCAGGAGCGAACACACTCCCCCAGCCGCGTTTAGATAACCAGCTGAAGTAAATAAGCTACAGTGCGAGTCAGAAGCGCACACGAGCACCAAATAAGTGTCATTTGCAATAAAACGATACTTATTAGATCACTATAAGGCGAGAAAACACCCCTATGATCGCAGTGAAACTGAAACTTATAATTAGAAGTTGCTATCTGCCAAAGTCAGAGCGAACTCACTCAGTAATCAGCTGAAGTAAACAAGCTACAGTGCGAGTCAGGAGCACACACAAGCACCAATAAGTGTCATATTCGCAATAACATGATACTTATTAGATCGCTACAAGGCGAGAAAACACCCTTATGATTGCGGTGAAACTGAAATTTATAATTAGAAGTTGTTAGCTGCCGAAGTCAGAGCAAACTTACTCATAAACGGTTTCTTACCTTAACCAAATGGCAAATCGCAGTCTTAAGAGGGCGAAAAAAAAACCCCGCAGCTCCAACCCGTTTAAGGGTTTGCAAGACTCCAGCAATTGCTCTTTAGAAAAATATAACTCGAAATCTGCTCTGCACGAGAAGATGCAAGAGAACGCTTCCGGGGTTAGCGCACCTTAAGTACCGGTGCAGTGACATACGTCACCCCCGTCGCAAGCGACTTTGTTGGTATACACACTCGAACTGCATGCGCATGATGATGAACATCCAGGTGCTGACAGCACCGCCTCTGGCGGTCAGTAGAAATGAAATAGAACCCTTTTTTCTCAATAACAGTTGTTATTTCAAAGAAGTTTACTTACTTTAAACCTAAACTGAAACATTTATTATGTTTTTTACTTGGGCAATGACAGAGTAAGGCAGTGAAAACAGTAAGTGTCAACAAGGATATGAAGTCAGTCTTTGGTCCATAACTTTAGCCTCAAAAATTGTAGCACCGACGAATAACCGGCAAAACGAACAGTAAGAATTTCACCATCACCACTATAGATTTTGTGTGACCATTCCTTGATTGTATCCAAAATAATGAATACACAATGATCCTTTTAAATTTGACCCACCATAACATGTAAATTCACACATTTTTTTGTTCATTCAAAAGCAACATTTTTTAGATACCATCAATAAAATCCTATGAAATGACTGTTGAGTCATGATGGATGTCTCCACAGAATACTTTGAAACATCTGGTACCTTAATTACTTTGCTTCTGATGGCTCATAACATGTAATCAGTAAAAATGGATTCCTGATTGTGACCAGGACGTTAGACTAGATCTAAGGCCCTGTCCACACGGCAATGGATTCAGGTGACTCCGATACAATTGCTTATCGTTTAGGCCTGGCGTCCACACGGCACCGGCGTTTTGGGTGCCCAAAACACAATCTTTTTGAGAACGGGTTCCAGAGTGGAAAGATCTGGCAACGTTGCCGTTGTGAAGTCGTCTGGATGAGTAGAATGGATTTGTTTACGATGACATCACAACCACATGACTGTGAGTGCTTCACGCCGGGTAGAAGTGTAACGAACTCGATGCGAGTTGTCAATAAATCCTATAACTTGGTTCACGAAACGCGCTTACAAAATATTTTCACTGTGAATATTTATTGTGTAATGGTGCAAAGTGAGAGAGAGAGAGAGAGAGAGAGAGAGAGAGAGACTCTGCCCTTAGGGCAGAGTCAATCCCGCCAGCAAAAATAGGGAAAAAAAAAAAAGGAGCGATCTTGCCTCTTCAGATGTGGGTTTAAGTCCTACAATACATTCCTCAAAAAGGGCGTAGAAGAAATTAATCCATCAACGTGTATCATTCAATTTATTCCGGACCATTAAAGACGCCGCCTTCCGCGTAGAATCATACGTCATCCTCGTCGCCATATTGGATAGGTCAAAGCGGAGAATAAAGATTCATGTGCTGCGTTTAACTGTACCAACAGGTTTACCGTCCAAACGAGATCATATGGGATTACCTTTCACAGGTGAAAAACAACAAATTAATCCATCAACGTGTAGCATTCAATTTATTCCGGACCATTAAAGACGCCGCCTTCCGCGTAGAATCATGTCATCCTCGCCGTCATTTTGGAGAGGTCAAAGCGGAGAATAAAGATTAGCTGCATTTAACTGTACCAACAGGTTTGCCGTCCAAACGAGATCACATGGGATTACCTTTCACAGGTGAGACTGGAAAAATACTTTTCATTGTATTTGGTCATTATAATGTAATTTTACAAACAGATTTTCCTGACTTTGTGGCTAATATGAAGTCTCGCGCATAATAGTTTATGCGCATGCGTCCTTACTTCTTCTATTGTTCTGGTGTCTCCGAAGGGACCGTCTTACAGCGCCCCTAGAGGTGTGGCATGTGTATTGCATCATTTTCAGCAAGCGTTGCGTTGCCATATGGACCTGATATTTTACTGATTGTTGCCCATTTGGACGCGATATATTTTTAAATAACATCTCGTTGCCGTTGTCGTGTGGATGTAGCCTAACATTAATATCCTGGACTGATATTAATGCTCAATTAACAGTATTAGTCTTACTATTATTAGTAGTATTAACTAACGTTAGACTGTCGTGTTAATGGGTAAGTGCTGAAAGATTTTATTGAAGAACACCCTGGCAAACAGTTCCAAAACGTGAGACAGAGTCGAAAAATAGTCAATTGGTCCAGCAAGACACAGACAGGATAATGTCATAGATTTAGCAAAGCATGGTCAGGAAAACAGAAAACAAAGCCAAAAACCAGCAGTCAAGGCTTGGTGTCGTCAAACACAAGGTACAGAGTGTATACTTCGCAAAGTCTGGATATTGTGAGAGACCTTATATGTGTGCTGTAATTGCGCTCTGATCATGAACAATAGCCCAGTGTGCAAATACGTGTGGCTGTGAGTGACAGTTTGAGGCACCAAGCGCACAGACATGAAGCACTGTTAACTGGTTAGCGAAGAAGTTTCAGATTTTATTACTTTATTTTACAAAAGTAATGTAACTTGCATAGTTGCCCAATTTTGCATGACAGAGTCTTTGTCTATAGTTTTTTTTTTTTTCTATAGTGATTCTATAGTAAATCTTCGGGCTCAAATATCCTCTTCAAAGTAAACTGCTTGTTTTCACCACTGACAGGCTCATAATGTTATTATAAGTATCTGACAACATGGAAAGGAACACTAGAGATACACCAGAGTCTATCTACTGCAATAACTGTAAAGAAACTGGAGAAAATGACAGTTTCTACAGTCCCTGTTTTACCTTTCTTTTCTTCTATTCTCTGACACAGCATCCCATTCAGTTGTCTGTGAAGGTTCTCAGTCATCCAGTTCATTGTAAACCGTAGGTGCTAAAGAAGGCAACTAGACTTGCTTGAAATTCTTGAAGATGTTTCACCTCTCATCTGAAAGGCTTCTTCAGTTCTGTCTGACTAGTGGGGAGTTCCAAGTATTTATCCTCTCGTGGATCAAAAGCAAACCTAAGGAGAGTCGTTGTGGTCACATGGGTCATTGACACTCTCAGGCTACATCCACACGACAACGGCAACGAGATTTTTTTTTTTAAATATCGCGTCCACATGGGCAACGGATCAGAAAAATATAAGGTCCATATGGGAACGGAACGCTTGCTGAAAACGATGCAATACACATGCCACACCTCTAGGTGCGCTGTAAGACAATTCCCCTGGGGGAAATTGTGAGAGTGATGCAGTGCATGGAACAGTCACAGTTGCAGGAGCTGAGCTGTACTGTGTGAATGTGTGACTTGCCTTGATGCTACAAGCCTGTGTCGCTCTGAGAGGGAGCAGCCCCTCCCTCCTGCGTGTGTGAGAGCGAGCAGCCCCTCCCCCACTCGCACGCTGCGAGCACAGACACAGAAGCACACAAAAAGGGCAGTTTTTCCTCAGAGTGCACCCTCCAAACAACGGGGATTTACACGAAAACGGAAGGAGATACTCACAAAATTCTTTCACATTGAGCGCCACAAGGCTCTCCTGAACACATTGATGTAATGTTTTTTGTCTGTAGTGAAAAAAATGAGGACATTAGAGCGAGTTAAAAACGAGTGACTTTTTTGATTTTGCAGTCAGAGCGCTTTCAGGATTTGAATGGGAGTCTATGGGGCTACGCGCCTGTCCTCTCCTTACTTTCAGGCTTCTCATTCAAAAACTGTAAATCCTATCGGTTAGGTAGACACATTGTGTGAATCAGGACAAGTGTGGCTACTACTTTTGAGAAAATCATGTGTGTAGAGTGAAAATTGTGGCTGAAAACACAGTTTAAATGAGAAAGTTTGAGCTTTTTTTTCAGGCTGCCTACACTCTAAATTCCAGAGCCCCACTGGTTTGTAAGCGCGTTTCGTGAACCAAGTTATACTGTGCTCACTCTAGGACCCAAATTGTTTTAGCGAAAAGTGCTAAAGACTGAAATTTTTCTTTAGCAATTTGCAATTTCGCTTAGCAAGAAATGCTAAAAGAATAATTTTCTTTTTAGCAAAGTAATTTTTTAGCAAGATATGTTATACTTCTAAATGTTTCTTGCACTGACATAATATTGAAAAATGAATTGTTATTGTAGTTTGTTGGTGTTTCAATAGTGTTTGCAAGCTTGTTTCCTGCCTTTGTCTTTCCATGTTCTTGATTTATGTTCATAGCATGCTTATTTATTCTTGAATCCTCTTATTTTGATCATTTCATCAACTGTATATATGTAATGAAATTGTGTGTTTAATTTAACCCGCTTAATCTGGTTTACGGAGTCCATATTTTTTCATTATAATTATATCTAACATCTGGTGTGATGTGCTTTGCATTCTTTGCTATCTATGCACCTTTTAGCCCTTAGTCACCCTCTATAGTATGCTGACTGGCCTGTGTGGGTATGTGTGTGTGTGTGTGTGTGTGTGTGTGTGTGTGTGTGTGTGTGTGTGTGTAATTGGGATCCATGTGTGTGTGTTTAGGGGGAGGAGGGTGTCTTTATGGGTAAGATGAAGGGAGTTCAGGGAGTTAAAATCAATGGTTGTTTCTTATAAATTAATCTCATAAACCAAATATAACGATATTCACCATTAATTTCTCAAGTGAAACTTGCAGTCAGAACTTTGAACCATGTGCGTCAAAACGCTCTGAAAACAAGGTACACTTGGTCGATATATCCTGGTTCATCTGTGAGTTCTTCCAAAGTTCTGTCAGGGTTGATATGTAGAAAATACGTCTTTAGAATGGTTATATCGTGTTTTTATCCCTAACTGAGAAAGCTAACAGAATATTCTAATATGTTCTCACTTTTTAGATAAGTTTTTGTCATACGTAAAGTCGGATAATTTATTTTAAACAAACCTCGCTATAATCTTGTTCACTAATGAGCGAGAATTGGTGACATTATCAGTGCAACTCGGAAATTGATCATTTTATATGTAAGGTCCGATGCTATTGGAAGACGTAATTTGCGGTCTACCAATAAGAAGCTTCGAAACTCGGGGGCATTGGTTATAAATCAAAACATCGAAGATGGACACGAAAGGCAGGGCCTGAATTTCATTTTTCAGAATGGGGGGCAATTCCCCCCCCCAGTGACTCAAATGGGGGGGATTTACACAGTTTGGGGGGGATTTATACAGTTTGTGGGGAACGCTACTTGTGGGCTTAAATAGCTTAGGTCTTACCTTCTGCCACTACTCAGATTGAAGATCTCTACAGTATGTAACCTTTTGTCACCATTTGAGGTATCCTTTTTAGTAGACTTTTCATTTTGATATCTCCAAATTTGGATAGCATTGTCAGACAAAGGGTGGATAAATGCAAGTATTATTCCCACCAGCCGTCTAAGATATGGACTGTTCAGTTTCGGGTGGAGGGTAGAAAACCACCACAAAATGAAAGAAATCCTTTACAGCATGACATTGCTGACTGACTGTTATGCCATCAAACACCAATAGCCTTTTTCTAGCAGTGCGAGTAAGGCTCTAGGAAGAGTTTGGAAGGTTGTGTGCCTTTTAGTTAAGCTAATTTTACAACCTCCTTAGTGTTGCTTTACACAGTTGCTTCTTCCTCATCTTCATGCACTATTCTTTAAGTGTCACTGCTTCATTTAATTATAAAAAAAGAAAAAAAATCAGTCTGTTCTTAATAGCACTCAATAAATTTATTGACACAACAAGTCTAACTTAAAATCTAACTTAAACCAGTCTGCTGACTTTTCAGGATTCTCTTAACTATGTTTGTGTTATTTGTCTCTTCTTTTAGTGGCCATCTCTTTAATCAGTGACCTTTGCTTTTTCCTTTTATAACATATTTATATCATCTTTTTTTATCAACTTTTATATCATTTTTTCTATTCTCATGTCTGATCTGATCATCCCTGTCCTCTGTTTAATGTCTACAATTAAAATAAGAAAATACTATCAAACTGTTCTTAACACTGAATGAATTTACAAACTTTGTTTCAGTCCACATATAGAACGTTAACATGACAACAGTCTTTGTTGACTTTTCAGGATTCTCTTATACCATATAGCCCCGTCTCCTGTGTCATATGCCAGCTTTAATTAAAAAAAAATCAAATTGTTCTCAACACTGAACAATTCATCTTTGCTGAGTGCAGGATTCTTGTACATATGTAGTCTTTCCTATTCTTTCTCCTAGTGGTCATCCCTTTTGTCAGTATCAGTGTCCTTTGCTTTTCCTTGTAAAAACTTTTTTCTTATAGCCATGCTCTGATCTAATCCCCTTTGCAACGTCGACGTTAATGTTAGCTGTCTCGTCCTGTGTATTCTCAGCAGTATTCTCAACAGTATCACTCACACTGCTATTACCACCATCGGATTCAGGAGTTTTCCTCTTAGCAGGGGAAACTTCTGCCACTGCACTTGTACGTTTTAGCCAACGGTCCATGTGTTTTACAGCGAAAGTCCGAGAGAGGAAGAGTGCGCGCGCTGTATCTGTGTGTGTGTGTGTGTGTGTGTGTGTGTGTGTGTGAGAACTGTCTGTGTCTGCTGTTTTTTTTTCTGAGTAGGCTACGGGGGGAGAGGGGGGTCAGTCAGTAAAAGGAGGGTTAAATTCAAATAACCTTGAGAACAGAAGGTAGTCACGCATTCACACTGATCCATTATTAGATTGACATTGTCAGGCAATGCAGTAATGTGTGCGGGAATCTCTCGCATTAGAATCGTTAAAGGTGCGGGAATTTAAAAAAAATATGCACGATACCAGCGGCATGGTGGTGTAGTGGTTAGCGCTGTCGCCTCACAGCAAGAAGGTCCGGGTTCGAGCCCCGTGGCCGGCGAGGGCCTTTCTGTGCGGAGTTTGCATGTTCTCCCCGTGTCCGCGTGGGTTTCCTCCGGGTGCTCCGGTTTCCCCCACAGTCCAAAGACATGCAGGTTAGGTTAACTGGTGACTCTAAATTGACCATAGGTGTGAATGTGAGTGTGAATGGTTGTCTGTGTCTATGTGTCAACCCTATGATGACCTGGCGACTTGTTCAGGGTGTACCCTGCCTTTCGCCCGTAGTCAGCTGGGATAGGCTCCAGCTCGCCTGTGACCCTGTAGGACAGGATAAAGCGGCTAGAGATAATGAGATGAGATGCGCGATACCCGCAATCCCGCGCCCAAATTCAGGCCCTGAATGGTAGTGTTTATCTTGAGAAATCACAATTGTTTGATGGATTTTGCTTAAACTTTAAATGACTTTCGCATAAAATGCGAATACAGATGATTTTCTTTTCACAAATTGGAATAAAACTTCGCAATTTGCGGACGTGCGAGCGGCTAGCGTGAGCCCAGTTATAGGATTTGTTGACAACTCGCATCGAGTTCGTTACACTTCTACCCGGCGTGAAGCACTGACAGTCATGTGGTTGTGACGTCATCGTAAACAAATCCGTTCTACTCATCCAGACAACTTCGCAACGGGGCCATTGCCAGATTTTTCCACTCTGGGACCCGTTCTCAAAAGATTTCGTTTTGGGGCACCCAAAACGCCGGTGCTGTGTGGACGCCAGGCCGAAACGATAAACAATTTTATCAGATTCACCTGAATCCGTTGCCGTGTGGACAGGGCCTCAGTCATCCTGTAGGTGTTAGGGTCACTGGAGGCTGGGTGTGAATGGTGTTAGCAGCCTAGAGGGTCGTTAGGGTGATCTGTGGATTGCTGGCTCTCTCTGCCATCATGTGAGTCACTGAAGTCAGCTGGGTCTTGATGTGGATCTGCATTCAGTTTTCTGAGAAGTGTGCCAAGGACAGCATTTTAGGTGGCTAATAAGTGGTATCTTATTAGACCACCCCCTCTGTTCAGTGATGGTCATTCCAGGTTGACGAAGAAGGTATTTTGCTTCCATTCAAGCCTCGTTTTGAAGTCTGACCAATAAGAAAACTAAATTTTTGGCAGTAAATTTGATTTTCTTGATTTAACTTCCATATATGGAAAGCACACCCCAGGAAACCTCTGCTCATCGACAAACATGTCCACAGAAATGCAGAAAATTACTTCACAAAACAAAATTTCACAAAATTTGGGTGAACACGGGGTAGTATAAAATTTATAGGCCATGCTTTTTGAGAATTGGCTATGGAAAACATGACTGCACGACTCGCGAGCTAAGCCTGTGTGATCAGCACATCCCACAGAGGCCAAGTCAACAGCTTGAACTCTCATGTTCCTCAAACCATTCCTGAACAAATTTTGAAGTGTGAAAGAGATCATCCTCCTGAAAGAGGCCACTGTCATTTGAGAACACAATTACCATGAAGGGGTGTACTTGGTCTGCAACAATGTTTAGGTAGATGGTACATGTCAAAGTACCATCCACATGAATGCCAGGACCCAAAGTTTCCCTGCAGAACATTGCCCAGAGCATCACACTGCATCTGCCAGCCAGGGTGTCCGCAGAGTCTAAAAAAGTCTAAAATTACACATTTTCAATTTTAGGCCTAAAAAAAGTCTAAAATACAGAGATATTTTGCACTGTTGGTCTAAAATCTCATTTGGGTAATTTAAGACCTAGTTTACGTGCAGAATTATTCTGCACGTAGAAAATCTTCCCAGAAGTTCCTTTCAGCACCTAGATTGGTTAGCATCTGGGTGCTGAAAGGAACTTCCGGGAAGATTTTCTAGTTTCGGTTGTGTTGCCAGATTGGGCGGTTTTAAGTGCTTTTTAGCGGGTTTTGAACATATTTTGGGCTGGAAAACGTCAGCAGTATCTGGCAACACTGCCAGCGGGAAGATTTCCTGGTTCCGGTTTACAGCGCTGACTCAGTTCGTGCAATTGCTGGTGTTGCGTAGGCTACCGTGTAAGCTCTGTCAATTTCAGCGACAAATTAAAAATGGAAGCGGACGAAATGGTTCCTAAAAGAACTAGTAAGAGGTCAGTCATCTGGCATTTTTTGGATATCGCGAGGAGGACGTGGAACAGCAAATGCCAGTTTGTAAAGTGTGCAAAAAACTTGTCATCATGAAAAGCAGCAGCACGACAAATATGTTCCATCACCTGAAACTCACCCGGTACAGTATGAAGAGTCTCTTAAACTCCGAACTACTTGCCCACGAGCTAACCCCCCCCCAACAAGCTAAACAAATGACCATAGCGGCCTCGATCTCCAAAGCCACCCCATATGAGAAAACGAGTCAGAGATGGAGAGCTATAACGGATGCAATCACTAACTTCATTGCCAAAGACATGATCCCAGTTAGTATAGTGGAAAAACCAGGCTTCCAAAAATTACTAAAACACACTCGATCCCAAACATGAGTTGCCTGGTCGCAGACATTTTACAGAGAAGGCAATACCGGAATTATACACATCTGACAGGCAGAGCCAGAAAACATTCAGTTCACAAGTGTGCAAAGAGGAAAATTATGTTTTGCAGATCTCTCTCTTCTCTCCCTCAATATCTCTCTCTATTGTGAATGTTCCAGTGGTTCTCAGTAGTCAGGTTAATAGCTTGGAGATCTCATCTCATTATCTCTAGCCGCTTTATCCTTCTACAGGGTTGCAGGCAAGCTGGAGCCTATCCCAGCTGACTACGGGCGAAAAGCAGGGTACACCCTGGACAAGTCACCAGGTCATCACAGGGCTGACACATAGACACAGACAACCATTCACACTCCCATTCACACCTACGGTCAATTTAGAGTCACCTAACCTGCATGTCTTTGGACTGTGGGGGAAACCAGAGCACCCGGAGGAAACCCACGCGGACACGGGGAGAACATGCAAACTCCACACAGAAAGGCCCTCGCCTGCCCCGGGGCTTGAACCCAGGACCTTCTTGCTGTGAGGCGACAGCGCTAACCACTACACCACCGTGCCACCAGCTTGGAGATCTATTTTTTTTAAATAATTTAATGAAAGAACACTTTTCTTATTTAGGCTAAATGTCTTTCTCAGTGTTGCGCTTGCACTTTATTGATTTGAGCTCTGAGCAGCTCTGTATTGTATTGCCCCTTTGTTGCAATTTTCAAGATTGTTTTTGCAGTTTGTGCCACATCTTTGTTGAATAAAAATAGTCTTATTTCAATTCAATTGTGATTAATCACCAACATGAAAATTTAAAATGTGTTGTTGAAAACCACCTGTAAATTTAACCAAGAATGTTATTTAATCTGCAGGGATTGTAGTGAAAACAGCAAAGAGTAAAAGTTAGATTTCATGGGGTCCTTTAGAGGAGATTTAAATATATCGAGATATATATCGTATATCGTGAAATGGAGAAAATGTATCGGGATATTCATTTTTTCCCATATCGCACAGCCCTATTGTCACGGTTTGTAGCAAAATGGGCAAATGCAAGTTTAACGACTGCTGGCTTGAACGCAATGATTTCGTAGACTGGTTAAAACGTGTACCAAACAATCCGTTTGAGGCGTACTGCACATTGTGCAAAAGAACACTCAAACTCAGCACCCTGGGTGTAAAGGCACTGGAATCGCACGCGAAAGCGGAGAAGCACTAGGCTGCCCATAAAAGTCTGCAACAATCGCATGCCATCACTCAATTTTGTTCACCGTTGTCAGGTCCAAGCACATCTCGAGACGGTGTATCAGCTAACTCCGTGCAAACTGTAACGCTACAACACGCAAACCGTACGGAATCGAATGCCTCATCCTCAAGTGATTTGCGGGATGTCTTTGGCTCCACTGCAACTTAGTTCCTCATTAATGCAAGAGCGCACCCTAGGGATGTAATGAGTTCATTGGTGAATGATGATAAATTATTTCGAAAGTAATTCAGGCTCTCCCAATTTTTTTTTTTTTTGTGCGGCATAAGTCTTAAATTTAACCTGCGATGGTCTTAAGAAGGTCTTAAAAAGTCTTAAATTGAACTTGTTCAAGCCTGCAGACACCCTAGCCAGCTTGCCTTCTTCCTAGAGTGCATCTTGGTGCCATCAGTTCCCCAGGTAAGCGATGCACCCAGCTGTCCACATGATGTAAAAGAAAATGTCCTTCATCAGACCAAGCTACCTCCTTCCATTGCTCCATGGTGCAGCTCTGATGCTCACATGCTTATTGTAGGCCCTTTCGGCAGTAGACAGGGGTCAGCATGGTCAGCACAGTCTTCAGCTATGCAGTCACATCCACAGCAACCTACAGTAGCTCTTCAATGAGATCAGATCAGACAGGCTAGCCTTCACATCCCATGGCTCACTTATGTGCTTGGGTGCCCATGACCCTGTCATTGGTTCACTAGTTGGACCTCCTTGGACCACTTTTTGTAGGTACTAACCTCAGCATAACCTACCAGGAACACCCCACAAAATCTGCCATTTTGGAGATGCTCTGACTGAGTCATCTAACCATCGCAATTTGGCCCTTGTTAAAGTTGCTCAGATCCTTACACTTGCCCATTTTTACAATAAATAAACTTCAAAAATAGACTAATACAACCCCTGGCAAAAATTATGGAATCACTACTCTCGGAGGGTGTTCATTCAGCATTTTTATGTTGTAGCAAAAAAAAAAAAAAAAAATTCACAAATAGACAAAACTATTTTTAACAGCTGAACATTCTGTCTTTGTAAAACATACCTCAGAGAAATTAAATTAAATTGTTGCAATCAGTGGCATTTTTTTTTCTGATCAAGTGGAGGAAAACAATTATGGAATCACTCAATGGTGACAAACTGTGGAATCAATCCACCAAAAAAAAATCTGAATTAGTACTCTGGCTTCTCAGGCTTTTATGATGGAGTTCTTTGAGGCATGAACTTCACTAATGAAAAACAATATTTATCATCAGTCAATTTCCAACTTTCTTGCATAGTGGTTGACACATTAACAGATCAGCTTTGCAGGATGGAGCCTTGTCATGGATCTTTTTTTTTTTAATTTCCATCATAAATTTTGAATCAGATTGAGATCTGGACTGTTTGCTGGCCATGTAATGGAGTTGATATGCCTTTTCTGCAGAAAAATTGTAACACACTTTGTGACAAGATGCATCATCAATGCTCGTAAAACCTCATGTTCAATCGTCACAGACGAATAAAGTCTGTGCAAGGACGAGTAAAACTTTAATGGAAATTGTCCAATCGGACAACAAAAGTTACTGCTGGCAACCTAAGGGGGTCATTTCACCGAGAAATCTTCCCGGAAGACCGAGCTGCAATCTCAGAGCGTGGCTTGGTCACCGCAGGTCATACGCAGTCGACGGTTGACTGAGGGTTGGTCAGGCCTTGGTCTTCCATGGTTGCACGTGGTCGAGGAATGGTCTCCCAGACAAAGAGATCGTAGCTCGGTTTTTTGACATGTCAAAAAACTGAGCCTCGACCTAAAAGTCGCACAGAGAGCGTCGAAAGAGCGAACAAGGTTGAGGAAAGGATGCATTAGTCGAGAGACAATCAAGGCTAGAACGGGGATGAGCGATGCTCAGTCTTCTCGAGCGAGAACCGATTGTGCGCATGGTTGTGCTGCTCAGCCCGTCCTCGACACTCACTCGATCCGTGCGGTCTAGCTTCACTCTTTTGCGATCAAGCCTCGCTCCGCGCAACCTGTCCCAGAGCTTCCCTAGACCCGTACGCTCCCTATTCTTCCCATGGGCACGATTGGATTCTAAAGAGGATTAAGATGCGACCTACTTCAACCAATAAAGATCGACCATCGCTTAAGTTGCGACCTATCTTCGCCTAATCCGATTAAGCTACGCCTACTGAACGTCGTACAAATATGGCACAATAGCATGATGCAGAGCGATTGGGTCCATGTTGTCCCTTCGGAGGCTGGTCAAAAACTGATGGTCGGCCACCGATCACCGGGCCTTTTTATACGGTCACAGTGGGTCGCACGCAAATCCGGGCGACCGTGACAAATTTGCGCGTAGCTCAGGCGAGAATCTGTCTAGAAAAGATTGAGAATTGAGCGTACAGAGCGAGGCTAGAATGTTTATATCACAGGCTAAATCGTATTGATCGATGGCACGTTGCAACTCGTACGTAGCTAGATCGGCCAAGATTAAGCCTTGATCAGCCGAGGTCGCGCACTTGCGAGGATAGATCACCGAGAGATCGACGATATGTCGCAGATTGGTCGAACAGAACGAGCCTTGGTCATGTTAAGATCGCATCAGATTGAGTGGATAGACGCAAGCAGAGCGTATGTAAAGCGTCTACAGAGTGTATAGGACGCAGATAGAGCATACACATCGAAGGTCGAATGAGATAACATCAAACATAGAGATGAAACACAGAAAATAATGGGTTTAGGTCGCACGGATTTTGCCCGCGACTACAGGAAAACATAGCTGCGATCATAGTCGCGCGCGATTTTTCCAGATCGTACTCGGTGAAATGAGGGGCAAAGCAACACAGGCGTTAAGAGAGCAGGGAACCAGTGTAAAGTAGCTCGTCTTGTTTCACAGGAAATGCATTAAAAAGTTTTATTCATCAACACAACAATATATACAAGTACAAAAATATTTTGAGGAAACCATTCAAATTTCCTTGTTTTTAGTTATAATTCATCGAAGTATGCATGTGTTCAAGTGTCCTGTATAAGCTTGGCTCAGAGGAGCCCACGTAATAACATAACTATACTGTACCAATTGGGTAAGGGCGACGAGGGTCAAGGACATCGTCTTCCAGCAGTGCGGTTGAAGCGGGCAGGTGTCAAACTTGGAACTTTTATATCACGATTAGAGTTAATAATAAACGATATCACTGAATAATGTTCCTTACCTCGAACCAGTGTGTGTGTGTGTGTGTATATATATATATATATATATATATATATATATATATATATATATATATATATATATATATGTGTGTGAGATTTTATATATTTTTTTTGATGGTTTTGTATATTTCGTAATGATATAATTTTTATTTTAGAAATATGCATCAACATACCGCCATTGTAGCACGAGAACCTGTGATTGGTGGACAGCCGACAAAGGGTGTCTCCCATTGGTTGTAAATTGTGACATAAAAATTGTAAACACATACGGGACCCGCTGACTGGCTGTTCACATACTACTACCGGATTACTTGGACAATCTTAGTGAGAAAGAAGCACAGGATAGATACACATGGAAATCAGAATTTATTCACGATTCTGATCCGTACAAAATGCCTCGAAACGACTGGAGTGACGGTGCAGATTTGTGGCCTAGCATTAGCTACATTTTGGAAAAAGAAGGTATATTCCAACAAAGTCCTGACACGGAAGAACAGTTGAAAAAAAAAAATACAGAAGGAAGAAAACCTTCTTTGTGTAAATATTCCCCCCCCCGACATCAGCTTTTGGGAACAGAATGTTGCAAAAGCCAAAGCGTTTACTCTCAAAGGGCTCTGACTTGAACTGTGGGCTAGATCTTATTCCCACTCGTCCATGTCTCAGCAACCCCAAGGACATGTAGCTACACAGCTATCTGCACTCTATCAATCATACAGTGATGCTTATTATTGTTAAAACAATTGCAAGATTTTATTTTAATTTGATCTAATATTGGATGGTACAGTGGTGCTTGAAAGTTTGTGAACCCTTTAGAATTTTCTATATTTCTGCATAAATATGACCTAAAGCATCATCAGATTTTCACACAAGACGTAAAAGTAGATGAAGAGAACCCAGTTAAACAAATGAGATAAAAATATTATACTTGGTAATTTATTTATTGAGGAAAATGATCCAATATTACATATCTGTGAGTGGCAAAAGTATGTGAACCTTTGCTTTCAGTATCTGGTGTGACCCCCTTGTGCAGCAATAACTGCAACTAAACATTTCTGGTAACTGTTGATCAGTCCTGCACACTGGCTTTGAGGAATTTTAGCCCATTCCTCCATACAGAACAGCTTCAACTCTGGGATGTTGTTGGGTTTCCTCAAATGAACTGCTCACTTCAGGTCCTTCCACAACATTTCAATTGGATTAAGGTCAGGACTTTGACTTGGCCATTCCAAAACATTAACTTTATTCTTCTTTAACTATTCTTTGGTCGAACGATTTGTGTGCTTAGGGTCATTGTATGACCCACCTTCTCTTGAGATTCAGTTCATGGACAGATGTCCTGATCTTTGTTGGTTGAGGATAACAATGGTCTTCAATTTCCTCCATTTGCACACAATCTGTCTGACAGCGAATTCTACACTAGTATAATTCAGAATTCATTGTTCCATCAATGATGGCAAGCCGTCCTGGCCCATATGCAGCAAAACAGGCCCAAACCATGATACTACCACCACCATGTTTCACAGATGGGATAAGGTTCTTATGCTGGAATGCAGTGTTTTCCTTTCTCCAAACATAATGCTTCTCATTTAAACCAAAATGTTCTATTTTGGCCTCATCCATCCACAAAACATTTTTCCAATAGCCTTCTGGCTTGTCCACTTGATCTTACCAAACTGCAGACGAGCAGCAATGTTCTTTTTGGAGAGCAGTGGCTTTCTTCTTGCAACCATGCCATGCACACCGTTGTTGTTCAGTGTTCTCCTGATGGTGGACTTATGAACATTAACATTAACCAATGTGAGAGAGGCCTTCAGTTGCTTAGAAGTTACCCTGGGGTCCTTTGTGACCTCACCGACTATTACATGCCTTGCTCTTGGAGTGATCTTTGTTGGTCAGCCACTCATGGGGAGGGTAACAATGGTCTTGAATTTCCTCCAAAATCTGTACACAATCTGTCTGACTATGGATTGGTGGAGTCCAAACTCTTTAGAGATGGTTTTGTAACCTTTTCTAGCCTGATGAACATCAACAATGCTTTTTCTGAGGTCCTCAGAAATCTCCTTTGTTCATGCCATGATACACTTCCACAAACATGTGTTGTGAAGATCAGACTTTGATAGATCCCTGTTCTTTAAATAAAACAGGGTGCCCACTCACACCTGATTGTCATCCCATTGATTGAAAACACCTGACTCTAATTTCACCTTCAAATTAACTGCTAATCCTAGAGGTTTACATACATTTGCCACCTGTAGCGTAGTTTGGGGGGGGGGGGGGCATCGGCGCCAAAAACCCAGGGCCTCACCACTAGGGGGGGCCCCTGCCAATCACCGGACGTGCTGGTCAAACTTTATTTACACTATGTGCCTACGCCGGTGGCGTCTACACATAACGTGGAATATGGTTATATAATTATTCTATTTTCTGTGACGAGACAGCTTATATCAAGGTAAGACACACTAGGCCTACTGGCACTGACATAGGCTTATGGCTTGTTTATGCGTACCCTCCAGATTCTGAAGTTGCCCCTGCGCAGTGGTCCATGCTGCTCAGGATTCTAATGCTATGGTTACTCAAACAAAAGAATTAATCTGCTAGCCGAGTTGTGGTGTGGTGATGGTACGGTTTTCTTAGCAGTGTTAAAACAAGTATGAGGCGGTTTAAATCCGGCGCACGTAAAAGGAGAGAAAGATTAGAGGAGCAACAGAGGAGAGATGCTGTGACTTCTAGCTGTGCTCCACTGACGAGATATTTTCGCCAGGCTACAGTTGATGCTACACCTGAGGTGAACGAGACAGGCGGATGTGCTGGTACTAGCACTGTGGAAAATGCTAGTCAGGTGGAGTTTACTGTCCGGGAAGATGGCTCTTCTGACTGCACAACCTGCCCTCGCTCATCTCTCGACTTGAGCGAGGAAGAGAACGTAAGCGAAAGGGTCAGCAGACCTTCTGAGGTTGAAAACACTAGTCGCCTGGGGGGATGCATTGTCGGGGAAAGTGGCGCGGCTACTGCGAGCACATCTCGCGCTAGCTCATCCCTCGATTTGAATGAGCCGTATCCCACGGACCCCTACCTGTTCCAAAACCAGTCACTAAGCAATAGCATTATCAGAGATGTGATAGCGCATGAACAGCTACTCTGACTTCCCCTACAACACTGATAACAGGCGATTCAAAACGTCATGGTACAAGCGCAATGTAGGCAATTCATGTGTTGACCGACAGTGGCTTGTATACTCCCCCAAAGGACAGCGGCTCTATTGCTTTTGTTGCTGGCTGTTCGCCAAAAGATGCCATAAGAAGATGGGCAAGTGGGCGGATCCTTGCATGGGGTTAACCAATTTCAGGAAAGCAGTCGAAAAAATTGAAATACATGAAAAAAGCAACATGCACCGTGAGGCAGAGAAACAATTTCTCATGACGAAGTATCGCGTCAGTCAAGATTGTTCAGTCATTGCAGAGGTGTTGAAAGCTGAGAGACAACAGGTGGAGAAGAATCGGCAAATTGTGCGCAGGCTGGTTGATGCTACTCTCTTTCTGGGGAGACAAGGACTCCCGTTCCGTGGACACAGAGAGTTTGCGGGACTTGGCGCTCCTGATGTTAATGAGGGGAATTATTTGGAACTTTTAAAACTTCTTGCTCACTATGATGTCATTATTGATCAGCACTTGAGCAACCCAGCAGGCCACGTATCCTATCTTAGTCCCCAGACCCAAAATGAACTAATAAAAACGATTGCATGCGAAGTGATGTCCACAATCACAAACGAAATCAAAACTGCTAAACACTATTCTGTTATTGTCGATTCAACCATTGACATCACAAAAATGGACCAGTTCTCCCTCTCTATCAGATATGCCACTGCCTCCGGTGAACCCATGGAGCGTTTCATTAAATTCGCAGAGCTTCCCGACAGTTCTGCGGAGTCATTCTACAACATCCTCACAGACACACTCACCAATGAACTGGGACTTGATGTCAGATTAATGAGAGGACAGGCTTATGATGGTGCGCGAACTATGTCGGGGCACTTATCAGGACTTCAGGCACGCGTCAAAGAGCACTGTTCAGAAAAGGCAATATATGTACACTGTTGTGCGCATAATTTGAATTTGATTCTTATGGATGCTGTCTGTTCTTTGTCTACGACCAAACTTTTTTTTGGAACACTTGAATCATTGTATGCATTCTTGACATCTAGTTTACCCAGATATAAAATACTGTAGGAGGAACAGCAAAAAAAACTAGACGGGGCTGTTTTGACATTAAAGAGATTGTCAGACACACGATGGGCTTCTAGAAAGCAAGCCACGGATGCGGTTAAGCAAAGCTTACCAGCAATTCTGGAGGCATTGCACAGAATAATAGATCACCCCAATACAAGTCCAAAAACCGCGTCAGATGCAGAGGGCCTGTTGACAAAACTTAATACGTTCGAATTTAAGTTTTTGTTGACTTTTTGGGGTATTCTCCTTGAGAAAACATTCATACTGTCAAACTACCTCCAAGAAGAATCAATTGACGTCAATACGGCTGCTAAGCTCATAGATTCCTGTATGGAACAAATCCAAAAGTTGCGCACAGCTGAAGCATTCAGTGCGATTGAGCACACGGCCAGGGAGCTAGCCATACTGTGCGAGGGGACGACTGAGTTCGAGAGGGGAAGGAGTCGTAAAAAAAAACGTTTCTACTCAGACGAACTCCCAGATGAGATTGTGGAAGACAGCAGGGACAGGTTCAGAGTGGACGTGTTTTATTATGTGCTTGACATATTCATTTCCCAATTTGAACACAGGTTCGCAGATTTCAGGAAATTGGCTGGAAGATTTTCTGCCCTGAATCCTAAACATTTCACTTCACCCGACGCCACTGAAAAGGTTAGGGAGCTTGCAGACTTTTATTCAGGGGACATATCCAGTACTGAAGAGGTAGTTGACGAATTCAGTACCTTTTGTGCCATATACCGTGAACTGCGTGTGGTGTTAAACACGCATGAGATCCTCAAATTTCTTATTGCCAATGACATGGACCGGGCTTTCCCAAATTTGTCAATTTTGTATCGTATTTATTTGACTATCCCAATAAGCAGTGCGAAGGCTGAAAGGAGTTTTAGCCGACTGAAGCTCAAAGAGTTTTTTACGATCAAACATGGGTGAGACGCGCTTGTCAGATTTGGCGCTGATCTGTATCGAGAGGGACATCAATGTGAATAAGGAAAGCGTTGTTGACAGATTTGCTAGTATGAAGGAGAGAAAGCTAAAGCTGAAACTAAATTAAATGTGTTAAGGCTGCCCTTTTTTGTTCAGTTGAGCCCACAGACGCAATCTTAATAATCAATCATTATGGGCATAGGCATTACTTTTTTTGATGGACATACAATACTTGTTTGATGGGCATACAATAATTTCCACCAAATGATATTTTGCCACTGGTTTGTACTTGTTTGCAATGCGCAGTTCCAGTGCGCTACGCAGTGCTGCAGAGTTCGAATGATATAATCACCCAGAGCGAGCTGTATGATTTATAATTGATGTGAAATAAAATTAAAGCCTGTTAGTTTGCACTTATTGTCATGCGTGAGTCTGTTGCTGAAGATTATGGTCGCATTTTCGAAATTGTAAAAATGCCTTTATCGCCGGTATTTTATTAGGCTATAGCCTAAGATATGGGTAGGGGGGCCTCTGAAACATCTACCACCCCCCCTGTCACAATACCCAAGCTACGCCCCTGTTTGCCACTCACAGATATGTAATATTGGATCATTTTCCCTCAATAAATAAATGACCAAGTGTAATACGTTTTGTCTCATTTGTTTAACTGGGTTCTCTTTATCTACTTTTAGGACTTGTGTGAAAATCTGATGTTGTTTTAGGTCATATTTATGCAGAAATATAGAAAATTTTTAAGGGTTCACAAACTTTCAAGCACTACTGTACAATAATTACAAACACTAACAGAATCAGCACATTCCAGTTGTAGCTGTAGTCATATAGTAACTATAATCAATCTTGTAATTTCAATAAAGGGTTAATGTTCAGTTCCCTTTTCATTTATTTTCTATTCAAAGGCACAGCTGAGTCACACAGGTTGATCAGTGTGTAACGGACAGTAATAATTTCATCCAAAATAGTTTTTCCTGCCTTAGTCAATTTATTTCCATTTCACATTCGTGCAGCTGTTGTAAAGTTCCAGTGTGTGTTTGTGTAGAACTCTCTCGAACTGTAGGTTCATTACACTTCTCAGTCCCGCGTGTCTTGGCGCGTGCACTTTAAGGTGCGCTGCAGGCTGCGCGCGCGCCAAGAGGGCTACAGCTCGCGTGCTGTCAACAAGGCACACCTGCCGCTAATCAATGAACTATGTTTGGACTATTTAAAGACTGCGCCGAGTAAAGGATGACACGAAGTATATACGCCGCGTCTAGTGTACCATACTAAGGCCCAATCCCAATTCTAATTTCTACCCCTACCCCTCCCCCTTCCCCTTGGCCCTTCCCCTTGAAACTGAGCTACAAGGGATAGGGCTTGAAATTCAACCCCTACGTATTGGGATAGCCCTTCAACGATCGCATACGTCATCGCGTACCTCCGTCAGCGTTTACGTTAGCAAAACGCGACCAAATGCGTCACTGGCTGCGACCAGCCGCTACAGTCAGAGCCAGAGGCAGAACCAGAAATCTCTGCTGGCAGGGTGTGATTTGTTAACTAACACCACTGAATGGGATATCTTTGGCGCTTCGTGCACCACATCCGACAGAATGAGGTGTCAGAACACTCATGTAAACAATAAAAGCGAGAATAACAGAACAAAACGTACGCAGTCAAGCAACCGAAAACAATACTCACTCCCAAAGCTTTTTAGCAGCAGCTTGGATTTCAGAAATCGCTGCTCATTCTCAGCTCGAAAGCGAATCAAGCGGCATGTTTCCTCTGGATAACAACTTAAAACACATAAATAATGGAGAAAATACATTTATGACAATCTTTCGCCGCGGGAACCGCCATCTTTCTGAAATCCGCATGAAATCTCGCTGAAATCCGCATGGCATTGTGGGAAATCACTCAAACCCCTTTGTTCGGAGTCAGCTCCAGGAAAATCTCCGTTTGGAGGGGTACAGAAGCCCTACCCCTTCCCCTACCCCTCCGCGTTAACTGGGATTGGGATACCCCTACCCCTTCACGTGAACGCGCAAAATGGAGGGGAAGGGCCAAGGGGTATGTCCAAGGGGTGAAATGGGATTCGGCCTAAGCCTTGTTTCCTTGTTCCTAGTTCTAGCTGACTTCCTGGATTCTCGAATCCTGTTTTCTCGTATCTAATTCGTTATAGTCTTGCCTCTGATACTCTGTCCGCGCCTTGATTGACCTCCTGCCTGTTTCCACGTTTATGACCTCGCTTGCTCCCTTGGACTGTTTGCCTGTTGTGTGTGTCTTACGCACTTTATGTTTGTATCTCACTGCTTATGGTTTGTGAATATATCTGCGCTTACATCTGTCACTCTCGCACACCTGACAAAATACTTCACCACAAAATGGATGTAGCGGATATCTTTCAATACGCATTCCCACACCGCTTCCGAGTTTCCTTGTCGATGCCACTCACAACTTATTTTCGCCGACATACCAATGCCCACGCCCCGACACCGTACGAGGGAGACTTTCACCCAGCTGGATTCCATATGCAGTGTTGGGTGCTCCATGAAAGCTTCCTGGAACCCAAGCCACCCAAACCAATCTGGGTAATTTTAATTCTCACCTTCATTATGGGACGAGCACACAGATGGGTGGACTTCCTTATTCAGGTGGAACACCCATGCCTTGCTAAATCAGAGACTTTCTTCGCCATGCTTCAGGTAATCTATGAGTCATTGGTCCCCTTGAAGATTTTTGGGGAGAGGTAGCCAGGCCAGTGGTTGACAAAGAGGAGATCATTGCCCTAGAGCACCTGCAAGGATCAACCACTCCTGGGGCCTCCTCAGCTGAGGAAATCATTGCCCCAGAGCTACCCCCAGGGGCTGATACAGTGCCTGCAGTGATACCTATGCCTGCAGCGGTTCCTGTGCCTCCAGCAGCTGTTCATGTTCCTGTACCTCCAGCAGCTGTCCCTGTTCCTGCGCAGGTGACTGTTCCTGCTCCAGAGCCCTCTGAGGATCCAGTTCCAGAGCCCTCTGAGGATCCAGGTCCTGCTTCTGAGCCTTCCGAGGAGCCAGATCCTGCTCCAGTGCCCAGTCCAGAGCCTTCTAAGATGCCTGTGCCTAGTCCAGAGCCCTCTAAAACACTGAGAGGGCTACAGTGCATGCGCCGTCAACAAGGCACACCTGCCACTAATCAATGAACTATGTTTGGACTATTTAAAAACTGCGCCGAGTAAAGGACGACGCGAAGTATTTATGCCGCGTCTAGTGTGCCATACTAAGCCTTGTTTCCTTGTTCTGGTTGACTTCCTGGTTTCTCGAATCCTGTTTTCTCGTATCTAGTTCTTGTTATAGTCTCGCCTCTGATACTCTGTCCGCGCCTCAACTGACCTCCTACTTGTTTCCACATTTATGACCTCGCCTGCTCCCTTGGACTGTTTGCCTGTTGTGTGTGTATCTTACATACTTTATGTTTGTATCTCACTGTTTATGGTTAGTGAATATATCTGCGCTTACATCCATCACTCTCGCACACCTGACAACACTCTGGTTCCATGGTGACATTTTGCACAGGACCATGTTCCTTTGATTACAGATACAAAGCTCCAGCATTATTATTATACTCTTTCAAAACTCTACAGCTTGATATACTCTAAACTATTAATTCCTCTGCTATGAGAACTTTTCTTTCTGAATGTGTCTGCATATGTTGGTGTTATGGTTTTGTGGATTTATGATAATTATGCTACTTCACCTATAGAAAAAAAATCAACTGCATTCTGTCCTCTCCAAAATAAAATAAAGCTCTAGGCAAGTGGAATTGTTTTTTGGGCAAGTATGTTTTGGGTGCTGCTTGCCCCTTGGGCAAGTAAGGCTGGGAGATTTTTTTTCGAGGACTGATTATCATCCTGAAAAATGACCATCACCAAACCTACTTTCTATGGATGGAATGAGAAAGTGTCCAAAATTTCAATATACACCTGTGCATTTCCTGTAGAGGTCATGAGTACCATCTCCCCTGGTACTTTACCTGACTTGCAACCTCATTGATTCCAGAAATTTGCTTGCTTTCTTCAAGCAGTCATCTTCATGCATTTCATTCGAATGGCACCAGAAAAAAGTTCCAGTATCATCTCCTTGGCCTATGCAGATTCATGATTCATCACTGAACATCACTTTCATCCAATCATGCACAGTCCACAACTGCTTCTCCTTTGCCCAATGTAACCTTGTTTGCAACCTTTGTTTAGGTGTTAGTGATGGTATTCATTTGGTTTCTGTATGTAAATCCCATTTCCTTCAGCAGATGTCTTACAGTTCAGTCACAAGCATGGACTCCCGTTTCTGCCCATTTGGGGTTTTTTTGTGCATTTTCTATTTTCAAGGCATATTGCTTTGAGATTTCTGTCCTGATGGTTTGAAGAAGAAGCCTTTATTTGTCACATGCACATTCAAGCACAGTGAAATTCGTTCTCTGCATTCAACCCATCTGATGCAGTGAACACACACAAATGAACAGACACATACCCAGAGCAGTAGCTAGCTATGCTACAGCACCCGGGGAGGAGTTGGGGGTTAGGTGCCTTGCTCAAGGGCACTTCAGCCCAAGGCTGCCCCATGTTAACCTAACTGCATATCTTTGAACTGTGGGGGAAACCAGAGCACCCGGAGGAAACCCACGCACACACAGGGAGAACATGCAAACTCCACACAGAAAGGCTCCCGTCGGCCGCTGGGCTCAAACCCAGAACCTTTTTGCTGTGAGACGACAGTACAAACCACCCATGGTTTTGTTTGACGTCTTCCATGGTCTATCCACATGATTTCATTTTACAACCTCCACGTTTTGTTTGTACTTGCTCCAAATTTTAGACACAGCTGACTGGAAACAACTAACATCTTTTTCCACACTTCAAGAAGAATTGCCTTCTTGAAGGAGTTTTATAATCCTTTCCATTGTTTCAACTGACAGCTCTCTTGTTGGGACCATGCTTCCTTTCAATCAGCCAGGTGCAACAGCTCATTAAGGTCTGCAAGCACTCTCTGAGGCCCTGTCCACACGGCAAAGGATTCAGGTGACTCCGATACAATTGCTTATTGTTTAGGCCTGGCGTCCACACGGCACCGGCGTTTTGGGTGCCCAAAACGCAATCTTTTTGAGAACGGGTTCCAGAGTGGAAAGATCTGGCAACGTTGCTGTTGTGAAGTCGCCTGGATGAGTAGAACGGATTTGTTTACGATGACGTCACAACCACATGACTGTGAGTGCTTCACGCTGGGTAGAAGTGTAACGAACTCGATGCGAGTTGTCAATAAATCCTATAACTTGGTTCATGAAACACGCTTACAAAATATTTTCACTGTGAATATTTATTGTGTAATGGTGCAAAGTGAGAGAGAGAGAGAGAGAGAGAGAGAGAGAGAGAGAGAGAAAATAGCCCTTAGGGCAGAGTCAATCCCGCCAGCAAAAATAGGGAAAAAAAGGAGCGATCTCACCTCTTCATATGTGGGTTTAAGTCCTACAATACATTCCTCAAAAAGGGCGTAGAAGAGCAAATTAATCCATCAACGTGTATCATTCAATTTATTCCGGACCATTAAAGACGCCGCCTTCCGCGTAGAATCATACGTCATCCTCGCCGCCATATTGGATAGGTCAAAGCGGAGAATAAAGATTAGCTGCGTTTAACTGTACCAACAGGTTTACCGTCCAAACGAGATCATATGGGATTACCTTTCACAGGTGAGAAACAACAAATTAATCCATCAACGTGTAGCATTCAATTTATTCCGGACCATTAAAGACGCCGCCTTCCGCGTAGAATCATACGTCATCCTCGCCGCCATATTGGATAGGTCAAAGCGGAGAATAAAGATTAGCTGCGTTTAACTGTACCAACAGGTTTGCCGTCCAAACGAGATCACATGGGATTACCTTTCACAGGTGAGACTGGAAAAATACTTTTCATTGTATTTGGTCATTATAATGTAATTTTATGAACAGATTTTCCTGACTTTGTGGCTAATATGAAGTCTCGCACATAATAGTTTATGCGCATGCGTCCTTACTACTTCTATTGTTCTGGTGTCTCCGAAGGGACCGTCTTACAGCACCCCTAGAGGTGTGGCATGTGTATTGCATCGTTTTCAGCAAGCGTTGCGTTGCCATATGGACCTGATATTTTACTGATCGTTGCCCATTTGGACGCGATATATTTTTAAATAACATCTCGTTGCTGTTGTCGTGTGGATGTAGCCTTAACTGCAGACTAATTTGCATATTAGGCTTGTGCATGTATTTGTTTTAGAAATGCAAATTACAAGGTGATGCCATAATTCTTCCCCTCATCACTGAGTGATGCCATAATTCTTCCCCTTATCACTGAGTGATGGCATAATTTTTTTTCCTCACCACTGAATGGGTCCATAACTTTTCTTCTACTTGACCAGGAAAAAATATGCCATTAATTACAATTTAATTTGATTAAAGCCATTTAATTTGATTACAGCCAGAATGTCCCGCTGTTAAGAAGAAACCTTTATTTGTCATATACACACTTCGAGCACAGTGAGAGTCATCCTCTGCATTTATTAACCCATCTGAAGCAGTGAACACACGGACACACACCCAGAGCAGTGGGCAGCCATACTACAGCGCCCAGGGGAGTAGTTAGGAGTTAGGTACCTTGCTCAAAGCCACTTCAGCCCAAGGCCACCCCATGTTAACCTAACATGTTAAACAAGTATAGTCTTGTGTCCTATCTGTGAATTATTTTTATTTTTTATTTTTGCTACAAAGTAAAAGAGCTGAATGAGTAGGGCAAGAGTAGTGATTCCATTTTTTAAACCAGGATTTGTAGTAACGAAAGAATCAGTGCTATTCATTTCACTTGTCAGTGAAATGCATTTTGTTTTATTCAATGCTGATCGGTGTACGTACTGTTGTATTGTTTGAAATATCGTTTAATTCCCAAAACAGGCCGAATATATAGGCCAGGTAGAAATCCACTTCATTACTTAGGCCTGACTTCAACTACAGTGTGATTAAATGTAACAACATTTTGTCCCGTTAAAATAAAGGAATATTTGCTGCAACCCCAATATACATTTTGTCATCTGAGGACAAAAACATCAATTACGTCCACCGCATACCTTACACCTTTACAAATAATACTGCAGGCCTAAAATACAAAATGGGGAGCGCGTACTACAACAAAAATAAAATAGATTTTTTCTTGGCGTATACGATCTATACACGTGACACTCCCGAACCTTGAATCAAACAAAACGCATGTTCAATAATAGCAAGGCACAAATGAACACAAAACGGAGTAAACATCAGTGATATATGGCTTTTGCAGGTAAGGGACCATCTGAGGAGAAACAACAACAAAAATCCGCTCCGCCTGTCACGAACAGCACTACAGCTTCCCTGACTGTGCTAGCACTGCACATCTTTATTCAGGAAACCGATGCCCTCATGTGAGGTAAAACGTGAAATGAACTTACCTACGCATTGAATAAGCTTATGCCGCCACGAGTCAAGTGAAACCCACGAAAACCATGTCCGTTGATGATACATTGTTGACATTTACAGAGATTCGCCATTTTCCATCAGCTCCATCCCGCGGACTCGCGCGTTCTACTGAGTTTCCCCTCAAAGCTACGTCATCAGTATGCGTGTGAACAGGAGGATGGTAGGGTGGAGGTGACCACAGCATCTTTAAAATGCATCATCCGTGGGATACTCTACGAGGAGTCCGTCTCAGTCTAGCCCACGCTGATTTGAAGAGGAAAATCCATTACTTCGCAGACATCACTGATTTCAATTCTGAAAATGGTAAGGGTTTTGGGCGGGATTTTTTTTAATAAATAAAGAATAAGGCTATCTTAATAAAGCTATTCATTTGTCTTGCTGCACCTGGAGAAGACGGACGAGTACGGATTCGTATTTACATCACCAGAACAAACAAACGATGGACCGAGAATTAACGTATCGGATACCCTTGTGACGTTGTTTTATTTTCGTGCGTTTTAAGGTGAGATTTGTGGAATGCGCATGACCAGGCTGTGGGAAACTATTTACTATGAGTGTTTAATTCACCTGTTGCAAGTGAAGCGAGAATATGCGTTTTAAACAGGTAAATATTTAATTTTTGCTTGTTTTCACTGTTCTTCTGATGAAATTTGTTATGTCTAAAATATGAGATACATTTATTGATTTTACCCATTAAAAAGAAAGGTTTGCCAACTTTCTGCTGATCGTCTGCATTGTTTACACTCTGTCAATGAAAGGGACGTGATTTCACAAACTTGCGGACGGTGTTGTCGAAAATATTTACGCTACGTTCACACTGCAAGGCTTAATGCTCAATTCCGATTTTTTTGTGAAATCCGATTTTTTTGTGAGGTCGTTCACATTAACAAATATATGCGACTTGTATGTGATCCTCAGTATGAACGAAAAGCGACCTAAAAGTGTTCCGCATGCGCACTGCAGGATACGACGACGTCACACGCAGTGAGCATGGCCAGTGTTTACGGAAGTAAAACCGCCCGGGTGCGGTATGACCCATCCAATCTAGCTTGAATAGCTGCATCCCCCCAAATGGAAATCAGCTCCCTAACCTCTGCGTCCTTCCATTGAGAAGATTCAGAACCTTCACAGCCCGAAGCGTCCCTCGCATTGATGTCATGCGCAGGGGCGCAGATACGTTTTTTGAACTGGGGGGGGACAAAAAACGGGGGGGGGGGGGACAAAGCTGCCAGCAAACCAACCCCGATATGCCTGTCAAACTTGTTGTTAGTAACCATAGCAACCAAGCTCGAGCTCGCAACCTGTGCAGCCTGCGCAGCTCAACCAACCGAATATCAGTCTTTGTTTTGTTTTATGTGAGTTGTTGCAACTATGTATACACTGCCGTGCACCTCAAAAAACCGAATGGTAATTAGTCTTTTGATTTTTCCGTGAGGTTTGCCTTATGCAAAGAAAGACAGCATAGACGTTTTTTCCTCCCTATAAGTAGGGGGGACCGAACGAGGTGAATTTAAATATGACTCGTCCCACCCTCTATCTGCGCCCGTGATTATGCGCCATGTTGTTGTAACTTTTTTGAGAGACCCGCCGCCTACTTCAGCGCAGAATAGTGACGTTTGTGGCTTGTTGATGACGTGTAAGTCGGATGAATGCAACCTGGCGGTTCAGACTGAAGTCGCATATGAAAAGAGCGGATAGGAATCGGAATTAGCACCACATATCCAAACGGCCTGGGTCGGATTTGAAAAAATCGGATCTGTGTCGTTCATATTGTCAATAAAAGATCGGATACAGGTCACATATGGGCGAAAAGATCGGATTTGAGTCACTTCAGCCTGCAGTGTGAACGTAGCCTTTGACTGGTTGACTATGCCATCCTTTATAACATTTTTTCCTGAATTTTACTTTTAGTTAAGGTTAAAATTTTCAATTAAAGTAATCTTATGTTAACACTGATGGATACTCAAGACTCGTTTTCTGAATAATATTTTATACATATGTATGGAGAACTGGAGGGGTTTATTCTGAGAGTTTAGGGAAAATGGTTTCCGCCACATTCCTACCACATTAACCGTTTCAGGGCGATTCAACCCTGCCTGCACCAATTAAAATCCAGTTTGGTCTCACTTGAGGGTTCTGAAAGTGAAACTGATTCTGTCTAAATAGATCTCCTCTGTCACATGTTAACAAATAAGAGAGGATTTTCAAACCATGTTATTATAACTGATATTTCACTTATAGATAAAGCTCAATACAAATGTATAATGATTAAATTTTAAGGAATTCCAACCTCTCTGTAGGACACAGTGAAAAAATACTCTCGTTAAGTCTTTTACTGGGCCTGGGGGTAATGTACAGATTCATGATAAAACTTTATTACTCTTGAAATTAGTAGTTGTTTTATATTGCATTTACATTGTATCTTGTAATCATGTTCTGAGTTTTGTCTTTTATATTTTCAGCTCATTTGAGACCAATCAAGAAGAGGTACAAGATGTATTCTCTGACTGTCCTGAACAATGCTTTTCTCCAGGTCAAAGGGAATGGCATGTCTGTCTGGAAAGCTGCAATAACATTTGGCGGACCTGATACTACACTCCAGGACCATGTTTTGGGTAAGGTTGATGCTGAGACAGCTATGATGGACAAGTTGCCCTTATTCACGCAGTATGAAGAGGCCAGATTAGTGAACCATTTTAAAACTATGGCCAGCTATGGCTATGCTTATACCAGACAAAAATGTGTGGACATTGCCTCAGATCTGTCAATACAGCTTGGGAAGAGGACTGAAGAGAAGCCACTGAGCATCAAGTGGATATGAGGTTTCCTCTCTCACTGGTCAGAAATGAGAGTTTTAAAACCCAGAGGTCTTCATTATACTCGAGAAAAAATGGCATCTGAAGCTGTGGTCACTTCCTACTTTGAAGGACTGAAGCAGACATTGCAGGAGCATAGCCTCTCTGAAGATCAGGTGTGGCTTGTCAATGTTGATGAGAAGGGCATCAGCATTGACTATAAGATGATGTACACACGTAGCCGGGTATTTTTAAAACCGAACATTTTCCCCCCCTCCGTTTATAAAAATGTTTTATCCACACCACCTCGTCTTCGAAAAAAATCCCTTCCACACATAACCGAACATCTGCGTTTTCAATCACATTCATAAGCATTCCAAACCTGTAGATGGTTATTTCCCCAAATCCTACCCCCAATCACATCGCCTGTGCTCTTGGAGCAGTAGTTGGGCTTCTAAAATTAAACATGTAAATAGCACCTGCACAATAATTAACGCTTTCAAGGCACTACTCCGATCCATTACTCTTTAGCTAGCCGCACACTACGCCGATTTTCAGCGTACCGAGCCAACTGAAGTCGCGAGTCAGGCGTAAAGACTAGTTTTCGATGGTACCGACTCATCTCACAGCCGATTCGAAAAACTAATCGGGAGCCAGACTGATCGGCGAGAGTCGCTAGCAATAGCCAATCATATCTTTCGCATATAACACGTGACATCATTAAACACAATTTCTAGCGCGAGAAATACGTGTTGGTAGCACCTAATGCAGGTATATACTGTAATTCCATAGGCTGAAGCTTTATCCATAGACACAGTGGGCTGGAAAGCCACTCTGCTCAAGTTGTGTGGCTGAATTCCAAATCGCTTTAACTCCCCTATATAAGTGCACTATTTAAGGTTGGAAATAATAGCTCATGCAGCCTAGATAGTGCGCTACATATTCCATGTTGTGTCATTTGTAATTCAGCCTGTAGCATCTTCAAGTGTTGGATTTAACAGTAACTATATCCAATAGCCAATCACAAAGCTATTAAGTTGTCACGTGTCGCTTCAATCGCGACTGCACTCGTCAACAGTCGGGGGATATGTGCGTGCCCTGTTGGAAGTCGGCTCTGAAATGGGTCGGTTCGGTACCGCGTGGATCGCCGTAGTGTGCGGCTAGCTTAAGTCCATGCTTAATCTGGCTTCTGCAGTAAACAAAGGTCGCACGTTTGACGTCAGGGCAGATTTGTTGTCATTTTTTTTGGCGCAGATTGTGACGTTCTAAAACGCAAAACTCCGGTTATCTCTGTCCACACGAAAAGGCATACACGGAGTTTTCAAAAATCTTCACTTTGCCCGGAGTTTTTTTAAAGATTCGTTTTTGATGTGTTTTCATGTGGATGACAGGCCAAAACGTAGAAAAATATCTTCGATTTAGCAGATACCCGGCTACGTGTGGATGGGGTCTGAATCTCCATATATTGTGTCTGGCTCTGACCACTGTCCTCTTGCTGTTACCTCTGGGAAGGGGAAGACAGTCACAGTCCTTGGATGTGGCAGCATGTGTTGTCTTTCCTGGGCAGTGTATGCAGTCTGAGTTGCTGGAAGGAGATTTTCCAAGCACAGTTCTTTATCTTTAAAGAACTGTTATTATTATTATTATTATTATTATTGAAATAATAAAATTTTCAAACAAGTAAACAATAAATAAATAAATAAATAAACAGACAACAAGAAAAGCAAAACAGCATTTGCAATAACACGTAAAAAGCCACTAAATTAGAAAATAAACCATAAATAATATAGGTAATAATATCAAAATCAAAACAAAATAAAACAAAAAGAAATACAAACAAGGACGCACTAAGCAGTTTTGAGTTTACATGTCCGAAAAGGAGTGGGCTGAAGTAAAATCTTATTTAATCCTACCACCGGTTCATAAATCAATATAAATTGATTCTCTAGCTTCCTTATATATATATATACACACACACATATACACACACACACACACACAACCCCGATTCCAAAAAAGTTGGGACAAAGTACAAATTGTAAATAAAAACGGAATGCAATGATGTGGAAGTTTCACAATTCCATATTTTATTCAGAATAGAACATAGATGACATATCAAATGTTTAAACTGAGAAAATGCATCATTTAATGAGAAATTAGGTGATTTTAAATTTCATGACAACAACACATCTCAAAAAAGTTGGGACAAGGCCATGTTTACCACTGTGAGACATTCCCTTTTCTCTTTACAAAAGTCTGTAAATGTCTGGGGACTGTAAATGTCTGGAGACAAGTTGCTCAAGTTTAGGGATAGGAATGTTAACCCATTCTTGTCTAATGTAGGATTCTAGTTGCTCAACTGTCTTTGGTCTTTTTTGTCGTATCTTCCGTTTTATGATGCACCAAATGTTTTCTATGGGTGAAAGATCTGGACTGCAGGCTGGCCAGTTCAGTACCCGGACCCTTCTTCTACGCAGCCATGATACTGTAATTGATGCAGTATGTGGTTTGGGATTGTCATGTTGTAAAATGCAAGGTCTTCCCTGAAAGAGATGTCGTCTGGATGGGAGCATATGTTGCTCTAGAACCTGGATATACCTTTCAGCATTGATGGTGTCTTTCCAGATATGTAAGCTGTCCATGCCACATGCACTAATGCAACCCCATACCATCAGAGATGCAGGCTTCTGAACTGAGCGCTGATGACAACTTGGGTCGTCCTTCTCCTCTTTAGTCCGAATGACACGGCATCCCTGATTTCCATAAAGAACTTCAAATTTTGATTCGTCTGACCACAGAACAGTTTTCTACTTTGCCACAGTCCATTTTAAATGAGCCTTGGCCCAGAGAAGACGTCTGTGCTTCTGGATCGTGTTTAGATACAGCTTCTTCTTTGAACTACAGAGTTTTAGCTGGCAACGGTGGATGGCACGGTGAACAGATAATGTTCTCTGGAAATATTCCTGAGCCCATTTTGTGATTTCCAATACAGAAGCATGCCTGTATGTGATGCAGTGCCGTCTAAGGGCCCAAAGATCACAGGCACCCAGTATGGTTTTCCGGCCTTGACCCTTAAGCTAGCCGCACACTACGCCGATCCAAGCGGTACCGAACCGACCCATTTCAGAGCCGACTCCCGACAGGGCACGCACATATCCCCGACTAACTCACGACTGAAAGAAAGCAGAGGTTAATATCTTGGGCCATTATTAAAAAATGTTCTGTTTCCGGTCCACCGGCCGGGTGAGTGCCGTTTGTGCGGGTGAAATTTTTTTAATGCCGGTTTTTCGACATTTTTTTCGGGTTCGTAAATCTAAAATCGAACTTGACATTTCCGCATTCCCAGGGCTTTCCACTCAGGCTCATACTAGCCAGCCATGACAAATAAGTAGCCAGCCGAAGGGAGTAAACTCCTGTGCACGCAGTTCCCAGGGTTAAGTGTATTTACCACAGACCATTTATTTATTCACTTTACTCAAATACAAAGTAAAATGGAAGTAAATCTTCTTTCTTTTCTTGCGTATTGCATCATGAGGCGTTCCTGGCTTGTAAATCTCTTATTTTCGGCGCATGACACATTCACGCAACTGAGCATGCGCCGAGTGCGCGTGCGCACCGCATGTCGGGGCGCGGATCTCCCTTGATCAACGGTTCAGTTTGACATTATTGTCAGTCTGTTCATTTTTCGAAAAGATAGAAGTCACATGATCACGAAATATTACGTGTTATATGCGAAAGATATGATTGGCTATTGCTAGCGACTCTCGCCGATCAGTCTGGCTCCCGATTAGTTTTTCGAATCGGCTGTGAGATGAGTCGGTACCATCGAAAACTAGTCTTTACGCCTGACTCGCGACTTCAGTTGGCTTGGTACGCTGAAAATCGGCGTAGTGTGCGGCTAGCTTTACACACAGAGATTCTTCCAGATTCTCTGAATCTTTTGATGATATTATGCACTGTAGATGATGATATGTTCAAACTCTTTGCAATTTTACACTGTCGAACTCCTTTCTGATATTGCTCCACTATTTGTCGGCGCAGAATTGGGGGGATTGGTGATCCTCTTCCCATCTTTACTTCTGAGAGCCGCTGCCACTCCAAGATGCTCTTTTTATACCCAGTCATGTTAATGACCTATTGCCCATTGACCTAATGAGTTGCAATTTGGTCCTCCAGATGTTCCGTTTTTGTACCTTTAACTTTTCCAGCCTCTTATTGCCCCTGTCCCAACTTTTTTGAGATGTGTTGCTGTCATGAAATTTCAAATGAGCCAATATTTGGCATGAAATTTCAAAATGCCTCACTTTCGACATTTGATATGTTGTCTTTGTTCTACTGTGAATACAATATCAGTTTTTGAGATTTGTAAATTATTGCATTGTGTTTTTATTTACAATTTGTTCTTTGTCCCAACTTTTTTGGAATCAGGGTTGTAAATGGATCAACATGTTGGGGAATTTTATTTTCTGGTTGGTTAAATTATTTCTATTTACATAGGAGACTGGGAAAACCCCACTTTTGGCTGTAACATTTTGACTGCTCCATCTGTTTGTGTACCAAAATGGTACGTGTTGTAGAATCGCAAAAATCTTTCTTTTCCTGACCAAACGAATTTTTCCAATTTTGCTCATATTGTTTCGTATATTATGAATAAAATTCAACAAAAATGTTTAAGGTAAGACAACGGTTTTAAGACTATAATGGTACCTGTCTGTATATGTATGTTTAACCAAGTTTGAGTATATTTATAGCCCCCAAGCATAACTACGTCATCACTTTTTCACCACAGTGCATTGTGGGGATAGCCGGGGTCGGTAGTTGAACAATATGATGGAGGTTAGATTAATTTTACATGAGAGCGATGTGAGAGGAGCGATTTTACCGTGCTCTGTCGTGGAAGACAGTGAAATTGGTGATTTTAAAGAGGTGGATAACATGTTGAGGGTTTACAGCAGGAAAATCAGAATCCAAATCAAGCTTGGTGAGAAGGTAAGAGTCTAGACCGAGTCTATCACACTGTACAACAACATCAAATCTTGGAATGTCGGAGGACGTATATTGCACCAGCTATACTTTATCAAGAAAACAAATCTATTTGAATATTGGCAATTGCCGCGGTGCAGTGATCTCGCAGGGGATTTGTGGGCAAATAACAGTCCGAATGATAAGAGTATCATTTTAACATTATAAAAAAAAAAAAATTTGGAAACCCGCTGATCTGCCGTGTCACATTCAGTATAAATGCATTTTCTTCGGTAAATGCCATTAGTGAGGTACACTGAACATTAAACATACCCGAAAATTATCAAGAACAGCTCAATTTTGTATCACTGCTATGCAGATGACACCCAAATTTACTTTGCTCTGTCACCTAATGATTATGCCCCCCTTGAATGTCTCTACCAGTGTATTGACCAAATCAACAACTGGATGTCACAAAATTTTCTTCAGCTGAACATAGATAAAACAGAAGTAATTCTATTTGGGGAAAAAATGAAAGACTCAGCATTACCACTATTCTTGACACAAAGGGGATTAAAACAAAAGATATGGTTAAAAATCTTTTTCATTGACAGCGAGCTAAACTTTGACAGTCATATGAAAGCAATCACTAAATCGGCATTTTATCACCTAAAAACATTTCCAAACTAAGAGGACTTATGTCAAAAATGATCTGTAAAAACTTATACATGCCTTCATCTCTAGTAGGGTTGACTACTGCAATGGCCTTTTCACAGGCCTGCCAAAAAAGACCATCAAACGACTTCAGCTGGTACAAAATGCAGTGGCTAGGGTTCTCACACGAACAAAAAGAACAGAGCACATTACTCCAATTCTAAGGTCCCTTCACTGGCTTCCAGTAAGCTACAGAATTGACTTTAAAGCATTGTTGCTAGTGTACAAATCTCTAAATGGTACAGGGCCCAATTACCTCTGATATGTTGCAGTGGCCTAACCCAATCAGATCTACCAGATCGCAGCAGCAAAATTTACTGGTAAAACCTGTTGTTAAAACAGTGTGGTGAAGCAGCTTTTAGCTACTATGCAGTACAGCTATGGAACCAACTCCCAGAGGACATCAAAAATGCTCCTGCTGTTGGCAGCTTCAAATCTAGATTATCTGTTCTCAGATGCTTTCTGCTAACTGATAAATGTCATTATCTTTATGTAAGGTTTCAGAGACAGAGACCTGAATGCAGATCAGTTTGGCAGGTTTATTCTTTAAACACAGTCACCAATGGCAGGTGAAAAGATTGTTTCAATGCAGTCCTCAATATGCCCAAAAACAAAAAGGCACAGAAGATCACTGGGCTTCATGTTCAAAGTAACTCAGTCAGTTCACAAAAATCCAACAAAAAATCCAGCAAAGCACAGAGGTTAGGAGTAGTACTGTAAGATTCAAAAAGTCATTGAGGCAGTCCACAAAAATCCCTAAGAACATAAACTCAAAGGTCCCAAGCAGGATTCCAGATTCCACTGGTTACTCACGGACAAACAGGGTAATCTTCACAGGCAAAAACAGGTTGACAAACATCAGAGTCAAGGTCAGACAATCAGAGACAGAGCAGAGAAATGACAGAGCTTAAGTAGCAGTCCAGCACACAGAATTGAACAGGAAACAGCTGACACTGATTACAATGGTGATTGAGTCAGGTGACAAGGGTGAGGCACAAGGGGGGGCATGGCAGGAGACCAAAACAAAGGGCACATGGGACATCAAAACAAACACACTGTCAACACACCCGCAGTACTACAACTGTCCAGTGGGTGGCCAGAGTTCAAGACATTCAGACTCTAACAGTACCCCCCCCCCCCAACGGACGCCTCCCGGCGTCCCCCGGGCAGACACGGGATGCTGACGACGAAAGTCCCTGATAAGTGTGGGGTCCAATATGTGCCGGGCCGGGACCCAGCACCTATCCTCAGGGCCATAGCCCTCCCAATCGACGAGATACTGGAGCCCACGGCCCCGGCGCCAAACGTCCACCAGCCGTCGGACGGTGTGTGCCTCAGAGCCATCGATGGGGCGGGGGGGGTCTTGGGGGCAGGATGCATGGGACTGCACAGAAAGGGCTTGACCCTAGAGACGTGGAATGTGGGGTGGATACAGCGCAGGGGTAAGGGGAGCTTGAGCCGGACTGCTGTGGGGCTGATGACTTTGGCAATGGGGAAGGGCCCGATAAAACGTGCTGTGAGCTTGCGAGACTCTGTCTTCAGGGGCAGATCTTGTGTGGAAAGCCATACGCGTTGTCCCTGGCGATATCGAGGGGCCTGGGACAAACACTTGTCGGCCTGGACCTTCATCCTGGCAGCAGAGCGAAGTAGGGTGGAGCGGGTGCGCCTCCATGTTCGGTGGCACCGGCGGATGAAGGCTTCCACTGATGGAACTCCGACCTCCTTCTCCTGTTCCGGGAACAGTGGCGGCTGGTACCCCAAGGAGCACTCGAAGGGAGATCGACCCGTGGCAGAGATGTGTGAATTGATTGCATACTCCGCCCATGGAAGCTGCTGGCTCCAGGAGGATGGGTTCTGGGACACCATACAGCGTAGCACAGTCTCCAGCAACTGGTTCGCCCTCTCTGTCTGGCCATTGCTCTGCGGGTGAAAACCAGAAGATAAACACAGAGGCACCACGCAATCTACAGAATGCAGAAGTGAATTGGGGGCCCCTGTCTGATACCACTTCTACAGGCAGCCCATGTATGCAGAATACATGTTGAATCATCAGGTTAGCAGTGTCTTTGGCAGATGGAAGACCAGGCAGGGGAATGAAATGAACAGACTTTGAGAAATGATCCACAACAGTAAGAATGGTAGTGTTACCGTCTGATGGGGGCAGACCAGTCACGAAATCTAAGGAGATGTGGGACCATGGTCTTTGGGGCACGGACAGGGGTTGCAGCAGGCCAGCAAGGGTTGAGTGGAGGTCTTGTTTCGGGCACAGACCTGGCAGGACCGGACAAAGTTGGTAATGTCCTCCTTCATGGACGGCCACCAAAATCTCCTCCCGATGAACACTTGGGTTCATCGGGGTCCAGGATGGCAGGACAGCTTGGTGGAGTGGCCCCACTGCAGCACCTGTGAGCGGACAGAGTTAGAAACATACAGACGGTTAGTGGGACATTGACTGGGGCCTGCTTCATCCGCTTGAGCAGCCTTCACAGTGGATTCCACGTCAAACAGAGCTGCCCCCAAAATGCAGCGGGAAGGGAGGATGGCGTTAGAGTCTGGATTCATCTGGGACATGGGAAACTGTCGGGACAGAGCATCAGGCTTAACATTTTTATGACCAGGGTGGTAGGACAGGGTGAAGTTAAACCTGGAGAAGAATAGGGACCAGCGTGCCTGTTGGGGGTTGAGTCTCTTGGCTGAACTGATGTATTGCAGGTTCTTATGGTCAGTCCAGACCAAAAATGGCAGCGGGGCGCCTTCCAACCAGTGCCACCATTCCTCCAGGGCTAGCTTCACTGCAAGCAGCTCCTTGTTCCCCACATCATAGTTCTGTTCTGCTGGTGACAGACGGTGAGAGAAGAAGGCACATGGGTGTATGCGATTATCCTTAGCAGAGCGTTGGGAGAGCACAGCGCCAACACCCACCTCAGAAGCGTCTACCTCCACAATGAACTGCCGGTTGGGATCGGGTTGGATCAGGATCGGAGCAGAGGTGAATCGCTGCTTCAGATCTTGAAAGGCCTCCTCTGCAGCTGTGGTACAGACGAACTTGACCGCTGAAGAGGTCAGGGCGGTGAGGGGGGCAGCTACAGTGTTGAAATTTCGGACAAAGTGCCGGTAAAAGTTTGCGAAGCCAAGGAAGCTCTGCAGGTCCCGTCGACTAGCAGCTTTGGGCCATTCCAGCACTGCCTTGACCTTACATTGGTCCATTTGGATGCCCCCTGGGGTGATCACATACCCGAGGAAAGTGACCGTCTCCTGGTGGAACTCGCATTTCTCTGCCTTCACAAACAGCTGGTTCTCCAGAAGACGCTTCAGGACCTTACGGACATGGACAATATGCTCAGTGAGTGACTTGGAAAAAATCAAGATGTCATCTAAAAACACAAAGACAAATTGGTTGAGCATGTCCCTCAGGACATCACTGACTAAGGCCTGAAAAACCGCAGGGGCATTGGTAAGGCCAAAGGGCATGACCAAGTACTCATAATAACCTGAGGTGGTGTTAGAGGCTGTCTTCCATTCTTCCTCCTCGCGGATACGGACCAGGTGGTAGGCATTCCTTAAGTCCAGTTTGGTGAATACCTTGGCTTCTTGGAGGAGTTCAAACACTGAGGACATGAGAGGGAGAGGGTAACGGTTTTTAATAGTGATATCATTTAAACCATGGTAATCAATGCAGGGGCGTAACGAACCATCCTTTTTTCCAACAAAGAAAAAAACGGCTCCTGCCGGAGATGAGGAAGGGCAGATGATGCCTGCAGCGAGGGACTCTTGAATGTACTTGTCCATAGCTTCCATCTCAGGCCATGACAGGGAGTACAAATGACCTCTAGGGGGAGTTGTGCCAGGAAGGAGGTTAATAGCACAATCATAGGGGCGGTGAGGGGGTAAGGAAGAGGCTTTAGACTTACTGAATACAGGCTTGAGGTCCATATAGTCTGGAGGGATGCCTGACAGATCTGGAAACTCCTTGTTGACATCAGAGACAGGTTTCGACAGAGTCTGGGCCTGAAGGAGACAGTTTGAGTGGCAAAATGGGCTCCAACCCATAATACACCTCCCTACCCAGTCAACATGTGGGTTGTGCTTAATAAGCCATGGGTAGCCAAGAACTACTGGAGCATGAGGGGCATTAATGACGAAAGCGTAACTGTTCATGATGGTTGCCAGAGAGAGGGTGAGGCTCACCGGAGCAGTGATGTGGGTAATGTTGGCCAATTTCACTCCAGTCAACGCGCTGGCCACCAGGGGTTTCTGCAGGCTCTCGGTAGGCAGACTCCACTGACTCACCAGGCTGGCATCGATGAAGTTCTCCTCGGCACCAGAGTCGACAAGGACTCCCACCTCCAGTTGTTGATCTCCCCACCAGAGGACAGCTGAGAGAAGAGTGTGCTGAGTAGAGGAGGGATGTATGGGGGTCACGCTCACCGGTACTCCCCCTCACAGGTGAGCGTTCACTTTTAGCTGGACAGGAGGCAATGAAGTGACCTGGTTGGCCACAGTACAGGCAGGAGCGTGTGTTGATTCTTCTTTGCCTTCCCTCTTGGGTCAGGTGGGTGTGGTCCACTTGCATGGGCTCTGGTACCGATGTGGTGGTGGGAGGAAGAGGGGGCATGACTGGACTGACGAGGCCTTCCTGCTGTGGACCCAAAGGTCCTGGCCTGGCGGCGTTGCTGTAGCCTGGTGTCAATGCAGATTGCAAGGTTGACGAGGTCCTTGCAGGAGCCAGGCAGATCATGAGAAGCCAACTCATCTTTGATCTCCTCCGACAGGCCATTAAGGAAGGTGTCATAGAGAGTCTCAGTGCCCCACCCTGTAGTGGTGGCAAGAGTTTGAAAGTCAATGGCAAAGTCTGACACCGACCTACAACCCTGGCGCATAAGGAGTAGCTCACGGGCAGCCTCATGCCCTTGCTTGGATCGATCAAAGACTCTTCATCTCAGTCGAAAACTCCTGGAAATTCCCACAGATTGCTGACTGAGCATCCCACACTGCAGTTCCCCACTCTCTGGCACGCCCCGATAGTTGGGTAATCACATAGGCGACCTTTGCTCAATCGGTGGGGAAGGTACCCGGTTGCAGCTCGAAGATGAGGGTACACAGAGAGGAAAGAGCGGCAGGTACCGGGTTCGCCAGCGTACTTCTCCGGTGGGGGCAGTCGTGGCTCGCAGGCTGGTTGTGCAGTTGAGGCGGATTGTGCAGACGAGGAAGCAGACTGGGAGAGTTGGAGTGGCTGGATCTGGGCTGTCAGGTCTCTGATGCTGGCAGCTACTTCCTCCAGTTGGGCTTGTTGGCGGCCCAGAAGCACTTCATGCTGTTTTTGAGACAAGCCCTCAGGTGCTCTGGATCTGCTAGGTCCATCCTGCTCTGATCGTACTGTAAGGTTTCAGAGACGGAGACCTGAATGCAGATCAGTTTGGCAGGTTTATTCTTTAGACACAGTCACCAAGGTCAGGGCAGGTGAAAAGATTATGTTTCAATGCAGTCCTCAATACGCCCAAAAACAAAAAGGCACAGAAGATCACTGGGCTTCATGTTCAAAGTAACTCAGTCAGTTCACAAAAATTCAACAAAAAATCCAGCAAAGCACAGAGGTTAGGAGTAGTACTGTAAGATTCAAAAAGTCATTGAGGCAGTCCACAAAAATCCCTAAGAACATAAACTCAAAGGTCCCAAGCAGGATTCCAGATTCCACTGGTTACTCACGGACAAACAGGGTAATCTTCACAGGCAAAAACAGGTTGACAAACATCAGAGTCAAGGTCGGACAATCAGAGACAGAGTAGAGAAATGACAGAGCTTAAGTAGCAGTCCAGCACACAGAATTGAACAGGAAACAGCTGACACTGATTACAATGGTGATTGAGTCAGGTGACAAGGGTGAGGCACGAGGGGGGGGCGTGGCAGGAGACCAAAACAAAGGGCACATGGGACATCAAAACAAACACACTGTCAACACACCTGCAGTACTACAACTGTCCAGTGGGTGGCCAGAGTTCAAGATATTCAGACTCTAACACTTTACATGTTTTAAACTTTACTTAACTTTTACAGTCTTTGCATGTTTTTAAAATTTTACTTAACTTTTATTCCATTTTATTCTGCTGTTTTTTTTACTGAACTTTTACTTCATTTTATTACTTTATTTCTACTATTGCTTAATTCTCATATTGTTTTTATTTTTCTCTCTTCTTCCCCTTTTATTTTATGTAATTTTATTTTTTGTTTACTGTTTTGCCTTTACCTCTGTAAAGCACATTGAACTGCCACTGTGTATGAAATGCGCTATATAAATAAACTTGTCTTGCCTTGCCTTGCCTGAAAGAGAACCCTTCGTGATTTGGGAATTTTATCGGTCTGACAGGCTCATTAGGCTACCCAAGTGCTTCGGCTCACTGAAAGGTAAAGGCCGAAGAATGCTTCTTTGATTTACAGGCTTTGAAATATCACTAGTTTCAGACGATGAACAGTGTTGATTGTTATTATCTTCTATAATTGAAGGCCATTCTGCAGATCATGGAAATATTGCTGGGTCACAGTTTAAGTACGTCTTTTTCCCACCAGAGAAATGTAAGCTACAAGCCCTTGTCCATTTCGATTCAGTTTGAAAGTTTTCGTTGTCGATTAAACTTATCCATTTCTTTCTTCTCGACTGGCAGCTGATAAAAGCTCAAATTAGGTGTTCTCTTTGTTGTGGAGACAGAGTAAGGCACACAGCAATTCACTTTAGGCCTGGTTAAAACCAGTTAGACAGAACAATGCCATGTTTAACAAAGGTGAAAGTAAACAATACGCATTGTGGTAAACAAGCAATGACATAGTTATGGGTTAGGGTCGTTGGCATGCCAGCCTCAGGTAGCAATTCTGCAGTTGCAGTGTGGTGCCACTGCAGACTGACTACAGAAGTGTCATATTACATAATCTCAGTTTGCAATGCAGTCCTCTGTGGCTGAGTAGTCTACAGTGCTGCCTAGGAAGCAAGCGCATTTTGCAGTGTCAGTTCAAATCCTGCCATCAACATAAAAAGCTGAACTCAGACCTGCACAGGTCTCTAGTGTTATGTTGTCTTGATTGGTTATAAAGATGTGCACAGATTTGTGCACTGACCCTTTAAAAGATGATTTTCTAGGATAAAACATGGCTTCCACTGGCATTGCTATTGAGACCAAATAGCTAAATTGAATCTCAGAAGACTACAAAATCTTTCTTTTCTAAAATTTCTTCCAAAATCCCTCAGATTTTTTAATATGGCATTTTTCAAAAGTGATTTCCTTCTGGCCATGCTACCATAAAGGCTGGATCTGTGAAAAGCTGATTATATTGTTGAATACAATGGGAGACAGGTCTGGACTGCAGACAGGCCAGTTACAGTAAGTACCTGCACACTTTTACTACAAATCCATGCTGTAGTAATATGTACATTCTTGCTGGAATAAGCAGGGACATCCCTGAAAAATGATGTTGTCTGAATGGCAGCATATGTTGCTCCAAAACCTGTATGTACCTGTGGCAGCGGGGGCGTGGTCAAGCGCCGGTCTGTGACAGGAGGGCGGAGTCAGGGAAGGTGAGTGGCAGAATCACTACACCTGAGAGCAATTAACCTGTTTGTGTCTTCCCAGTGACCGCGCCCTACTTAAGGAGGGAGAGCGAGAGCAGAGGATCTCTGGCTGAACCAGGCGCTGAGTGTGTGTGTGTGTGTGTGTGTGTGTGTGTATCTGAAAAGGGTGTACATAATTGTTAACCTGAAAAGTGTGGCAAATAAAACGTGCTGTCAAACCTGATCTCTGTCCTGTCGTCCTCTGTGCTCCACCCACGAACGCTGAACCGTTACAGTGGTGCCGAAACCCGGGACCTGGAGCACAGCAGCCTCGCAGCCCCATGGAGTCCTCCCCGTTTGCTGAACTGATCCACGCCCTCGCCACGGCCCAGCAAAGCCAGCACCAGGCGCTACTCGCCCTCCGAAAGGAGCAAGAAGAGCGGTTCGAGGCCCTGGTGTTGGCCCAACAAGAAGGTCGCCAGGCGTTCCGGCACCTCCTCGTGTCGGCGGGGCCCACCAGCGCTCCTACCGCGGGCCCGTCTCTCCTCACCATCACCAAGATGGGCCCGCAGGACGACCCCGAGGCGTTCATCACGCTCTTTGAGCAAGTCGCCGAAGCCTCGGGGTGGCCGATGGAGCAGCGCGCGGCGCGCCTCCTCCCCCTGCTCACGGGAGAAGCACAGCTGGCCGCGCTACAGCTCCCTGCCGACCGCCGGCTGGCCTACGCGGACCTCCGCCGGGCCGTCCTCCAGCGCGTAGGGCGCGCTCCAGAACAGCAGCGCCAGCGCTTCCGCGCGCTGCGCTTGGAGGAAGTCGGCCGGCCGTTCACGTTTGGCCAGCAGCTCCGGGACGCCTGCTGGTGGTGGCTGAGGGCCAACAACCGTGACGCCGAAGGAATCCTTGACCAGGTGGCGCTGGAACAGTTCGTCGCTCGCTTGCCAGCAGGAACTGCAGAGTGGGTCCGGTGCCACCGCCCGGCATCGCTGGATCGAGCAGTCGAGCTGGCGGAGGACCATTTGGTGGCTGTCCCGGCGGCAGGACAGCAGATGGCATCTTCTCTTCTCTCCTCTTCTCTCTCTCTCTCTCTCTCTCTCTCTCCCCCTCCTCCTGTGTCCCGTCCTCGCCCCATTCCCCCTCCGCGGAGGCGGGAGCCGGCACCCCCCCAGCCGGCCCGCCGCACCCGCGGTGCCCTCCCGTTTCTCTCTTCTGTGTCTGTCTCTCCCCCACCTCAGGTGAGTGAGCCCCAGATCACCGGTGCAGAGGGAAAGCCCGGGCCGGTTTGCTGGCGCTGCAGGGAGCCGGGCCATCTTCAACAGCAGTGCACGGCAATGGAAGTGCGGTGGTTCGGATCCCCGATGCGCCAGAGGCCACCCTCGATCGGGCCGGAGCGTATCGCATACCGGTGAGTATTCAAGGGGCTACATATCAGGCGTTGGTGGATTCTGGTTGTAATCAGACCTCAATTCGCCAAAGCCTGGTTCAAAACAAGGCATTGGGGGGAGCACAAGGGGTGAAGGTGTTGTGTGTGCATGGGGATGTTCACAGCTACCCTTTGGTGTCGGTCCACATTATTTTCAGAGGGGAAAAATTTATAGTGAAGGCGGCGGTTAATCCCCGCCTTACCCACTCTCTAATTTTGGGGACTGATTGGCCGGGATTTCGGGGTTTAATGACACGCCTAGTAGAGAGTGGGTCCTGCCATTTGACAGGAGGAGGTCCCAGTGTCGCTTTGGCGGGAGCAGCTGTCACAGAGCCGTCTACGCCATCTCCGCGTCAGAGTGAGGAGCCACCGGCTCCTCCTCTCTCTATTGGGGAATCCCTCGCGGATTTCCCATTAGAGCAGTCGCGAGACGAGACTCTGCGGCATGCGTTTGACCAAGTGAGAGTAATCGATAGTCAAACGCTCCAGCCGAACGCCACCCCGTCCTTCCCCTACTTCGCGATTATGAAGGATAGATTATACCGAGTGACGCAGGACACTCAAACTAAAGAGCGAGTCATGCAGCTTTTAATTCCGAAGAGCCGCCGGGAATTGGTATTCCAGGTGGCTCACTTTAATCCCATGGCTGGACACTTGGGGCAGGATAAAACACTAGCCCGAATAATGGCCCGATTCTATTGGCCGGGGATTTGCGGCGATGTCCGTAGGTGGTGTACGGCATGCCGCGAATGCCAGTTAGTAAACCCAGCGGCCATTCCAAAAGCGCCTTTGCGCCCTCTACCGTTAATCGAGACCCCATTTGAGAGAATTGGGATGGATCTCGTCGGGCCATTAGATCGGTCAGCACGAGGGTACCGCTTTATATTAGTTCTGGTGGACTATGTAACGCGATACCCGGAAGCAGTGCCTCTGCGCAATATCTCAGCACGCAGTATTGCAGAGGCACTCTTCCGCGTCATCTCCCGAGTTGGAATCCCGAAAGAGATTCTGACTGATCAAGGCACTACGTTTATGTCACGAACACTGCGCGAACTGTATGGGTTATTGGGGATTAAGCCAATCCGCACCAGCGTGTATCACCCACAAACGGACGGTTTAGTAGAACGATTCAACCACATCCTCAAAAATATTAAGAAATTCGTAAGTGAGGACGCACATAATTGGGATAAGTGGCTCGAACCCTTGCTGTTCTCAGTGCGAGAGGTCCCCCAAGCCTCCACAGGGTTCTCCCCGTTCGAATTATTATATGGGCATAAGCCGCGCGGCATCCTGGACGTGCTGCGGGAAAATTGGGAGGAGGGACCTTCACAAAGTAAGAACGAAATTCAGTACGTTATGGATCTGCGCGCAAAACTCCACACGCTCACCCACCTAACTTGGGAGAATTTGCGGCAGGCCCAGGAACGGCAAGCCCGCCTGTACAACAAGGGTACGCGCCTTAGAGAGTTCACACCGGGAGATAAGGTACTCGTACTGTTGCCCACGTCGAGCTCCAAATTGATCGCCAAGTGGCAAGGACCCTTTGAGGTCACACGGCGAGTCGGGGACATCGATTATGAGGTGAGGCGAACGGACAGGGGTGGGGCGCTACAGATTTACCACCTCAATCTGCTTAAACTCTGGAACGAGGAGGTCCCTGTGGCGTTGGTGTCGGTGGTTCCGGAGAAGGCGGAGCTGGGGCCGGAGGTTCAAAAAGGAACATTGGCATCACGTACCTCTCTGGTCCCCTGTGGAGACCACCTCTCCCCGACCCAACTCACGGAGGTCACCCAGTTGCAGACCGAGTTTTCGCATGTGTTCTCGCCCCTGCCCGGTCGCACTAACCTCATAGAGCACCACATCGAGACGCCCCCGGGGGTGGTAGTGCGTAGCCCCCCTTACAGGCTACCCGAACACAAAAAAAAGGTGGTTCGGGAAGAACTTCAGACCATGCTTGAAATGGGCATTGTCGAGGAGTCCCACAGTGACTGGAGCAGCCCGGTGGTCTTGGTACCCAAGGCCGACGGGTCGGTCCGGTTTTGTGTGGACTATAGGAAAGTCAACGCAGTGTCTAAATTTGACGCATACCTAATGCCTCGTATTGACGAGCTGCTCGATCGATTAGGCACGGCTCGCTTTTATTCGACACTGGATTTGACGAAGGGATATTGGCAGATCCCCTTGACTCCACTATCCCGAGAAAAAACGGCCTTTTCCACACCGTTTGGGTTACACCAATTCGTCACACTTCTGTTTGGGCTGTTTGGGGCGCCCACTACGTTTCAGCGGCTGATGGATCGGGTCCTCCGCCCCCACGCCACCTATGCGGCCGCCTATCTTGATGACATCATCATATATAGTAATGACTGGCCGAGGCACTTGGAACACCTAAGGGCCGTCCTTAGGTCGCTGAGGCAGGCGGGTCTCACAGCCAACCCAAAGAAGTGTGCGATTGGGCGGGTGGAAGTACGATATCTGGGCTTCCACTTGGGCAACGGGCAGGTGCATCCCCAAATTAATAAGACCGCAGCGATTGCGGCCTGCCCGAGGCCCAAGACCAAAAAGGGGGTGAGACAGTTCCTGGGTCTGGCTGGTTATTATCGTATGTTTATACCTAATTATTCGGACGTCACCAGCCCGCTGACTGATCTCACTAAAAAGGGGGCACCAGATCCGGTCCAGTGGACGGAGCAATGCCAGCAGGCTTTTTCAGAGGTAAAGGCTGCACTGTGTGGGGGGCCACTTCTACACTCCCCTGACTTTTCTCTCCCCTTTATGTTGCAGACCGATGCGTCGGACAGAGGGCTGGGGGCGGTTTTGTCCCAGGAGGTCGAGGGGGAGGACCGCCCCATCCTATATATAAGCAGGAAGCTGTCGGTGCGTGAGGGGCACTACAGCACCATAGAGAAAGAGTGTCTGGCCATCAAGTGGGCGGTCCTCGCCCTCCGGCACTACTTGCTGGGGCGCCCTTTCACCCTCTGTTCGGACCACGCTCCCCTCCAGTGGCTCCACCGCATGAAAGATGCCAACGCGCGGATCACCCGTTGGTATCTGGCACTCCAACCCTTTAATTTCAAGGTGGTCCACAGGCCGGGGGCGCAGATGGTCGTGGCGGACTTCCTCTCCCGCCAAGGGGGGGGGGGAGCCGGCTGCAGGCCGGATGGCCGCCCGGCCTGAGTCGGGCGGTGGGGGTATGTGGCAGCAGGGGCGTGGTCAAGCGCCGGTCTGTGACAGGCGAAGGTCAGGGAAGGTGCGTATGCCTGTCATTATAGTGCGGACTTTCCATAGCATAGAAAATCGCCACGTTTCAATTTGTGTAACTGAACTTTGTTTTATGCCACTGGTCATATAAACCTATGTAAACAGGAAAAACGTGGAAGAGTTTGGTCGCATCTAACTACAGCCCCAAAAAATACCATTGGCCATGCTGAGCCTAGCTACATTGCTAACAGGAGTAACAGCGCATCTGACTGACTGGGAGGTCGCACAAAGCTCGGAGAGGTACGGATCAGCTCGTCTCAATTCAGAGAAGAACATATTTCATTATGGAAGTACGGTGGACTGTTCCTTTAATATTATAGTCATGCTGTCTGTTGTTGCCCAAATGAGAATGGGTTCCCTTTTGAGTCTGGTTCCTCTCGAGGTTTCTTCCTCATGTCGTCTGAGGGAGTTTTTCCTTGCCACCGTCGCCATAGGCTTGCTCATTGGGGATAGATTAGGGATAAAATTAGCTCATGTTTTAAGTCGTTCAAATTCTGTAAAACTGCTTTGCGACAATGCTTATTGTTAAAAGCGCTATACAAATAAACTTGACTTGACTTCAGTTTCTGTCATTATCTGACGACATAAAAAATGAATTGGTTAGGAATATAACAGTCGAGGAATTGTCAGAAGCTATCCAAAATATGCTTCTGGATAGGGCCTGATGGGTTGCCTATAGAATTTTATAGAACATTTAAAACTAAATTAGTAGAGCCACTTCTAAATATGTTTAAAGAATGCTTCCAGGAAGGAACTCTTCCACCCACTATGAGATTAGTTATGATAACCCTCATCCAAAAACCAGGCAAACCATCCACAGAGTGCTCATCATTTAGACCAATCAGTCTGATGTGTAGTGACACTAAAATACTTTGTAAATGCTAGCAAGAAGATTAGATCCACACCTTCCTTAACTTGTACATAATGATCAGAATGGGTTTGTACAAAATCGCCAAGGTTTCCATCACATCAGAAGAGTCTTTAATATATTACATGAAAAAGCTGGTGATAAAGATACAGCGGTACTGTCGTTAGACACCCAACAGGCATTTGACAGAATAGCATGGTGCTGTCTTTTTAAATTGCTACCATGATTCGGATTTGGAGAGGGATTCCTTCGATGGATTCATGTTCTCTATACAAACCCAGTAGCAGAGATTCTGACCAATAGTGTTGTCTCAAAACCATTCAACTTACAGCGTTCAACCCGACAAGGCTGTCCACTATCACTGATGCTATTCACTTTAGCTATTGAACCTCTCGCTATGGCTGTCAGAGCCCATGATGGCCTTGCGGGCATCCAGATAGGTGAATAAGAACATAGGATATTTTTGTATGCCGATGACATTATCCTTTTTCTGACCAGGCTTAAGGATAGTATTCCAAATCTAATCGCATTAATTCAAAAATTTGGAGAGTTCTCTGGATATAAAATAAATTTCTCAAAGTCATCACTATTATTTCTAAATGAAAGTGAACGTCAGACATCAACTATAAAGACACCGTTTACAAATGCAAAAAATGGTTTTTCTTATTTGGGCGTTAAAATTACACCTGAAATCAAAACTATTGTATCTTCAAATTATGACTCGCTAGTAGAAAACATAACAAATACATTAAACCGCTTGACAGTAATGCCAATTTCAATGATCGGTCATATTAATATAATAAAAATGGATATACTGCCAAAATTCCTGTACCTTTTTCAATCAATCCCACTCCCACTTCTCAAGTGTTTTTTTTGATAAAATTAATAACATTCTTGCTAAATTCATTTGAAACAATAAAAAAGCTAGGCTGAGATTGAAGTTGCTTTACTTGCCGTATGAGAGAGGTGGCCTTCATCTTCCAAATCTGCGATGGTATTACTGGTCTGCTCAATTACACTCTGTTTCGTTTTATTTTAGCTCAGATATTCTTCCAGCTTGGGTAAATATTGAGCAAACAACTCCATCAGAACTACCCCTCAAGCTGTATCTATATTCAGCAGATCTTAAAACATTGGAAAAAAAAAGACAAAGAATCCTTTTCTTAAAAATGTCATTGACATTTGGTATCGTGTACACCAGTATATTGGAGACATCCCTGCTTTATCTCATTTTTCTCCTATATGGGGAAACAATGATTTTACACGAGGTAGAAATGATGGTGGTTTCAAGTAGAGCCCTGCACTCCCGCGGGACCCGACGCAAAGCAGTGCGGTGCGGGACAAATTTTGAAAGCTCATTGCGGGCACGGGCGGGAGGGGGAGTGCACAATGCGGGAGCAGGCAGGAGAGGTGATAAGCTGCAGTCCCGCTAACTAAAAACGTATTTAAAATAAAATTTATTAATTATTAATTTATGTCTATCATATATAATTTGTGCTGGATATTTTATTTGGCATTAATAAAAACATTTTAAGATGCCTAAATTTGCGGATGTGGTCTAATCTCGTGGATGTTTCCAATTCCTTTCTGCTCTTCCGTGTTTGAGATCTTCGATCATGGCAGAAGAGCAGAGCTCCTCTAGTGAAGCTCACACTGCTTCAGAAGTAAGTACTGCTTTAAAAAGAGGTACATTTACCGTTAAGTCAAGAGTCCTGAAATCAGACATTTGGAAGTCGTTCTCACTTGTGGAAGTCATTCTCACTCGTGGTTGGTTGTTTGGGAAACGCACCCCTGAACGTGAGCTGTAGATATTTATGCTCAAATCCACTCAAAGTAGGGGGCGGGGCACCATCACGCTGTGTCTTTAAAATTATATTAATTTCTTATTGGCCTACTTGTATTTCCTAGAATGTAAATGTGAGGAGTGACATATAAGCTATGTACAATATTCTTAATATCCACTGTAGATTTTGGTAGGTGTGTTGGGTATCTCTGTAAAGCCTCAGCTGCACATGCCGCCTGGCAACGCGCACCCTCGCTACGTGCGCTAGGTGAAGGATCGGTCAGTGGAGAGCTCAGCTAAGCTCAGCATGTTTAATTCCCCAAGCCAATGACAAGAACTTTCATGAGAAATAATGCGAACGTCTGCATCATGCAGGATTTGCGGGCGGGAGCGGGACAAAATATGGCAGGCGCGGGCGGGAGCGGGACTGAAAATCATAATTCTTTGCGGGAGCGAGTGGGAGCAGGACTGCACAATGCGGGAGCGGGCGGGAGCGGGACTGAAAATTCTGTCCTGCGCAGACCTCTAGTTTCAAGCTTTGGGCAACCAAAGGTGTGCAATGTGTAGGGAACCTATACAGAAATGGCAAACTACTTACCTATGAGCAAATATGTAAGGAGCATGATATACAGGTACCAAAAAAACCAAACTTTTTTTTTCAAATATTTACAACTGAAACATTTTATATCATCAAAAAATAAAGACCTAATGTTTGAGCCACCTTTGACAAATCTTGAAAATCTAATCATTACAAATCTGGCTAAAAGGGGTCTAGTATCTTTGTTTTATGGGACTCTGGTATCTTATGAAAAGGAATCATCCAAAGACAGATTAGAAGCATGGAAAGCTGATATTGGAGAGGATGTACTTGAAGACTGGGAAATAGCATGCTTAAAGGCACAGCAAAATACAATTACTACAAGATTGAAATTGCTCCAATATAAATGGCTAATGTGAACTTGTATCACCCCAGTAAAATTTAATAAATCTGTCCCAATATTCCAGATATTTGTTGTAAGTGTTTAGAGGAAAAAGGAACACTGTTCCATTGTGTTTGGGAATGCTCAATAGTACAATCATTTTGGCAGAGTGTGATGGGGGCCATTTCACAGATGGTGGGTAAGAATGTTCCCCTGCAAGCCAAACTTTGTATCCTGGGTATATACCCTGAAAATTTAGTTGTCAATTCTAAATAATCAGTATTGATTTGACTTTGGGCTTCTTCAAGCTAGAAGACTGATTGCTCTTTTCTGGAAAAATATACAATTGCCCTCTGTAAAGTTATGGTTGAAAGAGATTGCAACATATCTTGCATTGGAAAGACTTGCATATATCGTTAGAGGGAAAAGAAAACAGTTTGTTAAAGTATGGAAACCTTTTTTGGAATTTTTGGAGGATGAGAATGTTGTAATAACTTGAGGTCTTCAAGTTACCACTGCTGCTGCTTTTTCAGTTATTTATTGGCTTTGCTTTTATTTACTTCTGTTACTACAGTCTTATTTGTATTATTTTATTTATTTTTCTTTTGATCTTTTGGTTTTGTTGTATAGTACATTTATACATTATTGCTGTGGTCAGTGTTGTAGGTGCAATTTGTGATTAAGTGATCAGTCTCATTAAATCAGTCTCATTAATAATACCATTAATCTTGGTGCTTAATAATAAATTACCAAAGAGCTAAATTATGGTATATTCCAAATTATCATGATCACTACCAATGCAACAATAATGGATCACTTACCATATTACACAACTCATATGCACCTTGGAATTCTTTGAGATTGGATGACTTTGAAAATATCGGTACAACACAGACACAGTTTAACAATTAATTGAATTTATTATAACAAAGATAAAAAATGAATAATAGCAGTTGAAATCTTTGGCAAACAGTGAGGTATGTATGTGTACATGGGAGTGTGTGTGTGTGTGTGTGTGTGTGAGGCCTGTGGCCTAAAACAAAAGAATTAGCTCTGTGTTGCTAGCTAAGGTGTGTTTGTGTGTGTGTTACCACGTGGTGGGAACAAAAGAATTAGCTCCGTGTTGCTAGCTAAGGGGTGTGTGTGTGTGTGTGTGTGTGTGACCACATGGTGGAGACAAAAGAATTAGCTCTGTTGCTAATGAGACAAAACAGATTAGCCGCGGTAGCTAACTCTACTAGCTTATAACATTACTAAATCCACTGAAGTCTTGATGAGGTCAAAATATATGTAATAATGAAATTAAAGGTGTTAGGAAGGAATAGAGAGCATGCAAAAGCCTATCTATTAAACAAACAACTGAGAGAACATAGAACAATGTAGAACACAAAACCAGTGTGCACAATTAAACAATTCCTGAGTTTAAAGTCACACTACTTCATAAAGCTAATTCCTAAGACTAGTTTCTGCCCAAAAATGCCAGTCTTACTTCAGTATCTTGCTTCCAGTGCAAGATTATAGAGGTATTCCGAGACTTTTGGAGTCCACAGGAGCACGTGGGGCTTTCTGTGAAAGCAGAGGATTTCTTGGTCTGAATGCTTCGTAGTTCGTGGAGAAAAGTCTCTGATCAAACAATGTGCAGAGCGCTTTTAGTCAGAAGGAATCCAGTCACTTCTAACTTTAAATTAACTGTTTTGGCGGCAGTCGTAACGTTACTGATAATAGACAAACAAACCGGCTGTAGCTCAACTGAGAGAGATAGCACAATTTAAGTAGTTCTACCGTGGCCAATGGTAAACAACCACACTGAATTCTTTTTCTCAGGAAAAAGACGTCTTTATCTTGGGTGCTCGGGGGAGCGGATCTCCTTGTGTCCGTGTGCTGAGTTCACGCGGAGCCAAAAGAGAAAGAACGGAAGTTTGCTCCATTACTTATGGCTTCATGGAGGATGTGACATAGGTGATCCCACCCAGCCGTGACATAGGTCACTGCGGAAGTTAGTTGATGGGAGTTGTAGTTCTTAGACAGGACAGTGGCGTTGTACTTAGTGTTATTTGTATGTTTTTCTTATATCTAAAAACTTAATAAAATATTGTTTAAAAAAATATTGATTTTTTGGGGGGGTTCGCACCATTTGATTTACACAACACGCTTACAACTTTAAAGGTGAAAATTGTTGTTTTTATTGTGACACAAACAATAACTAAGATGGAAAAAAATAGAAATCTGGAGTGTGCATAGGTATTCACCCCTTTCGTATGAAACCCCTAAATAAGAGCTGGTCCAACCAATTCACTTCATAAATCACATAATTAGTTGATTAAAATCCACCTGTGTGTAAAGTATCATGTGGTATGTCACATGTCTGTATAAATCAACCTGTTCTGGAAGGATCTTGACTCTGCAACACTACTAAGCAAGCAGCATGAAAACCAAGGAGCGCTCCAAACATGTCAGAGACAAAGTTGTGAAGAAGTATGGATCAGGGTTCGGTTATAAAAATATCCCAAACTTTGAATATCCTAGGGAGCGCCATTAAATCCATGATAGCAAAATAGAATACATCACCACTGACAAAAGAACCTGAAAAGAGAAGGCCGCCCACCAAAACTCACAGACAAACTCACAAAGAGGGCATTAATCAGAGATGCAACAAAGACACCAAAGAGAACACTGAAGGAGCTGCAAAGATCCACAGCGGAGATGGGAGCATCTGTCCATAGGACCACTTTACGCCGTACACTCCACAGAATGGGGCTTTATGGAAGAGTGGCCAGAAAAAAGTAATTGCTTAAGAAAACATGTTTGGAGTTTGCCCAACAGCATGTGGCAGACTCCCCAAACACACAGAAGAAGACTCTCTGGTCAAATGAGACTGAAATTGATCTTTTGGGCCATCATGGGAAATGCCATGTGTGGTGCAAACCCAACAACCTAAGAACACCATTCCTACAGTGAAGCATGCTGGTGGCAGCATCATGCTGTAAGGATATTTTTCGTATTTTTGATCTTTTTCATGCAGGGACAGGAAAGCTGGTCAGGACTGAAGGAAAGATGGATGGCACTAAATACAGGGCAATTCTGGAAGAAAACCTGTTTGAGTCAGCCAGAGGTTTGAGACTGGGATGAAGGTTCATGGTCTAGCAGGACAATGACCCTAAATATACTGCTAAAGCTACACTGGAGTGGTTTAAAGGGAAACATTTAAATGTCTTGGAATGGCCTAATCAAAGCCCAGACCTCAATCCAATTGAGAATCTGTGGCATAACTTGAAGATTTCTGTACACCAATGCAACCCATTTAATTTGAAGGAGTTGGAGCAGTTTTGCGTTGAGGAATGGACAAAAATCCCAGTGGCTAGATGTGCTAAACTAATAGACATACACCCCAAGAGACTTGCAGCTGTAATTGCAACAAAAGGTGGCTCTACAAAGTATTGACTTTGGGGGGTGAATACCTATGCACACTCCATATTTCTGTTTTTTCATCTTAATTATTATCTGTGTCACAATAAAACAACAAATTTCACCTTTAAAGTTGTAGGCATGTTGTGTAAATCAAATGGTACTAACCCCCCAAAATCAATTTTAATTCCAGCTTGTAATGCGACAAAACAGAACAAACACAAAGGGGGATGAATACTTTTTCACTACACTGTAGGTCACAGGCATTCAATGTTGGCTGTCGGCCTTGCCCCTTAAGTGCAGAGATTTCTTTGGATTCTCCAAATCTTTTGATGATTATCTGGATGAAGATGATGAAATCCCTAAATTCCTTGTAACTGGTGAACTTTGCCCCATTCTTGCTTGTGAATGACTGAGCCTTTCGAGAATGCACCTTTTACCTGTTACCAATTAACCTCTAGAATGTTCCAAACCCATAGAATTAACCTGTAGAATTGTCCAAACAGGTGTTTTCTGAGCATTCCACAACTTTCCCAGTCGTTTGTTGCTGCGACCCAACTTTTTGGAACATGTTGCAAGCAGAATGAGTGTATTTAAATTCAAAATTCAGAATAAATATGTATTTACAACAAAACAATACAATTTATCAGTTTGAACATTAAATATCTTGTCTTTGTTTTGAATTGAATATAGGTAAAAAATGATTTGCAAATCATTAAATTGTTTTTGGGTGGCACGGTGGTGTAGTGGTTAGCACTGTTGCCTCACAGCAAGAAGGTCCTAGGTTTGAGCCCAGTGGTTGGCCTTTCTGTGTGGAGTTTGTATGTTCTCCCCATGTCTGTGTGGGTTTCCTCCGGTTGCTCTGTTTTCCCCCACAGTCCAAAGACATGCAGGTTAGGCTAATTGGTGGCTCTAAATTGACCGTATGTGTGAATGTGAGTATGAATGGTTGTTTGTCCCTGTGTCAGCTCTGTGATAACCTGGCGACTTGTCCAGGGTGCACCCTGCCTCTCACCCATAGGCTCCAGCTTGATAAATTGTTTTTATTTACGTTTTACACAGCATCCAAACTTTGAGTATAAAATGTTACAAACCTTTTAGTTGAGCTTTTATCTTTTTTCTCCTGTTCATAATGACTGTTATGAATGTATAGAATTTGAAAAATATTAAATATCATAACGTCATACCCCTGGTGACTTGTCCAGGGTGTACCCTGCCTTTCGCCCGTAGTCAGCTGAGATAGGCTCCAGCTTGCCTGCGACCCTGTAGAAGGATACAGCGGCTAGAGATAATGAGATGAGATGAGATAACGTCATACCCCTGGCGACTTGTCCAGGGTGTACCCCGCCTTTCGCCCGTAGTCAGCTGAGATAGGCTCCAGCTTGCCTGCGACCCTGTAGAAGGATACAGTGGCTAGAGATGATGAGATAACGTCATACCATAACAGTATTATGCCCTGGAATTAATAAAAGAATTATAGAATGTTACTAAGGCCAATATCTAAGTATGTAATCAACATTATTATGTTCAGACAACATTAGAATATGTTGATGATTAAATTTAAGATATTTTAAAATCCTGTGATGAAAATGTGATTTACTGATGTATGAATATGTTTGCTACAAACAAATAATGTTTAAAGATGTAACTGTACAGGGAGCCCACGTTGTTGTTGTTGTTATTATTATTATTATTATTATTATCTTTTAAGTCCAGCTCTTTTTCTCTTATGGAATGGAGATCATCCCTTGAACTTGGGGCAGTCATAAGGATGTGATGGATTACTTGATGGATAGGGTCCTCCTGAGTATGTGAGCAGTTCCAAGGAGGACGATCTTCTGAAGCTCTTCCATTCTAATGTTCCCAGGGATTTTTCTGGTGTACTTTTCCAGCCCCTTCTTGACGAGCCCAAGAGCACCTATGACCACTGCTGTTGTTGTGGTTCTCATGCCCCATGTTCCCTCTATTTCTAGGCCTTTATACTTGCAGAGATTTTCTGTTGTTTTCAGTATTATTACAACCCCGATTCCAAAAAAGTTGGGACAAAGTACAAATTATAAATAAAAATGGAATGCAATGATGTGGAAGTTTCAAAATTCCATATTTTATTCAGAATAGAACATACATGACATTGGCAAGAAGGTTACGTCACTTCCTCTGGCGGGAAATTTCGGAAAGGCAGTGAGGTGAGGAAAGAACTCTCCAAACATTTTACCGAATTGGATGGCTTTACTGGTGAATTATGCCACCAAAAAAGAACTTTACAGCCGAGGAAAGCGAGGACATTAAAAAGTCACTCAACTTTCTGGCAGAAGTTGTTTCTGTTATAAAACAACAACAGAAAACCATCATGGACCTGGTGACAGAAGTAAAGTCGCTCAGGCTGCAGAACGCCGAGAAGGACCGGCGTCTCGCCCACCTGGAAAGCAGAGTTGCTGAATTAGAACAGTACACCAGGATGAACGATGTCATCGTCACTGGGATTCAGATTAAACCCCGGCCATATGCAAAAGCAGTGACAAGGGAGGGAGAATCTGATGAACTGGGCAGCAACTCCATGGAGCAACAAGCGTCAGTATTCCTACACTCGAAGGGAATCGATATTGATTGCAACAACGTCGAGGCCTGCCACATTCTACCCAGGAGAGATAAGGAGAACACTGCCATCATCATGAGATTCATCAGCTGGAAACATAAAGCTATATTGCTGAAACAAGGAAGGAAACTGAAAGGTACAAACGTCTACCATCAATGAGCACCTGACAAAACGCAATGCTGACATCGCCAGAAAAGCACGACATCTGCAGAAAGAAAATAAAATTCAATCTACATGGATCACCAACTGCAAAGTATTCATCAAGCTGAACGGTACACCAGAGGAGGTGAGAGTTCTGGTCATACAGAACATCGAGGACTTGGACAAATACCAGTGATGGCTATCGGGACTATATGGTAATCAATACCGACGTGACACTACATCAAACTCAACCATGACACACACCGAAATAACTCTTTCATCCATTACCCGGAACACTACTCAGCTCACGCAAATGCTTGTTGATTATGAAAACCTGGAACTGAAACCACATGAATTCACTGACCATAAACTATTGGATACAGAAAATGACATAGACCCGGACAATAACTTTTTCTCAACCATTAATGACAATTGCCACTATTACACAGAGGAACAGTACAATCAGTCCACTAAGGCTGTGGGAAAATTATCAATAATACACTTCAACAGCAGAAGCATGTACGCTAACTTCAAATACATCAAGAAATACTTAAGTCAGTTTACTCATCCATTTAACATAATTGCCATATTGGAGACCTGGATTGACCTGGAGAAAGGAGTAGATTTCGAACTGGCTGGATATGAATTTAATTATATAAATAGGAAAAATAAAGGTGGAGGAGGAGTGGCGGTGTATGTGGACTGTAATTTGAATTACAAGTTAATAGATGGCATGACAACGGTGATTGATAACTTATTAGAATGTTGAACAATCGAAATTAACATTGAAAAAAGTAGAAATGTATTAATTAGATGTGTATATATAGAGCGCCAGAAACTAGTATAGAGGCGTTTAAGGACTGGGTAGAAAAGACATTTACAGTAGATAATAAAAAAAGTTATCTTCATTTGTGGGGATACTAATATTGATCTGTTGAACCCTAATAAGCACAGTATGACTGAGGAATTTATTAATACCATGTACAGTATGAGTCTCCACCCAAAAATTACCAGACCCACCAGAATTACTGACCATAGTGCTACCTTAATAGATAATATATTTACCAATGATATAGATGATAACATTATAAGTGGACTATTAATCAATGATATTAGTGATCATCAACCAGTTTTTACAATTTATGACTGTAATCATAAGAGAAATGTGACAGACCATAAACTTAAGTATAGAAGAGTTAGGACTGAGGAAGCCATGTTTGCATTAAATAATGATTTATTAAGACTGGGAATCAGTTTATATAGAGAATAGCATTGATAGAGCATATGATAACTTTTTAAGTATATTTAAATTATTATATTATTATATGATAAAAATTGCCCACTGAAGCAATATAGTACAAAACAAAACTATAATGACCAACCTTGGATTACTAAGGGATTACAAAATGCCTGTAAGAAGAAAAACAGTCTATATAGAGAATTGATTAAATTAAGAACCAAAGAGGCAGAAAATAAATATAAAAAATATAAAACAAGTTAATGAGTATCATAAGATGTAGGAAGGATTATTATGGTAAATTAATATATAATAGCAAAAATAATATTAAAGGAATATGGAATATATTAAATAGTATTATTAAAGATGGCTCTGGACAAATACATTACTCTAAATACTTTAATGACAAAGGTAACGAAAATTATAACATGGATGTAGTTGCTAATAGTTTTAATATTTTTTTTTGTTAATGTTGGACCAAGATTAGCTCAAAATATCTCTGATCCGGTAGCAAATGATGATTGTATAGATAATATTATAAAGAGGAATTATTGTTCTATGTTTCTTACACCAGTAGATGAGAAGGAAATTATTGATATAGTTAATAAATGTAGTAATAAAATATCCACAGATTGTAATGATATTGATATGAAACTAGTGAAAACTATTATTGGGGAGATTTCAAAACCATTAACATACATCTGTAACTTGTCATTTCAAACCGGTACATTTCCAAGCAATATGAAAATAGCAAGGGCAGCACGGTGGTGTAGTGGTTAGCGCTGTCGCCTCACAGCAAGAAGGGTTCGAGCCCCGTGGCCGGCGAGGGGCTTTCTGTGTGGAGTTTGCATGTTCTCCCCGTGTCCGCGTGGGTTTCCTCCGGGTGCTCCGGTTTCCCCCACAGTCCAAAGACATGCAGGTTAGGTTAACTGGTGACTCTAAATTGACCGTAGGTGTGAATGTGAGTGTGAATGGTTGTCTGTGTCTATGTGTCAGCCCTGTGATGACCTGGCGACTTGTCCAGGGTGTACCCCGCCTTTCGCCCGTAGTCAGCTGGGATAGGCTCCAGCTTGCCTGCGACCCTGTAGAACAGGATAAAGTGGCTACAGATAATGAGATGAGATGAGATGAGATGAAATTACTGCTCAGTGGTGTGGGGAAATACGTATAAATGTTCACTTCATGAGTAACTATACTTCAAAAAAGAGCTATAAGAATAATTCATAGTGCTGGTTACCGAGATCATACTAATTCGCTATTCTTAAATTCAAAATGTTTAAAATTCAGGGATATTATAGAATATAAAACTGCCTTAATAATGTACAAAGTAAGGAATTATAAAGTACCAAGGAATATCCAAACAATGTTCTCGGACAGAGAGGGGGGCTATAATTTTAGGGGGAAATTGAAATTTAAAATTCGTAGTGCTAGGACAACATTAAAAATGTTTAGTATTTCTATTTGTGGAGTAAAGCTATGGAACAGTTTGAATGTGGAGCTCATGAAATGTACAACTATAAACCAGTTCAAAAAAAGGTATAAGGAACAGATCTTTATGAGGAGGAATTACAATAACATTCTATTGATAATATAAGTGTATATATGTGGGTATGGGTACATACAGATATATATATATTATATAAAATGTGTGTGTGTGTGTGTATATATATATATATATATATATATAATATAAAATGTGTGTGGGCGGCACGGTGGTGTAGTGGTTAGCACTGTCGCCTCACAGCAAGAAGGTCCGGGTTCGAGCCCCGTGGCCGGCGAGGGCCTTTCTGTGCGGAGTTTGTATGTTCTCCCCGTGTCCGCGTGGGTTTCCTCCGGGTGCTCCGGTTTCCCCCACAGTCCAAAGACATGCAGGTTAGGTTAACTGGTGACTCTAAATTGACCGTAGGTGTGAATGTGAGTGTGAATGGTTGTCTGTGTCTATGTGTCAGCCCTGTGATGACCTGGCGACTTGTCCAGGGTGTACCCCGCCTTTCGCCCGTAGTCAGCTGGGATAGGCTCCAGCTTGCCTGCGACCCTGTAGAACAGGATAAAGCGGCTACAGATAATGAGATGAGATGAGATAAAATGTGTGTGTGTGTGTGTGTATATATATATAATATACATGCATGCATATATATATATATATATATATATATATATATATATATATATATATATATATACATGCATATATATATATATATATATATGCATGCATAATTGTATATAATATATAAGCATAGTATGCATAATTATGATATGGGTGTCTGTGTACGTATGGATGTGTATAATTATAGGTATGTGTATATGTATGTACTGTATATATGTATTGTGTGTATACATGCATAACATAAGTATCTGTATATATGATTTGATTTGGTCGATATTATACCATGTTGGTATGTTTTCTTTTTTTGCTGATTTTGTTTTCTTTTGTATATATAGTTTATTATGGTGGAAAGTGACGTTTGATTAGCAGTGGTATAGAGGGTTAGGATTTGATAAGTTATTTAAGTTATTCTAGTTGCTCAACTGTCTTCGGTCTTTTTTGTCGTATCTTACGTTTTATAATGCGCCAAATGTTTTCTATGGGTGAAAGATCTGGACTGCAGGCTGGCCAGTTCAGTGCCCGGACCCTTCTTCTACGCAGCCATGATGCTGTAATTGATGCAGTATGTGGTTTGGCATTGTCATGTTGGAAAATGCAAGGTCTTCCCTGAAAGAGACGTTGTCTGGATGGGAGCATATGTTGCTCTAGAACCTGGATATACCTTTCAGCATTGATGGTGTCTTTCCAGATGTGTAAGCTGCCCATGCCACACGCACGAATGCAACCCCATACCATCCGAGATGCAGGCTTCTGAACTGAGCACTGATAACAACTTGGGTCGTCCTTCTCCTCTTTAGTCCGAATGACACGAATGACCCTGATTTCCATAAAGAATTTCAAATTTTGATTCGTCTGACCACAGAACAGTTTTCCACTTTGCCACAGTCCATTTTAAATGAGCCTTGGCCCAGAGAAGACGTCTGCGCTTCTGGATCATGTTTAGATACGGCTTCTTCTTTGAACTATAGAGTTTTAACTGCCAGTGGCGGATGGCACGGTGAATTGTGTTCACAGATAATGTTCTCTGGAAATATTCCTGAGCCCATTTTGTGATTTCCAATACAGAAGCATGCCTGTATGTGATGCAGTGCCGTCTAAGGGCCCGAAGATCACGGGCACCCAGTATGGTTTTCTGGTCTTGACCCTTACACACAGAGATTCTTCCAGATTCTCTGAATCTTTTGATGATATTATGCACTGTAGATGATGATACTTCAAACTCTTTGCAATTTTACACTGTCGAACTCCTTTCTGATATTGTTCCACTATTTGTCGGCGCAGAATTAGGGGATTGGTGATCCTCTTCCCATCTTTACTTCTGAGAGCCGCTGCCAGTCCAAGATGCTCTTTTTGTACCCGGTCATGTTAATGACCTATTGCCAATTGACCTAATGAGTTGCAATTTGGTCCTCCAGCTGTTCCTTTTTTGTACCTTTAACTTTTCCAGCCTCTTATTGCCCCTGTCCCAACTTTTTTGAGATGTGTTGCTGTCATGAAATTTCAAATGAGCCAATATTTGTCATGAAAATTCAAAATGTCTCACTTTCGACATTTGATATGTTGTCTATGTTCTATTGTGAATATAATATCAGTTTTTGAGATTTGTAAATTGTTGCATTCCATTTTTATTTACAATTTGTACTTTGTCCCAACTTTTTTGGAATCGGGGTTGTATTATTATTATTATTATTATTATTATTATTTTATTTTTTTAAAGGGCTCCTGAATGGTGCAACAGTAAAATGTTCACCCCATCATCGAATCTATCTATGGCCGGGAGCTGAACAGCACAAAATGAACCTGTGTTCTCAGGGAGGGAGGGGTGGCATACTCTCTCTCCCCTGTTAATTACAGTAACATCTGCTCATGCGTGCAGAGGTGGGCAGATAGCACTTTCTTCTGAGTGTAGTATGCCACCCCTGATACTGCATGAGCAAGCAATTTGGAAAGATGTGGTTGGCTGATGTTGCACACCTCAGAGGAAGCATGTGATAGCCTCACCCTCCCTGGTTGGTAGTGGTCATGTGATGGGGGAGAGCTGTCAGTGGGTGGGAATTGTCGTCTCACTAAATTAGGGAGAAAATCGGGTGGGGGGAAAAATACAAAGTCTGATAACTGCATAATTGATAAATAATATTTAATTTTCAAGCACTCATAATATGTTCAACAGGGTACACCTGTGTTCATGTTAAATCCACCTCTGTCCAAATGTATGCTTGCACAATAAATATCTCTGACTTTGGGAGGTCTGACAATGAAAGTAGTAAATCTTCATGTACATCAAGTCTGACATGAAGCCGATGAACCGTCTAAGAGGAGTATAACCAAGATGGGTGAAAGTCACTTTTTATGGTAGCGCTACACCAGGGTGTCACTCTGGGCATGTGGATATCATCATAATCATAACCTGTGAAGTCTGAGCTGTATCAAGCAACGCATGGAGAATTTATGAAGCATGTCCTTTTTATCTGGCAAGACATGGCAATTCATCATGTTGCCATTTCAATGCCTCGCAAGATATCAAAAATCCCTTCATAATTTCAGATCTTGACATTATATATACACACCAAATCTGACATGAATCTGATTAACCACCTCGGAGGAGTATTTAAAAATGTAACTTGTGTCAAAATGCACAAAATCCAAAATAACGTAACCTCTCCTCAGGCATGGCTAAAGCATTGCATATTACAAATATGTTCATCTTGGGGAGACCTATGTGTGTATCAAATTTTGTGCGTGTACATGAAGCTATATCCAGAGCACAAGACTCAATTACAAAAGGTGATGCTTTAGTGTCACTGGGCCACACCAAAGCTCAGTCCCTGAGTAACTGTCACAAGTAATGATGTATGTGCCAAATTTCATGAGTTTTTGCTCAAGGGAACCAACTCAAAAACAGTCAAGTTGTGAATAAAAAAAAGTTATAATAACAATCCTTGCATATCCAATAAGGTCCTTGCAACTAAGGTGCTCAGGCTGGAAAAAAATAAATCCTTACATAGGTGGCATAGTGGTTAGCACTGTCGCCTCACAGCAAGAAGGTTCTGGGTTCGAGCCCAGTGGCCGAAGGGGACTTTCTGTGCAGAGTTTACATGTTCTTTCTGTGTCTGTGCGGGTTTCCTCCAGGTGCTCTGGTTTCCCCCCCACAGTCCAAAGACATGCAGGTTAGGTTAATTGGTGGCTCTAAATTGACCGTAGGTGTGCATGTGAGAGTGAATTGTTGTTTGTCTCTATGTGTCAGCTCTGCAATGATTTGGTGACTTGTCCTGGGTGTACCCTGCCTCTCACCCATAGTTAGCTGGGATAGGCTCCAGCTTGCCTGCGACCCTGCACACAGGATAAGCGATTACGGATAATGGATGGATGGATCCTTATATAGCTAATAAGGTCTTTGCACCTATGGTGCTTGGGCCTTAAATATGATTTGCTGGTAAGGCTATCAGGGGCAATATGAAGCTAGCTAACATTAGACTTAATACTACAGGGTGTACATGAGTAGCCTTGTTTGCTAAAAGTTTCATAATATATTCATCTCATTATCTCTAGCTGCTTTATCCTGTTCTACAGGGTCGCAGGCAAGCTGGAGCCTATCCCAGCTGGCTACGGGCGAAAGGCGGGGTACACCCTGGACAAGTCGCCAGGTCATCACAGGGCTGACACATAGACACAGACAACCATTCACACTCACACCTACGGTCAATTTAGACTCACCAGTTAACCTAACCTGCATGTCTTTGGACTGTGGGGGAAACCGGAGCACCCAGAGGAAACCCACGCGAACAACATGCAAACTCCTCACAGAAAGGCCCTCGCTGGCCACGGGGCTCGAACCTGGACATTCTTGCTGTGAGGCGACAGCGCTAACCACTACACCACCGTGCCACCCTCATTTATCTCATAATATCATAATATATAACAAGGCCTAACCTGTTCAAATCAGTGTAATCTTGTTGATAATATCAACAAAATATTACACCCAGGTCGGGCGTAAGGTAACAATTCAAAGCCACATTTGGCTGCTTCTGCCACTTGTGCTGTGTGGATAGCTACATTGTCCTGGAGCAACAGCATGCTAGCTTAAAGCTTTTCTCTCCTTTTTTCCTTGATTGTTTCTTTCATTTGAGTTTTTATTGACAGTGATATAAGGCTTTATAGTCTACAGTTATACTGCAAAACTGGCATTACACTCCTTGTTTCCGTGTGAGGCTGAGAACTTTTTGAAGTACCCTCGTACATGTTACGTAATTATCTACCTTTGTGCTAACAACTGTACTAGCCATCGTAGTAGGAAGTTAGATGGGTAAGGACAAATATTTACTTGCAGGCATTAAAGGTCGACTGCCTTTCAGATTTTTCAAGTTTAGGTCATAAAAATAATTTTCTCTGACACCCAGTTATTTTTGTTTGGTGGACTGAAAGCTACTGAATTCGAATCTCAGACTTCCAATTTTATTAGGGTTTTTTTTAAATAGAACAATTAATGAATTTGGGGCCAGGTGGCCCTAAATTCTCGACTATTTTTTTCTTGCTTCATCATGACCCAATTCAAGATACTACATCATGCATCACATGGTGGGCTTTCCCGGTTCGCGCAAAGCATTGTGAGACACAAATTTGAAACAGGAGAGGAAAATGGAGGACGCGAATGAAACGTGAAAGACCAACTACAGTAACGGAAAGCGAGACGAAAAGACGTTATGTTGCGAAGGAAAGGACCAAACTAATAAATATTGGCGGTCAGCGAGAACCTCAATGTGAGCAGCTGTTCATTTCACAACAGAATGATGTAACAGTCAGTGCACGGTCAACGTAAACCTCTAGATAGCAGTAATACAACACTGGATGTCAGCTGCCATAAAACCCAAAAGATGAAGGAAAAGAAGAAGAAGCAGGTAAACCTGTGCATGCGTACACCAGACTTCCTCTGTCTGCTTGACTGCACGAAGCAAGCGATTTCATGCACATTATTTGCTAAGGAATCCCCTCAAATAACTTCCCAGCCACCGAATGGCCTAGTTTTTTGTTGTTTTTTTAATATTGCAGAAATAAACATATATAACAATGACTAAATTTCAGAGTGAACTAAATTTCACTGATTTTATGAAATTCAAAGGCTGTATACCTTTAAGTAATGATCCTATCTCCAGTCTGGGTCCTTTAGTTCTGCCAGCTTTTGCTACCTCAAACATAACACTTGTTCTGCTGTGCACACTGTGCTGTTCTGACTATTAATAATAATAACAACTAGATTTCTGTTTTGTGAAAATATTGTGCTTTAAGGGCATATGCATATCAGCAATGATATCCTTCATCCATCCCCTGCCATTAGGCCACTGCCATTAGGGAATACCTTGTGCTTATCTGCAACAATGTTTAGATAGGTGGTATATGTTAAAATAACATCCAAATGAATACCAAGACCCAAGGTTTCCCAGCAGAACATTGCCCAGAGCATCATACTGCCTCCACTGGCTTGCCTTCTTCCCATAGTGTATCCTAGTGCCAGTTCTTCAACAGGTAAGAGACAGACACACACACACCTGACTGTCCTCATGATGTAAAAGAAAACATGATTCATCAGACCAAGCCACCTTCTTCTATTGCTCCATGTTTCAGTTCTGATACTCATGTGCCCATTGTAGGCCCTTTCAGTGGAGGACACGGATCAGCATGGGCACTCTGACTGGTCTGTGTCAACACAGCTCCATATGCAGCAAGCTGTGATGCACTTCTGACACCTTTCTATCATAGCCAGCATTAACCTTTTTCAGCAATTTGTGCTTTTCTGTGGGATTGGACTAGACAGCCTAGCTTCCGCTCCCCGTGTGCATCAGTGAGCCTTGAGTACCCATGACCCTATTGCCAGTTCACTGGTTGACCTTCCTTGGACTACTTTTGGTAGGTATTAACCACTGCATACCAGGAACACCCCATAAGACCCTGACCCAGAGGCTCTGACCATCGAGCCATCACAATTTGGCCCTTGTCAAAGTTGCGCTGATACTAACACTTATCTATTTTTCCAACATATCAACTGACTGCTCATTTGCTCCCTCATGTATCCCACCCCTTGACAAGCTGCCACTGAACCAAGATAATCAGTTATTCATTTCACTTGCCAGTGGTTTTAATGTTATGGCTGATCTATGCATATCATAACACATATGAGTCTAGAGTAAACCCTGCTTATAAATGCTGGTGTGACAGAAGGGGCATGGTCCAGTGCTAGTTTGTGAATGGAGGGCGGAGTTAGGGAGAATGAGTGTAACTGTGGGTAATTGTTCTGATAAGTGTTGGTGGAGAGAAGAAAAAAGGGGAGAATGACATGGACATGACAGAGAGAGCCATTCTGAAGTACAGTATGTGTGTGTGTCTGTCTGTCTGTGCCTCTCTCTTGCTCTCTGAGTGAGATCTCGAAGTAGAAAGTGCTGAAAAGCAACAGGAATGAGAGAGTATCAAACTGAAGATATGCCGTCATGGAGTCATTATTCAACTGTAGGGACAAAAACATAGAATAGATGTGATGGTTATTCCTTGCCATCCACTGCGTTTGGGGACAAATTGGATGGCATTTCCAAAACTGTGAAGGGGGATGTTGTGGATGGACATTTTGGGGGAATTCCCCTTGAGGATTTCCTCTTGGCACTATACAGATGAAAATGTACAGTGGTGCTTGAAAGTTTGTGAACCCTTTAGAATTTTCTATATTTCTGCATAACTATGACCTAAAACATCAGATTTTCACACAAGTCCTAAAAGTAGATAAAGAGAACCCAGTTAAACAAATGAGACAAATATTATACTTGGTCATTGATTTATTGAGGAAAATGATCCAATATTACATATCTGTGAGTGGCAAAAGTATATGTGAACCTTTGCTTTCAGTATCTGGTGTGACCCCCTTATGCAGCAATAACTGCAACTAAACATTTCCGGTAACTGTTGATCAGTCCTCCACACCGGCTTGGAGGAATTTTAGCCCATTCCTCTCTACAAAACAGCTTCAACTCTGGGATGTTGGTGGGTTTCCTCACATGAACTGCACGCTTCAGATCCTTCCACAACATTTTGATTGGATTAAGGTCAGGACTTTGACTTGGCCATTCCTGAACATTAACTTTATTCTTCTTTAACCATTCTTTGGTAGAACGACTTGTGTGCTTAGGGTCGTTGTCTTGCTGCATGATCCACCTTCTCTTGAGATTCAGTTCATGGACAGATGTCTTGACATTTTCCTTTAGAATTCGCTGGTATAATTAAGAATTCATTGTTCCATCAATGATGGCAAGCCATCCTGGCCCAGATGCAGCAAAACAGGCCCAAACCATGATACTACCACCACCATGTGTCACAGATGGGATAAGGTTCTTATGCTGGAATGCAGTGTTTTCCTTTCTCCAAACATAACGCTTCTCATTTAAACCAAAATGTTCTATTTTGGTCTCATCTGTCCACAAAACATTTTTCCAGTAGCCTTCTGGCTTGTCCACATGATCTTTAGCAAACTGCAGATAAGCAGCAATGTTCATTTTGGAGAGCAGTGGCTTTCTTCTTGCAACCCTGCCATGCACATCATTGTTGTTCAGTGTTCTCCTGATGGTGGACTCATGTTGGTGGACTCGTGAACATTAATGTTAGCCAATGTAAGAGAGGCCTTCAGTTGCTTAGAAGTTACCCTGGGGTCCTTGCTCTTGGAGTGATCTTTGTTGGTCGACCACTCCTGGGGAGGGTAACAATGGTCTTGAATTTCCTCCATTTGTACACAATCTGTCTGACTGTGGATTGATGGAGTCCAAACTCTTTAGACATGGTTTTGTAACCTTTTCCAGCCTGATGAGCATCAACAACGATTTTTCTGAGGTCCTCAGAAATCTCCTTTGTTCGTGCCGTGATACACTTCCACAAACGTGTTGTGAAGATCAGACTTTGATAGATCCCTGTTCTTTAAATAAAACAGGGTGCCCACTCACACCTGATTGTCATCCCATTGATTGAAAACACCTGACTCTAATTTCACCTTCAAATTAACTGCTAATCCTAGAGGTTCACATACTTTTGCCACTCACATATACAGTGCCTTACAAAAGTATTCATACCCCTTGAACTTTTTCACATTTTTCCACCTTACAGCCACGAACTTAAAAGTTTTTTATTGAGATTTTATGTGATAGACCAACACAGAGTAGCACATAATTGTGAAGTGAAACGAAAATGATAAATGGTCTTCAAAATTTTAAACAAATAAAAATCTGAAAAATGTGGTGTGCATTAGTATTCAGCCCCCTGTCCTCTGATTCCTCTAAATGCAATCCAGGGCAATCAAATGCCTTCAGAAGTCATCTAATTAGTTAACAGAGTCCTACTGTGCGAAATTTACTCTCAGCATAAATACGCTTGTTCTGTGAAAGCCTCAGTGATTTGTTAGAGAACACTGAAGAACAAACAGCATCATGTAGACCAAAGAACTCACCAGACAGGTCAGGGATAAAGTTCTGGAGAAGTTTAAAGCAGGGTTAGGTTATAAAAAATATCCCAAGCTCTGAACATCTCAAGAAGCACTGTTCAATCCATCATTCAAAAATGGAAAAAATATGGCACAACTGCAAACCTACCAAGACATGGCCGTCCACCTAAACTGACAGAGCGAGCAAGGAGAGCACTGGTCAGAGAAGCAGCCAAGAGGCCCATGATCACTCTGGAGGAGCTGCAGAAATCCACAGCTCAGGTGGGAGAATCTGTGCACAGGACAACTATAAGTCGTACACTCCACAAATCTGGCCTTGTTAGAAGAGTGGCAAGAAGAAAGCCATTGTTAGGCATAAGAAGCCATGTAGGGGACACAGCAAACATGTGGAAGAAGGTGCGTTGGTCAGATCAGACCAAAGTTGAACTTTTTGGCCTAAATGCAAAGCACTATGTGTGGCGGAAAACTAACACTGCTCATCACCCTGCACACACCATCCCCACTGTGAAACATGGTGGTGGCAGCATCATGCTATGGGGATGCTTTTCTTCAGCAGGGACAGGGGAGCTGGTCAGAGTTGATGGGAAGATGGATGGAGCTAAATACAGGGCAACCCTGGAAGAAAACCTGTTGGAGGCTGCAAAAGACTTGAGACTGGGAAGGACATTCACCTTCCAGCAAGACAATGACCCTAAACATACAGCCAAAGCTACAATGGAATGGTTTAGATCAAAGAATTTTCATGTGTTAGAATGGCCCAGTCAAAGTCCAGACCTAAATCCCATTGAGCATCTGTGGCAAGACTTGAAAATTGCTGTTCACAGACACTCTCCATCCAATCTGGCTGAGCTTGAGCTATTTTGCAAAGAAGAATGGGCAAAAATTTCAGTGTCTAGATGTGCAAAGCTGGTAGAGACATACCACAAAAGACTTGCAGCTGTAATTGCAGCAAAAGGTGGCTCTACAAAGTATTGATGCAGGGGGGCTGAATACTAATGCACATCACATTTTTCAGATTTTTATTTGTTTAAAATTTTGAAGACCATTTATCATTTTCATTTCACTTCACAATTATGTGCTATTCTGTGTTGGTCTATCACATAAAATCTCAATAAACAACCTTTAAGTTCGTGGTTGTAAGGTGGAAAAATGTGAAAAAGTTCAAGGGGTATGAATACTTTTGCAAGGCACTGTATGTAATATTGGATAATTTTCCTCAATAAATAAATGAGCAAGTATAATATTTTTGTCTCATTTGTTTAACTGGGCTCTCTTTATCTACTTTTAGGACTTGTGTGAAAATCTGATGATGTTTTAGGTCATATTTATGCAGAAATATAGAAAATTCTAAAGGGTTCACAAACTTTCAAGCACCACTGTAGTTGATGTTCAGCAAGTCCAGCCAAACACTGCACTCTCCTATCCATATTTTCTTTTCCAGAGTTGTTCGCGCCGAGTCCTTTTTTCCCGCGAGTGCCGGCGTTAATTACTAATCCTTTTTTAACTTTTTTTCTACAAATAAATTTCCAGTATCCTCTTCATTTTTATTGTACTGTCGCTTTCATTTTTGTACTTTTCACTTTTCGCTTTCCTTTTTTCGTTTTTTTTTCCCGTTTTTTTCTCTTTCTTTTTTCGGAAGAACGCCGAGACCGGAAGCTTTCTTTTTCTCTCCTCCTGTGTAAAGACCACAAGCGGAGGCCATCCACATCTGATCTGCTTTAATATCAACAGATCTTCATTTAAGGTACGTGAATCTTTTCATCATGGCACACCTTCCGCCTGTTCAGTGTGCTGAGTGCAGGATGTTTAGTCATTCTTCCTCCGTCACTAGCGATAGCTTTACTTGTGATAAGTGCAGATTAGTTAGCTGTCTGACAGAGAAGATTACAGTGCTAAAAGCGCGTGTCCAGGCTTTAGAGCAGGTTAGTGAGCGTGAGAACAGTGTAGTTTCTGTTAGGGAAAGTCTGGACGCCCTAGGTGGAGTTAGCAATCCCCCAACTCCGGCATTAGAGCCCTTACAGCGGGGCGAATGGGTGACGGCTCGGCGGCATAAGCGTAGAGCCAAAGCTACTGCTGAGGCTCGCCCAGGGGAGCACCACTCCTCTCCGCGTCACGTGTCGAACAGGTTTGCTCTCCTTAGTGATGCACCCACTGAGAAACCTGAAAGAGCTCTGGTTATAGGGGACTCTATCATACGGCATGTGAAATTAGCTCAGCTTTTAGGGGCACCAGCAGCTTTAGTCAGGTGTATACCGGGAGCCAGGGCGCCGGACATAGCAGGTAATCTTAGGGTCCTAGGCAAGCACAGGTTCTCAAAGATAGTTATCCATGCAGGAGCTAATGATATACGCCTTTGTCAGTCTGAGGTTACTAAGAGTAACTTTGTAGAGGTGTTTAAATTAGCGAAGGCGATGTCCGATGCTGTAGTATGCTCTGGCCCCATCCCAATGCGGCGTGGCGATGTAGCTTACAGCAGGTTATGGTCGCTGAACTGCTGGCTGTCCAGGTGGTGCTCTGAAAACAGTGTGGGCTTTATAGATAATTGGGCTAATTTTGAGGGCACTGCTGGCCTGTTAGGGCGGGACGGTATCCATCCCACTCGGGAAGGTGCTGCTCTCATTTCCTGCAGCATAGGTCATAGTCTCAGAACAGGCCTAGTTAATTTCTGACAATCCAGAGCCAAGGCCAGGGAGCAGACGAACAGGCTAAACCGACTGTCTGCTAGCTGCACAGAGTCGTCACTCAGGGCCCACTACATCGAGACTATGTCTGTTCCCCGAGCTCAACAAAAAGGTAGAAATTTTCAGAGAGTTTGTTCCAGTAACCTAATCAATATAAAATTAGATCATACTGACTGTACAGCTGCTGCCAGCACCTTTGATCTAAAGGTGGGGCTATTAAATATTAGATCTCTTACATCTAAAGCGCTAATGGTTAATGAACTCATTACTGATCAGCAGTTTAATGTACTGTGTTTAACAGAAACATGGATTAAGCCAAATGAATATATAGCATTAAATGAAGCGAGTCCTCCTGGATACAGTTATATACACCAGCCTCGTCTAACTGGCAGAGGAGGAGGCGTCGCGGTTATTTATAACGATTATCTAGGTGTAACACAAAAACCTGGTTATAAATTTAATACATTTGAAGTTCTTCATACTCATATAATGTATGTAGCCTCGAAAAATAAGTCTACCCAGTTAATTCCATTGCTTATTATTTACAGGCCCCCGGGGCCATATTCTGAGTTTCTTTCTGAATTTGCAGATTTTATCTCAGATCTGGTTATTTCCTGAGACAAAGCTTTAGTTGTCGGAGATTTTAATATTCACTTCGATAACCCAGAAGACCCTTTAAAAACAGCGTTTGTGTCCATCTTAGACTCAGTCGGGATTAAGCAGAATGTCATAGGACCGACCCATAATGGTGGTCACACCCTTGATCGAATACTAACATTCAGATTAAACGTAGATAATATAGTCATACTTCCACAGTCTGAAGTTATCTCAGATCATTGTCTCATCTCATTCAAGATATGTCTGAGTAATAACATATGCACCTCACCACGTATTAAACGTACTTTCACGTCAACTACTGCACAGAGCTTTATAAATGATCTCCCAGAGCTGTCAACTTTGATTGGGTCACTGTCAGCCCCTGCAGAACTTGATCAGGCAACTGAATGCTGAGAGTCAACATTCCGCCATACTTTAGATAATGTACAGTGGTGCTTGAAAGTTTGTGAACCCTTTAGAATTTTCTATATTTCTGCATAAATATGACCGAAAACATCATCAGATTTTCACGCAAGTCCTAAAAGTAGATAAAGAGAACCCAGTTAAACAAATGAGACAAAAATATTATACTTGGTCATTTATTTATTGAGAAAAATGATCCAATATTACATATCTGTGAGTGGCAAAAGTATGTGAACCTTTGCTTTCAGTATCTGGTGTGACCCCCCTTGTGCAGCAATAACTGCAGCTAAACATTTGCGGTAAGTGTTGATCAGTCCTGCACACCGGCTTGGAGGAATTTTAGCCTGTTGCTCCGTACAGAACAGCTTCAACTCTGGGATGTTGGTGGGTTTCCTCACATGAACTGCTCGCTTCAGGTCCTTCCACAACATTTCCACTAGATTAAGGTCAGGACTTTGACTTGGCCATTCCAAAACATTCACTTTATTCTTCTTTAACTATTCTTTGGTAGAACGACTTGTGTGCTTAGGGTTGTTGTCTTGCTGCATGACCCACTTTCTCTTGAGATTCAGTTCATGGACAGATGTCCTGACATTTTCCTTTAGAATTCGCTGGTATCATTCAGAATTCATTGTTCCATCAATGATGGCAAGCCGTCCTGGCCCAGATGCAGCAAAACAGGCCCAAACCATGAATCTACCACCACCATGTTTCAAAGATGGGATAAGGTTCTTATGCTGGAATGCAGTGTTTTCCTTTCTCCAAATATAACGCTTCTCATTTAAACCAAAAAGTTCTATTTTGGTCTCATCCATCCACAAACATTTTTCCAATAGCCTTCTGGCTTGTCCACGTGATCTTTATCAAACTGCAGATGAGCAGCAATGTTATTTTTGGAGAGCAGTGGCTTTCTCTTTGCAACCCTGCCATGCACGCCATTGTTGTTCAGTGTTCTCCTGATGGTGGACTCATGAACATTAACATGATCCAATGTGAGAGAGGTCTTCAGTTGCTTAGAAGTTACCCTGGGGTCCTTTGTGACCTCGCCGACTCTTACACGCCTTGTTCTTGGAGTGATCTTTGTTGGTCAACCACTCCTGGGGAGGGTAACAATGGTCTTGAATTTCCTCCATTTGTACACAACCTGTCTGACTGTGGATTGGTGGAGTCCAAACTCATTAGAGAATGGTTTTGTAACCTTTTCCAGCCTGATGAGCATCAACAATGCTTTTTCTGAGGTCCTCAGAAATCTCCTTTGTTTGTGCCATGATACACTTCCACAAACACGTGTTGTGAAGATCAGACTTTGATAGATCCCTGTTCTTTAAATAAAACAGGGTGCCCACTCACACCTGATTGTCATCCCATTGATTATAAAAACACCTGACTCTAATTTCACCTTCAAATTAACCCTTTGATGCAAAACATGGGTCAAAAGTGACCCGGCTGAGTTTTTATCTTCTATATCTTTGCATTAAATTAATTCCATCATTCAGTATTCAAGGTATTCCTCAATTAACTTGTTTTTGATCATCATACATCCTTATTTTATTTTTTCCTTTCTTACTTTTTGAATAAAAACCCTTTTTGTATCACTACCCTTCTAATGCACAACATGGGTCAAAAACAACCTGCATTCATTTTCCAGGTTATTTCATGTATGGCTGAGTGTTTCTATGATCTACTTTTGAAATAAATTCATTTTGTCATTTACTTTTCCAAATATGCAGTAAATATCTTGTTTTTGTTTCGCACAAATCATCATTTTTATTTTTCCTTTCTTAAGTTATGAACAAGCACAGCTTTTGTAATTCTACATCAAGTTTACACACGGGTCAGAACCGACCCGCATGCATTTACTACAGCGTTTGGTGGGAACTGTGAATTGTGCTTGTGTCAGACATTTCACAGCTCAGCACAGCACCCTTTGCCCATCTAATACATGGAAGTAATGTTTTTCAATTGTTCTAACATTACCTTAGAAAAAAATTGATGTTTAGGTTACCTTGAGAGTGAGTAGATTACTTGTCAGAAAGTTACAAGTAATTACTATTAGCTACCGAGCTGTCGACATATTCTACTTTAGTTAGCTAATTTTATTGTAGTTGGCTTAGCTAACTACATAGTTAATAAATAAATAACTGGCCCCATTCACTGCTAAAGTAATTACTTGAAACAAATTATTATTATAGTATTAAGACATTTAATTTTAAATCACACTTTTTTTTTCGTTTCCATTTCCGGTTGAGAGTACGTCGTGCGCGTTCTGGCTGCCGCTTCTCACCAGAGCTCTCATCTCATCTCATTATCTCTAGCCGCTTTATCCTTCTACAGGGTCGCAGGCAAGCTGGAGCCTATCCCAGCTGACTACGGGCGAAAGGCGGGGTACACCCTGGACAAGTCGCCAGGTCATCACAGGGCTGACACATAGACACAGACAACCATTCACACTCACATTCACACCTACGGTCAATTTAGAGTCACCAGTTAACCTAACCTGCATGTCTTTGGACTGTAGGGGAAACCGGAGCACCCGGAGGAAACCCACGCGGACACGGGGAGAACATGCAAACTCCACACAGAAAGGCCCTCGCCGGCCCCGGGGCTCGAACCCAGGACCTTCTTGCTGTGAGGCGACAGCGCTAACCACTACACCACCGTGCCGCCCCACCAGAGCTTTATTTTATTTTATTTCTTTTTCTATTTTCATTTATTTATTTATTTTTTCTGTGTGTTTGTGTAGTTTGATGTTTGTTTGAGTGTTTTTGTCCGCCGGTTGTGGTGTAGCTCCGGACCCAGTTTTGGGTGTCGGTTCCCTCCAGGCCTTGGTTCGCCGTGGGTGATGCCTGTGCTCCCAGCTGTGGACTGCGGTGAGCCTGTTGCTCATTTTGCATCGTGGTTGTCCAGCGCTCTGTGCTTTGGTGCTTGGCGTGATGTTCTGAGCGATGTTGCTCGGTGGCGTCGCAGCGGCTGTGCAGGCGGTTTGGGACGCGCCGGCACTCTGCGTGGCGGGGCTTCTCTGCTTGCTTTGTGGGTCCATGGTGTGGTGTTCGAACAATGTTGCTGACAGCGTCACGGCGGCGGTGCTGGAGATGTGGGACTCGTTTTCGGGCACCTTTTGGTGGGACTGTGGCTGCTACACCTCAGGAATTACATCCTGACCCCTACTTGGTGGACTTTTTACTTTTTATTATTATTTTTTATTATTATTATTTTTATTTTTTATTTATTTATTTTTTTTCCTTGTCTATAATTGTAAAGCGTCCTTGGGTTTCTTGAAAGGCGCTATATAAATTTAACTTATTATTATTATTTACACTTGGATGACCCATGTGTAGTAATATAAAAAGTATTTTTGTTCATAAAGTAGGAAAGAAAAAATTAAATTAATGATTTGTGGTAATTAAAAACAAGATATTTAAAGAATACTTGGAATATTCAATCATAAAATAAATTGATTTCAAAAGATAGAGCAAAGAAAAACTCAGTCAGCATGAAATAACCTGGAAAATGAATGCGGGTCATTTTTGACCCATGTTGTGCATTAGAAGGGGTGTGCATATGTTTTGCATCAAAGGGTTAACTGCTAATCCTAGAGGTTCACATACTTTTGCCACTCACAGATATGTAATATTGGATCATTTTCCTAAATAAATAAATGACCAAGTATAATATTTGTGTCTCATTTGTTTAACTGGGTTCTCTTTATCTACTTTTAGGACTTAGCTCCTCTAAAAAGGAAAATGGTCAGAGACAAAAACTTAGCACCCTGGTATAATGATGACACTCGCACATTAAAACAGACCACTCGAAAATTGGAACGTAAATGGCGTCAAACAAAATTGGTAGTGTTCAAATTAGCTTGGAAGGAGAGCTTCCTGAAGTATAGAAAAGCTCTTAGTGCTGCAAGATCAACATATTTCTCCTCCCTAATAGAAGATAACAAAAATAATCCTAGATTCCTATTTAATACTGTAGCAAAATTAACCAGGAATAAGTCCACTATCAACACATGCACACCTGCAGTATGTAGTAGCAACGACTTCATGAATTTTTTTAATGACAAAATTGAGAATATCCGACAAAAAATTCAAACTACTAATTTAAGGTTAGACAATGAAAGTGACCTTGTAGTTAACAATATAACTGTATCAGATCATCAGTTAGAATGTTTTACTCCCCTAAAAGAAACTGAATTACTTTCATTAATCTCTACATCAAAAGCCTCAACTTGCGTACTAGATCCCTTACCAACACATCTATTCAAACAGATAATGCCTGGAGTAATTGAACCGCTTCTAAAAATAATAAATTCCTCTCTTATGATTGGCTATGTACCCAAATCCTTTAAACTAGCAGTTATCAAACCCCTGATTAAAAAACCTGACCTTGATCCCTGTCAGCTGTCCAATTATCGGCCAATATCAAACCTCCCCTTTATCTCCAAGATCCTTGAAAAACCTGTGGCACAGCAGTTATGCTCATATTTACATAGGAATAACATTCATGAAATGTATCAGTCAGGATTTAGACCTCATCATAGCACAGAGACAGCACTGGTTAAAGTAGTAAACGACCTACTATTGGCGTCTGATCAGGGCTGTGTCTCGCTACTTGTGTTGCTTGACCTTAGTGCAGCATTTGATACCATTGATCATTCCATTCTTTTGGATAGACTAGAAAACGTTGTGGTAGTTAAGGGAATGGCCCTCTCCTGGCTCAGGTCTTATCTAACTGATCATTATCAGTATGTTGATATAAATGGTGATATTTCTAGACGTACCGAGGTAAAGTTTGGTGTTCCACAAGGTTCTGTCTTGGGTCCACTGCTTTTTTCTCTATATATGTTACCTCTGGGCGATATTATTCGTAAACATTGTATTAGTTTCCACTGTTATGCTGATGACACACAGTTGTATGTCTCTGCAAAACCTGATGAGAGACACCAGCTTAATAGAATTGAGGAATGTGTTAAGGACATTAGACACTGGATGCTTATTAATTTCCTTCTGCTTAACTCTGACAAGACTGAAGTACTTGTGCTAGGACCACATACAGCTAGAAGTAAATTTTCTGATTACACAGTGACTCTGGATGGCCTTTCTGTTTCTTCACGTGCAGCAGTAAAAGACCTCGGAGTGATTATTGACCCCAGTCTTTCATTCGAAACTCACATTGATAACATCACGTGGATAGCTTTCTTTCATCTCAGAAATATTGCAAAGATAAGAAATTTAATGTCATTGCATGATGCAGAAAAACTAGTCCATGCTTTTATTACCTCCAGGTTGGATTATTGTAATGCCTTACTGTCTGGATGTTCCAATAAGTGCATAAACAAGCTCCAGTTAGTTCAAAATGCAGCAGCAAGAGTCCTTACTAGAACTAGAAAATATGACCACATCACCCCTGTCTTATCCACACTGCATTGGCTCCCAATCAAATTTCGTATTGATTATAAAATACTACTATTGACCTTTAAAGCACTAAATGGTCTCGCACCACAGTACCTGAGTGAACTTCTGCTCCTCTATGACCCGCCACGCCTACTTAGATCAAAAGGTGCAGGCTACCTGCTGGTACCTCGTATAGTGAAGGCTACATCAGGGGGCAGAGCCTTTTCTTACAAAGCCCCACAGTTATGGAACAGCCTTCCAAGTAATGTTCGGGAATCAGACACAGTCTCAGCATTTAAGTCTAGGCTGAAAACATATCTGTTTAGTCAAGCCTTTTGTTAATGGTGTTTATGAGGTAAAGGAGTAGATCTGGAGGGTCCTCAGACATAGAGTGTTTTGGTAAACTGGGATGTATGGATGCTGTCAGTCCCCACTCGCTTGCTCACTCGAGTTTGTTGACGATGTAGTGGCTGGCTGCTTTATGTCCCGGGGCTCCCTCATGCCTGTGTTACCTTCTGGCTCTCTCCTTTTAGTTATGCTGTCAGAGTTAGTTGCCGGAGTCCCTGCTTGTACTCGGTGCAATATGTATACTGCTCCTACTTATTCAGGTGACATTGGGCATACCTAACAACCTGTGTTTTCTTTCCCTCCCCCCCCACCCCAAATCTGTCCCTCTGAGTTACATGGAGTCAACAGGAAATCTTTTGGTGGAGAGGGTGGAGACCTCGACTGGCTATCGTAGCCTGCAGGGAATCGGCCGTCAGACATTCTGTCACATGTCCCAGACCCGGTGAAATGTAACTGAATTGTCTTGGCCAGCCCTAAGGGTCCCATCTGCATCTCATCATTGCTGAGGAGTGTGCTCCCATCACCCAATCAAGCATCCAGCCAGAGCAGGTCATGATATTTTTTACCATATTAACATGCCATTGTTGTGTGTTATGCCTGATGTAAAGACTCTCGTCTCTGCGAGCCTACCACACAGATTTAATACTTGTCATTTTTAGGGCATACCTAACAACCTGTGTTTTCTTTCTCTCCCCCCCCCCCCCCCCCCCCCCCAATCTGTCCCTCTGAGTTACATGTTGATCCTGGGATTGAGATGCTGGCCTCTTCTGCCCCTCGGACCTGCTTGGTCCATCCTGGTGCCCTGTGTCTGGTCGGAGTTTTATCGCACTGCTCCTGTGAAGGACGGCCCCATGAGGACAGTTGAGGGTTATACCTGTTAAAACTGTTAATATTATAGTCAGGCTGTCTGTTGTTGCCCAAATGAGGATGGGTTCCCTTTTGAGTCTGGTTCCTCTTGAGGTTTCTTCCTCATGTCGTCTGAGGGAGTTTTTCCTTGCCACTGTCGCCACAGGCTTGCTCATTGGGGATAGATTAGGAATAAAATTAGCTCACGTTTTAAGTCGTTCAAATTCTGTAAGCTGCTTTGCGACAATGTTTATTGTTAAAAGCGCTATACAAATAAACTTGATTTGATTTGATATTTTTCCATTGTTAAGGATGGCAGTGATGCAGGACACTTGTATGAAAGAAGAGAAGACCCAGTTGTTGGTCCCAAAGAGCCGCATGGATATGCTTTTTATTTAGCTCATCAAAACCCACTGACAGGTCATTTAGGTCAAGAAAAAACACTGAACAGTCTCATGGCTGATTTTTATTGGCTGTGCATTTGACCAACATGTCACACTTCGTTTTGGTCAGTTCAGAGCTCTGGCTACATTTCAACAACTCCTAGACAGACTCCTCTGCTCAAATGCTGCCTGTGACTGGCACAATCACTGTCATCATCTGAGGGTTGTCTTGAGATCCCCGAGATGGGCAGGACTCGCAGCAAACCCAAAGTAGTGTGCACTTAGATGGGTGGAGATGTAGTACCTGGGCTTCCACTTGGGACATCGGCAGGTCTGTTGCCAAATTGATAAGACAGCAGCATACCCAAAACCCAGTACCACTTGTTGGTATCTGGCACTTCAGCCATTTAAGTTTGAGGTGGTCAACAGGCCACAGGCACAAATGATTCTGGCAGACTTCCTCTCCCGTTGGGAATTGTGGGTGGTTAATTGGCTGCGGGCCAGACTGTCTTCTTGGTTGGGTGGTGAAGGTATGTGGCAGCAGGGGTGTGGTCAAGCATTCTTCTGTCAGGGAGATTAATGTTTCTGAGGAGCATGCACCCGAAGGCTAATTGTACTACTAACTGTTGCAGTGAGCAACAGAGGAGGGAGTGGCACGGACAGAGCCAGAGCTGTGCTGAACTGCATTTTGCATGCATGCGAGCACGTGCATGAGAGTCCTCAAAGTAGAAAGGGTTCCAAGCAACAGGAATAAAAACCCTTTTGAGCTGTTCCAAACATTCCTTCCACTTCCTCATGTCCACTCAAACCCAAGATAGTGTCACATGTGAATAAAAACTACATTAAGTAAAACTTAATTTAATTTAAAACCAAATTTAACTCTAAAATTAATTAACTCAAATTAATTACAACTAGGAATTAAGACTTATAATTTGTTCTCTAGGAACTTCAATGCCAGCTGAAGTGTGTTTCAACTAGATTTCAATCCAAGTTGTGATAAAAATTAGCCATATGTTCCCATATGTATAATCTCAATTGATAGAAAATTATTTATTAGGGATCTAAAGAACAGCTACAGCCATCCATTTGAGGAGAAGTCTGCTTGAAGATTTTCCAACTCCACCTTGGACAAAGGCTGCAAAGGGGAGCGGCACACACCACCCTGGTATCCAAACCACTCCATTGCTTGCTTTAGAGCAGGAACACCAAACTTCCTTGTAACCTAACAAAATAAGAGTACAGACAAAATATTTCATCAGAGCCTTTCATTTTAAAACTATATTAAAATCACAAGTTAATTATATTTAATTATGTTTTTATAATGTGACATTGAACATGGAACTATAGCAGTGATGCCACTCTTGTTTTAAATATGGGATTGTGAATACATTCTCTCTGCTTGGTCATTCCAATGTTCATCTACACAGTATATATAGTCCACATCATTTTTTACATGTTCAGTAGGGGTGTTTGCAAATATGAATGTTATTGAACAGATAATTTGTCCTACACGAATGCAAATGCCGATACAAATACAGATCCAGTAGCTGGATTATTATTTAAATATGGACAGTCATGGACAGGAGGTGGATTATTTGATTGTGTGTGTGTGTTTTAAGCTTGCCAAAAAGCTTCACATCAGTGTGGATTATGGAGTACAAAACCAAAAAAAGGGGTGGGGTGGGGTGGGGTGGGGTGAGTTTTTACTTGCCTCATAAGATATGAAACTGGCCCAAAAAAATTTGAGCACAGAAAACGTAGACATGGTGGTATTATTTTTCTCAGTCTTATTGGGGAAACAAGTCAACAGGGGTGCACGTTTCTGATTTGCAATGTGCAATACTTGGATATTATACATGGAACCTATGGTGGCTGACAGGGACAAAAGCACTGCAAATACAGAAAACACATGCAAATACAGATGCCTTAAACTGGCAACACACGCACAATACCGACAGAGGGCCAACACATGACAAATACAGAAAACACATGCAAAATCAGAAACACTGAAATAAGCTGAAATGTTTCTGAGAAATGCAGGATGTAAACGCCTGGTAGACCATTCAAAAAAGATGCAGAACTGGTTCTTTTAACACTAGCTGGTCTTAAGCTAAGCTAAGCTAGCCGGCTAATCTAGCCTTTTAACAGTAACTCTTTTTTTGTGTGTGTGTTGGTTTCATTATTTAAATATACTGTTTTGTAAGTTAAGTTGTTTTGTGTTGGAACCAGGGTTGCACAATCAGAATAGGCAAATGTTTTGGGTTTTTTTAGCCCCCCAAAAAAATTTCAGTTAAGTGGCCCCCAAAGGCCACTCATATTGGCACATTTTGCAATGAGATCTAGAAACCACTTTAAACCTCCCATAAAGGCACCATACAGTTCATTGCCGCTATCCCAAAACCCCCTAAGTGGAGCCCCTTCTAGCTACTGTATACAGCTGGATAATTAGGACAGCTGGATGTAACTGTCATACATACAACATTAATTGTAACAGGCAGCACAGTGAAACTAAATACAAAACTTAACCTGTATATTCATTGATATTTATTCCTTATTTATTTGAAATTATCGTTTTGTAGAAAGTTAAGTTGCTCTGGTTGTGTCGAACCCAAGAGTGGGCCTTGCTGTGTGTTTGAATGTTCTCCTTGTGTCTGCGTGGGTTTCCTCTGGGTGTTCCGGTTTCCCCCACAGTCTAAAGACATGCAGATAGGCCAACTGGCTACTCTAAATTGTCTATTGGTCAAGCTTGGAGAGGGATGGGCGCTACCAAGTTTAAATGCCCTAGACACACCAATGATGGACTGTTAAAATTTCATCAGTGGTGCCCCGACGGCCCTTGCTGGCTATGGGAAAGAAGAAGCAGCAGAGCTGGCGAGGATGAGGGGACTTTCATAGTTGAGTCGTGAACTGTCGGTTTTCTGTGGTATGGGTTTCTGTTGTTTTTCTATTACACTACTACATCTACAAGTAAATTATTTGCCATGCAGAAATACACTACTACTAATCACAGTGGTTCATCAGGTTATGAATGATGTACTGCTATTTTTTAAACACAACTGTACATTAATTAGCAAACGTGCAATTTAAATGTATTAAACAAATTAAAGATAGCATAGAAAGAGTTATTATTGCATGGGGCAAAATGCAGGAACAAAAACTTATTCTCACTAACACACACACACACACACACACACACACACACACATTTATTTTATGCACCCAGATGGCATCATCAGACATTTTTTATAGATCTCGAAGGGAAAATACAAGCAGCGGGGAACCATGCTTTTTTGGGGGGGAGCTTTCTACCTGCTCATGGACCCTGTTCTTGACCACAGTGGAGCAAAAGTGTGAAGGACTCCCAGGGCCTCTTTGACACTGCAGAGGGTTTGCAAGACTTTGGAACTTGTGGACAACCTTGCATCACTCTGGATTATATATTTTTTCATCAGTGGCCAAGATTTATTCTAGGGTAGATTTTTTTTTAAATAAATAAAATTAAAAAAAAAAATATATATATATATACATCTCATCTCATTATCTCTAGCCGCTTTATCCTTCTACAGGGTCGCAGGCAAGCTGGAGCCTATCCCAGCTGACTACGGGCGAAAGGCAGGGGTACACCCTGGACAAGTCGCCAGGTCATCACAGGGCTGACACATAGACACAGACAACCACTCACACTCACGGTCAATTTAGAGTCACCAGTTAACCTAACCTGCATGTCTTTGGACTGTAGGGGAAACCGGAGCACCCGGAGGAAACCCACGTGGACACGGGGAGAACATGCAAACTCCACACAGAAAGGCCCTCGCTGGCCATGGGGCTCGAAGCCGGATCTTCTTGTTGTGAGGCGACAGCGCTAACCACTACACCACCATGCCGCCAATAAATATATATATATATATATATATATATATATATATATATATATATATATATATATAAATAAATAACACACACACACACAGTAGTGCTTGAAAGCTTGTGAACCCTTTAGAATTTTCTATATTCCTGCATAAATATGACCTAAAACATCAGATTTTCACACAAGTCCTAAAAGTAGATAAAGAGAACCCAGTTAAACAAATGAGACAAAAATATTATACTTGATCATTTATTTATTGAGGAAAATGATCCAATATTACATATTTGTGAGTGGCAAAAGTATGTGAACCTTTGCTTTCAGTATCTGCTGTGACCCCCTTGTGCAGCAATAACTGCAACTAAACGTTTCTGGTAACTGTTGATCAGTCCTGCACACCGGCTTGGAGGATTTTTAGCCCATTCCTCCCTACAGAACAGCTTCAACTCTGGGATGTTGGTCGGTTTCCTCACACGAACTGCTCACTTCAGGTCCTTCCACAACATTTCGATTGGTTTAAGGTCACGACTTTGACTTGGCCTTTCCAAAACATTAACTTTATTATTCTTTAACCATTCTTTGGTAGAACAACTTGTGTGCTTAGGGTCATTGTCTTGTTGCATGACCCACCTTCTCTTGAGATTCAGTTCATGGACAGATGTCCTGACATTTTCCTTTAGAATTCACTGGTATAATTCAAAATTCATTGTTTCAGCAATGATGGCAAGCAGTCCTGGCCTAGATGCAGCAAAACAAGCCCAAACCATGATACTACCACCACCATGTTTCACAGATGGGATAAGGTTCTTATGCTGGAATGCAGTGTTTTCCTTTCTCCAAATATAATGCTTCTCATTTAAACCAAAAAGTTCTATTTTGGTCTCATCCATCCGCAAAACATTTTTCCAGTAGCCTTCTGGCTTGTCCACATGATCTTTAGCAAACTGCAGACGAGCAGCAATGTTCTTTTTGGAGAGCAGTGGCTTTCTCCTTGCAACCCTGCCATGCACACCATTGTTGTTCAGTGTTCTCCTGACGGTGGACTCATGAACATTAACATTAGCCAATGTGAGAGAGGCCTTCAGTTGCTTAGAAGTTACCCTGGGGTCCTTTGTGACCTCACTGACTATTACATGCCTTGCTCTTGGTGAGATCTTCGTTGGTCGACCACTCCTGGGGAAGGTAACAATGGTCTTGAATTTCCTCCATTTGTACACAATCTGTCTGACTGTGGATTGGTGGAGTCCAAACTCTTTAGAGATGGTTTTGTAACCTTTTCCAGCCTGATGAGCATCAACAACGCTTTTTCTGAGGTCCTCAGAAATATCCTTTGTTCGTGCCATGATACACTTCCACAAATGTGTTGTGAAGATCAGACTTTGATAGATCCCTGTTCTTTAAATAAAACAGGGTGCTCATTCACACCTGATTGTCATCCCATTGATTGAAAACACCTGACTCTAATTTCACCTTCAAATTAACTGTTATCCTAGAGGTTCACATACTTTTGCCATTCACAGATATGTAATGTTGGATAATTTTCCTCAATAAATAAATGACCAAGTATATTTTTGCCTCATTTGTTTAACTGAGTTCTCTTTATCTACCTTTAGGACTTGTGTGAAAATCCGATGTTGTTTTAGGTCATATTTATGCAGAAATATAGAAAATTCTAAAGGGTTCACAAATTTTCAAGCACCAATGTGCATGTCTAAGAAAGAAAGCACAACTTTATTCATCACACACTTTTGAAATTCCTCTCTGCATTTAACCCATATGAAGCAGTGAACACACACATGCGAACACACATGAGCAATGAGCGCACACACATACCCAGAGCAGTGGGCAGCCATGCTAACAGTGCCCGGGGAGCAGTTGGGAGTCAGGTGCCTCGATCAAGGGCACCTCAGCCCTTTTATACAACTTACACACAGACAAAACTCCAAATCACTCACTACCTTTGCTATAGAGATCTTGCATGTGACGTCACAGCCGATCCAGATTGTGACAGACGCCATCGTGTCGGTCAAACGCCATATTCCGCCTTCTACTTCTGGTTCTACTTCTGCTTTTACTTCTACCTTTTCTTCTGGAAAACCCTACTATATACAATTCTACTACAACGGCTGCAGCTACAAGCTCTCCCTACCTATGCACGGTTTTTATGTTTTTTGTGTGTATTTTTGTGTGTTGTTCGTCTGTACCGGACTTCAATATCCACTACAACTGTATGGACTTACTGGACATTGGTTTCCAGCAGAAAATGATGGCTTGTAGCGATTTCCATCGCATGCACAACATTCCAGACAAGAAAAAAAAAAAACATTCCGGACGAGACCAGATTGCGAGACCAGCGGGGTCTCCGTGGATTGTTATCGGAAGCAAAGCGAAGGAGGCGGCGCCGGGAGCCGAAGCAAAAGCGAGGCTGCAGAGCCGGCCTGTTGACTAAGCTCAGAAAACAGCTACTCAAACCTCCACTGCCAAGCCTCTACCTCTCCAACGCCAGATCCATGTAAACAACACGGACGATTTGGAATTACTTTATTCTATAATCGGCTGGTCAGTGCTATACTCAATACTTAAGTGACTTACCCATCCAGTGAGGATCATTTTCTTGCTTACAAGATGCCACATCTGAGTCGCTGACAAATCCTGAATTTCTGTAAAGAAAACTGTCCAGAGATTTATAAGCATGCAGTGCTTCACCACTGAACAGCGAGGGAAAGTTAATGAGGTAATCATACACGTCCAGGTATTCCGCTGGCAGTTCAAAATCCGGTCGTGAAAACTCCGTCCAGAAAGCCATAAGGGTCACAAATCTGTAGATCGTTTATTTTAGACATATATCTAGTTATCTGTTCATTAGAAAAATGAGCCGTGTAGTCCATCGGTTGAAATTGATCCATTCTGTACACGGGTGCAGCAGTATTCAGCGGTGTTTTTGACCGACACGATGGCGGTTGTGTACTTTCCGGTCACGTGACTGCAAGATAAATATTTATTTATTTATCTATTGGATGTCTAATAGGAAATATCATAATTTCCCACCATGTCTGATTGTGCTTTGACCTGTTGTCTTAAAGTGATAGATGACGTGCTGGTAGATGGTATCATAATTCATCTCTTTTACAGGAACCATCAAGTGTAGAGTGGTTGAAAACTGAGCTAAAAGATTTAGAGACGAACTGGTCCTCTGTATCGTCTCTGGGTGTGGCATGGGATGCCCTTATTCAACATAATTTTGTAAAAGGGTTAAAGCACAAGAATTACTCGAGCTGGAGAGTAAAATTCAAGATACCGAAACAGAGCTGAAACGACAAATGTCATATCATAGTCTGAGCCAGCTGACAAAATTAAAATATAGATACAACAATATATTATCCCGGCTGCACGGTGGTGTAGCGGTTAGCACTGTCATCTCATAGCAAGAAGGTTCCGGGTTTGAGCCCAGCAGCTGATGGGGGCCTTTCTATGTGGAGTTTGCATGTTCTCCCTGTGTCTGTGTGGGTTTCCTCTGGGTGCTCCAGTTTCCTTCACAGTCCAACGACATGGTTAAGCTCACTGGTGGCTCTAAATTGACCATAGGTGTGAATGGTTGTCAACCCTGTGATGATCTGGTGACTTGTCCAGGATGTACCCTGCCTCTCGCCCATACTCAGCTGGGATAGGATCCAGCTTGCCCGCAACCCTACACAGGATAAGCGGTTATGGATGGATGGATATATTACCCAGAGAGTTGAATTTAATCTATTTAGGGCAAGACAGACTTATTTTGAGTCAGGGGACAAAGCAAGGAAGGTACTTGTCACAAACATAAAACAGAGAGAGCTAGCCTCCACCATTCCTGTGATTAGATCCCCGACTGGGGCGGCACTCACTGCAACATTAAATAGCAATAAGACTTTTAAAGAACTCCCCACTGATTTTCTACCTCTACTGATGAGAAAGTGGCTACTTTTTTAGAGCCATTAGGGCTACCTAAATTGACGGGGAGGAAAATTTCCTTGACTCAAACATAATTAGGGAGGAATTTATTGAGGTAATTAAGGCTTTGCCCACAGATAAGGTGTTGGGGCCTGATTGCTTCAATGCAGAGTTTTTTTAAGAACTGTGCATCAGAGCTGGCTCCATCATATTTACAGAGGCATTAGAGAGGGGTGTGCTGCTGCCAGCTCTGAGGCAGGTATTGATTTGTCTTGGTCCTAAAAAAAGTAAAGACTCTTGTGACTGTAAAAGTTACTGCCCAATTTCTTAAATCCAGATGCATGTTAAAATAATTTCTAAAATCCTTGCAAACCAGTTCAACAAAGTAATTACATTTCTACTCCATCCTGACCAGGTGGAGTTTATTCATGGTTGCAGCTTCTCAGATAATATGCGGTTTTATTAATATTATGTGGTCAGTAATGGATATCCAGTCCCCAGTAGCTGCTCTTTCTTTGGATGCTGAAAAGGTATTTGATATGGTTGAATGGGGCTGTTTATTTAAAATCCTGAAAATCTGTGGGTTCGGCAATAAAAATAAAGTGGACTAAGTAAGCATCCAGATGTTATAGTGCAAACCAATGGGCTCATTTCTGAATAATTTACACTTGGGAGAGGTTCGAGGCAGAGCTTGTCCCTTTCTCCTCTGTTGTTTTGTTTAGCTATTGAGCCTCTAGCGGCTGCTATAAGGAGAGAGACTGACTTCTCAGGAGTTGTGGCAGGAAGAGTAGTGCGGCTTTATGGACATGATATTTTATTATTTGTGTCTAACCCTGGTAGGTCAATACTTTGTCTCTTTAGGATCATTAATTCTTTTTCAAAATTTTCAGGTTATAAGGTGAACTGATTCAAGTCAGAAGCACTCCGTTTAACATCTTATTGCCCTTGTAGGGCCTTTCAACTGGATGCATTCCAATGGCCCAAGGAGGGTATCAGATACTTAGACATGCTATTTCCCCCACAGTTGAAAGACCTGGTTAAAGTTAATTTTGATCCCTTATTACGAAAGCTCTCTTGTGATGTGAATAGATGGGCTGTACTTACTTTATCTAGGAAGGTCAGTGTCATAAAAATGAATTGTATCCCCAAAATTAATTATCTCATTCATTCTCTTCTGCTGGAGGTACCCCTTTTGTATTTTAGATGGTTTGACAGGATATGTATGTTTATTTGGAATGGTAAAATATCCAGATTACATCGCAGTAAATTACAAAATCCAGTAGACAGAGGAGATTTGGGACTACCCAAGATGATCTTTTCCCACTATGCTTTTAATCCAAGACATCTGGCCCAGTGGGCTCTTTCTCCTGAGAGGGCCCCTCCCTGGAGCAATCTACAGTGGTGCTTGAAAGTTTGTGAACCCTTTAGAATTTTCTATATTTCTGCATAAATATTACCTAAAACATCATCAGATTTTCACACAAGTCCTAAAAGTAGATAAAGAGAGCCCAGTTAAACAAATGAGACAAAAATATGATACTTGGTCATTTATTTATTGAGGAAAATGATCCAAAATTACATGATATTACATGATATTTTATTATTTGTGTCTAACCCTGGTAGGTCAATACTTTGTCTCTTTAGGATCATTAATTCTTTTTCAAAATTTTCAGGTTATAAGGTGAACTGATCCAAGTCAGAAGCACTCCGTATGTGAACCTCTAGGATTAGCAGTTAATTTGAAGGTGAAATTAGAGTCAGGTGTTTTCAATCAATGGGATGATAATCAGGTGTGAGTGGGCACCCTGTTTTATTTAAAGAACAGGGCTCTATCAAAGTCTGATCTTCACAACACGTTTGTGGAAGTGTATCATGGCACAAACAAAGGAGATTTCTGAGGACCTCAGAAAAAAGCGTTGTTGATGCTCATCAGGCTGGAAAAGATTACAAAACCTTTGTAACCAAAAACTCCAAAAGAGTTTGGACTCCACCAATCCACAGTCAGACAGATTGTGTACAAATGGAGGAAATTCAAGACCATTGTTACCCTCCCCAGGAGTGGTCGACCAACAAAGATCTCTCCAAGAGCAAGGCGTGTAATAGTCAGCAAGGTCACAAAGGACCCCAGGGTAACTTCTAAGCAACTGAAGGCCTCTCTCACATTGGCTAATGTTAATGTTCATGAGTCCACCATCAGGAGAACACTGAACAACAATGGTGTGCATGGCAGGGTTGCAAGGAGAAAGCCACTGCTCTCCAAAAAGAACATTGTTGCTTATCTGCAGTTTGCTAAAGATCATGTGGACAAGCCAGAAGGCTACTGGAAAAATGTTTTGTGGATGGATGAGACCAAAATAGAACTTTTTGGTTTAAATGAGAAGTGCTATGTTTGGAGAAAGGAAAACACTGCATTCCAGCATAAGAACCTTATCCCATCTGTGAAACATGGTGGTGGTAATATCATGGTTTGGGCCTGTTTTGCTGCATCTGGGCCAGGGCGGCTTGCCATCATTGATGGAACAATGAATTCTGAATTATACCAGTGAATTCTAAAGGAAAATGTCAGGACATCTGTCCATGAACTAAATCTCAAGAGAAGGTGGGTCATGCAGCAAGACAATGACCCTAAGCACACAAGTCGTTCTACCAAAGAATGGTTAAAGAAGAATAAAGTTAATGTTTTGGAATGGCCAAGTCAAAGTCGTGACCTTAATCCAATTGAAATGTTGTGGAAGGACCTGAAGCGAGCAGTTCGTGTGAGGAAACCCAGCAACATCCAGGAGTTGAAGCTGTTCTGTTTGGAGAAATGGGCTAAAATTCCTCCAAACTGGTGTACAGGACTGATCAACAGTTACCGGAAACGTTTAGTTGCAGTTATTGCTGCACAAGGGGGTCACACCAGATACTGAAAGCAAAGGTTCACATACTTTTGCCACTCACATATATGCAACATTGGATCATTTTCCTCAATAAATAAATGACCAAGTATAATATTTTTGTCTCATTTGTTTAACTGGGGTCTCTTTATGTACTTTTACGACTTGTGTGAAAATCTGATGATGTTTTAAGTCATATTTATGCAGAAATATAGAAAATTCTAAAGGGTTCACAAACTTTCAAGCACCACTGTATTCTTGCCCCATTGTCACGTTAGAGGATGGAAGGTGGAGGGGATGCTTTCAGTCCAAGAATGAGCGGCTGAGATGGCAAAAATGGCAGTATTTGAAAAGACATACTACAAACAGCTTGGAAGGTCAGATGTCCATATGAAAAAAAAAATGGGGAAAATGCTTAACCTTTTATGGAGGGCTCCTTATTTTGGCCAGATTCAGTGGGGAGGCTCATGTTTTGGGATTAGGTTTTTTAATGCTTGGAAAAAATGTTTTTTTATGCAATGGGTGAACAAAAAATATGACTCCCCCCCCCCTTTTCTTTCTTTCTCTGATATTTTGCTGAGTTTGGTTTTGCTCCAAGTATTGGTGTCCAATATACATGATATTGGTACCTGTGTTGGCAACCAAGCTTAATTGCAGATGTGTTGTGATGACAAGTTGTGGAGCTTAGAAGTAAAGGTGCAGAGTGTTTGACCACTCTGTGAAAGACTGCATGGGTAAATAGTGTAACAATTTCAGAATAATGTTACTCAATGTAAAATTGCAAAGAATATGGGGATCTATGGAACATAATATAATTAAAACATTCAGAGAATCTGGATGGGTGGCACAGTGATATAGTGGTTAGCGCTGTTGCCTCACAGCAAGAAGGTCCGGGTTCGAGCCCCGTGGCCGGCGAGGGCCTTTCTGTGCGGAATTTGCATGTTCTCCCTGTGTCCACGTGGGTTTCCTCCGGGTGCTCCGGTTTCCCCCACAGTCCAAAGACATGCAGGTTAGGTTAACTGGTGACTCTAAATTGACCGTAGGTGTGAATGTGAGTGTGAATGGTTGTCTGTGTCTATGTGTCAGCCTTGTGATGACCTGGCGACTTGTTCAGGGTGTACCCCGCCTTTCGCCCGTAGTCAGCTGCGATAGGCTCCAGCTTGCCTGTGACCCTGTAGAACAGGATAAAGCGGCTAGAGATGATGAGATGAGATGAGATGAGATGAGAGAATCTGGAAAAATCTCTGTACACAAGGGACCAGGCTGAAAACCAATATCGGATGCCCATGATATTTAGCACTCAGGCGGCACTGCATTAAAAATGGACATTATTCTGTTGTGAAAATTACTCCAGGGGCTCAGGAACACTTCCAAAAACCACTGTCTGTGAACATAGTTTGCCGCTGCAAATGCAAGTTAAAATTCTACCATGCAGAGAAGAAACCATACATAATATCATAATACACAATATCACCGCCTTCCCTGGGCCAGAGCTCATTTACAATAGACTGAGGCGAAGTGTAAAACTGTTCTATGGTCTGACAAATCAGAATATGAAATTATTTTTGGAAATCATGGATGCTGCATACTCCAGGCTAAAGAGGAGAGGTACCTCCTAATTAGGTTGATATCAGCACAAATTTCAAAAGCCAGCATCTGTGATGGTATGAAGGTGTAAATTAGTGCATATGGCATGGGTAGCTTGCATATCTGGGAGGGCAACATTAATGTTGAACGATATATACAGGTAGTCGTCGACTTACGACCTATGCAACTTTGACCGATTGGTATGTTTCAAACCAAAATGTTTTCTATTTTTCACACCTGTATTTCATATTTTTTGTTTTGCACATATTAAACGAATTGTACTGTACGCAGTGTAGTATGCAGTGTTTGACTGAAACCAAATAATGAGCCAAGGTAATGAAATAAGAAAATGTTGATAAAATAAGACTTTAAGATGATTACAATATCATTACACATCATAATATACTTACGTTCATTTAACATAGGCCGACTTACGACCAGATCGGTTTACGACCGGTCAGTCGTAACCAAACGCAGTCGTAAGTCGACGCATACCTGTACAGGTTTACAACTGCATGGCTCTTTTACTAAAGAGTCTGGGTGCTACAGTGGCTCGTCTGCAGTTCAGACCTCTCACCCATGGAAAAAAAAAATTGGTGCATTTTGAAACTAAAAATATGACAAAGGGGACCCTAAACTGTCGAGCAGCTGAAATCCCATATCGGGCAAGAGTGGGACAACATTTCACTGTCAGAACTACAGCATTTGGTTTCTTCAGTTCCTAAACTGAGTGTGTTGTTAACTAGAGGTGATGCACCATAGTGGTAAACATTAGCCTGGGCCCGCCCATCCTAAGCGTGACGCAACACGAGGGCCTGTTCCGAGCTTAGTCTGGCCAGGCATTCTACAGCATTTCCAAGCTCCCGAAAAATCGGGAACCAATCAACTTTGAGCATCTCCAACGGCCCTGGGTAGAGGCGTGTTCAAGGCAGTGACGTAGTAGAACTGCAACCGGAAGCCATAGATTGTTTACAGAATCTATGCCAGAAGCGCTTCATTCACATCACGAACATGGAGCAGCGGCAAGCCTTTAACACAGCGGGAGATGCTGTATTGAAAGCATTCAATGGGAAGTTCTTATTGAAAACGGAGCAAAGAGCAGCCCTGGAGGTATTTATCTTCTTCCTGTTACTCAAGCAGTTTCCGTCGCATCACATACGTCAGAGGAAAGAGTGATGTGATTGGTTTAAGCTTCGTCACAGCCTTTTCTGGCTTCGACCAGTAGCAAACTGAGGCATTTCAGGGAGGCGGGTCAACCACAGGCTCTGGGAAACGGTTTGGCTTAATAGCTTGGCCAGACCAAATGCTCGGAGAGCTTTGAAGTCGCGTTAGCCAGGCTAGGTAAACATAACCCTGTCCTAAATTTTTGTGTTGCTAGCATCAAATTCAAAGTGAGCATATACTTTTCAAAAAAACAATAAAATGTTTCAGTTTCAAGATTTCATCTTATTTCTGTAATATTTTAAATGAAATATAGGGCTTCCATGATTTTGCAAAAAAAATCGCATTCTGTTTTTGTTTACATTTTACACAGCATCCAAACATTTTTTGGAATTGGGGTGTAAATCCAGATATTGCTTACCATTATATTTTAGAATATGGGCAGTACCAGAAGAGATGAGTAATTGTTTCAGATTGACTTTCACAGAAAGAGCAACTTGCAATAATTCTTGTGTAGTGTGTAGGCATGTAGTGTTTACCTTATTTGTCAGAGAAGAAAAATTTCAGCAAGAACCATACATTTCTTGAGCGAACATGATCAATAAAACTATTCCAGTAATATATAAGGTATTGATACATTGTCAGAATGAAAAAAAGTTATTTATCTTGAAAAAGAAATTCCACAAAAATATTAGGTTTTCTTCTAAAATGATTAAGCCAATTAATCTTAAATGTGAAGTTTAAGGTATTAAAATCTAGAAAATTAAGCCCACCCTTTTCAAATATTTCAATACTTTACCTCTTAAGAAAAGATATCTTTGCAGCCATTGACTGAGCCTTTTTTCTTTTTTTTTTTTTCAAAAATAGACTAGAAGTTTAGGGCATATCTTTCAATTGCTTTGTCACAACTACAGCTAAATAAGAAACTTGATCCTTAGTTGAAAGGTGTCTGACAGTTTTGAACAACCAACAGTCTATATTTCTTAATATTCAAGTCAAGACAAGAGGCTTTTGAAGAGGGTTCTGTGGTACCTGGTGTCATCAGTGTGTTATATAATATATAAAATATAATATTTCTCACACCATAATATGAATTCCCTTCAAGTTACATGTTTTTACATGCATACAAAGGTGGGCAGCAAGGAGGAAGAGAAAGGAAGAGACTGGACAACCTTGCTGAATGTCCCAATTTATCTCAAACCTTTGAGAAGTTCCACGTTTCACAGTCTTCTTCTTCTTCTTTTGGCTGCTCCCGATTAGGGGTCACCACAGTGGATCATTCATCTCCATTGCTCCCTGTCTTCTGCATCCTTCTCTACCACACCTGCCACTTTCATGTCCTCTCTCACCACATCCATGTATCTCCTCTTTGGCCTTCCTTGTTTTCGTGTGCCTGGCAGCTCCATCCTCAACATTCTCCTTCCAACATGCTCTGCATCTCTTCTCAGGATGTGCCCATACCATCTCAGTCTCATCTCTCTTAGCTTAATTCCCAAGCTGTCCCTCATCCTGTCCAACCTTGTCACTCCCATTGCAAACCTTAACATCCTCAACTCCGCCCACCTCCAACTTTGCCTCCTGTCTCTTCGTTAAGGGTACTGTCTCCAATCCATACATCATAGCTGGTTTCACTACTGTCTTATACATCTTACCTTTCACTTTTGCTGGGACTTTCCTATCACAAATGACTCCCAAGATCCTTCTCCAACTGCTCCACCCTGCCTGCACTCTCTTTCTCATCTCACTATCGCAGCCCCCATTTTCCTGCACAGTTGACCCCAGGTACTTGAATTCATCAACTTTCTTTACATCTACTCCTTGCATCTTCACTACACTCTCATCCCCATTCTCATTGATGCACATGTATTCTGTTTTGCTCCTGCTCACCTTCATTCCTCTTCGTTCCAATGCATATCTCCATCTCTCCAAACCCAACTCAACCTCCTTTCCACTTTCACCACATATCACAATATCATCCGCAAATATCATGTTCCATGGTGACTCTTGCCTCACTTCGTCCATCAAGCTATCCATCACTATGGCAAACAAGAAAGGACTCAAAGCAGATCCTTGATGAAGTCCCACCTTCACCTTGAACCATTCAGTTGTTCCAACTGCACACCTCACTGCTGTTTCACTGTTCTCATCCATGTCTTGCACCACTCTGATATACTTCTCATTTCACTCTACACTTTCTCATACAATACCATAACTCATCTCGACACTCTATCGTATGCCTTTTCCAGGTCTACAAACACACAATGTACCTTTCTCTGGCCTTCCCTGTACTTTTCCATTAACATTCTTAAAGCAATAATTGCATCCGACGTGCTCTTCCTTGGCATAAACCCATACTGCTGTTCACAGATTGTTACCTCTCTTCACTATCGCAATCGCTATCTTCTTGCTTTAAGTCCAATCTCACCTCCAATATCCTTTCCCATAGCTTCAGGCCTAGAAATTCATATATTTTTTCACCAGCCAGCCGGACTAGTTACCTTCCAAAGTAACTAGCCAAACAGAAAATCAACTAGCCAAAATTTGTTCATGTATGAATTTTACTTCTGTCAAAAATAACGCAAAAGAGAGTAGTTACCATTGTTCATGACTAATGTGCATTTATTTCAAGACCCGAGTATTTTGATACTGTTGTTAAATACATAAATGAGAACAACACAGAGCACCATAATATATCAACAAATAATAATATATTGGAAAACTTGGCAACTTGGTGTATGAGTATTGAAAACAAATATACTTACTATCATAACTATAGCACCCAAAATATGTCCAACATGCTTTCTGTATTGAACCATTTATGAGAGAGAAAGCATGAGGAGCTTCATATTGACTAGGAATCAACTTGAAAAAAATTAATTATTCCATAAAAATCGTATCGCAGCCAAGGCCTACCCTGCTCCCATGTTTGCTTATAAGTCCTTTGTCGTTTCTCCTTCTCGTACGCTTTATCGGCGGCCTTTTTCTCCTCTTCAGACCGAGGTCGCTTTGTCCCCGTCTCTGGCGGTTTCTGTACACCTTTCAGAAAATTCCACACCGCAACGTAGCTTTGGCAGATGTAGATGTAAACAACAAAAAAACACACGTGTTTAAATGGGCAATAATGTGGCCACATCTATTGAATTTGATAACGTGATGTGGCAGCGGGGGCGTGGCCAAGCGGCAGTCTGTAAATGGAGGGCGGAGTCAGGGAAGGTAAGTGGTGGAATCATTGCACCTGATGGGGATTAACCTGTGCTTGTATGTCTTCCCCAGTGACCGCGCCCTTTAAAAGGAGAGGAGAGCAGAGAAAGGGAGCTCTCCCCAACCAGAACACGTGTGTGTGTGTGTGTGTGTGTGTGTGTGTGTGTGTGCGCGCGCGCGGCTGGGAAGTGATAAAAGGCTGAAAAGCTAGCAATAAATAGTTCATTGAGAACTCAGTTCTGGCCTGCCGTGCTTCTGTGCTCCACCCACCTGGTCCAATACTACACGTGATTACCGTGATATTCAACGAGATGCGTTATATGCATGCGCAGTAGTGAAAAAACCGACAGCCTGACTTATACACGATATGATTCGGAATTCTTCGGTATTTTCCATCCTGCTGATAAACACATTGATTAACATAGACATGGCACACGCTTAATATGTGGCGGCTTTAGTTGACGGTGTGTCTGAATCTTTGCTTCATATATATATTTTTCATTTTCAACTAGCCAGCCGGGTTGGCTAGTGACAGGAATTACCCACCAAATGACAAATTAAGTCGCCTCGGGCAACTGGACCACCGCGAATTTCGAGCCCTGAGCTTCATGGTGTGGCTCATCGATTTTATCCCTCTGTAATTACTGCAGCTCTGTACATCTCCCTTATTCTTGTATATTGGGACTAGCACACTCTTTCTCCATTCATTTGGCATCTTCTCATTCTCTAGGATCTTATTAAACAATCTCGTTAGGAACTCCACAGCCGTCTTACCCAAACATCTCCAAGCCTCAATGGGGATACCATCTGGTCCGACTGCTTTCTCAGTCTTCATTCTTTTCATGGCTGCCCTCACCTCATCCTTACTAACCAACTTTGCTTCCTGATTTGCTGTCTCCAACGAATCTGACCTTTTCTCTCTTGGATTCTCCTCATTTAAGAAATCCTCAAAGTACTCTTTCCACCTTCTTAATACACTCTCTTTGTTTGTCAGCACATTTCCATTTCTCATCACTCTTACCTGCTGTACATCCCTCGCTTCCCTGTTTCTCTGCCTAGCTAGTTTGTACAGGTCTTTCTGTCCTTCTTTGGTCTCCAGTCTTTCATACAACTCCTGGTATGTATCTGCTTTTGCCTTCGCTATTGCTCTTTTTGCCTTCTGTTTTGTCTCTGTATAACTGCCTGCTTTCCTCATCTCTCTGATCGTCCCAATTTTCTTTGCTAGCCTCTTCTCTTTTATAATTTCCTGCATTTCTTTGTTCCACCACCATGTCTCCTTGTCTTCCTTCCTCCTTCCTGATGACCACCCTAGCACCTTCCTTGCTGCCTCTCTTACTAGTACAGCAGTAGTATCCCAATCTTCTGGCAGACTTCCATTACCACTCAATGCTCGTCTCATTTCTTCCCTAAACTCCTTCTGATGATCAACCTCTTTTAGTTTCCACCACTTAATCTTCAGCTCCACTATTCACGCTTCCTCTTTTTCACTTTCAAGCTCGTCCTGCACACGACCACTCTATGTTGTCTAGTTACACTCTCCCCTGCCATCACTTTACAGTCTCCAATCTCCTTCAGGTTACCCCTTCTGCAGAGTATGTAGTCCACCTGTGTAGATCTTCCTCCACTCTTAAACGTCACCCTGTGCTGCTCTTTCTTCTCGAAGTATGTATTGACTATTGCCAAATTCACCCTCTTTGAAAAATCAACCACCATTTGCCCTTCCACATTTCTCTCTCTTACACCATATCTGCCCATCACGTCCTCATCTCCTCTGTTTCCCTCGCCAACATGTCCATTGAAATCTGTTCCTATCAGCATGCGCTCCTCCCTCTGTATACTTTCTACCACTTCATCCATCTTTTCCCAGAAAGACTCTTTCTCTTCATTCTCACATCCAACCTGTGGGGCATATGCACACACAACATTGATTACCACTCCTTGAATCTCCAACTTCATGCCTATCACTCTATCTGACACCCTCTTCACATCAATCACACTGTTGACCAACTCTCCCCTCAAAACAATACCAACACCATTTCTCTTTCCATTGACTCCATAATAAAACAACTTGCATCCACCTCCAATGTTCTTGGTCTTGCTTCCCTTCCACCTCGTCTCCTGCACACACAAAATGTCCAACTTCCTTCTTTCCATCATACCTGCTAACTCTCTCGCTCTGCCAGTCAGTGTTCCCACATTCAGTGCTCCTACCCTCAATTCTAAGCTCCTTCCCTTCCATCTTTCATGCTCTCTCCTAACACGCCTCCCCTCTTTCTTTCTCCTTCTCTGTTTTGACGCAACAGTAGCATACTTTCCACCGGCACCCTGTTGACCAACAGTACACCGGAGGCAGTCGTTGTTAACCCGGGCCCCAACTGATCTGTTCTGGTATTCTTTTCAATCCGCATGTTAGTGACAGATCTGTTAAGACCAGGGCTTTGAACCAGAATTTTTTTCCTATTGGTTCGTTCCGAACAGAAACGGAATTTTAACGTTTCTGGTTTGGGGTTCCACCATTAAATAGACGTTCCCGAACCGGTTAGAACAAAAAAATTTCGTTCCCGGAACGGTTAATTACGTTCTCTGTCAGCTGTTTAACAAATGGCTATAAAATTATGTCTCTGTCTCATCCAGCTTAAGCCAAATGTAGGCTAATTCTATTACAACCTTCATTAAATAAGACAAGAAATAATTCAAAACAATTATTATTTCAAATGTTGGCGATTTGGATTCTCAGTATGTCTTCCCATCTACACAAACAGAAAAAGTGCCAAAAATGAAAGATAATTCATTTAGTGTGTTACCAAAGGCTAGTCAGGCCCTATAGAGGGCTACCGCATGACGTCACCGCGCCGCGAGATTTTGTTAGGCGCCATATTGGAAGACCAAGTACACAACTATGCAAGTACATACATACATACATACATAAAACAAACTACACCTGAAATGTAGCCAGGGCCGGTTCTGCCCTAATCTGGACCCGGGTGCAACATCGCGCAAACTCCCCCCCCACCCCCCCCCCAAAAAAAAAAACAGTCTAAATCAGGACAACCATCACATAACTATAACTATAAACATTTTATATCAACTATTTTAACTAAATGGGCTATAATAAATAAGCCTGCAGGCAGCCACGGCAGGCTGCCTCAGAAAAGTAACCATTCAATGACACAACTGAAGGCCTGCAGCCACAGCGGGCTGCCTTAAAAAGTAACCATTTGTCCTACCTTAAAAGTCGTTTTGCATTTTCTGCCTCCTTTTTTGTATTTTCGACCCTCCGTTTATTTTCTTTCCTTTTCTGAAAACCCGATTTGTGTCCAGACATTTTGTTCTGCTACCAACGAACTAACTCGTCAGGTCTCGTCGCTCGAGTCCGCGATGATTCCCGTGGGAAGGGCAACAATTGATACATTTTTACAAACAGCCAATAGGGAGGTTACAACGTTCAGGCTCTTCTTTGCTCAGACACTCAGTAATTCACTTATTATCACATGGAGATGTGATAGTAGTCCACCTTCCCGCTCTCTCCATTCAGTCAGCGACCATCACACAGGAAGTGAACCCCAGCGGGTCATAGAAACTTGCGCAGGAGAAGAATGACTTTTTTATTTGTAGGCTACGGAAACTTTGAGGAACGAAATAAAAACTGGTATTAACCGGTTACCATTATTTTTAATAAGCCTTTCTATTCCGGAACATAAAAAATAATAAAGTTTCTGGTTTCGTTTCTGTTCCATGTGAAATAGAAAAAGTTCCCAGTTTTCGTTTTCGTTCCTTGAACCGGTTCAAAGCCCTGGTTAAGACCTACTCCCATTAAAGCCAAAAATTGAGACAATTAAAATACATTTTTACTCCACCATATTAAAGTAATACAGACACCTAAATAAATTCACCCTTCCCTATGACTCAGTGAAAATATAGTTATGATAATTTTCATCCACAATGCGATTGCAAATAATAAGCCTTTGATAATAAAAAAGTGGACCCCCCCCCCCCCACCAACAAAACAGCACGATCAAACAGATGGGAAATGCGGCATGTTGTTGTGATGTAGATCAGGGAATCTCCAGAAATCGGAAGTGTGCCCGCAGCATCTGAAGCCAGGACTTTTAAACATCATTCTCCATCACTACCAAAGGAATCCAGACAAGCCCAATCACATAATAACATGGCAGTTTATTTAGAAATAATTATGGTATTAATGCACTATTCCTTTGTGGTACTTTACAATACTGAAAAGGTTTTAAATTAATCAAAATCAATCAAAGTCCTTCCCACGCCATGTGGCAGTGCTGATCTCCATTTCTGTAGCCCTCAGCCTCTCGCCTATTACATAGCTAGGGTTACAGTGGGGGGCTAGTCCTGTGGTAACCATGAGAGTTTGACTCCCCACTCACATCTGTATTGCAGCGTGCCTTGCCAGACAACAGTAGGTACCATTTTTTATGATGGTCTTTGGTATGACCCAACTGTGAGTAGAACTCACGATCTCCTGATTGAGAGGCGGACATGCTAACCACTAGGCCAACTCACAGTTTAAAATTAATACTGACACCTAAATAATTTCACTCTTCTCTATGACTCCGTGAAAATAAAACAAACAATCTGGTAGATAGATGGTGCACTCTATTGTACACATACTCCATTACTTTTTAGTGTTGAAAATACTTGAAAACAACGGCAAACATAGGCTTGAACAGTGGGTAAGTACTCTTGGGAAGCTGGGAAAATATTTTATTTTAGCCTTCAGGTAAAAAAAAAAGTAGGGTAGATCTACACTAGCACTGTTCTGTTACACTGGCTGTGTAGAGGGGCTGGGTTGAAGATGACTGTTATATTTTAATAGCAATTGTTCATTTTTATTAAGAACAGGAAAAGTAACAAATGTTAAAGATTTCATGATTTTAAAAAACAGCATGTTGATATGGTACACTGCACACTTCATGTTATTGGGGAGGTATTGGACTCCAGGCCTGCAGATGGCACTCTGGGAGGGAGGGAAAGGGGCAAGTATATAGCTGGCAGAGAAGAAGAGATTTTGAATGCGGGAGGGCTGCTGTGACGTGGGAGGATGGCTGAGAGGAGTGGAGGACGTGTAGTGGAGGCGGTTGGCAACGACTGGACTGTGAATGGACAGGAATGGGGAGGTGGAAGTGACGGACAAGGAAGTGAGGTTGAGGACAGGGACAAGAGCGGGAGTTTTGGAAATGGAAAGAGGGTGCAGGCGAAAGGTAAGGGACAGAAGCGGAAAAAATCAAAAAACAAATCGGATACGGATGAATTGAGTTCTGAGGATGACATGGAGACCGCTAGTGTAGTAAGTGTGATTGAAAGAAGGCAGGAGTACAAAGTGTTTGTTAGGTTGGAACACGAAGGAGTGACGTTTGAAGAATGGAACCCAACTCGTCTCACGAAAGCACTGCATAAGGAGTTTGGAGAGGTAAGGGCTGCCAGAAAGACCGCAAATGGGGGGTTGGTAATTATGTGTAAGGATGAGGACCAACAAAAGAAAGTGATCAAGGTTAAAGAGATAAATGGCAGCAAAGTAAAATGTACTGTTGTGTTTGACAGGAAACGTGTAAGAGGTGTCATCTCAGGGATACCGCTTACTGAGTCAATAGCTGATGTGATTGAGGGAATAAGTAATGCTAAGGTTAAAGAAGCCAAACGGCTGAAAACTAAAAGAAATGGTGAGTTAATGGATAGCTTGTCAGTTTTGCTGACATTCGATGAGGATAAACTGCCAGAAAAAGTTTTCATTGGATATCTCTGTTACGACGTGAGGGTATATGTTCCTCCACCGCTCATGTGTTTTAAATGCCAAAAGTTTGGACACATAGTAGCGATCTGTAAGGGGAAACAGAGGTGCAGCAGATGTAGTGGGGAGCATGCATATGGGAAGTGTGGTAAAGACGCACAACTGAAGTGTAGCAATTATGGAGGAGAACATAGCTCGGCGTATCGTGGATGCGAAGTGAGTAAGAGGATGCAAGAAGTACAGAGAGTCAGAGTGACAGAAGGTATGTCTTATGCTCAGGCAGTAAGGAAAGTACAGCCAATACGGGTGGTGAAAGAGGTGGCACCGACGCAAGCAGTAGAGAATGAAAGGAAAGAGAGTAAGTGTACAAAGTGTGACAAAATTAAGAAGATACACTAATGGTGAGGAAAAGTGACTTTGTTCTCTTCATGGCAGAAGTCATCAACAGTTCAGCACAGACACAGAAGCAGGTCAAGAGAATTAAAATATTTGTTGGTGCAGCTGAGAAGTACTTGGGAGTAAGAGGGATTTCTTGGGAGTGATAGGGTTTTGCTGGGATTCAAACCTGGTTCGCTGGTGTGATAATCCAGCAAACCCCCACTAGGCCACCAGGGGGATGACTCAAGTGCAGAGGCGTGCAGAGTGCTAGTTCCCTCTGTTCCATGTTCTTTGCCTGTGTCTCTAACAGGGAGTCAGTGAGGGATATGTTTAAGATATTTGAAGAGGACCAGCAAACTCAAAGTCAAGAATGGAGTGGTTGTACATAATCGTTTTAATAATATTGCAATGGAATGCAAGGAGCCTACTTTCAAATGGTCAGGAGTTTAAGAAATATATTGAAAATATAAGGGAAAAGCCAAGCGTAATTTGTGTACAAGAAACATGGCTAATACCAAGGCTGGACTTTGTGATTAAAGGGTACAGTGCTATAAGAAAGGATAGGGAAGTAGGGCGAGGTGGCGGAATCATTACTTTTATACAACAGGGAATCCAACATAGAGAAGTTAAGAGAGGGGAGGACCTAGAATACCTTACGGTGGAGATATGGTCTAGTGAGGGAAATCTGAAAATAATAAACTTTTATAACCCATGCAGAGCCCTACAGAGGGAGCAATTAGAAGAGATGTGGAAGGAGGTTAAGGGGAGAACGGTTTGGTGTGGGGACTTTAATGCCCACAATACTCTATGGGGAGATAGGGATGATAGTAGTGGGAGGGTAATAGAAGAATTTATTGAAGATAGAGAGCTAGTCTGCATGAATGATGGCAATTTAGGCATTTAGATGCCTAAAGAGAACACACAATGTTCAGAGCCTTATTGATTATAAGCAGCAACAGGCGGTTGTAAGGAAAACTGTTAAGCAAGCAAAGAAAGAATACTGGAGGAAATTCTGTGATTCTATTGGCAGAACTACCCCAATAGAGAGAGTGTGGGGTATGATTAAAAAGATGAAGGGAAATGGAAAAGAGTACGAGTATCCAATGTTGGTCGATGGTGAAAAGATAATTACTGACAGTAAGGAGAAAGCAGAAACTATAGCAAAGACACTAGTTAAGGTACACAGTACAGACAACTTAAGGCAGGAAGAGAAAAGATGGAGAGAAGAAACCACTAAAAAATATCAGTTTGAGCTAGAGGCAGGTGAAGAAGAGGAGGTGTTGAATACTGCATTTATAAGGGCGGAGCTTAGCTGTGCACTAAGGAAGTTGGGGAAGACATCTCCAGGGAAGGATGGGATCTGCTACACTATGCTGGAGAAACTAACCGAAAAGGGGCAGGATGTGCTGCTAAAGCTATACAATAAGGTATGGGAGGAAGGGGTGATCCCAGTTGAATGGGAAAAGTCAGTCATTTTCCCAATTAAAAAGCCAGGGAAAGACCCTAAGCAGCCAGCAAGCTATAGGCCAATAGCCTTAACATCACATATGGGGAAAACTATGGAGCGCACGGTCAACGACAGGCTAACATATTGGGTGGAAACAAGGGGAAAGCTGGAAAATTATCAGAGTGGGTTTAGGAAATGAAGAGGGACAATGGACCCCATCCGATGTCTGAAGGATGACATCAGAAAGGCGCAAGTAAATAAGGAGTCAGTGGTGGCTGTATTCCTAGACAGAAAAAGCGTATGACATGCTGTGGAAGGATGGACTCTTAATTAAATTAAATCAGCTTGGTGTGAAGGGTCGAATGTTTCAGTGGGTTAAGGATTTCCTGACAGAAAGGTCTATAATGGTAAGGATTAATGGAAGGCTGAGTGAATGCTACGCAGTTGAAAATGGCACCCCGCAGGGCAGCATTGTTAGCCCATTATTGTTTGCAATTATGATTAATGGAATATTTAAAGACGTACAAAGTGTAACTGGAGTAGCATTGTTTGCTGACGATGGGGCAATATGGAAGAGAGGAAGGAACATTGCCTATGTAGTGCAGAAAGTGCAGCAGGCATTTAACACAGTGCAGGGTTGGGTCCTCCAGTGGGGATTTAGAATATCAGAAGAAAAGACTAAATCCATGATATTCACCAAAAAGAGAGCAAGAGCAGAAGTAAAATTGAAGTTGGTGGGCAAAGACCTAGAATGGGTTGATTCCTTCAAGTATCTGGGAGTGTGGTTTGATAGGCGATTGACATGGGAAACACATATCACAAAAGTAATTGACAAGTGTAAAAAGGTGTTGAATGTCATGAGGTGCCTATGTGGGGTTGGGTGGGGTGCGAACAGAGGAGCTCTGAAAACTATCTACACAGGTCTGATTAGATCAGTGTTAGACTACGGCTGTATGGTATATGGTTCAGCAGCTGCCACTTCACTTAAACGGCTAGATGTTATCCATAATCAAGCACTGAGAATATGTTGTGGGGCAGTTAAGACAACGCCAGTAGCAGCAATTCAAGTGGAGATGGGAGAGACGCCTCTCCACCTTAGGAGAGACCAGCTTTCTCTGGTATACTGGGCGAACCTGAGGGGACACAGTGAGAGCCATATGACAAAGTCAGTACTGTTACACTGCCAAGAAAGGGAAAGGGAAAGCAAAAGCTTTGGATGGACAATCATGCACAAGGTTAATGAGATGGAACTGAGTGCAGTCAACATAGCGCCCACTGTCGTATTCCCAATAACCCCCCCATGGCTGTACGCTGAGGTCAGGGTTGATCTAGGGCTACTGGAGGAGAGACAAAAAGAAGAAGTGGACTGCAATAGAGTGATGACTTACATGAGAGAGAAGTACACTGGATCACTTGAGGTTTACACAGACGTGTCAAGGGCAGATGACAGGGTTGGAGTGGCATATGCTATCCCAAGGCTGAAGATTGCAAAAGGTGAAAGAATAAGCAACAACATAGCTGTGTACACAGCCGAACTGGTGGCAATATGGTTAGCACTATTGTGGGTGGAAGAGCATAAACCAAGGAAAGCAGTGATAGCCTCTGACTCCAGTTCAGCACTATCCAGCATCAGAAATGGCCAGTCTGAATCAAGGCAAGACATTAGGTAACACAGATGGGGAACAACTTAATTAAAGCTGGAATTGAAGTGATATTCATATGGGTGCCAGCTCATATAGGTGTCAAGGGAAACGAGCTCGCAAGTATGCCAAGCAGGCCACAAAGAAAGAAGGCGTAGATCTGGAAATTCCCCACAGCAAGGCCGAAGTCAAAAGTATGGTCAAAGCTAAGACCAGTGCTAGATGGCAGAGTCTGTGGAACAATGGGAACACAGGACGGCAATACCATATGATACAGAATGAAGTTGGAAAAGGTAGAAGCACAAACAGAGGGAAAAAGAGGAGGATGTATTTTCAAGAATGCGATTTGGCCACACAAACTTAACAGCACGTTGTTCAAGATAAAGAAACATGTTGACGGAACCTGTGAGTGCAGTGACAGCCGGGAGACCATAGAACATGTATTCATGGTGTGTCCAAAATATCACATAGACAGATAAAGACTTGAGGATCAGCTACAACAAGAACATGTTGAGTTTACTCTACACAACATCTTACAGTTAAGTACAGGGCATGTATGCTTCAACTATGTATGCAATTTCTTGAGAACCACAGGGTTAATACACAGAATTTAGGTTCCCCGTGTTTTTGCCAGTCTCCCCTGGCATCTATTTTCCACTTTTTTTTTTTAGGGTAGAGGGTGGTTAGCTATTCTTGTTCCACACTCCAGTCCAGATGGTGGCGGTAATGCACCAAATATGCTGGTTTGCCAACCGCCATAAAACCAGAAGAAGAAGATGATTTTGAATGCCAGTGTGCAACATCCTTGAACAACTTGTCTGTTCTCTCTCTTAATTTTTAAGGTACGTTTCAAACTTTATGGAGCACTTGCATGTGACGTCACAGCCGATCCAGATTGTGACAGATGCCATCGTGTCAGTCAAACGCCATATTCCGCCTTCTACTTCTGCTTTTACTTCTACCTTTTCTTCTGGAAAACCCTACTATATACAATTCTACTACAACGGCTGTGACTATAAGCTCTCCCTACCTGTGCACATTTTTTATGTTTTTTGTGTGTATTTTTGAGTGTTGTTTGTCTGTACCGGACTTCAATATCCACTACAACCGTATGGACTTACTGGACATTGGTTTCCAGCAGAAAATGACGGTTTGTAGCGATTTCCATCGCATGCACAACATTCCGGACGAGAAAAAAATAAATAAATAACATTCTGGGTGAGACCAGCGGGGTCTCCGTGGATTGTTATCGGAAGCAAAGCGAAGGAGGCGGCGCTGGGAGCAGAAGCAAAAGCGAGGCTACAGGCAGAGCCGGCCTGTTGACTAAGCTCAGAAAACAGCTACTCAAACCTCCACTGCCAAGCCTCTACCTCTCCAACGCCAGATCCATGTAAACAACACGGACGATTTGGAATTACCTTATTCTATTCTATAATCGGCTGGTCAGTGCTATACTCAATACTTAAGTGACTTACCCATCCAATGAGGATTGTTATTTTCTTGTTTACAAGATGCCACATCTGAGTCGCTGACAAATCCTGAATTTCTGTAAAGGAAACTGTCCAGAGATTTATAAGCACGCAGTGCTTCACCACTGAACAGCGAGGGAAAGTTGATGAGGTAATCATACACGTCCGGGTATTCCGCTGCCAGTTCAAAATCGGGTCGTGAAAACTCTGTCCGGAAAGCCATAAGGGTCACAAATCTGTAGATCGTTTATTTTAGACATATATCTAGTTATCATTTTCATTAGAAAAATGAGCCACGTAGTCCATCGGTTGAAATTGATCCATTCTGTACACGAGTGCAGCAGTATTCAGCGGTGTTTTTGACCGACAAGATGGGGGTTGTGTACTTTCCGGTCACGTGACTGCAAGATCTCTATAGGTTATTTTGGTTCTTATTTTCTGTGACTATTATGACTTGTGTTATCTTGTGTGTGAAGTGGGTTTTTAGTGTCTGATTTAATGGATCGTCAGGGAAATGTTTGGTGCCATTATTGGCCATGTAACCTTTTGCTTTGGAGTGTTTAACTTGACTTGAATTAGAAATGTATAAGTAATGTTATACTTGTCACTGTATGCTTTAAGGCAGTATTGTTGGATATATGTTGTAAAATGGACCAAAGTCTTTTTGAAGTTTGATTGCATGTGAACTATGAACTAAATACGATGTATAAGTTTAAAAGGTCATGTTTTTAACTTGAAATATTTATTCAATGATTTATGTATCAAGTTATTTTAATATTAATAAATTGGAATGCCAGTGTGCAACATCCTTGAACAACTTGTCCGTTCTCTCTTAATTTTTAAGGGAACGTGGGTTATGCCATGCCCCAAGCTCCCCTAGACTTGGAGGCCGGTAATATTTTGGGGGCTCGTCCAGGAGCGGTTTGAAGAGTGTTTTGCCATTGGTCTGGGAGATCCACATCGCTGAGAGGGTGGCCATCTTGGGAAGGTCATCCAATAAGGACAGGAAGGTGGAACTTACAGAAAATGGCAACATCTGAATTGCGCCAGGTGCTCCAGTGGGAAATGCACAAAAAGCTCCCTCTGTTGACTGCGTCCCAGTTGTACCAGCTGGCAGCAACCTTGGTGGAAGAGGGGGATTCTTCAGAGCTGTCTGAAAAGTCAGAACCTCAGCTTTACTATTTTATTTCCGACTACCTGAAAAGCAACAAGCTGATGATCCGGGAAGACACAGGCATGTCCCACCTGCTTTCATTCCAAGATAAAATGACTGAACTACTAGTCAGCAAAGACACAGTAGGACAACAGGACGGCAAGCAGGTTCGCTCTACTGAGGCTGTACTAGGGACTGTAACAGCACAAGAGATGTCAGCGAGCAATACATCACCCCAGGTGGACTATGCGGTACATACCACTCTAATTGCACCACATGTATATTCTGAGGGTTGTGTGACATCAAATAGATCAAATTTACAGTCTAATATGTCAGACCAATGGGTTAAACTTACTGATGTTGCAGCTTTATTGCCATGCAGGGAATTTAAAATTCAAGGGGGGCAAATTTCTGATTGTGGTTCTGAAATTTCTTATGCTCATATCTGTAAACAGATTGATGAAAGTATTCGTGATGGTTTTACTGAGTCTGAAATAATGAGGGCTATCTTGAAGGTGACCAAAAGGGGGGTATTTAAAGATTTACTCACCAACAAGGATGATATGACAATAATTGAGTTAAAAAGGTTCCTTAGGTCTCATATCATGGATAAAAGTGCAGCCGAGTTGTTTCAAGAACTGAGTAATGCAAAGCAACAGGATAAAGAAACACCTCACCAATTCCTGTATAAGATAATGGGCTTAAGGCAGCGAGTGTTACTTGCATCAACACAAAATGGTGCGGAATTCCATTATGATAAGGGGCTTGTACAAGGAGTCTTTCTTCATACACTGTATTAGGGTTTGAATGATACATAGTAGCATTCGGCAAGATTTAAAACCTTTTGTGTCTCACCTTCAAGTAACTGATGATGTCTTGTTAGAACAATTAACTAAGTCAGCCTGCATTGAAGCAGAGAGAGCCAAACAATTTTCTACGGTGCCAAAATCCAGACTAGTTACTGTTAATGTGACTCAGTAGTTGGAGAGTGAACAGGACAGTCAGCGAAATCAACAAACAGTAGTGAACACTGAAATAGAAGCCAATCGCACAGCTATTATGCAATTGACAGCCCAAGTATCAGCCCTAATTAAGAGCATGGAAATGATGTCGAAGTCAGGGATGTTCGAATCTACAAGCACTCAATCTCAGTGGAAGTTCACAAAAGCAAAATGCTGTGAATGCACTCAACAAAAATTGGATAAATGTTTCCACTGTTTTTGTTGTGGCCAAAGTGGACATCGAGCAGTAGGCTACTTAAATAGAACAAAGTCAGGAAACCAGTTGAGGTCACAGGAGCAGGACGACCAGTGACCATCGCAAGTTTTCAGTCCCCCATTTATATCCAATCAGCAAATGTGGAGCAGCCAGGTTTCAAAATAAATCCCTGCCGTCAGAAAAGAACAGCTCAACTGATTGGGGGCAAATGCCTCATTTCATGTGTAGTTAATGGGGTTGGGGCCCAGATGTTAGTGGATACAGGGGCACAAGTCAGTGTGATTGGAAAAGACTGGGCGGAAAGGAATCTGCCTGAAGTAGAGATAAAACCACTCAGCAATCTAGTCACTGAACCCCCGTATGTTGTTGCAGCTAATGGCTCAAATATTCCATTTGAGGAATTGATTGATGTTTACCTCCTGTTGTCTTCGGGTCAAAAATGACCCGAAACTGTGTTTAACAAGGGGTGTATACAAGAAAACGAAGACAACAGGAGGGTTAAGTGTAAGTCAGGGGCAAATGGCTATTCAAGTTCCTTTCTTAGTCTCCTGTAACTGTTTGGATAATCCTTTGTTGGGTGTGAATGTCATTTCAGAATTGATTCGTGAAAACTGTGAAATGACTGGTACTGTTAACCTCTGTGTTTTCCTCAGTGAGGCTTTGAATATTAACCCAAGTACTGCCCAAACCATTGTCTCTGCAACTCAAGTTGAAACATCAGAAGAAAAGTTTCTATGTTGCGCTGCTAAAAGTAGGTAAGAGAGGTCTTGTCATCCCAGCCAGGAAAATGGTGAAGTTAAGTGCAGGATCAGGGAGTGGCCTGAGGGGGGTGCAATGTCCTTTGAGCCTGCTTTGGAGTCTCATTGGCCTGATGACTTGGAGCTCTTTCCCGCTGTCATTGGGGTTCCTGCGGGCCTTTCAAAATTGGTTACAATCCCTATTCAGAATTTGTCCCAGCATGACATTTACTTACCACCTAAAACGGTTCTTGGTCATATAGAAGAAACTGTCTCTATCTTGCCAGTGTCCTGTTTACAGCAGGATCATCCAGTCACTGTACAGGCACAATCGATTTCAGCTTCCAGTGACGCATCAGCATGAGAAGTGGCATCCGCCTGTTGATTTGTCCCATCTCCAAGAGGAGGAGCAAACATTAGCTAGAGAGATGCTGTATGAAGAATCAGACGTGTTTTCTAGGGGCAAGGGTGATATAGGTTGCATACCTTCCTTGAATTTAAAAATCCATCTCAAGGATGACATTCCGGTGCAGAAATGTTATAACTCAATTCCCAAACCTCTTTATAAGGAAGTTAAGGAATATTTACAGGGCCTTCTAGAACATGGCTGGATTCAAAAGTCAGCATCCCCCTACTCATCCCCTGTGGTCTGTGTACAAAAAAAGGACTCCACCTTGCGCCTCTGTGTAGATTATAGAGAACTTAATCACAAGACCATTCCTGATAGGCATCCTTTGCCCCGTATTCAGGATCTTCTTGATAATCTTGGGGGTCATTCTTGGTTTTCTATCTTGGATCAAGGTAGTGCCTATCACCAAGGCTTTATTAATGAAGAATCACAGCATGCCACAGCTTTCAGTACCCCCTGGGGGCTATATGAGTGGATACGCCTCCCTTTTGGATTATCTAATGGGCCTGCAGCATTTCAGCGGTGCATGGAGGGTGTTCTTGAGGGGGTGTGGGATGAATGTTGCGCCCCCTATCTTGATGATGTCCTTTGTTATTCAAAGACCTTTATAGACCATATTTCGGATCTGAGGTGAGTTTTGGCAAAGATGCAAGAAAGTGGGATTAAATTACGGCCAAATAAGTGTGAACTGTTTAAGCGGCAAGTGCGTTTTGTTGGCCGTCTAGTGTCGGGGAAGGGGTGAAGATGGATTCTAAAGATGTTGAGGCTGTTTTATCACTTAGAGAGAATCAAATCAAAATCAAGTTTATTTGTATAGCGCTTTTAACAATAAACATTGTCGCAAAGCAGCTTTACAGAATTTGAACGACTTAAAACATGAGCTAATTTTATCCCTAAGCTATCCCCAATGAGCAAGCCTGTGGCGACGGTGGCAAGGAAAAACTCCCTCAGACGACATGAGGAAGAAACCTCGAGAGGAACCAGACTCAAAAGGGAACCCATCCTCATTTGGGCAACAACAGACAGCCTGACTATAATATTAACAGTTTTAACAGGTATAACCCTCAACTGTCCTCATGGGGCCGTCCTTCACAGGAGCGGTGCAATAAAACTCCGACCAGACACAGGGCACCAGGATGGATCAAGCAGGTCCGAGGGGCAGAAGAGGCCAGCATCTCAATCCCAGGATCAACATGTAACTCAGAGGGACAGATTGGGGGGGGGGGGGGGGGAAGAGAGAGAGAAAGAAAACACAGGTTGTTAGGTATGCCCTAAAAATGACAAGTATTAAATCTGTGTGGTAGGCTCGCAGAGACGAGAGTCTTTACATCAGGCATAACACACAACAATGGCATGTTAATATGGTAAAAAATATCATGACCTGCTCTGGCTGGATGCTTGATTGGGTGATGGGAGCACACTCCTCAGCAATGATGAGATGCAGATGGGACCCTTAGGGCTGGCCAAGACAATTCAGTTACATTTCACCGGGTCTGGGACATGCGACAGAATGTCTGACGGCCGATTCCCTGCAGGCTACGATAGCCAGTCGAGGTCTCCACCCTCTCCACCAAAAGATTTCCTGTTGACTCCATGTAACTCAGAGGAACAGATTTGGGGTGGGGGGGGAGGGAAAGAAAACACAGGTTGTTAGGTATGCCCAATGTCACCTGAATAAGTAGGAGCAGTATACATATTGCACCGAGTACAAGCAGGGACTCCGGCAACTAACTATGACAGCATAACTAAAAGGAGAGAGCCAGAAGGTAACACAGGCATGAGGGAGCCCCGGGACATAAAGGAGCAAGCCACTACACCGTCAACAAACTCGAGTGAGCAAGCGAGTGGGGACTGACAGCATCCATACATCCCAGTTTACCAAAACACTCTATGTCTGAGGACCCTCCAGATCTACTCCTTTACCTCATAAACACCATTAACAAAAGGCTTGACTAAACAGGTATGTTTTCAGCCTAGACTTAAATGCTGAGACTGTGTCTGATTCCCGAACATTACTTGGAAGGCTGTTCCATAACTGTGGGGCTTTGTAAGAAAAGGCTCTGCCCCCTGATGTAGCCTTCACTATACAAGGTACCAGCAGATAGCCTGCACCTTTTGATCTAAGTAGGCGTGGCGGGTCATAGAGGAGCAGAAGTTCACTCAGGTACTGTGGTGCGAGACCATTTAGTGCTTTAATGGTCAATAGTAGTATTTTATAATCAATACGAAATTTGATTGGGAGCCAATGCAGTGTGGATAAGACAGGTGTGATGTGGTCATATTTTCTAGTTCTAGTAAGGACTCTTGCTGCTGCATTTTGAACTAACTGGAGCTTGTTTATGCACTTATTGGAACATCCAGACAGTAAGGCATTACAATAATCCAACCTGGAGGTAACGAAAGCATGGACTAGTTTTTCTGCATCATGCAATGACATTAAATTTCTTATCTTTGCAATATTTCTGAGATGAAAGAAAGCTATCCGGATGATGTTATCAATGTGAGTTTCGAATGAAAGACTGGGGTCAATAATCACTCCGAGGTCTTTTACTGCTGCACGTGAAGAAACAGAAAGGCCATCCAGAGTCACTGTGTAATCAGAAAACTTACTTCTAGCTGTATGTGGTCCTAGCACAAGTACTTCAGTCTTGTCAGAGTTAGGCAGAAGGAAATTAATAAGCATCCAGTGTCTAATGTCCTTAACACATTCCTCAATTCTATTAAGCTGGTGTCTCTCATCAGGTTTTGCAGAGACATACAACTGTGTGTCATCAGCATAACAGTGGAAACTAATACAATGTTTACGAATAATATCGCCCAGAGGTAACATATATAGAGAAAAAAGCAGTGGACCCAAGACAGAACCTTGTGGAACACCAAACTTTACCTTGGTACATCTAGAAATATCACCATTTATATCAACATACTGATAACGATCAGTTAGATAAGACCTGAGCCAGGAGAGGGCCATTCCCTTAACTACCACAACGTTTTCTAGTCTATCCAGAAGAATGGAATGATCATTGGTATCAAATGCTGAACTAAGGTCAAGCAACACAAGTAGCGAGACACAGCCCTGATCAGACGCCAACAGTAGGTCGTTTACTACTTTAACCAGTGCTGTCTTTGTGCTATGATGAAGTGTAAATCCTGACTGATACATTTCATGGATGTTATTCCTATGTAAATATGAGCATAACTGCTGTGCCACAGCTTTTTCAAGGATCTTGGAGATAAAGGGGAGGTTTGATATTGGCCGATAATTGGACAGCTGACAGGGATCAAGGTCAGGTTTTTTAATCAGGGGTTTGATAACTGCTAGTTTAAAGGATTTGGGTACATAGCCAATCATAAGAGAAGAATTTATTATTTTTAGAAGCGGTTCAATTACTCCAGGCATTATCTGTTTGAATAGATGTGTTGGTAAGGGATCTAGTATGCAAGTTGAGGCTTTTGATGTAGAGATTAATGAAAGTAATTCAGTTTCTTTTAGGGGAGTAAAACATTCTAACTGATGATCTGATACAGTTATATTGTTAACTACAAGGTCACTTTCATTGTCTAACCTTAAATTAGTAGTTTGAATTTTTCGTCGGATATTCTCAATTTTGTCATTAAAAAAATTCATGAAGTCGTTGCTACTACATACTGCAGGTGTGTATGTGTTGATAGTGGACTTATTCCTGGTTAATTTTGCTACAGTATTAAATAGGAATCTAGGATTATTTTTGTTATCTTCTATTAGGGAGGAGAAATATGTTGATCTCGCAGCACTAAGAGCTTTTCTATACTTCAGGAAGCTCTCCTTCCAAGCTAATTTGAACACTACCAATTTTGTTTGACGCCATTTACGTTCCAATTTTCGAGTGGTCTGTTTTAATGTGCGAGTGTCATCATTATACCAGGGTGCTAATTTTTTGTCTCTGACCATTTTCCTTTTTAGAGAAGCTACATTATCTAAAGTATGGCGGAATGTTGACTCTAAGCATTCAGTTGCCTGATCAAGTTCTGCAGGGGCTGACAGTGACCCAATCAAAGTTGACAGCTCTGGGAGATCATTTATAAAGCTCTGTGCAGTAGTTGACGTGAAAGTACGTTTAATACAGTAGCGTGGTGAGGTGCATATATTATTACTCAGACATAGTTTGAATGAGATGAGATAATGATCTGAGATAACTTCAGACTGTGGAAGTATGACTATATTATCTACGTTTAATCTGAATGTTAGTATTAGATCAAGGGTGTGACCACCATTATGGGTCGGTCCTATGACATTCTGCTTAATCCCGACTGAGTCTAAGATGGACACAAACGCTGTTTTTAAAGGGTCTTCTGGGTTATCGAAGTGAATATTAAAATCTCCGACAACTAAAGCTTTGTCTAAGGAAATAACCAGATCTGAGATAAAATCTGCAAATTCAGAAAGAAACTCAGAATATGGCCCCGGGGGCCTGTAAATAATAAGCAATGGAATTAACTGGGTAGACTTATTTTTCGAGGCTACATACATTATATGAGTATGAAGAACTTCAAATGTATTAAATTTATAACCAGGTTTTTGTGTTACACCTAGATAATCGTTATAAATAACCGCGACGCCTCCTCCTCTGCCAGTTAGACGAGGCTGGTGTATATAACTGTATCCAGGAGGACCCGCTTCATTTAATGCTATATATTCATTTGGCTTAATCCATGTTTCTGTTAAACACAGTACATTAAATTGCTGATCAGTAATGAGTTCATTAACCATTAGCGCTTTAGATGTAAGAGATCTAATATTTAATAGCCCCACCTTTAGATCAAAGGTGCTGGCAACAGCTGTACAGTCAGTATGATCTAATTTTATATTGATTAGGTTACTGGAACAAACTCTCTGAATATTTCTACCTTTTTGCTGAGCTCGGGGAACAGACACAGTCTCGATGTAGTGGGCCCTGAGTGACAACTCTGTGCAGCTAGCAGACAGTCGGTTTAGCCTGTTCGTCTGCTCCCTGGCCTTGGCTCTGGATTGTCAGAAATTAACTAGGCCTGTTCTGAGACTATGACCTATGCTGCAGGAAATGAGAGCAGCACCTTCCCGAGTGGGATGGATACCGTCCCGCCCTAACAGGCCAGCAGTGCCCTCAAAATTAGCCCAATTATCTATAAAGCCCACACTGTTTTCAGAGCACCACCTGGACAGCCAGCAGTTCAGCGACCATAACCTGCTGTAAGCTACATCACCACGCCGCATTGGGATGGGGCCAGAGCATACTACAGCATTGGACATTGCCTTCGCTAATTTAAACACCTCTACAAAGTTACTCTTAGTAACCTCAGACTGACAAAGGCATATATCATTAGCTCCTGCATGGATAACTATCTTTGAGAACCTGTGCTTGCCTAGGAACCTAAGATTACCTGCTATGTCCGGCGCCCTGGCTCCCGGTATACACCTGACTAAAGCTGCTGGTGCCCCTAAAGGCTGAGCTAATTTCATGTGCTGTATGATAGAGTCCCCTATAACCAGAGCTCTTTCAGGTTTCTCAGTGGGTGCATCACTAAGGAGAGCAAACCTGTTCGACACGTGACGCGGAGAGGAGTGGTGCTCCCGTGGGCAAGCCTCAGCGGTAGCTTTGGCTCTATGCTTATGCCGCCGAGCCGTCACCCATTCGCCCCGCTGTAAGGGCTCTAATGCCAGAGTTGGGGGATTGCTAACTCCACCTAGGGTGTCCAGACTTTCCCTAACAGAAACTACACTGTTCTCACGCTCACTAACCTGCTCTAAAGCCTGGACACGCGCTTCTAGCACTGTAATCTTCTCCGTCAGAGAGATGACTAATCTGCACTTATCACAAGTAAAGCTATCGCTAGTGACGGAGGAAGAATGACTAAACATCCTGCACTCAGCACACTGAACAGGCTGAAGGTGTGCCATGATGAAAAGATTCACGTACCTTAAATGAAGATCTGTTGATATTAAAGCAGATCAGATGTGGATGGCCTCCGCTTGTGGTCTTTACACAGGAGGAGAGAAAAAGAAAGCTTCCGGTCTCGGTGTTCTTCTGAAAAAAGAAAGAGAAAAAAACGGGAAAGAAAAAAAAACCGGAAAAAGGAAAGCGAAAGTGAAAAGTACAAAAATGAAAGCGACAGTACAATAAAAATGAAGAGGATACTGGAAATTTATTTGTAGAAAAAAGTTAAAAAAGGATTAGTAATTAACGCCGGCACTCGTGGGAAAAAAGGACTCGGCGCGAACAACTCAGGAAGCAGGAAGTGCGTAAACCAGGAAGTCAGAAAAATCATTTATTTAATCATTTATATTATCATTCACTGTTTTATCACTTAGAGAGAAGACCAGCCACAGTTGGTGAAGTCCGGGCCTTGTTGCGCTTTCTTGGTTACTACCAATCCTTTATACAAGATTTTGCCAGAATAGCAAAACCTCTATTTGAACTATTGCAACATCCTAGAGCTGGACCTAAAAGAGCACCTGCAATGAGGTCAGGCAAGCAGAAGCCCAATCAACAGTTGTCTTCTAAGGCTTCAGTGCAGTGGACACAAGGCCATAGTGATATTGTGGCCAAACTGGTAGATATGTTAACTACACCACCTATTCTCGCCTTTCCTGACTTTACCTTGCCTTTCCTCCTGCATGTTGATGCTTCTAATGCTGGTCTCAGAGCAGTTTTGTATCAGTGCCAACAGGGTAAACTTTGTGTAATTGGCTATGGTTCCAGGACACTTATGCCTGCAGAAAGAAATTACCATCTCCATTCAGGAAAGTTGGAGTTTTTAGTTTTAAAATGGGCAATTTGTGACAAGTTTAGAGATTCTCTCTATTATGCCCAGTCTTTTACTGTCTATACAGATAATAATCCACTCACCTATGCCCTTAGTACAGCAAGGCTGAATGCAGTTGGACATCAATGGGTGGGTGAGTTGGCCGATTTCCAGTTTGATATTAAATATCACCCCGGAAAGACAAAGATAGATGCAGACACCTTGTCATGATTCCCTGTTTCCCTTAGTAATATCACAGAATACACTGAAAGTTTGTCACCTGATGTCATCGCTGCTGTATGGCAAGGGAACAAGGCTGCTGGAGAGGAAGAAGTGCCACGGACAGCAGTGTTGCAGCTTTCAGGGACTAATGATAACCTTATTCTGGATGTACCAGTAATTCCACCTCAAGATATAAAGAAAGCCCAGGAGGAAGATCCAGTGATTAGGGAAGTATTGCACTGGAAAACAAGAGCAGGGTGTCTGACTACTGAGGAGAAGAGAAATCTGTCAAGAGATGCCAGGAAATTGCTGTATGAATGGAATCGCTTAAGCCTTGATGGTGGAATACTGTATCAACAAGCAGGGTCACTCCGACAGCTTGTCTTGCCCCATCAGTTTAAATCAGTTGTCCTGAAATATCTACATAATGATATGGGTCATGTGGGAGCCGATAAAGTGATCCAGTTAGTCAGGGAGAGGTTTTATTGGCCCTATATGCAGCGGGAAGTAGAGGACTATGTTATTAGAAGGTGTACAGTGGGGCAAAAAAAGTATTTAGTCAGCCACCAATTGTGCAAGTTCTCCCACTTAAAAAGATGAGAGAGGCCTGTAATTTTCATCATAGGTACACTTCAACTATCAGAGGCAGAATGGGGGGAAAGAATCCAGGAAATCACATTGTAGGATTTTTAATGAATTAATTGGTAAATTCCTTGGTAAAATAAGTATTTGGTCACCTACAAACAAGCAAGGTTTCTGGCTCTCACAGACCTGTAACTTCTTTAAGGGGCTCCTCTGTCCTCCACTCGTTACCTGTATTAATGGCACCTGTTTGAACTCGTTATCAGTATAAAAGACACCTGTCCACAACATGTCAAACAGTCACACTCCAAACTCCACTATGGCCAAGACCAAAGAGCTGTCAAAGGACACCAGAAACAAAATTGTAGACCTGCACCAGGTTGGGAAGACTGAATCTGCAATAGGTAAGCAGCTTGGTGTGAAGAAATCAACTGTGGGAGCAATTATTAGAAAATGGAAGACATACAAGACCACTGATAATCTCCCTCGATCTGGGGCTCCATGCAAGATCTCACCCTGTGGGGTCAAAATGATCACAAGAATGGTGAGCAAAAATCCCAGAACCACACGGGGGGACTTAGTGAATGACCTGCAGAGAGCTGGGACCGAAGTAACAAAGGCTACCATCAGTAACACACTACGCCGCCAGGGACTCAAATCCTGCAGTGCCAGACATGTCCCCCTGCTTAAGCCAGTACATGTCCAGGCCCATCTGAAGTTTGCTAGAGAGCATTTGGATGATCCAGAAGAGGATTGGGAGAATGTCATATGGTCAGATGAAACCAAAATAGAACTTTTTGGTAAAAACTCAACTTGTTGTGTTTGGAGGAGAAAGAATGCTGAGTTGCATCCAAAGAACACCATACCTACTGTGAAGCATGGGGGTGGAAACATCATGCGTTGGGGCTGTTTTTCTGCAAAGGGACCAGGACAACTGATCCGTGTAAAGGAAAGAATGAATGGGGCCATGCATCATGAGATTTTGAGTGAAAACCTCCTTCTATCAGCAAGGGCATTGAAGATGAAAAGTGGCTGGGTCTTTCAGCATGACAATGATCCCAAACACACCGCCCGGGCAACGAAGGAGTGGCTTCGTAAGAAGCATTTCAAGGTCCTGGAGTGGCCTAGCCAGTCTCCAATTCTCAACCCCATAGAAAATCTTTGGAGGGAGTTGAAAGTCCGTGTTGCCCAGCGACAGCCCCAAAACATCACTGCTCTAGAGGAGATCTGCATGGAGGAATGGGCCAAAATACCAGCAACTGTGTGAAAACCTTGTGAAGACTTACAGAAAACGTTTGACCTCTGTCATTGCCAACAAAGGGTATATAACAAAGTATTGAGATGAACTTTTGTTATTGACCAAATACTTATTTTCCACCATAGTTTGCAAATAAATTCTTTAAAAATCAGACAATGTGATTTTCTGGATTTTTTTTCTCATTTTGTCTCTCATAGTTGAGGTATACCTATGATGAAAATTACAGGCCTCTCTCATCTTTTTAAGTGGGAGAACTTGCACAATTGGTGACTGACTAAATACTTTTTTGCCCCACTGTACCTGCATTGCTCAAAAGCACCCTGCTGTTCCAGACAAGGCCCCTATGGGTTCCATCTCACCCACTGCACCCCTTGAACTTGTGGCCATCGATTATCTCCATTTCGAGCCTAGTCATGGCAGGTATGAATACATTCTTGTTCTGATGGACCATTTTACACGATTTGCACAGGCATATCCCAGTAAAGATAAGTCTGGCAAGACGGCTGCAGAAAGGATATTCAATGGCTTTATCCCACGCTTTGGTTTTCCACAGAAACTGCACCATGATCAGGGTAGAGAGTTTGAAAATAAACTGTTTTGTAGATTGCAACAACTGGCTGGGATTTCACACTCTAGAACAACCCCTTACCACCCTCAAGGGAACCCAGTCAAGAGGCTCAACCATACATTATTGCAGATGCTTCGCTTGCTGGCAGAAGAGAAAAAGGCTGGGTGGAAAGACCATCTTCCACATATGGTTCATGCATATAATTGTACCAAACATGAGGGAACAGGATATTCTCCATATTTCCTTGTCTTTGGAAGACAAGTTGTCAGTTGATTTGCTGTTTAACCTGAAGCCAGAGAATGGAGAGGGAACCAGAAATCAGTTTGTGCAAAAATGGGCTGCCAGAATGCAAGAGGCTTATAAAATTGCAGCAGAAAATAGTAAGAAATCCTCCGTTAAAGGAAAGCATTATTATGACAAAGGGGTTGCCACTTCAGCCTGGTGATAGGGTTCTTGTAAGAAACCTCTCAGAGAGGAATGGGCCAGGGAAGTTACGCAGTTATTGGGAAAAAAAAGTATACATATAGTGCTGAGCAGAGTGAGAGATTCTGTAAGTCCAGTGTACAAGGTGCAAGAAGAAAATAGTGGAAAGACAATCCAGATATTACATACGAATCTTCTCTTGCCTGTGAATGATTTGCCTCTTGAGGAAGAACTGGATAAGCAACCTGTGGGGAAGGATAAGCCTGTAAATAGAAAACAGAAGAGTGAGAGGAGGGATGTTGATGTGGATGAGTCTGACACTGAAGATTCAGGGAAGGAAGTGACATACAATTTTCGTTCGAGGTTCCAACCAGTGATGCATTCTGGACCACAGCCAGGTATCCCTCCAATGATCCAACAAAGATCTCCTTCCAACTTGAGGGCTACAGCCAGAGAGTTTAGACCTGCAAGGCAAGGGATAGGGCTGCAACCAGAAGAAGTGTTACCTGATGCAGAACCAGATGTGGGCCAGAGACAAGAACAGGATGTGCCTGAAGGGGAAGTTCCAGTTGAACTGCAAGACAATCTGCAGGACTCCAGGCAGGCACCAATACCAGATGTAGAGGTACTAGGATTGAGGAGATCCTTGCGTACTCCAAAACCTAGAGAAGTGTTAATTTATACTAATCCTGGGCAGCCGATATACCAACAATTGAAGCCTGAGGCCAATGCAGTGATGGTTAATCCTACCTGTGTTCAGAATGAAATGATGTATCCAGTGCTCCCCATACCATTCTATTATCCAAGACCTGTAGTTTGGAGTTATTAGTCCCATTTTAAAGAAATCAGCCTGGATGCCAGGAGGCATCTTCTGAAGTAGGGGAGAGTGTAGAGGGGCTGAGTTGAAGATGACTTATGTTTTAATAGCAATTGTTCATTTTTATTAAGAACAGGAAAAGTAACTAATATTAAAGATTTCATGATTTTAAAAAACAGCATGTTGATATGGTACACTGCATACTTCATGTTATTGGGGAGGTATTGGGCTCCAGACCTGCAGATGGCACTCTGGGAGGGAGGGAAAGGGGCAAGTATATAGCTGGCAGAGAAGAGATTTTGAATGCCAGTGTGCAACATCCTTGAACAACTTGTGCGTTCTCTCTCTTAATTTTTAAGGTACGTTGGCATTGTCTTGAGGTGACGTCGACAAACTACCTTCCGCCTTACTTCCGTGTATACGTTCAAGAGAAGCAGTATGTGCGAGTCAGTGTTTATATAGGCTTAAATTCTGTTACCGAAAGTGTGTTATGTTTACAGTGAAGGACTGTGTGCACTTTATTTTTTTTTACTTAATACAATAAATTAATGGATGCCAACATTTTTGCCAAAATGGTATTTTATTTTCCATTGTTTAGGCAGCTTCAGCATCATACTGTGAGATTCTGTTCAAATTGTTTTTTTTTTTCTTCTATGAAGCCTGAGCCATTTATTTTTCTCATCTCATCTCATTATCTCTAGCCGCTTTATCCTTCTACAGGGTCGCAGGCAAGCTGGAGCCTATCCCAGCTGACTACGGGCGAAAGGCGGGGTACACCCTGGACAAGTCGCCAGGTCATCACAGGGCTGACACATAGACACAGACAACCATTCACACTCACATTCACACCTACGGTCAATTTAGAGTCACCAGTTAACCTAACCTGCATGTCTTTGGACTGTGGGGGAAACCGGAGCACCCGGAGGAAACCCACGCGGACACGGGGAGAACATGCAAACTCCACACAGAAAGGCCCTCGCCGGCCCTGGGGCTCGAACCCAGGACCTTCTTGCTGTGAGGCGACAGCGCTAACCACTACACCACCGTGCCGCCCCATTTATTTTTAGTTTATAATTATTGTTTAATTTAGTCTTCAGGAGAAACTACCTGCACACAGTACTAGTATTAATATTTTATTTTTCTTACATGAAAGCTGAGGCATTTATATTATATTTTAAGGTAATTCATGTTGTGCTGTGAGGTTCTATGCACTTTAACTTTTGAACCAACAGGTGCATTTGGATAAGTAAAGCCTATTTTTTTTCTGCATTTTTGTAGTCCTAGTAATCTTATTGGTAAAGATGTTTTATAGGACCATTTCTCAGTGTCTTTGTTTTTTTAATCAATAGTTTTTCAGTAATAATTTAATATTTAACATATCACTCAATTTTAATCACAAAAAGAGAAAATCGCAAAAATTTCTCGCAACTTTCACTTCCCCCCGCAATGTAATCACAACAAAAACCTAAAAAACACTGCAACTTTCATCGCAATTTTTTGGAAAACCCCCCGCAACATCAGACATTTTAGCCCGCAACAATCACAAAAAAGGCCCGCGAAATCCTGGGGGGACTGATTTTAGTTCTTATTTTCTGTGACTATTATGACTTGTGTTATCTTGTGTGTGAAGTGGGTTTTTAGTGTCTGATTTAATGGATAGTCGGGGAAATGTTTGGTGCCATTATTGGCCATGTGACCTTTTGCTTTGGAGTGTTTAACTTTACTTATACATTTCTAATTCAAGTCAATGTTATACTTGTCACTGTATGCTTTAAGGCAGTATTACTGGATATATGTTGTAAAATGGACCAAAGTCTTTTTGAAGTTTGGTTGCATGTGAACTATGAACTAAATACAATGTATATGTTTAAAAGGTCATGTTTGGAACTTGAAATATTTATTCAATGATTTATGTATTAAGTTATTTTAATATTAATAAATTGGAATGCCAGCGTGCAACATCCTTGAACAACTTGTCTGTTCTCTCTCTTAATTTTTAAGGGAACCTGGGTTACGCCATGCCCCAAGCTCCCCTAGACTTGGAGGCCGGTAATAGTTGTGGTCTAGTGACTACAACCCCGATTCCCAAAAAGTTGAGACAAAGTACAAATTGTAAATAAAAACGGAATGCAATAATTTACAAATCTCAAAAACTGATATTGTATTCACAATAGAACAAAGACAACATATCAAATGTCGAAAGTGAGACATTTTGAAATTTCATGCCAAATATTGGCTCATTTGAAATTTCATGACAGCAACACATCTCAAAAAAGTTGGGACGGGGCAATAAGAGGCTGGAAAAGTTAAAGGTACAAAAAAGGAACAGCTGGAGGACCAAATTGCAACTCATTAGGTCAATTAGCAATAGGTCATAAACATGACTGGGTATAAAAAGAGCATCTTGGAGTGGCAGCGGCTCTCAGAAATAAAGATGGGAAGAGGATCATCAATGCACCTAATTCTGCGCCGACAAATAGTGGAGCAATATCAGAAAGGAGTTCGACAGTGTAAAACTGCAAAGAGTTTGAACATATCATCATCTACAGTGCATAAGATCATCAAAAGATTCAGAGAATCTGGAAGAATCTCTGTGTGTAAGGGTCAAGGCCGGAAAACCATACTGGATGCCCGTGATCTTCGGGCCCTTAGACGGCACTGCATCACATACAGGCATGTTTCTGTATTGGAAATCACAAAATAGGCTCAGGAATACTTCCAGAGAACATTATCTGTGAACACAATTCACCATGCCGTCCGCCGTTGCCAGCTAAAACCCTATAGTTCAAAGAAGAAGCCGTATCTAAACATGATCCAGAAGCGCAGACGTCTTCTCTGGGCCAAGGCTCATTTAAAATGGACTGTGTCAAAGTGGAAAACTGTTCTGTGGTCAGACGAATCAAAATTTGAAGTTCTTTATGGAAATCAGGGACGCCGTGTCATTCGGACTAAAGAGGAGAAGGACGACCCAAGTTGTTATCAGTGCTCAGTTCAGAAGCCTGCATCTCTGATGGTATGGGGTTGCATTCGTGCGTGTGGCATGGGCAGCTTACACATCTGGAAAGACACCATCAATACTGAAAGGCATATCCCGGTTCTAGAGCAACATATGCTCCCATCCAGATGACATCTCTTTCAGGGAAGACCTTGCATTTTCCAACATGACAATGCCAAACCACATACTGCATCAATTACAGCATCATGGTTGCATAGAAGAAGGGTCTGGGTACTGAACTGGCCAGCCTGCAGTTCAGATCTTTCACCCATAGAAAACATTTGGCGCATCATAAAATGGAAGATACGACAAAAAAGACCTAAGACAGTTGAGCAACTAGAATCCTACACTAGATAAGAATGGGTTAACATTCCTATCCCTAAACTTGAGCAACTTGTCTCCTCAGTCCCCAGACGTTTACAGACTGTTTAAAGAGAAAAGGGGATGTCTCACAGTGGTAAACATGGCCTTGTCCTAACTTTTTTGAGATGTGGTGTTGTCATGAAATTTAAAATCACTTAATTTTTCTCTTTAAATGATACATTTTCTCAGTTTAAACATTTGATATGTCATCTATGTTCTATTCTGAATAAAATATGGAATTTTGAAACTTCCACATCATTGCATTCCGTTTTTATTTACAAGTTGTACTTTGTCCCAACTTTTTTGGAATCGGGGTTGTACTTTCCACTACAGTTGTCCACATGGTCATACCTACATGCCATGGCGCGTGCACCAGACTGACTCTCGGGCACACTCCAGACCATGCGCATGCCAAGAGGACTCTGGTGCACGCCATAAATGACTCACACCTGCACAGGATTAAGGTGCAATCAGCACACCAATATAAGGACCAATATGTTTTGCTAACATCTTACAGCCTTACTTCCTGGTTGCATCTCTTGGTTTTCGATCCTTGATTTCCTGTTTCTCATGTTTGTTTCCTGCCTAGCCTTTGATGGTCTGTTTGTGTCTCACTTAACCTATTGTCTGTTTCACCATTTCTCGATTTATGCTTGCCATTTTGGATTGTTTGCCTGTTTTCACTTTTCTTAATAATAAACTATCTTCTGCACTTACATCTGTCTCCCACCCATTCCTGATAGAATACTTCACCCACCTGACACACTAAGCAGCACATCTCTGTGCCACACTGTGCTTTTGGGAGGTCGGTAGGCAATTGCCAAATTGGAACAATGATTTTATCTTGGCCTGAGTAATAACTTATTGACAGGAATTACTATTATACTAACAAGTACATCATTAAAAGATTATAACAACAGCTGGTATTGGTAATTATTAATGCAAACAAACAGGTGGTCTGTTACAATCATCTGTCCACCATGTCCACTTGTCAGCTTGCCGAGATCTGAGTGGCAGTCACTCACCTCATTGTGGTTGTCAATGTGACGGTCCTGGTACGGCTCAAACCAGTAGGGCTCTACATTCTCCCTCTCCAAATTAGATTTAATAAAAGGCAGTAGTACAGAAGAAAGTATTCAGCCTTGATTTAAAATAACTGAAAGATGCAGCAGACACAAAGTACTTTGTGTTTATTAATATGGGAAATACGTTCAGTATAATATGTATTTATTATTTTGAAAACCCACCAGCTGACTGATCTGGCAAGTTTTAATTGTGTGACAGTAATGACATAAATAATGGCAAGGCGGAGTAGTGTGTGAAAGTGTGTCATCCCCCATTTTACCAATGAGTTCACTATATAGTCCTCTATATAGAATTCCCTAGATAGCAAGTAGGGAGTCGTGAATGAGTGAGTGATTTTGGACATAGCTCACAGCTCGTGTTCTGTCATGAGAACATTCGGTCGGCGCACCTTCCAGGCAGGGGTTCACCGATCTACGTCATTTCCAGTTTGGGCCATTCTTGGGGGAAGGGAAGGGAATTCCAGGCATCACTTCATGATGGGAGGTTTAAATGTTTTATTTTGTTGAGTGTTCATCTCCACACTTTGCGATTACATTGAAAATTGATAGTTTGTGTTAAAATCTATAAAATGACACCGAGGAGACCTGTTCGCATCAGTATCACTTTAAACGCCTTGTAAAAGTCCAAAAAAGAAGAAAGCTGCTGAATAATAATCACAATAAACCAAAATGTCCAATATGTATGTGTGTGATTATATATATATATGCACACACACACAGGCCTGGAAAAAATTAAGAGACCACTGCAAAATTATCAGTTTCCCTGGTTTTACTATTAATATGTATGTGCTTGAGGAACATGAGCATTTTTTTTTTATTCCATAAAATACTAGTGTCAGGGTGGCCGAGCATTCTAAGGCACTGCGTTAAGGTCGCAGTTTGACCTATGTGCCCCAGATATGGGATCCTCCCCAAGGTGGTAGATGGTAACTGGGTACCCTGCAGACCCAGGCAGAAGCACAAGGTCTCGAAGGTGACTAGGCCCCTAGATGCATGGCACTCATGGCCCACCAGCGTGTGAATATGCCTTGATGCCTACAAACCTAGTCCCCAGCTATGGGTCAAATACAATGCCAATTCCAAAAAAGTTGGGACGCTGTGTAAAGTATAAATAAAAACAGAATGAGAGAATTTGCAAATCCTGGAAACCCTATATTTTATTGAAAATAGTACAAAGACAACATATCAAATGTTGAAACTGAGAAATTTTATTGTTTTTTGAAAAATATAAGCTCATTTTGAATTTAATGTCAGCAACACATTTCAGAAAAGTTGGGATGGGGCGTGTTTACCATGTTTATCATGTCTACATTTAATAACAATCTGTAAACGTTTGGGAACTGAGGAGACAAACTGCAGTAGTTTTGAAAGAGAAATGTTGTCCCATTCTTGCCTGATATACAATTTCAGTTGCTCAACAGTTCGGGGTCTCATTTGTCATATTTTGCACTTCATAATGCACCAAATGTTTTAAATGGTAGACAGGTCTGGACTGCAGCAGGCCAGTTTAGCACCTGGACTCTTTTTTGCTATGGAGCCATGTAGTTGTAAAATGTACAAAAAGCGGTTTGGTGTTGTCTTGCTGAAAGAAGGAAGGCCTTCCTTGAAAAAGATTTTGTCCGGATGGCAGCATATTGCTCTGAAACATGTTACAGTGCCTTGAAAAAGTATTCATACCCCTTGAACTTTTTCACATTTTTCCACCTTACAACCACGAACTTAAAAGTTTTTTATTGAGATTTTATGTGATAGACCAACACAGAGTAGCACATAATTGTGAAGTGAAATGAAAATGATAAATGGTCTTCAAAATTTTAAACAAATAAAAATCTGAAAAATGTGGTGTGCATTATTATTCAGCCCCCTGTCCTCTGATACCTCTAAATACAATCCAGGGCAATCAATTGCCTTCAGAAGTCATCTAATTAGTTAACAGAGTCCTACTGTGCGTAATTTACTCTCAGCATAAATACGCTTGTTCTGTGAAGGCCTCAGTGGTTTGTTAGAGAACACTGAAGAACAAACAGCATCATAAAGACTAAAGAACTCACCAGACAGGTCAGGGATAAAGTTCTGGAGAAGTTTAAAGCAGGGTTAGGTTATTAAAAAATATCCCAAGCTCTGAAAATCTCAAGAAGCACTGTTCAATCCATCATTCAAAAATGGAAAAAGTATGGCACAACTGCAAACCTACCAAGACATGGCCGTCCACCTAAACTGACAGAGCGAGCAAGGACAGCACTGGTCAGAAAAGCAGCCAAGAGGCCCATGATCACTCTGGAGGAGCTGCAGAAATCCACAGCTCAGGTGGGAGAATCTGTGCACAGGACAACTATAATGCCGCTTTTCCACTACCAACGCGGCTGAGTTGGGCTGAGCCGTGCCGTGCTGAGTCGGGCTGAGTCGAGCTGAGTGGGGCTGTTGGAGTTGCATTTCGACGACAACCGCGCTGAACCGCGCTGGCTGGAAGTGGATGGACACATTGGGTGGAGTTAGCGAAAGTGGGTAGACGTCACGTCATGTCGTTAGGCAGTGCAAACAGTGACATCAGTGACCTTTTAAGCGGTAGTCTCACGACCCGGATAGTAAACAATAAACATGGAGGACATGGAGTCGTTAGTGTTGCTGGTCTTGGTGCTGTGGCTTGTTGTCACCAACAACGCCAACAGATACTGGCAAGAGCGGATAGATGAGGCGAGGCGCATAAGGCTTCAGAAATTCTCGTAATTCGTAATTCTTCTTCTTCCGGGTTTATCGTGTTTACAGATCACAGCGTGCTCGCGGGGCATGTGAGGACACTCCTCCTCACCAATCAGTGCACAGGGGAGTGTCTGCTCACGCCCCTAGCCCCACTCGGCTCGGTTTGGCTCGCTTCAGCCCTACTCCAAAACCGTGCGAGTTTTGGGTGCTAAACAGGGCTGAAGCGAGCTGAGTCGCGCCGCTCTGAGGTAGTCGAAACGCGAGCCGTGTCGGGCTGAAGTGAACTGAAGCGAGCTGAAGTGAGCTGAAAAAGGGTAGTGGAAAAGGACCATAAGTCATACACTCCACAAATCTGGCCTTTTTGGAAGAGTGGCAAGAAGAAAGCCATTGTTGAAAGACAGGCATAAGAAGTCCCGTTTGCAGTTTGCCAGAAGCCATGTAGGGGACACAGCAAACATGTGGAAGAAGGTGCTTTGGTTAGATGAGACTAAAGTTGAACTTTTTGGCCTAAATGCAAAGTGCTATGTGTGGCAGAAAACTAACACTGCTCATCACCCTGCACACACCATCCCCACTGTGAAACATGGTGGTGGCAGCATCATGCTATGGGGATGCTTTTCTTTAGCAGGGACAGGGGAGCTGGTCAGAGTTGATGGGAAGATGGATGGAGCTAAATACAGGGCAATCCTGGAAGAAAACCTGTTGGAGGCTGCAAAAGACTTGAGACTGGGAAGGACATTCACCTTCCAGCAAGACAATGACCCTAAACATACAGCCAGAGCTACAATGGAATGGTTTAGATCAAAGAATATTCATGTGTTAGAATGGCCCAATCAAAGTCCAGACCTAAATCCCAGTGAGCATTTGTGGCAAGACTTGAAAATTGCTGTTCACAGACACTCTCCATCCAATCTGGCTGAGCTTGAGCTATTTTGCAAAGAAGAATGGGCAAAAATTTCAGTGTCTAGATGTGCAAAGCTGGTAGAGACATACCACAAAAGACTTGCAGCTGTAATTGCAGCAAAAGTTGACTCTACAAAGTATTGACGCAGGGGGGCTGAATACTAATGCACATCACATTTTTCAGATTTTTATTTGTTTAAAATTTTGAAGACCATTTATCATTTTCGTTTCACTTCACAATTATGTGCTACTCTGTGTTGGTCTATCACATAAAATCTTAATAAAAAACTTTTAAGTTCGTGAAAAATGTGAAAAAGTTCAAGGGGTATGAATACTTTTTCAAGGCACTGTAATATCATTCAGCATTAATGATGCCTTCCCAGGTGTACAAGCTACCCATGTCATGTGCACTAATGCCCCCTCATACCATCACAGATGCTGGCTCTTGAGCTGTGCATTGATAAGCCAGATGGTCCCTCTCCTCTTTAGCCTGGAGGACATGGTGTCCATGATTTCTAAAAAGAATTTCTGCTTTTGATTCATCAGACCTCAGGACAGTTTTCCACTTTGCCTCAGTCCATCATAAAAGAGCTTGGGCCCAGAGAAGGTGGTGGGGTTTCTGGATATTGTTTATATCTGATTTTAACTTGCATTTGTGGATGCAGTAATGAAGTGTTTTCACAGTTGATTGTTTTCTGAAGTGTTCCTGAGCCCATCCAGTGATTTCCACTACAGGCACATGTCTGCTTTTAATGCAGTGTCTCCTGAGGGCCTGAAGATCACAGGCATCCAATGCCAGTTTTCAGCCTTGTCTCTTGCATACAGATATTTCTCCAGATTCTCTGAATCTTTTAATGATATTATGGACCATAGATGATGTGACCCCCAAATTCTTTGCAGTTTTACATTGAGGAACGTTATTCTTAAATTGTTGCACTGTTTGCCCATGCAGTCTTTCACAGAGCGGTGAACCCTGCCCCATCTTTACTTCTGAGAGACCCTGCCTCTCTGGGATGCTCTTTTTATACCCAATCATCTTACTGACCTGTTGCCAATTAATCAAATTAGCTTTTTTTAGCATTACACAACTTTTTCAGTCTTTTGTTGCCCCAGTCCCAACTTTTCTGAAACGTGTTGCTGACATCAAATTCAAAATGAGCATATATTTTTCAAAAAACAATAAAATTTCTCAGTTTCAATATTTAATATGTTGTCTTTGTACCATTTTCAATGAAATATAGGGTTTCCATGACTGCAAATCTTCACATTCTGTTTTTCTTCATGTTTTGCACAGCGTCCCAACTCTTTTGGAATTGGGGTTGTAGTTCCACTGCCTTGTGGATGGTTTTGGTTTGTCAAAGGCTATGGGAGAGCACCCAGAAGGAAATCCGGGTAGATGAAACTCATTAGCAGGGTAAATGCAATAATCTATGGGAAGGACAACCCAGAGAGAAAACCCGGTCCACAGGAGGGGAGGTTGGGTGCAGCCCTGTCCTGTAAAAAACAAGATGTTACAGAAACCAAAAACACTGACATAGATGAAACCCAGAATAGGCGTACTGCTGAAGTAACCAACATGACACATTTGGGTGAAAGCCGAAGGGGAGCCCAAAAGCCGATAGGTTCCATAGTGGTGCCAAAACTTAATATGTACATAGGATGTTGGAATGTAAGAACAATGGCAGACATATCAAAAGCAGCACAAGTAGCAAATGAAATGAGAAATTATAACAGACATTTTAGGCACAAGTGAGAGTAGATGGAAGGGAATAGGAGAATATAGACTACAGAGTGGAGATACAGTAATATATGTTGGGGACAATGAAAATCAAATAGGTGGGATAGCAATAATGATGAGTGAAAGAGCAAAGAAATTATTGCTCAAGCGGACACCAATTAGCAAAAGAATAATAAAAACTAGATTCTATTCAAAGTACAAAAAGATGACAGCAATACAAGCATATGCACCAATAAATGATGCAGACCCAGATAGCAAATGATGTTATTTCAGTGTTGATATTTGGTCAAGATGGTTGATTTACAGTTATAGTTGAACACTGATGGTGGATCAACCATTAATCAACCAGTGATAAAATAAAAAGTTGAAAAAATGTGTTCGAATCAATGTAATGGTTGAAGGAAACATTTGATCAATGTTGAATATATGTTGATTTTGTTGTCATCATACACTACACCACTGGACGGGAGCCTGGGGTGCACTCTGGGTGAGACCATTTTGTGGGAGGGGGGTTTCCTATATTTCATTGAATTTCATTTATTTAATTTAGAATTTTAATAGAGCACAAGGAACTATGAAGAATAGATTATTATTTATGGTTATGTGCAAATCTTGTGTGTGCAACATGTAAGGAAAAAACGAACAGAAAATTCTACCGTACCGGCCGCTATTTGGAATGGTCCAAATAACCGTCTCTCAGAAGAACTTTCAGAAGAGCTCGAGCTCCGTTGACGATGAGACTTGTGACCATAGACTGTCCGTGCTTGCGACTGAAGAAATTTGCTTCAACAATACTGGCCAGTTCTCCTCTTTGTGGTAGTGTGGTTAAAAATAGTGGTTAAGTGAACATGTGCTTGTACACATGGTACTCTGATGGACAAGAACCCCATCCCACCTCACGCCCAGTGTTCCTGGCATAGGCTCCAGATTCACCACCATACTGAGTAGGATAAAACAGTGACTGAGGATTACTATACAGACTTATTATGACATGTTATGTATTCTCATCTCATTATCTCTAGCTACTTTATCCTTCTACAGGGTTGTAGGCAAGCTGGAGCCTATCCCAGCTGACTATGGGCAAAAGGCAGGGTATCTACACCCTGGACAAGTCGCCAGGTCATCACAGGGCTGACACATAGACACAGACAACCATTCACACTCACATTCACACCTATGGTCAATTTAGAGTCACCAGTTAACCTAACCTGCATGTCTTTGGACTGTGGGGGAAACCAGAGCAAATATTCAAATATTTTCTTAGTCAGGCAGTTATTTGAATTGTACAGTAAGTTTAACTGCTAGTACTGTATTTAGGCAATATTTTATTGTCCAGGTAAAGACTGTATAATCCTTTCTGGTTCATATCATATCTGGTTCATGTCCACAGACAGGCCTTTCCATCATTGTGTACGGTGAAACATCAACATCAACCCAATTTCTCACGGTGGTGCAGTGGTTAGCATGGTCGCCTCACAGCAAGAAGGTTCCAGGTTCGAACCCAGCGGCCGGCGAGGGCCTTTCTGTGTGGAGTTTGCACGTTCTCCCCGTGTCTGTGTGGGTTTCCTCCACAGTCCAAAGATGTGCAGTTAGGTTGATGTGGGGTGGCCTTGGGCTGAGGTGCCCTTGAGCAATTCCCAAATAGCAAAAATCAGTTGAATCAACATTGAAATAGCGTTTGGCAGAAAACATTGAAATAATGTTGAAGTGATATTGAAAGTGTCCCCTTGAATTTGGGTTAAATCAACGTTGAATTTTCAACCCTATCAGCATTGAATCAATAGTGATTCAACCATCATCTAAATAGAAATTTCTATTTAGATGATGGTTGAATCACTATTGATTCAATGCTGATAGGGTTGAAAATTCAATGTTGATTCAACCCAAATTCAAGGGGACACTTTCAATATCATTTCAACATTATTTCAATGTTTTCTGCCAAACGCTATTTCAATGTTGATTCAACTGATTTTTGCTATCTGGGGAGGAAGAAGAGAGAGAAGAATTTTACCATCAACTCCAAGATAGTGTTTCAGCTTGCAATAAACATGATGTGTTAATCATTATAGGCAACTTGAATGCTAAAGTAGGCAATGACAACAGCCACATGCAGGAAGTACTTGGAAAACATGGATGTGGGACAATGAATGAAAATGGTGAAATGCTGTGTAGTTTTTGTAAACTTAATGGATTTATAATTACTAGTTCCATATTTCCTCACAAAGAAATACACAAAGTAACATGGATGGAAGTCCCCTGATGGAAAAACTGCAAATGAGAAAGACCATGTGGATAAGAGTGGATATGAGGTCATCGGTACTAGACACAAGAGTAATGAGAGGAACTGATGTATACAGTGACCACTAATTTTTTAATTTGTAAGAACAAAAATTCGAATAAAATTTTCTAAAAACAAAGGAGCCAAAAACAAAAGAGAAAGCTTTGATCTGAATAAACTTAAGAGCGACAAAGTCAGGAAAAAATACAACCTGGAAGTTGCTCATAAATACTCTAAAAAATATCTTGATTCGCTACAACCTCTGTGCTCATAATGGAAACTAGAAAACAGAAAAAGGAGACAAACCAGCCTGCTAATTCCACCGAAGTGGGCCCACTTGCCTCAGCTCCTTCAGTTATGCTAACAGCGAGCAGCGCAGCTAGCAATGTGGAAACTGTTGGGGGAAACATGATCATGAAAGTTATAACCAACATGAGAGATGAGTTCTCTGCAAACTTTATTGGGGTCCTAACAGCCATACAAGATATTAAACATGACTTCAACGAGTTTTCTAACAGACTTGCGGAGGCTGAACAGTGTATTGGAGACACGAAGGACAACGTTACTACTTTGCAAAAAACAGTTGCTGAGCTCCAGAAGCAGGTAGTTTCTCTCACTGCCAAGACTGAAGACCAGGAAAACCGCAGCCAGTGCAACAACCTTCGCCTCATCAACCTGCCGGAGGGAGCAGAGGGACAAGATGCCACAGCTTTTCTGGAGCTCCTTCCCTTATCCGGTCTTCATCGAACGAGCCCACCGCCTGCAGGGTCGCCAAGCTCACAACATCCCCAGAGCACTAATAATGCGCTTCCTCAACTTTAATGATAAAGAGAGAGTGATCCTGGCAGCCAGGGCCAAAGGAAAAGTGATGTTTAAAGAGCAGGAGGTGAAATTCTTCCAGGATGTTGCCAGGGAGACACATATCAAAAGGAAGCGCTTTGACGAAGTGAAGCAGCAGCTTAAAGCCCTGAACGTCCAGTATGGAATCCTATACCCAGCCCGACTCCGGGTGACACATGCAGGTCGATCCCGGATTTTTGACACCCCAGAGGATGCTGCGACGTTTGTCCGAAGTCTCTCCGATGGCCGGCATGACATATCACCGTCTCCGGTATAGATCCTGAGTGAAGGTGAGGACTACGACTGGCTCATTCAAATCCCTTTTTTCTTTTTCTTTTTACGGATTCAGTAAGGAATAACACCATGACAGGCATGGCTACCGAGGTTGAAGTTAATAGTGGAAATTCTTGGTTTACTTTTTCTTCCTCTCCTTAAAACTTATGGAAATAACAAGACAGCTAGAGGAACCATGTTTTTGTTGAACGTTTTCTTTTCTTTCTTTGAGATTGAGTATTCTCTGTTTTTTCTTTTCGCCATTCGGCGGGATGGCTGATGATGGACATGTGTTTGAGTATCATTATTCTGCTCCTCTCTGTAGGATCAGACCAGCGTTATGTTGTTTTTTCATCTGATTGGGTTAGCAGGGAATGCTGTCAAGTTCTAGATGACAGCAGGGGAGGGATTTTCTCATCCATCATTGGAATTCAATTTAATGTCATAGGGCTATCAGACCTTTTATTGTCCTCACTTCAATCATTTCACACACTTTTTGACTGTTTGTGTTTAGACGACACTCAGTGCGGTACTCACAATCACTGATGATAAATGATGGATGGTGACTCAAGTATAAAGATAACGACTTGGAATGTGAGAGGCTTAGGGAAATTATCCAAATTAAAGCAGGTTATGACGAGGCTTAAACATCTTAAATCAACAGTTATATTTTTACAAGAATCTCATTTTATGTCTAGTGACATGCTAAAGGTAAGGAGGCGTTGGCCGGGCCCAATTTACCTTGCTTCGTTCTCTACTAATGCTAGGGGAGTTATTACATTAATTCACAAGTCTCTCCCTTTTCAAGTTACGAAAACATTACCAGACCCTACTGGAAGATATCTGATTTTGCAAGGTTCACTCTTTAATGAAAATATTACATTGGTGAACTTATATGGACCCAGTGATGACTGCCCCAAATTTTTTGAAAATCTATTTTTACTAGGCGGCACGGTGGTGTAGTGGTTAGCGCTGTCACCTCACAGCAAGAAGGTCCTGGGTTTGAGCCCCGGGGCCGGCGAGGGCCTTTCTGTGCGGAGTTTGCATGTTCTCCCCGTGTCCGCGTGGGTTTCCTCCGGGTGCTCCGGTTTCCCCCACAGTCCAAAGACATGCAGGTTAGGTTAACTGGTGACTCTAAATTGACCGTAGGTGTGAATAGGAGTGTGAATGGTTGTCTGTGTCTATGTGTCAGCCCTGTGATGACCTGGCGACTTGTCCAGGGTGTACCCCGCCTTTCGCCCGTAGTCAGCTGGGATAGGCTCCAGCTTGCCTGCGACCCTGTAGAAGGATAAAGCGGCTAGAGATAATGAGATGAGATGAGATCTATTTCTACTATTAGCCTCACTACCAGGGAAATTACTAATTGGTGGAGATTTTAATTGCACAATTTCTCCCCACCTTGATCTCTCTTCTGGCACTGACACAGCTCATATACAGAGTAGAAAAACGCTGCAGTATTTTATAAAAGAGCTAAATTTATGTGACCCCTGGAGGAGACTGTTTCCTAATAACAGAGAATACTCTTGTTGCGCAAATGTATCCAAAGGGCATTCACGGATTGACGATTTTTTGGTGTCCAATGATCTTTTTCCAAAAATAACAGATTGTGTTTATGACTCCATTGTAATCTCAGATCATGGTCCAGCATCTCTTATTTATAATGACCAAAAACTTGTGCAGGGTGCTCGGAGATGGCGGCTCCACCCTAAATGGCTAAATGAGCCCAGCTTTTTGAAATTTGTGGGAACACAAATAGACTACTTTTTTGACATCAATAAGGATGAGACTTCAGCCTCTATGAGATGGGAGGCATTTAAGGCTTATATTCGTGGTCAAATAATTAGTTACACCAGTTCAATAACCAATAAAACTAATTTAGAAATGCTTACTTTAGATGAGTCAATTAAGCAACTTGAGAGGGAGGGAGACAAGACAAATCCTCATACACAGGAATTAGCTTCCCTCAGGGCCAGATATAATGCACTTTCTGCCTCTAAAGCAGAAAATTGCTTAATAAGATTGAAACAAACATTTTAAGAACAAGGGGAGAAAAGTGGGAAGCTATTAGCTTGGCAAATAAAAAAGTTGGATACAGAAATAGCCATCAATAGTATCAGAATTAGAGGAAGATCAAACTCCCTTTCTCAACCAACTCCCAGTCCCCATCATATCTGAAGACGATAAATCCTGGATGGACCAAACACTTGAAAGTCAGGAAATCTTAGAGGCTATAAATCACATGAAAGGAGGGAAAATGTCAGGTCCGGATGGACTCCCAATTGATATTTATAAATTATTTAAAGATAAATTGATAAGTCCATTGAGGGATATGTATGAAGAATCTTTTCAGAAGGGTACCCTGCCCCCCTCTCTGAGAAACGCACTTATCACCTTGATATTAAAACCAGACAAACCTCCTTCTAAATGTGAATCCTATAGACCTATCTCTCTGTTGAACTCAGATACAAAGATAATTGCTAAAGTTTTGGCGTTAAGGCTAGAGAAATGCCTCCCATCTCTAATGGATATTGATCAGAATGGATTCATAAAAAACCGTCAGGCATATTATAATATTAGAAGAATTTAAAATATAATTCATGAATAAAAGAGATGCAAGATTCATGTATTTTGTCACTGGACGCTGAAAAAGCGTTCGACAGAGTTGAATGGCCATATCTATTTGAAGTACTCTCCTGCTTTGGTTACGGTGTTTACTTTAGGCAATGGATCAAACTTTTATACTCAGGATCATGTGCAGAGAATATGACCAATAATATTATTTCCAAACCATTCAATCTCCATTGTGGGACCAGTCAGGGTTGCCCCTTGTCCCCCCTGCTTTTTATTTTAGCGCTAGAACCCTTTGCCATCTCCATTAGAAATCACCCTATTATTAACGGAATTCAGATTGCAGATGTAGAGCATCGCATAGCTTTATTTGCAGATGATATATTACTTTTTCTGACGAACTTGGAACAGTCTTTCTCAGCCCTTGCTGACGTGATCAATAGGTTTGGGAAGTTCTCAGGATACAAAGTTAACAAAACTAAATCCTCTGTTCTCTTCCTCCATGAGCGGGAAAGACTCCATCCCACAGTCCGGCACCCGTTTATGAACGCGCCTCAAGGATTCAGGTATCTTGGTATCTTTTATTACTCTCAATCTAAACTCATTAATCTCTGCCAATTACGACCCAGTTACAGTGCTCAGCGTAAATGAGTACACCCCCTTTGAAAAGTAACATTTTAAACAAGATCTCAAAGAACACAAACAATTTCCAAAATGTTGACAAGACAAAGTTTAATATAACATCTGTGTTCTGCCCTCTGATAAAAGTTGTGATTTGCCCTTTAATTTATTTCATTAAAAAAGGGGAGTTCATAATTTATGTAATGTTAAATAATATGATTTACAGCTAAAAGGTTTATATTATTTCATGATGTACTCTTACTTTGAAGGCTTGTAAGGGATACGCTATGCATTATGGGATAGAGACTAAGGGGAGGGATGACAACACCTTCACGAGGTCCTCCCCGTCAGTACCAACACAGTTGGGAAGCCAAGTCATCAAGGATTGCGAACTGACAACCGCATAAAGAGGGGAAGCCAAGTCGTCAAGGATTGCGAACTGACAACCGCATAAAGAGGGCAACCTCTTCAATGTCTACCTCTCTTCAACCGAGAAGCTGTGTCCGGCACCCTCAGGCACCGCCATCTTCTCAACAGTTGTAATGTTAAATAATATGATTTACAGCTAAAAGGTTTACATTATTTCATGATGTACTCTTACTTTGAAGGCTTGTAAGGGATACGCTATGCATTATGGGATAGAGACTAAGGGGAGGGATGACGACACCTTCACGAGGTCCTCCCTGTCAGTACCAACACAGTTGGGAAGCCAAGTCGTCAAGGATTGCGAACTGACAACTGCATAAAGAGGGCAACCTCTTCAATGTCTACCTTTCTTCAACCGAGAAGCTGTGTCCGGCACCCTCGGGCACTGCCATCTTCTCAACAGTTTGCCTTTGCAACATGGAATGTACGAGGCTTGACCTCAGCCATGAAGAGACAAACATTTGGAACAGACTGTGAGCATTACAACATTGACATTGCATGTATCCAAGAGACAAAAGTAACCAGTCATTCAGAACAAACTCTCCAAACTGGTCACAAACTGATTCTCATGGAGCAAAAAGAAACAACCCATCACGGGTTGGGGTTTGTGATAGGAACAAGACTCTTGAACAATGTACTTAACTACAGACACATCAGTGACTGCATAGCCACCATGGACCTATCACTTCCACTTAGAAATGGCAAAACCATAAAATGCCGAATCATCAATGTATATGGCCCAACATCAGAGAGAGCTCAAGAAAATTCGTCACTAGTAGATACACTCTACAATGAACTGAGACATGCTATCAAAGTCCCAGCCAGGTGGTCTCTATTTGTATGTGGAGATTTCAATGCTAAACTAGGGAGACTTAGCAAAGCTGACAAAGATGCAGGACTAGACATGTGTATAGGGTCATATGGAATAGGAAAGAGAAATAGCAACAGGGAAGCATTGGCATCCTTCATCAGCGCTAATGGCCTGTTTGCAACAAACACAGCATTCAAGCACCCATCCCGTCACAGAACAACCTGGGTTGGGTACATTGCTGACCACAAGGCAGGAGCAGGTTCCAAAGCCACAAAAGCCATCTTCAACCAAATAGACTTTATACTCTGTAAGTCCAAGAGCAAACTCAAAGACTCCCGAACATATGGAAGCACAGATCTCAACTCAGATCACAAACCAGTGGTCACATGTATTAGGATGGACAAAATTTATCTGGTCCATAAGAAAACACAGTCAGAATAACCAGGTCAAGTACGACCTAGCAAGACTCATCAACAATGTCGAAACACAAGAACAGTATAAGAAAAGCTTGCAAAAGAAAATAGCCAACACAAACATTGAGCAAAATCCCAACAAAGCATTAAACTCCCTGCAAAAATGCATGGACCTGTCAGCTGCCAGCACCCTAGGAGTAAAGGCAACAGAGGCAGGAAACACAGACAACCCTTTGGTAATGGAACTATCAGAGAAGCAAAAAGCACTGAGACTATGCATCTACCAAAAGGGCCACGGCCAAAACAAAAGCAACCTCCATAAAGAACGTAATAACATCCTTAGCAAAATAAACAAACATCTCAAGGAACTTGAGATCGCTAGAGCAGACATCCTGGCAGATGAGATCTCATCCACAGATGAATGCCGAAAGATGTTCAAGGCCGTCCGTGCCCTTAAAGTTGGACTCCCCCAGCCAACGCTATCAGTGCACAACACAGAAGGCCAATTCATTGCTACGGACAGGGGAAAGGCAGAAGCAATCAGAGAGTGGTTCCAGGAACAGTTCACAGACCCAGAAGGTGAACAGCTGGAGCCATTCCAAGGGGAACCCAGACCCCTAGAAGCACCAATCACAGAGCTTGAAGTGAAAAATGCCATAAAGACCCTTAACAACGGACGCTCAGCAGGGCCAGATGGAGTTAGTAATGAACTATATAAATACAGGAGTGATGCCATATCACCAATCATTACATCCATCATCAATTATGCCTTTGAACATCATCATTCAATTGAATCTATTGGTCAAGGAATCTTGATTGCCCTGCCCAAACCCAAAAAAACACCTGGTCCACCCGCGAATCTTCGCCCTATTGTCCTCCTGAACAGCATAAGGAAAATCCTGTCCACTGTTACACTGCACCGCATCAGGGACAAAATTGACAAGTTTACAGGACCTTATCAGAGTGGGTTCAAGAGGGGATGCAGTTGCGCAGATATCGTGTGGGCCCAGAGAATGCTCGTTTCTGTGGTAATGATCAAACATTGGGACTTCTACAAGATGGGATATGTCCCGTGCCTTCGACACCATCAAAAGATCCAAAATCCTGGAAGTGCTAGACCAAGCAGGGTGCAACGAAGATGAACTCCGACTGGTAAGACTTCTACTTGCAGGCACCAAGCTGAAAGTTAGAGTCAACACCATCTACTCAGCAGATTTTGAAACAACTATTGGGTCCCCACAAGGAGACAGTCTGTCCCTAGTGCTGTTCATCTGCTACCTTGCCTCTGCACTGTCATCCATACGGAGAAGTTCTACAAAACCAAACCCTCCAATTTCAGATCTAGGTATGCCACTAGAAATGGAATATGCGGATGACGTGGATTTTGTTGATGAGGAAAAGGACACACTGTAAAGACTCCTTCCAATAGCTGTCAAGAATCTGAAACATTCAAACCTGTTTGTTAACGAGGGTAAGACAGAATTCACCCACATCTACCTAGCGGATACAAAGGAAAAAGGAGAGGACGATGAACCCCTCCGAGGAGTGGAGAGCTGGAGGAAAAGTAAGATCCTTGGATCCCTACTCTGCAGCTCCTCAGACATAGAAGCACGCTGCATCATGGCTAACATCGCCTTTCAATCCTTTTGGAAGCTATGGATCCGTGGATCAAAAATTCCTCTGACAAAAAAGTTGCAAATATATAATGCAACTTGTGTCTCAATAATGCTGTACAACTGCAACAGCTGGGCAGTGTCAAAAACAGCCATGGACAAACTTGATGCCTGTCACTGAAAACATCTGCGTAAAATCACAGGATATCAGTGGCCGCACAAGATCTCCAACAAGGCACTGTACAAGATATGTAATACTATCCCACTGTCAACAAAAGTAACCCAACTCAGGTGGTGCATGTTTGGACATATCCTCCGAATGCCAGCAGACACTTCAGCACAAAAAGCGCTGGACTTTGCCATAGTGGGATGCAGCACGTATAGGGCGAGAAGAGGAAGACACTGTACAAACTTACTAAGTGTCCTGAGGACAGACCTCAAAAACAAAGGGATGGGAAATCTCAGAACTGCAAAGAAACTCAGAGAGCTACAGCAGCTCGCAAGGAAGAAGACACAGTGGAATGAAAGGAAGAAAGACTGATTGCAGCCAGAAGTTGTTTCGACAGCAATACTGAGCTTCAGAATACAGTGGATCATCATCATCATCATAGAGACTAATTGTTGTAAATAAGTAGCTCCGATGAACGTGATGGAGGTTTTCCTTATGTCTTAAACTTCGTCTAGACACCTTCAAAAACAACGGCTGTAAGTTTTGGTTGTTTAGTACCTTAAAGCACAAGGTAAAATGTATTAGATGTATTTTTTGCATAGAGGAAAAGTGTCTTTTGCATATCGGTTTTGATAGTAGGTAACTGACTTTGCTAGCATTAATGCTAATCGAGAAGCATTTTAGCCTATTGTTTTACTGTGTTAGCATGCTAATAGTGTTTCAAGCCTTTTGTCACTACAAAAGGCTTTTTGTAGTGACATCAATAGTTTCTGTTGTTAGCTTAATGGCTAACATTAACATTTAAAGCTACCTATGTTTTGTCATTCAGTAACAGTTTTATGCTATAAGAGAGATTTTCTCTCTCCTTTTGTTTCTGTAACAGTTTTACTCAAAGTCTTTCACCTGCCACACATGGAAACTGTAAATAAAGGAGCAAGGCGCTCGCTTCCTGGCTCGTGAAAACCGAGTTTGGCTGGCTGTTTATCTACGTTAACATACTGGACGTATATAACATGTAGTGGGAACAGTACAGTAAAAAGCCGTACCATCAGAGGGTGAAAGCGAAAATACAAGACACAGCTATGGACTCCAACCATGAAGCCAGCCGAAGAGTCAATATAGCTTCATCAGAAGCTAGCCTCCGCTGTTCAGCCTCTGCAAAGTCTTTGGTCAAGGCTGCATCCAAAGCTAGCTCTCAACGTTCATCTTCTACAAGATCTTCTGTGATTGAAGCAGCAGCCAGAGCTAGAGCCTCAGCGGAAGCTGCGTTTGCTAAGGCAGCCTATGTTAAGAACCAGCAAGAAATTAAGAAGGAATGATCCAGGTTAGATCTAGAAAAATCCATGCTACAAGCAGAAATAGAGGTATTTGAGAGTGAGAAAGAAGCAACAGCCACTCGGGCTAGAGCTGGATCCTAGAAGCAGCTGCAGCCATTGAAAATGATGATATTCACAGTGTGAGAAGCACAATTCCACCCCAAGCGGTCCAACAGAGAACGGAAGAGTATGTGCAAACACAGTTCAACATTCAAAGCTTAGCTCCACCGCACAACGGACTCTTACACCATGGAGAAAATCCCACTTTGAAGACATCACCCATGGTTGCAGGAGAAACATCCACACACAACATCTTCACGCCCTCAGTGGTGAAGCACACACATTCGGCTCATCACACACCTTCTCCAAGCCCACCGGATAACCAGCAAAGACAATACAATCAGCATTCTCCTCATCATGTTACTGTCCCACCAATGATAGACTTTGCCAAGTTCTTCGCACGCACAGAGTTGGTGACTACAGGTCTCTCAAAATTTGATGATACACCAGAAAGCTTCAGAGCATGGCAATCATCATTTCTCAATGCCACACGGGACGTAGGGCTCACATACGGTGAACAGTTGGATCTCCTAGTCAAGTGGCTCGGCAAAGAGCCTTCCGAGCACATCAAGAGAATCCGCGCTGCTTATGCCATCAACCCTCAAGCAGCCCTCGAGCTATTCTGGGACAGACTTGAAGAATGCTACGCTACACCAGAAATTGTGGAACATGCCCTATTCAAGAGACTTGATAATTTTCCTCATCTATCTCCCAGAGACAACACAAAACTAAGAGAACTCAGCGATCTTCTCTTGGAGCTCCTGACAGCAAAAAATGAGGGATATCTTCCAGGTCGGCGGCACGGTGGTGTAGTGCGTAGCACTGTCGCCTCACAGCAAGAAGGTCCTGGGTTTGAGCCCCGGGGCCGGCGAGGGCCTTTCTGTGTGGAGTTTGCATGTTCTCCCCGTGTCCGCGTGGGTTTCCTCCAGGTGCTCCGGTTTCCCCCACAGTCCAAAGACATGCAGGTTAGGTTAACTGGTGACTCTAAATTGACCGTAGGTGTGAATGTGAGTGTGAATGGTTGTCTGTGTCTATGTGCCAGCCCTGTGATGACCTGGCGACTTGTCCAGGGTGTACCCTGCCTTTCGCCCATAGTCAGCTGGGATAGGCTCCAGCTTGCCTGCGACCCTGTAGAAGGATAAAGCGGCTAGAGATAATGAGATGAGATCTTCCAGGTCTCACCTATCTCGATACTCCTCGCGGGATAAAGCCTATAGTCGAGAAGCTGCCTGTAAGTCTACAGGATAAGTGGCTTTTCGCTGGCTCCCTCTATAAAGACGACCACGGAGTGATATTCCCTCCTTTTTCATTCTTCATTGACTTTGTCTATGGCCAGGCTAAAGCAAGAAATGACCCAAGCTTCATCCTGTCAAACAGCAGCCAGTCTCACGACAAAGGTGAGAAAATCTGATTTAGACACAGTGGAAACAAAACTGTATCTGTGTATAAGACAGACTTTACTGTAACCACTGATACAAGTCCCAAAGACACAGATCTTGTTTGATACTGCCCTATCCATAAGAAAACCCACCCTCTGGCAAAATGTAGAGCCTTTAGAATGAAAACATTGTTGGAACGAAGAAACATCTTAAAAAACGCAAACGCTGTTTCAAGTCCTGCTCTCTGAACCATCTGGCTAAGGATTGTCAAGCCACATTGAAATGTAGTGAATGCAAAAGTGAAAGACACTGCAATGCACATTGACACCTCTCAACCACGTTCTCCATCACCTATGCCTGATTCAAATACAGAGTCGCAAGATGGGAATCCAGTTGAGGTGACATCACGGTGCACTGAGGTCTGTGGTGAAGCCAGCAACATACCTCGATCCTGTTCCAAGGTGTGTTTGGTGCGGGTCTTCCCTCGTGGTCAGCCAGAACACTCTGTCAAGATGTACATTATCCTTGACGACCAGAGTAACCATTCACTTGCTTGTTCTGAGTTCTTTCACTTGTTTGGGATTAAAGGCAGTCCGTCACCATATCTGATGAGGACATGTGCCGGTTCAACTGAGATGACTGGAAGGAGGGCAATAGGCTTCCAGATTGAAGCAGTAAATGGAGGTGTATGCTTGGATCTCCTACCTCTCATTGAATGCAATGAAATGATGACCAATGAATCTGAAATATCAACACCAGAGGTCACTCTAGCACATACTCACTTAAAACACCTTGCCCCATACATTCCCAAGCTGGACCCTAATGCTCAGATGATGATCTTATTAGGAAGAGACATGATACGGGTGCACAAAGTGAGACAGCAAGTGAATGGGCCCCATGATGCACCTTTTGCTTAGCGCCTCGACTTAGGCTGGGTAGTTGTGGGTGAAGTTTGCATTGACGATGCTCACAAGCCAAATGTGTGTTCAAGACCCATATTCTTCAGAATGACCGACCAGCCCTCTTTGCTCCTTGTCATAATAGCATTGATGTAAAGGAGAAACCAAGTTACAGTAGGGAGCACAGAAATGGCCTCTTTACACGTACATCAAAGCCTACATCAGCTGAAGATCAGCTCAGGCTCAAGGTGTTTGAACGTACGGAGAATGACAACAAGTGTGCTATGTCCTTTGAGGATGAAACCTTTCTGAAAATAATGGAGACAGAAGTCCAGCAGGATGAAATGAACAATTGGGTGGCCCCCTTGCCATTTCGTTCACCTCATCTCCCACTCCCAAACAACAGGGAGCAAGCATTGTCCCGTCTGAGTTCTTTGAAGCGCACTCTGAGTAAGAACCCTGAGATGCAGCAGCAGTTCACCTCCTTCATGGAAAAGCTGTTCGAGAATAAGCATGCAGAGAGTGCACCGACTGTCAGTGAGAAATGTGAATGCTGGTATCTGCCCTTTTTTGGGGTTTATCACCCCCAGAAGCCAGGGCAAATACGAGTCATGTTCGACTCAAGTGCCCAGCAACACGGTATATCACTCAACACAGTCTTGCTGACAGGTCCCGACCTAAATAATACTCTCCTGGGTGTATTGCTACGGTTTAGGAAGGACCTCGTCGCAGTCAGTGCTGATATCCAGCAAATGTTTTATGGATTCCTAGTGAGACCTGACCACAGAGACTGTTTGAGTTTCCTATGGCATAAAGATAATGACCTGTCCAAGGAAGTACAAGAGTATCGCATGCGTGTGCACGTCTTTGGCAATAGTCCATCCCCAGCGGTTGTGATCTATTGCCTCCGAAGAGCAGCTCAAGAAGAGTCTGCAGTTATAGATCTGCTGAAACATACTTGTGCATCACTTGCAGAGTCAAACCTGAAACTTCACAAAATCGCATCAAACAGTGTCGCTGTGATGCAAGCCTTCGAACCTGAGGAACTGGCTACAGGCATCAGGGACTTGGGTCTTGACAATGAGACTTTGACAACCCAAAGGAGCCTGGGCTTATGCTGGGACATAAAAACAGACATCTTCACCTTCAAAGTAGCTGTTGTCGACAAGCCATACACCCGTTGAGGGGTGCATTCTATCATTAACAGCATCTTTGATCCCTTGGGATTAGCAGCACCAGTGACAGAGGTAGATCATTGTTGCGAGAGCTTTCCATCGGAGTTCAAGACTGGGATGCACCTCTTTCTGATGAGAGAATGAGCCAATGGGAGGCTTGGAAAGCATCACTTCAGGAGCTAAGCAGTCTTTACCTACCTCGCTGCTATGTACCAACATCACTTTCGGCATCCACGTACACTGAGCTATGTGTCTTCTCTGACACCTCAAACTGGGCCATAGGTGCAGTAGCGTACTTACGAGCTGTCACTGAAGAAGGTCACTGTGAAGTTGGATTTGTGCTCGGGAAAGCAAAACTTGCACCACAGCCAGAGCCCACTATTCCTTGCCTTGAGCTGTGTGGAGCTGTTTTGGTGGTCGAGATGGCAGAGTTCATCTTGGATGAAATGGATCACAAACCAAATGTTGTGAGGTTTTACTGTGACAGCCGAGTCGTTCTTGGTTAAATCTGCAATGACTCGAAGCGCTTCTTTGTGTATGTGCATAACTGTGTGCACCGCATTTGCCAGACAACTTCTCCTGAGCAGTGGAACTGTGTCTCTTCGGAGCAAAACCCAGCAGATCTCGCCACCAGATCTAAACCTGCATCGCAGCTCATGGACACTATGTGGTTTAAGGGACCTGACTTTCTTTACAAACCCCCAAAACCTGAAGTGCATGAGAACTTTGGACTTGTACAACCCCGATTCCAAAAAAGTTGGGACAAAGTACAAATTGTAAATAAAAACGGAATGCAATGATGTGGAAGTTTCAAAATTCCATATTTTATTCAGAACAGAACATACATGACATATCAAATTTTTAAACTGAGAAAATGTATCATTTAAAGAAAAAATTAGGTGATTTTAAATTTCATGACAACAACACATCTCAAAAAAGTTGGGACAAGGCCATGTTTACCACTGTGAGACATCCCCTTTTCTCTTTACAACAGTCTGTAAACGTCTGGGGACTGAGGAGACAAGTTGCTCAAGTTTAGGGATAGGAATGTTAACCCATTCTTGTCTAATGTAGGATTCTAGTTGCTCAACTGTCTTAGGTCTTTTTTGTCGTATCTTCCGTTTTATGATGCGCCAAATGTTTTCTATGGGTGAAAGATCTGGACTGCAGGCTGACCAGTTCAGTACCCGGACCCAGCCATGATGCTGTAATTGATGCAGTATGTGGTTTGGCATTGTCATGTTGGAAAATGCAAGGTCTTCCCTGAAAGAGACGTCGTCTGGATGGGAGCATATGTTGCTCTAGAACCTGGATATACCTTTCAGCATTGATGGTGTCTTTCCAGATGTGTAAGCTGCCCATGTCACACGCACAAATGCAACCCCATACCATCAGAGATGCAGGCTTCTGAACTGAGCGCTGATGACAACTTGGGTCGTCCTTCTCCTCTTTAGTCCGAATGGCACGGCGTTCCTGATTTCCATAAAGAACTTCAAATTTTGATTCGTCTGACCACAGAACAGTTTTCCACTTTGCCACAGTCCGTTTTAAATGAGCCTTGGCCCAGAGAAGACGTCTGTGCTTCTGGATCATGTTTAGATATGGCTTCTTCTTTGAACTATAGAGTTTTAGCTGGCAACAGCGGATGGCACGATGAATTGTGTTCACAGATAATGTTCTCTGGAAATATTCCTGAGCCCATTTTGTGATTTCCAATACAGAAGCATGCCTGTATGTGATGCAGTGCCGTCTAAGGGCCCGAAGATCACGGGCACCCAGTATGGTTTTCCGGCCTTGACCCTTACGCACAGAGATTCTTCCAGAGTCTCTGAATCTTTTGATGATATTATGCACTGTATATGATGATATGTTCAAACCCTTTGCAATTTTACACTGTTGAACTCCTTTCTGATATTGCTCCACTATTTGTCAGCGCAGAATTAGGGGGATTGGTGATCCTCTTCCCATCTTTACTTCTGAGAGCCGCTGCCACTCCAAGATGCTCTTTTTATACCCAGTCATGTTAATGACCTATTGCCCATTGACCTAATGAGTTGCAATTTGGTCCTCCAGATGTTCCTTTTTTGTTCCTTTAACTTTTCCAGCCTCTTATTGCCCCTGTCCCAACTTTTTTGAGATGTGTTGCTGTCATGAAATTTCAAATGAGCCAATATTTCGCATGAAATTTCAAAATGTCTCACTTTCGACATTTGATATGTTGTCTATGTTCTATTGTGAATACAATGTCAGTTTTTGAGATTTGTAAATTACTGCATTCCGTATTGGCAGGCCAGGCGTGCTGCAGCTCGGGCAGTTGCGGAGGCAAAAACTCGGAACTGGGAGGAGTTCGGGGAGGCCATGGAGAAGGACTATTGGTCGGCCTCGAAGAAATTCTGGCAAACCGTCCGGCGCCTCAGGAGGGGGAAGCAGTACTCTGCCAACACTGTTTACAGTGCGGGGGAGGAGCTGTTGACCTCGACTGGGGACATTGTCGGGCGGTGGAAGGAATACTTTGAGGATGTCCTCAATCCCACCGTCATGTCTTCCATTGAAGAGACTGAAGCTGATGACTCAGAGGTGGACTCATCCCTTACCCAAGCCGAGGTCACTGAGGTGGTTTGCAAGCTCCTCGGTGGCAAGGCACCGGGGGTGGATGAGATCCGCCCTGAGTATCTCAAGTCTCTGGATGTTGTGGGGCTGTCTTGGTTGACACGCCTCTGCAACATCGCGTGGCGGTCGGGGACAGTGCCTATGGAGTGGCAGACTGGGGTGGTGGTCCCTCTTTTTAAGAAAGGGGACCGGAGAGTGTGCTCCAATTATAGGGGAATCACACTTCTCAGCCTCCCAGGGAAGGTTTACTCCAGGGTACTGGAGAGGAGAATTCGACCGATAGTCGAACCTCGGATCCAGGAGGAACAATGCGGTTTTCATCCTGGTCACGGAACACTTGACCACCCTTCATAGGGTGCTCGAGGGTTCATGGGAGTTTGCCCAACCAGTCCACATGTGCTTTGTGGATCTGGAGAAGGCATTCGACCATGTTCCCCATGGTATTCTGTGGGGGGTGCTTCGGGAGTATGGGGTTCGGGGCCCTTTGCTAAGGGCTGTCCGGTTCCTGTACGGCAGTAAGTCGGCACTCGGTGTTCCCGGTGCATGTTGGACTAAGTTGCAGGGCTGCCCTTTGTCACCGGTTCTGTTCATAATTTTTATGGACAGAATTTCTAGGCGCAGCCAAGGGCCGGAAGGAATCCTGTTTGGGAACCACAGGATTTCATCTCTGCTTTTTGCGGATGATGTTATCCTGTTGGCGTCTTCAAACCAGGACCTTCAGCATCCACTGGGGTGTTTTGCAGTTGAGTGTGAAGCGGCTGGGATGAGAATCAGCACCTCCAAGTCCGAGGCCATGGTTCTCGACCGGAAAAGGGTGGCTTGCCCTCTTCAGGTTGGTGGAGAAGTCCTGCCTCAAGTGGAGGAGTTTAAGTATCTCGGGATCTTGTTCAGGAGTGAGGAAAGGATGGAGCATGAGATTGACAGGTGGATTGGTGCAGCCTCCGCAGTGATGCGGTCACTTTACCGGTCCGTCGTGGTGAAGAAGGAGCTGAGCCAAAAGGCAAAGCTCTCAATTTACCGGTCGATCTACGTTCCGACTCTCACCTATGGCCATGAGCTTTGGGTAATGACCGAAAGAACAAGATCGCGGATACAAGCGGCCGAAATGAGTTTTCTTCGCAGGGTGGCTGGGCACTCCCTTAGAGATAGGGTGAGAAGCACAGTCACTCGGGAGGAGCTCGGAGTAGAGCCGCTGCTCCTCCACATCGAGAGGAACCAGCTGAGGTGGCTCAGGCATCTTTTTTGGATGCCTCCTGGACGCCTCCTGGACGCCTCCCTGGGGAGGTGTTCCAAGCATGTCCCCCCGGGAGGAGGCCCTGGGGAAGACCCAGGACACGCTGGAGGGTCTATGTCTCTCGGCTGGCCTGGGAACGCCTCGGTGTTCTTCCCAAGGAGCTGGCCAAGGTGTCTGGGGAAAGGGAAGTTTGGGCTTCCATGCTTAGACTGCTGCCTCCGCGACCCGGTCCCGGATAAAGCGGAAGAAGACGAGACGAGACATTTTTATTTACAATTTGTACTTTGTCCCAACTTTTTTGGAATCGGGGTTGTAGACCCTGAAGCAGACGTGGAAGTGAAACCACAAGTGACTGCTCTTGCTACACACATTGAAAGCAAGAAACGTACGTCAGAACGTTTCCAGCGCTTTTCAACATGGAATTCTCTACTGCGAGCTGTCTCCTTCTTGATTCACCAAGCACGCTCTCATAGGTCGGCTGGCTCCAGCGACGCAACACAGCACACATGTAAAGGATGGCATCCATGCAGCAGGCCTTACACTCCTGAGGAACTCGCAGCTGCTAAGAGGCTCATCCTCGAGACTGTTCAAAGAGATGCATTTCCTAATGAGTATGGTGCCCTACAGGCAAAGAAGTAAATCCCTAGTTCAAGCTCACTCCTGAACTTGGATCCATACATGAGTGACGGTCTGTTGAGGGTCAGAGGATGTCTCAGCCATGCCTCTCTTGAGTCAGAGATAAAACACCCTATTCTCCTTCCAAAGCAAAACCATGTAACTAAGTTGCTTGCGAGACATTATCACAATGAAGTGAGACATCAGGGAAGGCAGTTTATGGAGGGAGCTATTAGAGCAGCAGGACTGTGGATCGTCGCCGGCAAAAGGCTAATTGGATCTATACTTCATCATTGTGTGACATGCCGCAAGCTCAGAAGGAAGGTAGAAGTCCAAAAAATGGCAGACCTACCCCCAGAATGACTTGACACATCTCCACCCTTCTCTTATGTTGGGTTGGATGTTTTTGGACAGTTGTGACCCGATGCACACAAGGCGGTGTGGCTCAAAGTAAAAGGTGGGCCATTATGTTCACTTGTATGAGTACCAGAGGTTTACATATTGAAATCATTGAGTCTCTGGATGCCAGCAGCTGCATAAATGCATTGTGAAGATTCTTTGCAGCTAGAGGCCCAGCAAAGCAGCTCCGGTCAGACAGGGGCACCAACTTCCTTGCTGCCAGTTCAGAACAAGGCATGAGATCGCCTGATGAAAAGCAGTCTAACATCTTGAAGTATCTCCATAGCAAGGGCTGCACATGGGAGTTTAACCCACCTCATGCCTCTCACATGGGAGGAGTATGGGAGAGGATGATAGGTGTAACATGCAGAATCTTTGACTCCATGTTTTTGCAGAACAAACACACTCATCTGACACATGATGTACTTTGTACATTGATGGCAGAGGTATCTGCAATAATCAACGCCAGACCCTTGGCCCCAATCTCATCGGACCCCTCCTCACCGTTCCTGCTTTCCCCAGCTATGCTCTTGACTCAGAAACCAGGCTTGCCTGCTCCACCAGGAAACTTTACTGGAAAAGACCTCTTGAAATGCCAGTGGAGACGAGTACAAGCACTCACTAATGAATTCTGGAGCCGCTGGAGAAACAAATACATCAGCACCCTTCACTCAAGACGCAAATGGCACAGGACACGTCGCAACCTACAACCCAGGGACGGTGTGCTGTTGAAACAGGGCCAAGCACCAAGGAACGAATGGCTGATGGCTCTGGTCACGTCCACTTTTCCAAGTAGGGATGGGAAGGTTCGCAAGGTTGAAGTGAGGACATCTTTTCAGGGCACCATTAAAACTTACCTGAGGTTCATCTCTGATGTCATCATTCTTTTGGAGACTGATTGAGAAAAGACTGAGGATAAATGTATGGACAGTGGCATTAGTTAATGCCAGACGGGGAGTGTTCTGCCCTCTGATAAAAGTTGTGATTTGCCCTTAAATTTATTTCATTAAAAAAGGGGAGTTCATAATTTATGTAATGTTAAATAATATGATTTACAGCTAAAAGGGTTACATTATTTCATGTTGTATTCTTACTTTGAAGGCTTGTAAGGGATACGCTATGCATTATGGGATAGAGACTAATTGTTGTAAATAAGTAGCTTCGATGAACATGATGGAGGTTTTCCTTATGTCTTAAACTTCGTCTAGACACCTTTGAAAGCAACGGCTGTAAGTTTTGATTGTTTAGTACCTTAAAGCACAAGGTTAAGTGTGTTAGATGTATTTTTTGCATAGAGGAAAAGTTCGTTTTTTGCATATCAGTTTTGATAGTAGCTAATTGACTTTGCTAGCATTAATGCTAATCGAGAAGCATTTTAGCCTATTGTTTCACTGTGTTAGCATGCTAATAGTGTTTCAAGCCCTTTGTCACTACATTAGCACATCAATTATGTTTACCCTTCATATTTGCGTGAGTATCTGTTGTTACCTTAATGGCTAACATTAGCATTTAAAGCTACCTATGTTTTGTCATTCATCTCATCTCATTATCTCTAGCTGCTTTATCCTGTTCTACAGGGTCGCAGGCAAGCTGGAGCCTATCCCAGCTGACTACGGACGAAAGGCGGGGTACACCCTGGACAAGTCGCCAGGTCATCACAGGGCGTTTTGTCATTCAGTAACAGTTTTATGCTATAAGAGAGATTTTCTCTCTCCTTTTGTTTCTGTAACAGTTTTACGCAAAGTCTTTCACCTGTCACACATGGAAACTGTAAATAAAGGAGCAAGGCGCTCACTTCCTGGCTCGTGAAAACCGAGTTTGGCTGGCTGTTTATCTACATTAACATACTGGACGTATATAACACATAGTGGGAACAGTACAATCTGTTTAACTTATAACAGGAAAAAGTAAAGTTAATAATATAAACTTAGATTACACATTTTTCAGTTTTATTCAAATTAGGGTGGTGCAAAAATGAGTACACCCCACAACAAAAACTACTACATCTAGTACTTTGTATGGCCTCCATGATTTTTAATGACAGCACCAAGTCTTCTAGGCATGGAATGAACAAGTTGGTGACATTTTGCAACATCAATCTTTTACCATTCTTCAACAATGACCTCTTTTAGGCTATATCCACACGACAACGGCAACGAGATTTTATTTAAAAAAATATCGCGTCCACATGGGCAACGAATCAGTAAAATATCAGGTACATATGGCAATGCGACGCTTGCTGAAAACGATGCAATACACATGCCAGACAATTTTATCAGATTCACCTGAATCTGTTGCCGTGTGGACAGGGCCTCAGTGACTGGATGCTGGATGGAGAGTGATGCTCAACTTGTCTTTTCAGAATTCCCCAAAGAAAATAATTTCTTTACACCACAAAGGTGAAGGCTACAAGAAGATCAGCAAAGCTTTACTTATCAGTCAGAATACTGTAGCAAAAGTGGTACAAAAATTTAAGAAAGATGGAACTGCAACCATCTCACAGAGACGTCCAGGTCATCCATGGAAGTTAACACCTTGACAGGAGCGTCTTCTGATAAGAAGGGTTGAAGAAAATCGGCATGCAAGTTCACTGCAGTTATCTAAAGAAATAGAAAGCCAAACTGGGGTGACTATTTCCCATGACACAATACAGTATACACTGCAGAGGAATGGCATACATGGATGCCGTCCATGAAAGAAGCCTCTCCTAAAGCCCAGGCACAAAAAAGCCCACCTAGAATTTGCCAGGGCCCATGCTGACAAAGATGAAGACTACTGTGACTGTATACTCTGGAGTGATGAGACCAAGATAAATGTTTTTGGAACTGATGGCTTCAAAAATGTATGGCATTGCAAAGGTGAGGAATACAAAGAAAAATGCATGGTGCCGACAGTGAAACATGGTGGTGGCAGTGTCCTCATATGGGGCTGCATGAGTGCTGCTGGTGTCGGGGAGCTGCATTTCATTGATGGCATCATGAATTCACAGATGTATTGCTCTATACTGAAAGAGAAGATGTTACCATCACTCCGTGCCCTTGGTCGTCGTGCACTTTTCCAACACAACTAAACACATTTCTGAAGAACAGGGTGAAAGTGATTCGGTGGCCAAGTATGTCTCCTGATCTGAACCCAATCGAACACCTATGGGGAATTCTGAAGAGACAAGTTGAGCATCACTCTCCATCCAGCATCCAGTCACTAAAAGAGGTCATTGTTGAAGAATGGAAAAAGATTGATGTTGCAAAATGTCACCAACTTGTTCATTCCATGCCTAGAAGACTTGGTGCTGTCATTAAAAATCATGGAGGCCATACAAAGTACTAGATGTAGTAGTTTTTGTTGTGGGGTGTACTCACTTCTGCACCACCCTAATTTGAGTAAAACTGAAAAATGTGTAATCTAAGTTTATATTATTAACCTTACTTTCACGTTATAAATTAAACAGATGTTATATTAAACTTTGTCTTGTCTTGTGTTCATTGAGATATTGTTTAAAACAGGGTGTTTCAAAGTGTGGGGCGCGCCTCCCCTAGGGGGCACCAGAGTTCTTCAGGGGGGGCGCAACGTGAGGAAAAATAAATCAGAATAAGTTACTATTGCGGACATTTAGCGAACTTCAGCTAGCCTCTGCCAGAGACAAAATGGATTGATTTTTAGTACCTAAAGCTACAGTGAGTGAGGAGACAGAGTCTGGGCCAAGCAAAAAAAGAAGGAAGTATGACCACGATTATTTAAAGTTTGGATTTTCGTGGCCTGGATCTGAAGATGCTCCACTGCCACAGTGTGTTGTCTGCCAAGAGGTGCTAGCTAACGATGCTATGAGATGTTTTAAATGTGTAAAAAGAGGTTTTAAAAAGCACAGATGTTTAAAATGTGTAAAAAAATGTTTTAAAAAGCACAGATGTTTAAAATGTGTAAAAAAAAGAGGTTTTAAAAAAGCACAGATGTTTAAAATGTGTAAAAAAGGATGTTTTAAAAAGCAGATGTTTAAAATGTGTAAAAAAGAGGTTTTAAAAAAGCACAGATGTTTAAAATGTGTAAAAAAAAGATGTTTTAAAAAGCACAGATGTTTAAAATGTGTAAAAAAAAGAGGTTTTAAAAAGCACAGATGTTTAAAATGTGTAAAAAATGATGTTTTAAAAAGCACAAATGTTTAAAATGTGTTAAAAAAGAGGTTTTAAAAAAGCTCATATGTTTAAAATGTGTCAAAGAAAAAAGTGTACAACAACCTTTTTTTTTAAAAATACGAATGGAACATTAAGTATAGCAACATCAAAAATTGTAAGGGGGGGGGGGCTGTTGTTTATTTGCTCTCTGAGGGGGGGCTGACTCTCCCACACTTTGAACACCCCTGGTTTAAAATGTTACTTTTCAAAGGGGGTGTACTCATTTACGCTGAGCACTGTATTTCAAAAGTCAAGGAATCTCTCAGCAGATGGATCTCACTTCCCTTGTCTGAGATTGGATGTATAAATGCTTTCAAGACGAATGTCCTCCCCAAATTTCTTTATCTGTTCCAGTCAATCCCACTCCCGCCTCCTCCTAAATTCTTCCAAGATATGAAAACAACTCTTCCAAAGTTAATTTGGAAAAATAGGTGCCCGAGCCTCCAACTTGCACTACTATACCTTCCATTTGACAGAGGAGGCCTAAAGGTACCAAACCTAGTATAGTACTACTGGGCAGCCCAGCTTAGAGCTGCCCATTTATGGTTCTCATCACATCCAGACTTACCTTGGGTAAAAATGGAAGCATTGTCCACAAGAGGGCTAGCGTTAGATTCATATTTATATTCTGACTCTCTTAAGAACTTGAAGAAAAATACACTAAATCCATTTGTTAGAAACACCTTGATGATATGGCATGAAGCTCATAATGCTGTAGGTGATAATCCACCTTTGTCCTGCCTTGCACCTATCTTGGGAAACACTGAGTTCAAACCTGGCATGAAATACTTAGGATTCAAACAATGATCACACAAAGGGATTAGAAGGATCATAGACCTCTATAATGGTGATACACTGATGTCCTTTAACGAAATCAAAGATAGATTCAACATTCCACAGTCTCACTTTTTTAAATACCTACAGCTATGAAGTTTTATCCACTCTAAGTTAAATCACTCATCTAACGGTCCCCCTTTAACAGTATTAGAATGGTTTGCAACCCAGCGTCAGTGAAGCAAAGGTCAGATCTCTACACTTTACAATATATTCTCAACTCATTCTAAAGACTCATCTGACTCAAAGAGGTGGTTATGGAGTGAGGACTTACCGGTACAGGAATGTGTGCTGGACAGTGAGTGGAGTCAAATATGCTCAAAGGCCCAGAGCCTCTCTATTAACTCTAGACTCAAATTAATACAATATAATTGGATAATGAGGACCTACATTACCCCAGTAAAGCTGAACAAATTTAACCCAGACATTCCAGACACTTGTGTGAAATGTCAAACTCATAAAGGCACCCTCTTCCATTGCATCTGGGAATGTGAGAAGATGCAAAAAATTTTGGAAGGAAGTAATACATATAATTTCCCAAAAAAATTCAAAACCCATTCCTGTCTCCCCTAAATTCTGTATCTTAGGCCTCTATCCTGAAAATCTTTCCTTAAAATATATGTAAATATAAAAAATATAAAATATGTCTTGTCCCCCTATTAGTCATTGGCTTAAAGAATTATCATTGTGTCTGGCTTTAGAGAAGCTAACTTATAGTATTAAACTTTGTGAATTCTATGAAATCTGGGGGCTTTTCTTGCATTTTCTTGAAAGCGCAGATCTGCACTGTGCCCTTAACCCTTGAATGTTATTGCTCTACACTGGCTCTGTAATCGTCTGGGTGCTGTCGCTCTGTTGTCTGTGCATTTTTTTTTTAGTGGCGTTGCACTGTTTGAGTTTATGGCTCTATGTATTCTTACATTTTCTTATTTTCCATTTGTTTATTTATTTTTCCTGTTTCTTTCTTTCTGTGGACCTTGATGGATGAGATGCTTGATGGGTGGGGTTGTTGAAGTTCGTGTTGTATGTTAATGTACACTCTGTATAGCTAACTCAAAATGTCAATAAACATATGTTTAAAAAAAGAGATATACAAGGAGGCAGCAAAGCATGTATTGGGAAAGACAAAAAATGCTCAGTAAGCCATGGATAACCAACGAAACATGGAAAAAGGTAGAAGAGAGAAAGGAGATCAAGATGAAAATAGAGGGTGCAAAATCGGAAAGACTAAAAGAGAGACTGAATGAAGAGTTCAATCAGAAAAATAAAGATGTAAAGAAAAGCACATGTGAGGATAGAAGGAATTGGTACAACAAAATGGCAGAAAATGCAGAAAAGGCAGCAGAGAATGGGAGGAGCAAAGAACTATATAACATCACAAAGCTTATATCTGGTGAAAGAAAGAGGCAACATACTTGAGTGAAAGGAAAAGATGGAAAGCTAAAAACAGAAAAAAATAATAGATTAAAGAGATGGGTAGAACACTTCACTAGAGTGTTAAATAGGGAAGACCCACTACATCCAATAACAGATGATGATATTGACAAAGTGCAAGAGATAGAAGAGATTGAATTGGGTGAGTGGACAGTATCAGAGGTGAAAACTGCTTTGAAAAGGACACAAAATGGTCAATCTACAGGGATACACAGTATAACGCCAGAACTTGTAAAGGCTGACATAGATGGAACAGCAAGAAAATTGACAGGAATATTTAATAGGTTTTGGGAAGAAGAGAAATGGCCATCAGATTGGAAAAAAGGAATTATTTCTTTAAAAAGGTGACATGACTTATTGTAACAAATGGAGAGGAGTGATGCTTCTACCTGTTATCAGTAAAGCATTTTGCAGGATGCTAATTGAACGATTAAAGAAAGGAGTGGACAAAAAAATTAAGGAAGGAACAAGCAAGATTTAGACCAAACAGGAATAACTGAACAGATATTTATACTGAGAAACATCCTAGAACAAACAAATGAATGGAGATCAGCACTATACATACATTTTCATAGATTTTGAGAAAGCATTTGATTCAGTACACCATCAGAGTTTATGGAAATAATGAAGAGCTTTGGTATACCAGAGAAAATTATCAGAACTATAAGGGATATATATACAATGGATTTAAATGTACAGTTATTGATGAAGGCAAACCATCTGAATGGTTTGAAATAAAGTCAGGAGTGAAGCAAGGATGTGTTATTTCAGGATTTCTCTTCCTTCTGGTCATAGATTGGATTATGCAAACAGCAGCAGCAGACAAAGCCAGAGGGATCAGATGGGATTTTAACACCATTCTACAAGATCTTGACTTTGCAGATGACATAGTGCTGTTATCATCCAAATTTAGTGATCTTGATGAAAAAACTCAGAAACTTACTGCGAGATTTGGGATGAAAATCAATCCTAAAAAGTGCAAGACCCAAGAGCCCACCAAACAAAGAGTAAAAAGCAGATCAGTCAGTGTGTTTACATGCACATAGAGAAAATCGAATTTCTGCCATAGCTCGACTGAAATCGAAGTTCTAAATGCCATGGATACACCTTAGCTCGGCTGAAATCGAAACGAACTGGATTTCTCGTAATCGAGCTACGCGACCTAGATTATGCGATTGTAGCCAAGCTACTTAGTGCATGTAACCCTATCGAGCTACGTAGTCGAGCTAGTTACTTCCCTTCCGGAAGTGACGAGTGACGAGACCACAAGCGGGAAACACAACAGCCTCGGTTGGCATGACAACAGTAGTAGTAGTGAGCAGCAGAAGCGGTCAGGAGGAACAAGGAGACAAAAAACAATTGAACTTTTTGTGTGTTTATTAAGACATAAGTTAAATTGTAAGCAAAAAATGGACTTTAGAAAAATATACAATTGTGCAAAATAAGTTGTCTTACAAAACAGTGGTCTGCGCAGGACAGTTTGTAGCTAACAGGTGGCAATGACATGTGGTGTGAATGTAAAGTGGAAATCACTCCTCTTCTTCATGATGACAACCGGAAGTGTACCAACACGATGGGGTGTGTAGCGCCACCTGTGGCTTGGGTGCACAATGTACCTCACACAATAGCTCGATTTCCTTGTGTACATGTAGGATTGGATTTCTCTGGCACCCCTGCTGGGACCCTTAGCTCGATTACCGACAGTAGCTCGATTTGGATGTGCATGTAAACGCACTGACTGTCAACAACGTAAAAGTGGAGGACATGGACAAATTTATATATCTTGGAGCAGTGACAAAGAAGGAGGAGGTACCGTAGTAGTGATATACGGCAAAAGGCAAGAGGGGCATTCCATCACTTAAGAAATGTATGGACAGCAAGAAGGATTGGAAGAGAAACAAAAATACATCTTTATAAAGCATTAGTAAGACCTGTATTGCTATATGGATGTGAAACATGGAAGATCACTAAAGCTGAAGAAAAGAAACTCAACACATTGCAACATCAGTGCCTAAGAAAGTTACTCAAAATTAGATGGCAAAATGAAACATCAAACAAGAAAATAAATGAAACTATAAAAACAAGAAACATCAGCTGTGAGATAAAGAGAAGAAGGTGGACATGGCTAGGACACATTTTGAGACACGAGAAAGAACAGTGTTGTTGCACTTGGATGGGCTCTGGAAGGGAAGAGAGCTAGAGGCAGGCCCAAAATGACATGGGGAAGAACAATGAACAGACAGTGAAACATCAAACAAGAAAATAAATGAAACTGCAAAAACAAGAACTCGGCAAGGATGGCCGAGTTGGAATGTGGCCAGGATTGCAGCACAAGACAGAAGGGGTTGGTCAGCCAGCGTGAAGGCCTTATGCGACTTATGGCGTGGAGAGACTTAAGCACCATCAAATACTGACAACATTTCCCCAAATTCCACATAAAAATATTGTCACTTTGAGCATTTAATTGCAGAAAATGACAACTGGTCAAAATAACAAAAAAAAAAAATGTAAATCACTGCTATCGTTTTGCATTTTCTGTACTGCCCTAACATTTTTCTGATTTGGGGTTATTGAAATAATAACTGTTATATAATATGTTATTGACAAAACTGGACCATGACTCATCTATCTTATGGTTTTGCAGGTGTGATTGATGGGAAGGAGGGGAGAACATGTGAAAAGACAGAACCAGTTTGGGAAGCCTGATGGGTAAGCAAAAAAAGACAGCAAGACAGGAAAAAAAAGAAAGAAACTGAATGTTCACCTCAATGATTGTGTATTCCTGATGTCTTTTTATGTCTTTTAAAAGGTGACCGCAACATTTCATTAACCCTGGTTTATATTCATACAATATGTATGGATATGAGAAATGGCTATGTACTCTTTGTTACATACTTTTGCCTATGTCTAATTTTTCAGTAGTATGGATAAAAGCTTTCAATCAAATGACATAAGGCCCTTTAAGCAATAACAAGTATAAATGTCATGAACACTTTTTTGCAGTATCTCGTGAAAACTGTTACATAAACCTCACCGCCATGTTTGGTTCAATGAGACGGTATTGGAGTTCTTTGGCTTTGTCCCATTGTCCTGAAGTGCACAGCTGTGCTAGCTCACACACCTGTTGACCCAAAACATTTGCTAAAGCACAAACACCCCCAACAGCACCTTCAAAAGAAAGAAAGAAAGACAGTTAAAGTCAGTCCACAATTAGTAATTCATTCATTGTCTTTACCCCTTATCCATTGAGGGCTACGGCCAGGTGAACTGGAGCCAATCGCAGCTGACATTGGGAGAGAGGGGGGATAAACTGGTGACCTGTCCAGGGTGTATTATGGGGCTAACACAGAGACAAAGACAGCCATTCACACTCACATTCACACCTATGGGCCGGTTGACCTAATCTGTAGACTTTGGGAGGAAACCAGAACACCTGGAGTAAACCCAGGGATAACATGAAACCACACAAAAAGGCCCTGGGAGATTTGAACCCTGATTCTGCTTTGCTGTGAGGTGACAGTGCAAACCAATGCACCACCGTGCAGTCCAATTAGTAATTACTTAATCAAAACAGATTATATATTAAAAAAAAATCCCCACTTTCCCCTCCTTCAGGCCGTCTTTTTTTTCCCCCTCAAGCTCAGGTCTTCTACCAGAGGCCTGGGAGTTTGAGGGTCCTGCGCAGTATCTTAGCTGTTCCTAGGACTGCGCTTTTCTGGACAAAGATCTCAGATGTTGTCCTTGGGATCTGTTGGAGCCACTCTCCCAGTTTGGGGGTCACTGCACCGAGGGCTCCCATCACCACGGGGACCACTGTTGTCTTCATCCTCCACATGTTTTCTAGCTCTTCTTTCAGCCCTTGATCCTTCTCAAGCTTCTCAAGTTCCTTTTTCCTGAAGTTATTGTCACTTGGCTTTGCCACATCTATCACCATGGCCTTGTTCTCCTGGTTGTCCACCACTACCATGTCCAGTTAGTTAGCCATTGCCAATTTGTCCATCTGTATCCGGAAGTCCCACAGGATCTTAGCTTGGTCATTCTCAACCACCTTTGCAGGTGTGTCCCACTTTGACCTTGGGACTTTCAGTCCATACTCTGCACAGATGTTTCTGTACACTATGCCAGCCACGTGAGTTATGGCATTCCATAGCAGGAGTCCCCGCTTCCTGCTAGCATCTTACACCCTGCTGTTATGTGCTGGATTGTCTTGGGGGCATCTGTGCACAGTCTGCACCTGGGGTCTTGCCTCATGTGGTAGATTCCGGCCTCTATCGATCTTGTGCTTAGGGCCTGTTCCTGTGTAGCTATGATTAGTGCCTCTGTGCTGTCTTCCAGTCCAGCTTTATCCAGCCACTGGTAGGATTTTTCAATATCAGCCACTTCTATCTGCTGGTGGTATATCTCGTGCAGTGGTTTGTCTTTCCACGATGGTTCCTCTTGTACTTCCTTCTTGGGTTTCTGCTGCTTGAGGAATTCACTAAGCACTCGGGGCCATCTCATGGATCTTTGTTGTTTCATCCTAGATCATGGCTCTGACACTCAATAGTCCTTGGCCTCCTTCATTCCTCTTAGCATACAGGCTCAAGATGCTGGACTTTGGGTGAAACCCTCTGTGCATTGTCTGGAGTTTTCTTGTCCTGATGTCAGTGGCCTCTATCTCCTCCTTTAGCCAGCTTATTATGCCAGCAGGTTATCTGATGACCAGCAGGGCACAGGTGTTGATGGCCCAGACCTTGTTCTTCCCATTCAGCTGACCTCTCAGAACTTGCCTTACCCTCCATAAGTATTTGGCTGTTGTTGCTTTCCTAGCGGCCTCTTCATGGTTGCCATTTACCAGCGGGATTCCAAGGTACTTGTAAACCATATCTCCTATTATGCCATCTGGTAGCACCACCCCCTCAGTTCTGACTGCTTTCCCTCTCCTCGTTACCATCTGGGCACACTTATCTACACCAAATGACATTCTAGTGTCATTGCTGTAGATCCTGGTGGTGTGGATCAGTGAGTCGATGTCTTGCTCAGACCTGGCATACAGCTTGATGTCATCCATGTAGAGGAGGTGGTTGATGGTTGCTCCATTTTGAAGCCTGTATCCATAGCCACTCTTGGAGATGATCTGGCTGAGGGGGTTCAGACCTATGCAGGCAGAACAGCAGCGAGGACATGGCATGTTCTTGGTATATGCCACACTTGATGGTGACCTGTGACTCTGGTGCAGAAGGTCATGGGTTTGTGCCCTGGTTGAGGCAACTCTAGTGAGGGTCTGTAGGCAAGGCCCTTAATGCTACCTGCCTACGTCATCAATGAGAGACAGAAAAACAAGAGTCATGCAAGCTTGGATGTCACCTAGTCTAACAATGTCCACATCGGGTGTTGAGGAATGAAGGCAACCGGATGAGAAATGGGCTACTGGAACAAGAGCAAGACACTCATGGACAAGAGCTGAAAACACTGTCTTCCTTGTGTCTTCATGTGTTTTCCTCAAGCCCAGGTCTTCAACCAGAGGCCTGAAGGTTTGATTGTTCTGCACATTATCTTAGCTTTTCCTATGACTGCAACCTCTGGACAGAGACCTCAGATGTTGAATCTGCTGGAGCCACTCTCCCAGTTTGGGGGTCACAGCCCTTCATGCTCCTCTCACCACTGGGACCACTGTGGACTTTACTTTCAACATCTGAACCAGTTGTTCTTTCAGTCCCTGATACTTCTCGAACTTCCTGTGCTCTCTCTGTTACTGTAAGCTGTGACTGCCACATTTATCACAACTACTTTCTTCTGCTCCTTGTCTACCAAAATTATGTCTGGTTGGTTAGCCAGCACCTGCTTGTCAGTCTGGAACATGAAGTCCCACAGGATCTTAGCTCTGTTGTTCTCAACCACTTTTGGTGGTATGTCTCATTAGGACTTGGGGACTTCTAGTCCATTCTCAGTACAGATGTTCCTGTATACAATCCCAGCCACTTGGTTATGCCTCTCAGTGGACACTGTCCCACCTTGCATCTTACACTCTGCAACGATGTGCTGCTGCTATGTGCTGGACTACAACCCCAATTCCAAAAAAGTTGGGACAAAGTACAAATTGTAAATAAAAACGGATTGCAATAATTTACAAATCTCAAAAACTGATATTGTATTCAGAATAGAACATAGATAACATATCAAATGTTGAAAGTGAGACATTTTGAAATTTCATGCCAAATCTTCGGGCCCTGAGACGGCACTGCATCACATACAGGCATGCTCATTTGAAATTTCATGACAGCAACACATCTCAAAAAAGTTGGGACAGGGGCAATAAGAGGCTGGAAAAGTTAAAGGTACAAAAAAGGAACAGCTGGAGGACCAAATTGCAACTCATTAGGTCAATTGGCAATAGGTCATTAACATGACTGGGTATAAAAAGTGCATCTTGGAATGGCAGCGGCTCTCAGAAGTAAAGATGGGAAGAGGATCACCAATCCCCCGAATTCTGCGCCGACAAATAGTGGAACAATATCAGAAAGGAGTTCGACAGTGTAAAATTGCAAACAGTTTGAACATATCATCTACAGTGCATAATATCATCAAAAGATTCAGAGAATCTGGAAGAATCTCTGTGCGTAAGGGTCAAGGCCGGAAAACCATACTGGGTGCCCGTGATCTTCGGGCCCTTAGATGGCACTGCATCACATACAGGCATGCTTCTGTATTGGAAATCACAAAATGGGCTCAGGAATATTTCCAGAGAACATTATCTGTGAACACAATTCATCGTGCCATCTGCCATTGCCAGCTAAAACTCTATAGTTCAAAGAAGCAGCCACATCTAAACATGATCCAGAAGCGCAGATGTCTTCTCTGGGCCAAGGATCATTTAAAATGGACTGTGGCAAAGTGGAAAACTGTTCTGTGGTCAGACGAATCAAAATTTGAAGTTCTTTATGGAAATCAGGGACGCCGTGTCATTCGGACTAAAGAGGAGAAGGACGACCCAAATTGTTATCAGCGCTCAGTTCAGAAGCCTGCATCTCTGATGGTACGGGGTTGCATTAGTGCGTGTGGCATGGGCAGCTTACACATCTGGAAAGACACCATCATTGCTGAAAGGTATATCCAGGTTCTAGAGCAACATATGCTCCCATCCAGACAACATCTCTTTCAGGGAAGACCTTGCACTTTCCAACATAACAATGCCAAACCACATACTGCATCAATTACAGCATCATGGCTGAGTAGAAGAAGGGTCCGGGTACTGAACTGGCCAGCCTGCAGTCCAGATCTTTCACCCATAGAAAACACTTGGCGCATCATAAAACAGAAGATACGACAAAAAAGACCTAAGACAGTTGAGCAACTAGAATCCTAGATTAGACAAGAATGGGTTAACATTCCTATCCCTAAACTTGAGCAACTTGTCTCCTCAGTCCCCAGACATTTACAGACTGTTGTAAAGAGAAAAGGGGATGTCTCACAGTGGTAAACATGGCCTTGTCCCAACTTTTTTTGAGATGTGTTGTTGTCATGAAATTTAAAATCACCTAATTTTTCTCTTTAAATTATACATTTTCTCAGTTTAAACATTTGATATGTCATCTATGTTCTATTCTGAATAAAATATGGAATTTTGAAACTTCCACATCATTGCATTTCGTTTTTATTTACAATTTGTACTTTTTCCCAACTTTTTTGGAATCAGGGTTGTACTATATTGGTCTTCCATAATTTTTCATCTTCATCCTCATCACCGTCCTGTCTAATGCTGCCTGTGGCACTCATCAAGGGCATTTTTCTACAGCCTGCACCGTGGGTTCTGTCTACTGTGGTAGACACCTGCCCCTATGGACCAAGTGTTTTGGGCCTGTTATTGTGCTGCCATGAAGGATGCCACTCCTTCTATTGGCTGATGATGCATCCAGTGGAGGGGCTTGGTCTTCCACGATTTTTCCTCTTCATCCTCATCACCCTCTGTCTTCTGCTGCCTGAGGCACTCATCCCGGGGGGCCATCTTTCTGATGTATTCTTGGATGCTTCTTGTTTCATCCTGAATTGTATATATATATATATATATATATATATATATATATATATATATATATATATACACACACAACCCCGATTCCAAAAAAAGTTGGGACAAAGTACAAATTGTAAATAAAAACGGAATGCAATGATGTGGAAGTTTCAAAATTCCATATTTTATTCAGAATAGAACATAGATGACATATCAAATGTTTAAACTGAGAAAATGTATAATTTAAAGAGAAAAATTAGGTGATTTTAAATTTCATGACAGCAACACATCTCAAAAAAATTGGGACAAGGCCATGTTTACCACTGTGAGACATCCCCTTTTCTCTTTACAACAGTCTGTAAATGTCTGGGGACTGAGGAGACAAGTTGCTCAAGTTTAGGGATAGGAATGTTAACCCATTCTTGTCTAATGTAGGATTCTAGTTGCTCAACTGTCTTAGGTCTTTTTTGTCATATTTTCTGTTTTATGATGCACCAAATGTTTTCTATGGGTGAAAGATCTGGACTGCAGGCTGGCCAGTTCAGTACTCGGACCCTTCTTCTACACAGCCATGAAACTGTAATTGATGCAGTATGTGGTTTGGCATTGTCATGTTGGAAAATGCAAGGTCTTCCCTGAAAAATACGTCATCTGGATGGGAGCATATGTTGCTCTAGAACCTGGATATACCTTTCAGCAATGATGGTGTCTTTCCAGATGTGTAAGCTGCCCATGCCACACGCACTAATGCAGCCCCATACCATCAGAGATGCAGGCTTCTGAACTGAGCGCCGATAACAACTTGGGTCGTCCTTCTCCTCTTTAGTCCGAATGACACAGCATCCTTGATTTCCATAAAGAACTTCAAATGTTGATTCGTCTGACCACAGAAGAGTTTTCCACTTTGCCACAGTCTGTTTTAAATAAGCCTTGGCCCAGAGAAGACGTCTGCGCTTCTGGATCATGTTTAGATGTGGCTGCTTCTTTGAACTATCGAGTTTTAGCTGGCAACGGCGGATGGCACGGTGAATTGTGTTCACAGATAATGTTCTCTGGAAATATTCCTGAGCCCATTTTGTGATTTCCAATACAGAAGCACGCCTGTATGTGATGCAGTGCCGTCTAAGGGCCCGAAGATCACGGGCACCCAGTATGGTTTTCCGGCCTTGACCCTTACGCACAGAGATTCTTCCAGATTCTCTGAATCTTTTGATGATATTATGCACTGTAGATGATATGTTCAAACTCTTTGCAATTTTACACTGTCGAACTCCTTTCTGATATTGTTCCACTATTTGTTGGTGCAGAATTCGGGGGATTGGTGATCCTCTTCCCATCTTTACTTCTGAGAGCCGCTGCCACTCCCAGATGCTCTTTTTATACCCAGTCATGTTAATGACCTATTGCCAGTTGATCTAATGAGTTGCAGTTTGGTCCTCCAGCTGTTCCTTTTTTGTACCTTTAACTTTTCCAGCCTCTTATTGCCCCTGTCCCAACTTTTTTGAGATGTGTTGCTGTCATGAAATTTCAAATGAGCCAATATTTGGCATGAAATTTCAAAATGTCTCACTTTCGACATTTGATATGTTGTCTATGTTCTATTGTGAATACAATATCAGTTTTTGAGATTTGTAAATTATTGCATTCCATTTTTATTTACAATTTGTACTTTGTCCCAACTATTTTGGAATCGGGGTTTTATATATATATTAGTGCTGTCAAGCGATTAAAATATTTAATCGTGATTAATGTCGCGACTGTCATAGTTAACTCGCGATTAATCGCAATTTAATCGTACATTTTTGTCACATGAAAAACCATTGTAATTCTCTTATCAGTATAAAAAGTGAATGGGCTTGCTCACCGTTCGAACTACGGGGGTACTCGGGGGATCCGAGATCCCCTGAAACAGACATGAGATCCCTTGAAAACATGATTTGGGAAATGTTGGGGGGTCTCTAAAATATAGAGTGCTCCGAGATCATGCTAAAAATAGTAACCATGCGGTCGGCGCAGCCATCTTGGAAGTCACTCGCTCCAGAGCGCTCATAGAGTACACATCATAGAGTAAACATTCACCGATTCGTTTCCGCGTTAGACGGCTTAGAAGCTTTGATTTTTTAAGAATTTAGACATCTGAAGTGATGGAGCACTACTGTGAAAGTTTGGATAAGCAGGCACGGGAGTGTTATGCTGAGAAGGTACGTTTCATTGGGAATGTAGATCCATACACTGTTAGTGAGAAGGAATGGAAAGCTGACCCCAGCTTGTTGTCGCATAATTATCAATTATTTTAGTCAGTGAATAAAATGTAGGCCTAGTATGTAACTTGTACTAACAGCATGTGTACATAAACATTACTAGGCCTAGATCTTAAATGCCATTTGATGCAACAATGCACTGCAGTAGACATAAGCTACCTAATGTGACAAATATATCCATTAATCATTGCTGAAAGTACATAGAAAAGATAATAGTTTGTATCACATTTATTTTAGTAACTATGAAATTCAAGACAATTTAACCTACCTGTCACAAAGTGATCAGAACAAATCTGGATACAGTCAAGTTGTCCTAAATTTGATCGGTTAATGGCAGCCAGCCACTGTCGTCTCCTCCGCTCGCTTTTCTCCTGTGCTGCAATTCCCGGGTTTGTCGCGACTTTAGGGAGTCTGTGGAAGCTTTTGCCACCCTTTTACCCCCGGCTACTACAGCCAACAATGACACACGTATTCGGCATTTTGCTTCGCTGAGCAACAACAATGCGCTGACACAGCGACGTTTGACTTCCAATATGGCCGCCGCCGGGTTCGCGCTGATCTCGAAGCACTCTATTGGCAAAATGATGTTTATTGACATAGCAATCGTGTGTAACAGGAAGCATTTGCATATCCGAAGTGAGCGTGCGATGGAGATCCACGCTCTGAGACAAGCGCAAGCACCCCCAAGGGAAAAAAAAGGGACCCCCCGAAAATATCGGCATAGTTCGAACACTGGTTGTACCAATGTTTTTTTTAATTGTAGAGCATAACACATCTTGTCACAGCCACTGCAAAGTGGGGCTGGAGCCGCCGATGGGAAAACAAAACTTAAGCCGAGCACCGTGGCTCTTCGGGGGAGGGCAGAGGACTCTGGCTATGCGGGGCGTGGCATCATGTCACAGAGCGTTAATCTCGCGATAAAAAAATTATCGCCGTTAAAATTGAGTCAAGTTAACGCGTTAATAACGCGACATTTTTGACAGCACTAATATATATATATATATGCGTGTGTATGTGTGTGTGTGTGTGTGTAGACACACACGAATCAGATATTCCACGAACTCAAGTTGTACATGAGCTGATAGCCACCAAGGTGCGCAGCACCGAGGTGGCTATTAGCCATGTACGACGACACTGAGTGAAATTATTATTTTATTCTATCCACATTCACTGGATTTTGAAAAACAGAGCATTTTTATTTTTTGCTAATTTGAGAAATAAAAACTTTATACAAAACATCTGACAAGCTCATTTCCACTGAGGATGTAAAAAAATAAACAGCAAAATGACAGTAGCAATTTGTAAAAAAATGCTATCAAAATAATTCTTGAAAAATAAAATAAGTTCTTACCATCAAATACTTTTATTCCTTATTTTGTTGCTATTTTGGGGTTTTGTTTTCGACTAGAATTTTTATTTAGTTGGTTCAGCAACACGCTCCATCATTTTTGTTTTTCTCTACTCACGGTATATGAGCTGATAGCCTAGTAGTAGAGTAACCAATCAGAGCGTGCGATTGCTCATATCCAGTGAATGTGGATAGAACACACACACACACATATACATACACATTTTATATATATAAAATATTACATGGTTGTGCAAAGATATGAAGTTTATCTTCAAGTGGTGAATCTATTCACAAGTGAGCGAAGCGAACGAGTGAAAAGATTTTCAACACGAGAAAATAAACTTCATATCTTCGCACTACCGTGTAATGTTCTTTATATTATATGGACACATCCATACACACAAACAAAATACACAAGTTAATGAAAATGATTTTAATTTTGAAATGGTTCACCATTTTGACAATGCGCATCTAGTCAATAAGAAAACACTGGGGGTGACGTCAGAGTGAAATATCGGAAAAGGTGTCACTCAGATACGCAATTTATTTTGTATAAAAAATGTGAGTTTTTGAACATGAGAAGATAAGGTTCATATATTTAAGCCAATGTATTATATTTTAAGTAATGTATGTTTCTTTTTATTATACAGACAAATTCAAAAGGGGCGGCACGGTGGTGTAGTGGTTAGCACTGTTGCCTCACAGCAAGAAGGTCCTGGGTTCAAGCCCAGTGTCCAATGGGGGCATGTCAAACCCTTTTCTGCATGGGTTTCCTCTGGGTGCTCTGGTTTCCCCTACAGTCCAAAGACATGCAGGTTAGGCTAACTGATGGCTCTAAATTGACCATAGGCGTGAGTGTGAATGTCTTTTTGTCTCCATGTGTCAGCCCTGCAATGATCTGCCAACTTCTCCAGGGTGTACTCCGCCTCTCGCCCATAGTCAGCTGGGATAGGCTCCAGCTTGCCCGTGACCCCGCACATGATAAGTGGTTATGGATAATGGATGGAGGAAGGGAGGGAGGGAGACACATTCACAAACAAAAAGGACCCAAATTTATCAAAACAGTTCATCGACTTCCTCACGAGCATAAAGACACATAAAGACATTTATGTCATGGATTTGGTTCTCCGTGTAGCTTATATGAAAAATATGAGTAGAAGATTTCAGTGTGTGTTTATACAGTGGTGCTTGAAAGTTTGTGAACCCTTTAGAATTTTCTATATTTCTGCATAAATATGACCTAAAACATCATCGGATTTTCACACAAGTCCTAAAGGTAGATAAAGAGAACCCAGTTAAACAAATGAGACAAAAATATTATACTTGGTCATTTATTTGTTGAGGAAAATGATCCAATATTACATATCTGTGAGTGGCAAAAGTATGTGAACCTCTAGGATGAGCAGTTAATTTGAAGGTGAAATTAGAGTCAGGTGTTTTCAATCAATGGGATGACAATCAGGTGTGAGTGAGCACACTGTTTTATTTAAAGAACAAGGATCTATCAAAGTCTGATCTTCACAACACATGTTTGTGGAAGTGTATCATGGCACGAACAAAGGAGATTTCTGAGGACCTCAGAAAAAGTGTTACTGATGCTCATCAGGCTGGAAAACATTACAAAACCATCTCTCAAGAGTTTGGACTCCACCAATTCACAGACAGACAGACTGTGTACAAATGGAGGAAACTCAAGACCATTGTTACCCTCCCCAGGAGTGGGCGACCAACAAAGATCACTCCAAGAGCAAGGCGTGTAATAGTCAGCGAGGTCACAAAGGACCCCAGGGTAACTTCTAAGCAACTGAAGGCCTCTCTCACATTGGCTAATGTTAATGTTCATGAGTCCACCATCAGGAAAACACTGAACAACAATGGTGTGCATGGCAGGGCTGCAAGGAGAAAGCCACTGCTCTCCAAAAAGAACATTGCTGCTTGTCTACAGTCTGCTAAAAATCATGTGGACAAGCCAGAAGGCTATTGGACAAATGTTTTGTGGACGGATGAGACCAAAATCGAACTTTTTGGTTTAAATGAGAAGCGTTATGTTTGGAGAAAGGAAAACACTGCATTCCAGCATAAGAACCTCATCCCATCTGTGAAACATGGTGGTGGTAGTATCATGGTTTGGGCCTGTTTTGCTGCATCTGGGCCAGGATGGCTTGCCATCATTGATGGAACAATGAATTCTGAATTATACCAGCAAATTCTAAAGGAAAATGTCAGGACATCTGTCCATGAACTGATTCTCAAGAGAAGGTGGGTCATGCAGCAAGACAATGGCCCTAAGCACACAAGTCGTTCTGCCAAAGAATGGTTAAAGAAGAATAAAGTTAATGTTTTGGAATGGCCAAGTCAAAGTCCTGACCTTAATCCAATCGAAATGTTGTGGAAGGACCTGAAGTGAGTAGTTCATGTGAGGAAACCCACCAACATCCCAGAGTTGAAGCTGTTCTGTATGGAGGAATGGGCTAAAATTCCTCCAAGCTGGTGTACAGGACTGATCAACAGTTACCGGAAACGTTTAGTTGCAGTTATCGCTGCACAAGGGGGTCACACCAGATACTGAAAGCAAAGGTTCACATACTTTTGCCACTCACAGATATGTAATATTGGATCATTTTCTTCAATAAATAAATGACCAAGTATAATATTTTTGTCTCATTTGTTTAACTGGGTTCTCTTTCTCTTCTTTTAGGACTTGTGTGAAAATCCGATGATGTTTTAGGTCATATTTATGCAGAAATATAGAAAATTCTAAAGGGTTCACAAACGTTCAAGCACCACTGCATATATATATATATATATATATATATATATATATATATATATATATATATATATAAACACACACACAAAATCAGCCCTAAAATTGAAAACACTGACAGGTAAAGTGAATTACATTATATTGTTACAATGGTACCTGTCAAGGGGTGGGATATATTAGGCACAAAGGCTAGCCCACATGGTCCAATCCCACACAACAACCAATGTAGCACAAACTGCTGAAAAACCAAATCCTTATATTTGCCTGTTTTTCCTGCTTCCAACACATCAACTGACTGTTCTCTTGCTGGCTAATATATCCGACCCCTTGACAGGAGCCATCATACTGAGATAAATATTATTCACTTCACCTGTCAGTGAAATCAATGAGCAAGTGGACATGGTGTCATCTTACATCTCCTTCTGCATGGACAATATCATTCCCTCCAAAAAAGTCAGTGTGTCGGTGTGTGTGTGCATGTTTTATTTATATTTTTTATATATGTCACATGTGCCACCCGCATGGGAAAGATACTGGACAAATGCTATGGCTCAGTCCCTGATGCATATAGATCTGTTGCCCTCCCCTCCCTTGGCTCTGCTGATCACCACATCATTCTGCTTGCACCAGCCTACACAGAGAAATTCACCACTCATTTTGGACTAAATGACCAGGTAATCTTATGGATAATAGGCTTTCTCACCAACAGGTCACAGAGAGTGCTGTTCAGTAACACCTTCTCCACACCTCCACCGGCTCCCCACAGGGATGTGTCCTCTCACCTTTGCTCTTCATCCTGTACACTGACGACTGCAGGTCCACTCAGCCAACCTGTCACCTGGTTGTACAGTTTATTTATTTATATTTATGCAGATGACACTGTGCTCTTGTCTCTGCTCTCTGGCCCCTCACAGCACCACAGCTGAGTTCTGCAGGACTTTGTGGAGTGGTGTGACAACTCCTGCCTGGAACTGAACTCCAGCAAGACTAAAGACATGATGGTGACATTTAATAACAAGCAGAGTGCTGCTGCAGTCATCACCACCATTTATGGGAGGCCGGTGAAGATTGTTGAGGAGTACGAATACTTGGGCACAGTCTTTGATAATAAACTCAAATTTGCCTCCAACACAGAAGAGATCCTCAGGAAGTGCCAGCAGTGACAGTACCTCCTGAGGAAGCTCAAGTCCTTTGGGATCAGCAAGGGCTTTCTAGCTAGCTAGCAAACAGGCAGGCAGGCGGGTGGGCAGGCAGGCAGGCAGGCACTTTATTAATCCCAGAGGGAAATTCAAGGTATCCAAAGTCAGCAAGAGCATTCTTACTACTTTCTACTACTCCTTCATTGAGATTATAATGACATTTTCCATAGCCTGCTGGTTCCACTCCCTTAGCCTTCAGAACAAAAACTGCCTGCAGAGCACAGTCAAGGTGTGCTCTAAAATTATTGGACTCCTCCTCAGGTCACTCTCAACTCTCTGTGAGCAGCAGATTCAGCAGAACTCAGCAGGCAGGATTCTTCAGGACCCTTCACATGTACTGTTTCCTGCATTTGAGTAGCTCCCCTCAGGATGCCGGCTCTGTTGTCTGAGCTGCCGAACACAGAGGAGAAGAGCGACCTTTGTCCCCAGATAGGTTCAGCTCCTCAATTCTCTGCCATCCTTGTCCCTCTACCCACCCCACCAGCCCCTTCCCCCTTCTTCACATGCACTCTAACCTGTCTGGTGCACTAACCACCCCCGCTGTACACATACCACTTTAAAACATAGACTCTGCTGCTATTGATCCTTCTACCTCATAAGCAAATTGCACCACACTGTATTTTTGTATATACAGGTTTTTTTTTTTTGTTTTTTTTTTAAATCATATTTATACATATTGTACCACTGTAGTTATTTATCCACATATTGCCACCTTGCCCACTGTCATAATTTTTATGTTTAATGTTTGTTTTGTTTTTTATTTATGTGTTTAACTGTACTTCTCTGCGTGCCTTTAAATTGCCCCTAGGGGACAAATAAAGTGTTTTGAATTGAATTACTGAATTGAATAATTCAATAATCTCATACACACACACATTCATATAAAATTCATATAAAAAAAATCTCACACACACACACACACACACACAAAACCCTAATTTGTATTGTTAAAATTGGAGGTGATGCAAGACAGTGGTAAACATGCCCCGTCCCAACTTTTCTGAAACATGTTGCTCATGCACCTGTTCCTTAGTGATGCACCCGCTGAGAAACCTGAAAGAGCTCTGGTTATAGAGATCTTGTAGTCACGTGACTGGAAAGTACACAGCCACCATCTTGTCGGTAAAAAACACCGCTGAATACTGCTGCACTCGTGTACAAAATGGATACATTTCAACCGACGGACTACACGGCTCATTTTTCTAATGAACAGATAACTAGATATATGTCTAAAATAAACGACCTACATATTAATGACCCTTATTGATTACCGGACGTAGTTTTCACGACCGTGTCAGTGGATATTGAACTGCCAGCGGAATACCCAGACGTGTATAATTACCTCATTAACTTTCCCTCGCTGTTCAGTGGTGAAGCACTGCGTGCTTATAAATCTCTGGACAGTTATCTTTACAGAAATTCAGGATTTGTCAGCCCCCCTCAGATGTGGCATCTTGTAAACAAGAAAATAACAATCCTCATTGGACGGGTAAGTCACTTAAGTATTACTAGTACTGATACTAGATATATCAGTAGTATCTAGTATAGCACTGACCAGCCGATTATAGAATAGAATAGAATAGAATAAGGTAATTCCAGCTGTAATTCCAAATCGTCCGTCTTGTTTACCATGGATCTGGCATTGGAGAGATAGAGGCTTGGCAGTGGAGATTTGAGTGGCTGTTTTCTGAGCTTAGTCAACAGGCCGGCTCTGCAGCCTCGCTTTTGCTTCCTCTCCCGACGCCGCCTCCTTCACCTGCCAGACCCAATAACAATCCACGGAGACCCCGCTGGTCTCGCCATCTCGTCCGGAATGTTGTGCATGCGATGGAAATCGCTACAAACCGTCATTTTCTGCTGGAAACCAATGTCCAGTAAGTCCATATGGTTGTAGTGGATATTGAAGTCCGGTACAGATGAACAACACGCAAAAATACACACAAAAAAACATAAAAAACGTGCACAGGTAGGGAGAGCTTGTAGCCGCAGCCGTTGTAGTAGAATTGTATATAGTAGGGTTTTCCAGAAGAAAAGGTAGAAGTAGAAGCAGAAGTAGAACCAGAAGTAGAAGTAGAAGGCGGAAATATGGTGTTTGACCGACAAGATGGCGTCTGTTACAATCTGGATCGGCTGTGACGTCACATGCAAGATCTCTATAGGGGACTCTATCATACGGCATGTGAAATTAGCTCAGCCTTTAGGGGCACCAGCAGCTTTAGTCAGGTGTATATTGGGAGCCAGGGTGCCAGACATAGCAGGTAATCTTAGGGTCCTAGGCAAGCACAGGTTCTCAAAGATAGTTATCCATGCAGGAGCTAATGATATATGCCTTCGTCAGTCTGAGGTTACTAAGAGTAACTTTGTAGAGGTGTTTAAATTAGCGAAGGCAATGTCTGATGCTGTAGCATGCTCTGGCCCCATCCCAATGCGGCGTGGCAATGTAGCTTACAGCAGGTTATGGTCGCTGAACTGCTGGTTGTCCAGGTGGTGTTCTGAAAACAGTGTGGGCTTTATAGATAACTGGGCTAATTTTGAGGGCACTGCTGGCCTGTTAGGGCGGGACGGTATCCATCCCACTCGGGAAGGTGCTGCTGCCACTCGATCAAAGCTGCTGCCAGCACCTTTGATCGAAAGGTGGGGCTACTAAATATTAGATCTCATACATCTAAAGTGCTAATGGTTAATGAACTCATTACTGATCAGGAGTTTAATGTTTAATGTTTAATGTTTGTTTAACTGAAACATGGATTAAGCCAAATGAATATATAGCATTAAATGAAGCTAGTCCTCCTGGATACAGTTATATACACCAGCCTCGTCTAACTGGCAGAGAAGGAGGTGCTGTGGTTATTTATGATTATCTAGGTGTCACACAAAAACCTGGTGTAGGTGCAGTTGGTAATTAAGTGATCAATCTCATTAAATCAGTCTCATTGAATCATTAAATCACTCATGGAATCAGTCTCATTGGATCAGTCTTATTAATTAATACCATTAATTTTGGTGCTTAATAATAAATTACCAAACAGCTAAATTATGGTATATTCCAAATTATTATGATCACTTACCATATTACATAACTCATATGCACCTTGGAATTCTTTGAAGTTGGGCGACTTCAAAAATATCGGAAGACCAATAAACACATGTGTGACCGGGTGTAATATTGATGACTTTTGTTTATTCCAACGCACATAAACCCACTTATTGATATACGTACACTCCCTCCCAGTGGGGGGAGCAGTGATGTTTAAGTGGAGCTTGGACTCCTAGATTGGGAGTGGAAGCCACAAGCAGGGGAGGGGATAAAAGGGACTAGAAGAAAAACATCTAAAACCCTTTTTTTTAGACGGAGCGTGTGGGGAGTTGGTCTGCTGGCAGCTTAAGGCTAATTTCAGGCCAAGCTAACTCCTGGCATAGCTCATGTGTGTAGCTCCTTGGTCACTGGGTGTGTTTTGACTGCAAAGAGGCGAATATTAAGTGAACCCGTACTCAATCGGCGCCTCATCGCGAGGGAATAACCGAGAGAATCAGGGACAGGCTCGCGTATTGGCCTTTGTAAACATCACGCCATCAAGGAGTAGCCTCGTAGGACCACCAGCGTACCAGGTAGCTGCCATTGTCTTGTTGTCCCTAGCCTCGTTATGTTTGCTAGGCTGCTATGACAAACAATTATCAATGCTCATGTTCTGGAATGGTTACATTTTAATAACAGGAGCGGCGTCTGCGTGCGCAGATTGGTGGGCTCGCCATTTTCCCGCGGACTCACACCTAGGACCCACTGTGGTAGGTAGCTAACGTCCATATTACTGTTAAATTAACTGGGGGGAAGATTCGGGTTGAGGGTGCCTAGCGGATTTAATTGGTTGATGAGTAATTTCTCACACTCCATCTTTCTGTCCACACACACATGCAAACAATGGGTATGTAACATTCATGGGAGAGTAAGAGTGGGAATGGGATTTGTGTAGTTAGAAATGTGATTTTAAATTTAATGTGTTTGTACTTATGTATATTTTTGGTATGTTTTAGTGGCTCAGTGCTCAGAGGGTGGTTGTGCCGCTTTCTCTCCCTCCTGTATAAACCTCCAAGCCGTTTAGTGTATTAAAATTGAGTTAGGGACAGATTTATTTTGATTTTATGTCTGTCTTGTTTTGTTTGACTGAGGCCATAATCCAGCATACGGTGTCTGTGTCAATTTGCTTGAAGCTACTTACAGCAGTGTTCACCATCAGTTTTTATTAAGTATTGCGGTGTGCGTCAGACGTGTGCTCGATTTGTTGTGGCTCATTTCGTGTACTACAAGCCACCTTAACTACTGTTTGCCGTGAGGTTCCCATGTGTGATTGTGGTGCCTTTCTTATAGACGTGTGATGGTTATACCTGCTGTGGGTTTAGATTTTCAAAGCCATTGACACAGTACTGCGGCTTAGCCAGCCTCAAGTTAATTGTGTTTTTTGTATATTATGTATTTGTTTTGTTTTTATATTGATTGAAATCGAAATAACAAAGAAAGAAAGAGAGACAAAACGACATTTTCCTCTATTGAAGAAAAATAAACAAAATATATGTTTTCTACTCCATCTCACTTGTCCTCTGGATCCTTTTGAACATTGTTGGGGAACCTTTGGTGAATTTAACATCCTTCACCATATTACACATGGTTTCAATAATAAATGAATTTATTATAACAAAGATAAAAATGGATAATGGCAGCAGATATATACATATAAGTAAGCATAAACGGTTGAAATCTTCAGCAAACAGTGAGGTATGTATATGTGTGTGTGTATTTGTGTGTGTATGTTATCTGAGGTGTGTGTGGTCATGACCACATGTTTCTAAGTGGAAACAAAAGAATTAGCTCTGGTAGCTAACTACACGTGTGTGTAAACTGTGGGTGGTAAAAGAGAGCAACTGGACTTGCTTGAAGACGTTTCACCTCTCATCCGAAAAGCTTCTTCAGTTCTGTCTGACTGGTAGGGAGCATCAGGTATTTATCCTCTCATGGATGAAAAGCTCATCTAAGGTGTCATTGAGTCATCCTGTTGGTGTGGGTCAACTGGGGGCTCGTTGTGAATGGCCTCGAGAGTCGTTAGGATGATCAATGGATTGCCTGTTAGGGTGATCAATGGAATGCTGATTCTCTCTGTCCTCCTGTGAGTCACTGAAAACAGCTGGGTTTTGGTGTGCATTCAGTTGTCTGGGAAGTGTGCCAAGGACTGCATTGTAGGTGGTTGATAAATGATGTCTTAGACCCCCACCTCTGTTCAGTGATGGCCATTCCAGGTTGACAAAAATTGCTTCTTTAACTCCTTGCTCATACCAACGATCCTCTCTGGCTAAAATGTGTACATTGCAATCCTGAAATGAGTGTCCTGTCCTTTGTTGTTAAGGTGAAGGTAGACAGCAGAGTCCTGGCCTGAGGAACTGGCTCTCCTGTGTTGAGCCATGCGCCTGTGAAGCGGTTGCTTCGTCTCCCCAATATACGAGTCCGTGCATTCCTCACTGCACTGAATGGCATACACTATGTTGTCCTGTTTGTGTCTGGGTATTCTGCCCTTAGGGTGAACCAGTTTCTGCTTCAGAGTGTTACTGGGTCTGAAATGTACCGAAATGTGTTTATAGAAGATCCTCCTGAGTTTCTCAGATAGACCAGAAATGTAGGGAATGACAATGTTCTTGCGTTTGTTCCTGTTATCCTCCTTGTCTGTTCTGTTCCTTTTTCTGCTCTTGAGGAAAGACCAGTTGGGATACCCGCAGTTCTGAAGTGCTTTCTTGATGTGATTCTGCTCCTTCTCTTTTCCCTCTATCGTTGTAGGGATATTCTGAGCACTGTGTTGCAAGGTCCTAATGACCCCCAATTTGTGTTCCAGTGGGTGGTGAGAGTCAGACAGAACTGAAGAAGCCTTTTGGATGAGAGGTGAAACGTCTTCAAGAATCTTCAAGCAAGTCCAGCTGCTCTCTTTTACCACCCACAGTTTACCATGACCTGGATGACTGAGAATCTTCATAGACATACACGTGTGTGTGTGTCCACGTGGTGTAGGCCTTGTGACCACGTGTTTCTAAGTGGAAACAAAAGAATTAGCTCTGGTAGCCAACTCCACGTGTGTGTGTGTGTGTGTGTCCACGTGGTGTAGGTCTTGTGACCACGTGTTTCTAAGTCAAACAAGGAAAATTAGCTTTGGTTGCTAATTAGACAAAAGAATTAGCCGTATGTGGCTAGCTAAGGCCCAAGGATCCTACCTCGTGGAGTTAAAATAAAAGGTGTGTATGTGAGTGTGGGGGAGGACTGCCACGTGTTCCCTTGAGGTAATACCCTTAGCCCTGGATGCTAATGAGACAAAAGAATTAGCCGTATGCTAATTTCACTAGCTTACCACAGTACTGAATCCACTGAAATCTTGATGAGGTCAAAATATGTGTAAATAATGAAATTAAAGTGTTAGCCAAGAATAGAGAGAGAGCATGCAAAGCCTATCTATTAACAATTGAGAAACTAAATAGAACAATCATCAATTCAACATGCTGCGTGTTTACAGTGTACACATTTAAACCGTTCCTGAGTTTAAATTCACACTACTTCAATAAAGCTAATTCCTAAGACTAGTTTTGCCCAAATGCCAGTCTTACTTCAGTATCTCACCTCTACGTGAGATTATGAGAAGATGTTATGAGATTTTTGGAGTTTCACCGTTGTGGAGCACGTGAGTCACTTCTATGAATCGCAGAGAATTTCTTAGTCCGGCGCGTGGTCACTCGTGATGAAAAGAAAGACTCTGATCAGACAATGTGCACAGTGCTTTAATTAGGAGGATCCGGTCGTTCCTAAACTTAAATTAACTGCTTGGCGGCAGTTTGGTAACATTACTGATATACGAATTAAAAAAATGGTTATAACTCTATCCGAGTTTAAAATCGCGCGATTCTGGAATTTTACCATGGCCAAAGGTAAACAAAGAAATTGCGCTAAAATGTGGATCTTGCAAGAAAAAGACGTCTGTCTTGGGTTTTCTGGTGCAGGGTATCTCTTTGTGTCCAGATGGCTTGACATCCACGACGAGAGAGAGAGAGATGGAAGCATTGTTCCGTTACTTATGCCTTCCAGGAGGAAGTGACGTAGGAAATCCCGCCCAGATGTGACGTAGGTCAACGAGGAAGTTGGCTGATGGGAAATGTAGTTCTTATACGGACTGTGGTTGATTCACTTATGTGCTCATGGAGGAAGCGACGTAGGTGATCCCGCCCAGGCGTGACGTAGGTCAACGCCGAAGTTGGCTGATGGGAAATGTAGTTTCTTAAAGGGACTGTACCTACACTGGTTATAAATTTAACACATTTGAAATTCTTCATACTCATATAATGTACAGTGGTGCTTGAAAGTTTGTGAACCCTTTAGAATTTTCTATATTTCTGCATAAATATGACCTAAAACATCATCAGATTTTCACACAAGTCCTAAAAGTAGATAAAGAGAACCCAGTTAAACAAATGAGACAAAAATATTATACTTGGTCATTTATTTATTGAGGAAAATGATCCAATATTACATATCTGTGAGTGGCAAAAGTATGTGAACCTTTGCTTTCAGTATCTGGTGTGACCCCCTTGTGCAGCAATAACTGCAACTGAACGTTTGCGGTAATTGTTGATCAGTCCTGCACACCGGCTTGGAGGAATTTTAGCCCATTCCTGTGTACAGAACAGCTTCAACTCTGGGATGTTGGTGGGTTTCCTCACATGAACTGCTCGCTTCAGGTCCTTCCACAACATTTCCATTGGATTAAGTTCAGGACTTTGACGTGGCCGTTCCAAAACATTAACTTTATTCTTCTTGAACCATTCTTTGGTAGAACGACTTGTGTGCTTAGGGTCGTTGTCTTGCTGCATGACTCACCTTCTCTTGAGATTCAGTTCATGGACAGATGTCCTGACATTTTCCTTTAGAATTCGCTGGTATAATTCAGAATTCATTGTTCCATTAATGATGGAAAGCCGTCCTGGCCCACATGGAGCAAAACAGGCCCAAACCATGATACTACCACCACCATGTTTCACAGATGGGATAAGGTTCTTATGCTGGAATGCAGTGTTTTCCTTTCTCCAAACATAACGCTTCTCATTTAAACCAAAAGTTCTATTTTGGTCTCATCCGTCCACAAAACATTTTTCCAATAGCCTTCTGGCTTGTCCACGTGATCTTTAGCAAACTGCAGATGAGCAGCAATGTTCTTTTTTGGAGAGCAGTGGCTTTCTCCTTGCAACTCTGTCATGCACACCATTGTTGTTCAGTGTTCTCCTGGTGGTGGACTCATGAACATGAACATTAGCCAATGTGAGAGAGGCCTTCAGTTGCTTAGAAGTTACCCCGGGGTCCTTTGTGACCTCGCCGACTATTACATGCCTTGCTCTTGGAGTGATCTTTGTCAGTCGACCACTCCTGGGGAGGGTAAGAATGGACTTGAATTTCCTCCATTTGTACACAATCTGTCTGACTGTGAATTGGTGGAGTCCAAACTCTTTAGAGATGGTTTTGTAACCTTTTCCAGCCTGATGAGCATCAACAACGCTTTTTCTGAGGTCCTCAGAAATCTCCTTTGTTCGTGCCATGACACACTTCCACAAACATGTGTTGTGAAGATCAGACTTTGATAGATCCCTGTTCTTTAAATAAAACAGGGTGCCCACTCACACCTGATTGTCATCCCATTGATTGAAAACACCTGACTCTAATTTCACCTTCAAATTAACTGCTAATCCTAGAGGTTCACATACTTTTGCCACTTACAGATATGTAATATTGGATCATTTTCCTCAATAAATAAATGACCAAGTATAATATTTTTTGTCTCCTTTGTTTAACTAGGTTCTCTTTATCTACTTTTAGGATTTGTGTGAAAATCTGATAATGTTTTAGGTCATATTTATGCAGAAATATAGAAAATTCTAAAGGGTTCACAAACTTTCAAGCACCACTGTATGTAGCCTCAAAAAATAAGTCTACCCAGTTAATTCCATTACTTATTATTTACAGGCCCCCAGGGCCATATTCTGAGTTTCTTTCTGAATTTGCAGATTTTATCTCAGATCTGGTTATTTCCTTAGACAAAGCTTTAGTTGTCAGAGATTTTAATATTCACTTTGATAACCCAGAAGACCCTTTGAAAACAGCATTTGTGTCCATTTTAGATTCAGTAGGGGTTAATCAGAATGTCATAGGACCGACCCATAATTGTGGTCACACCCACATTCGGGTTAAAGGTAGAAAATAGTCATACTTCCACAGTCTGAAGTGATCTCAGATCATTATCTCATCTCATTCAAAATATGTCTGAGTAATAATATATGCACCTCACCACGCTACTGTATTAAATGTACATTCACGTCAGCTACTGCACAGAGCTTTATAAATGATCTCCCAGAGTTATCAACTTTGATTGGGTCACTGTCAGCCCCCGCAGAACTTGATCAGGCAACTGAATGCTTAGAGTCAACATTCTGCCATACCTTAGATTCCTCTTAAAAGGAAAATGGTCAGAGACAAAAAAATTAGCACCCTGGTATAATGATGACACTCGCACATTAAAACAGACCACTCGAAAATTGGAACATAAATGGCGTCAAACAAAAGTGGTAGTGTTCAAATTAGCATGGAAGGAGAGCTTCCTGAAGTATAGAAAAGCTCTTAGTGCTGTGAGATCAACATCTCTCTCCTCCCTAATAGAAGATAACAAAAATAATCCTAGATTCTTATTTAATACGTCTTTTTAACCAGGAATAAGTCCACTATGGACACATGCATACCTGTAGTATGTAGTACCAATGATTTCATGAATTTTTTTGATAACAAAATTGAGAGTATCTGACAAAAAATTCGAACTACTAATTTAAGGTCAGACAATGTAAGTGACCATGTAGTTAACAATATAACTGTATCAGATCATCAATTAGAATGTTTTACTCCCCTAAAATAAACTGAATTATTTTCATTAATCTCGGCATCAAAAGCCTCAACTTGTGTACTTGATCCCTTACCTACATGTCTATTCAAACCGATAATACCTGAAGTAAGTGAACCGCTTCTAAAAATAATCAATTCTTCTCTTACGATTGGCTATGTACCCAAATCCTATTAAACTAGCAGTTATCAAACCCCTGATTAAAAAACCTGACCTTGATCCCTGTCAGCTGTCCAATGATCAGCCAATATCAAACCTCCCCTTTATCTCCAAGATCCTTGAAAAAGCTGTGGCACAGCAGTTATGCTCATATTTACAGAGGAATAACATCCATGAAATGTATCAGTCAGGATTTAGACCTCATCATAGCACAGAGATAGCTCTGGTTAAAGTAGTAAATGACCTACTGTTGGCGTCTGATCAGGGCTGTGTCTCGCTACTTGTGTTGCTTGACCTTCGTGCAGCATTTGATACCATTATCATTTCATTCTTCTGGATAGACTAGAAAATGTTGTGGGAGTGAAGGGAACGGCCCTCTCCTGGCTCAGCTCTTATTTAACTGATCACTATCAGCATGTTGATATAAATGGTGATATTTCTAGGCGTACTGAGGTAAAGTTTGGTGTTCCACAAGGTTCTGTCTTGGGTCCACTGCTTTTTTCTTTATACATCTTACCTCTGGGTGATATTATTTGTAAACATTGTATTAGTTTCCACTGTTATGCTGATGACACACAGTTGTATGTTTCTGCAAAACCTGATGAGAGACACCAGCTTGATAGAATTGAGGAATGTGTAAAGGACATTAGACACTGGATGCTTATTAATTTCCTTCTGCTTAACTCTGACAAGACTGAAGTACTTGTACTAGGATCACATGCATCTAGAAGTAAGTGTTCTGATTACACAGTAACTTTGGATGGCCTTTCTGTTTCTCCACGTGCAGCAGTAAAAGACCTCGGTGTGATTATTGACCCCAGTCTTTCATTCAAACTCACATTGATAACATTACCCGGATAGCTTTCTTTCATCTCAGAAATACTGCTAAGATAAGAAATTTAATGTCACTACATGACGTGGAAAAACTAGTTCATGCTTTCGTTACCTCCAGGTTGGATTATTGTAATGCCTTACTGTCTGGATGTTCCAATAAGTGCATAAACAAGCTCCAGTTAGTTCCAAATGCAGCAGCAAGAGTCCTTACTAGAACTAGAAAATATGACCACATCACCCGTCTTATCCACACTGCATTGGCTCCAAATCAAATTTCGTATTGATTATAAAGTACTACTATTGACCTTTAAAGCACTGAATGGTCTTGCTCCACAGTACCTGAGTGAAATTCTGCTCCTCTATGACCCGCCACGCCTACTTAGATCAAAAGGTGCAGGTCATCTGCTGGTACCTTGTATAGTGAAGGCTACATCGGGGGGCAGAGCCTTTTCTTACAAAGCCCCACAGTCATGGAATAGCCTTCCAAGTAGTGTTCAGGAATCAGACACAGTCTCATTGTTTAAGTCTAGGCTGAAAACATATCTGTTTAGTCAAGCCTTTTGTTAATGGTGTTTATGAGGTAAAGGTGTAGATCTGCAGGGTCCTCAGACATGGAGTGTTTTGGTAAACTGGGATGTATGGATGCTGTCAGTCCCCACTCGCTTGCTCACTTGAGGTTGTTGATGGTGTAGTGGCTGGCTGCTTTATGTCCCGGGGCTCCCTCATGCCTGTGTTACCTTCTGGCTCTCCCAGAAGTTATGCTGTCATAGTTAGTTGCCGGAGTCCCTGCTTGTACTCAGTGCAATATGCATACTGTTCCTACTTATTCAGGTGACATTGGGCATACCTAACAACCTGTGTCCCCCCCCCCCCCCCCAAATCTGTCCCTCTGAGTTACATGTCGGTCCTGGGATCGAGATGCTGACCTCTTCTGCTCCTCAGATCTGCCTGATCCGTCCTGGTGCCCTGTGTCTGGTTGGAGTCTCATCGCATCGCTCCTGTGGAAGGTGGCCCCAAGTCGACAGTTGGGGGTCGTGCCTGGAGGATGCTCTGGACTCTTGCAGTGGTGCTTTTGTGGCTGGGTACTGCAGTTGACTTGCTGACTTTAGGACTGCAGTTGACTTGCTGACTTTGGGACTACGGTTGTCATGAATGGTTTTGCGCTCGGGTTTCTGTCGGTGGGGGGTTTATAGTATCAATGAAGCTGACTTTATGTTAGGACTGTTAATGTTAGTTATGTTGTCTGTTGTTGCCCGGATGGGGATGGGCTCCCTTTTGGGTCTGGTTCCTCTCGGGGTTTCTTCCTCATGCCATCTGAGGGAGTTTTTCCTTGCCACCGTCGCCATTGGCATGCTTGTTGTGGATAGATTAGGGATAAAATTAACTCATATTTTAAGTTGTTCAAATTCTGTAAAGCTGCTTTGCGACAATGTTTATTGTTAAAAGCGTTATACAAATAAATTTGACTTGACATCAAATTCAAAATGAGCATATATTTTTCAAAAAACAATAAAATTTCTCAGTTTCAACATTTGATATGTTGTCTCATCTCATCTCATTATCTCTAGCCGCTTTATCCTGTTCTACAGGGTTGCAGGCAAGCTGGAGCCTATCCCAGCTGACTACGGGCAAAAGGCGGGGTACACCCTGGACAAGTCGCCAGGTCATCACAGGGCTGACACATAGACACAGACAACTATTCACACTCACACCTAAGGTCAATTTGGAGTCACCAGTTAACCTAACCTGCATGTGGGGGAAACCGGAGCACCCGGAGGAAACCCATGCGGACATGGGGGGAACATGCAAACTCCGCACAGAAAGGCCCTCGCTGGCCACAGGGCTCGAACCCGGACCTTCTTGCTGTGAGGCGACAGCGCTAACCACTACACCACCGTGCCACCCTTTGATATGTTGTCTTTGTGCTATTTTAAATTTTCAATGAAATATAGGGTTTCCATGATTTGCAAATCTTCACAAAAATTTTTTGAAATGGTGTGTGTGTGTGTGTGTGTCTTTATATATACAGTGCCTTGCAAAAGTATTCATCCCCCTTGGTGTTTGTCCTGTTTTGTTACATTACAAGCTGGAATTAAAATGGATTTTTGGGGGGTTAGCCCATTTGATTTACACAACATGCCTTCTACTTTAAAGGTGCACATTGTTGTTTTATTGTGACACAAACAATAATTAAGATGAAAAAACAGAAATCTGGAGTATGCATAAGTCTCTTGGGGTATGTCCCTATTAGCTTAGCACATCTAGCTATTGGGATTTTTGCCCATTCCTCAAGGAAAAACTGCTCCAACTGCTTCAAGTTAGGTGGGTTGCGTTGGTGTACAGCAATCTTCAAGTTATACCACAGATTCTCAATTGGATTGAGATCTACTAGCCCATTCCAAGACATTTAAATGTTTCCCTTTAAACCACTTCAGTGTAGCTTTAGCAGTATATTTAGGGTCATTGTCCTGCTGTGAACCTTCGTCCCAGTCTCAAACCTCTGGCTGACGCAAACAGGTATTCCTCCAGAATTGCCCTGTATTTAGTGCCATCTATCTTTCCTTCAGTCCTGACCACCTTTCCTGTTCCTGCAGATGAAAAACATCCCCACAGCATGATGTTGCCACCACCATGCTTCATTGTAGGGATGGTGTTCTCAGGTTGTTGGGTTTGCACCACACATGGCATTTCTCATGATGGCCAAAAAGTTCAATTTTTGTCTCATTTGATCAGAGAATCTTCTTTCATGTGTTTGGGGAGTCTGCCACATGCTGTTGGGCAAACTCCAAGCTTGATTTTTTCAGCAATGACTTTTTCTGGCCACTCTTCCATAAAGCCCCACTCTGTGGAGTGTATAGCTTAAAGTGGTCCTATGGACAGATAGGACTGTGGATCTTTGCAGCTCCCTCAGCATTATCGTTGGTGTCTTTGTTGCATCTCTGATTAATGCCCTCCTTGCCTGGTCTGAGAGTTTTGGTGGGTGGCCTTCTCTGTCAGGTTTGTAGTGGTGACATATTCTTTCAATTTTGCTATAATGGATTTAATGGTGCGCCCTGGAATATTCAAAGTTTAGGATATTTTTATGACCCAATCCTGATCTATACTTCTCCACAACTTTGTCTCTGACCTGTCTGAAGTGCTCCTTGGTTTTCATGTTGCTTTCTTAGTAGTATAGCAGAGTCAGGGTCCTTCCAGAACAGGTTGATTTATACAGACCATCATGTGACGGAACATGTGACACTTTGATTGCACACAGGTGGCTCTTAATCAACTAATTATGTGACTTATGAAGTGAATTGGTTGAACCAGCTCTTATTTAGGGGTTTCATATGAAAGGGGGTGAATACTTATGCACAATCCAGATTTCTGTTTTTTCATCTTCATTATTGTTTGTGTCACAATAAAAAAAAAATGTGCAGCTTTAAAGTGGTAGGCATGTTGTGTAAATTAAATGGTGCTAACCCCCACAAAAAAAATCCATTTTAATTCCAGCTTGTAATGCAACAAAACAGGACAAACATCAAGGGGAATAAATACTTTTGCAAGGCACTGTGTGTCATTATATAGATACACATATATATATACACACATATATATATATATATATATACACACACACACACACACACACACACACACGTGCATCTCAAAAAATTAGAACATTGTAAAAAAGTTCAATATTTTCCATCAGTTATTTAAGAAAGTGAAAATGTTATATATTATAGACTCATTACACAAACTAAAATGTTTCAAGCATTTTTCTATTTTAATCAGTATGGCATACAGTACAAAAACATAAAAAAACCCATCTCAAAATATTAGAATATTTCATTTTGAGTTTGAGTAAAACAGTATGAACACAGTGTATCTCTCGGTCTAGTTCAGTACACACAACCACAATCATGGGGAAGACTGCTGACTTGACTGTTGTCCAGAAGATGATCACTGATGCCCTCCACAAGGAGGGTAAGCTACAAAAGGTCATTGCTGAAAAGGGTGGCTGGAAAAGGTGCACAAGCAACAGGGATGGCTGCAGTCTTGAGAGGATTGTCAAGAAAAGTTGATTCAAGAACTTGGGAGAGCTTCACAAGGAGTGGACTGAGGCTGGTGTCAGTGTATCAAGACCCATCACGAACAGACATCTTCAAGAAAGGGGATACAACTTTCGTATTCCTAATATCAAGCTACTCCTGAGCCAGAGACAATGTCAGAAGTGTCTTCTCTGGGCTAAGGAGAGAAAGAAATGGACTGTTGCTCAGTGGTCCAAAGTCCTCTTTTCAGATGAAAGTACATTGTGCATTTAATTTGGAAATCACAGTTCTAGAGTCTGGAGGAAGAGTGGAGAGGCACAGAATCCAAGGTGTTTGAAGCCCAGTGTGAAGTTTCCACAGTCTGTGATGATTTGGGGTGCCATGTCATCTGCTGGTGTTGGTCCACTGTATTTTATCAAGTCCAAAGTCAACACAGCCATCTACCAGGAGATTTTAGAGCACTTCATGCTTCCATCTGCTGACGAGCTTTTTGGAGATGCTGATTTCCTTTTCCATCAGGATTTAGCACCTACCCACAGTGCCAAAACTACTACCAAATGGTTTGCTGACCATGATATTACTGTGTTTGATTGACCAGCCAACTTGCCTGACCTGAAGCCATAGAGAATCTACGGGGTACTGTCAAGAGGAAGATGAGAAACATCCGACCCAAAAATACAGATACGCTGAAGGCCACTATCAAAGCAACCTGGGCTTCAATAACACCTCAGCAGTGCCACAGACTGATCACCTCCATGCCACACCGCATTGATACAGTAATTCATGGTAAAGGAGCCCCAACCAAGTATTGAGTGTATAAATGAATATACTTTTCAGAAGTTGGACATTTCTGTATTGTAAATCCTTTTTTTGATTGATCTTAGGGAATATTATAATAATTTGAGATACTGGATTTCTGATTTTCATGAGCTATAAGCCATAATCATCAAAATTAAAACAAAAAAGGCTTTAAATATTTCACTTTACATGTAATGAATATAGAATATATGAAAGTTTACCTTTTTCAATTAAATTATGAAAAAAGGAACTTTTTCACGGTATTCTAATTTTTTGAGATCCACTAAAGGGCTGTCACCCGATTTAAATATTTAATCACGATTAATTTAATTATTGCCCATAGTTAACTTGCGATTAATCGCAAATTACTCACACAGTTTTTAATCTGTTCCAAATCTACCTTAAAGGGACATTTTTCAAGTTTTTGGAGACTGGGAGTGGACAAATATGCCTGCTTTATGCAAATGTATGTGGCCAGGTCAGAAATGATCAGGCCAAGACACAGCATCAATTATTTTTGTGGGTACTTTATTACCCCACTGCATTTAAAAATAAAGCAGCACTAACTTTATAATTTTGAGGGTTTAACACGATTCAGTGTGAACAAAACAATGTAGTATTTTCCTCTAGTTCTGCACTTAACTTTCAACCTCAAACTATGCAATAAAATAAACTAAATAACTAGGTGATATGGACTCTGGACAACAGTAGTGGCTATCTTTAAATTAAGAAAATAAAAATACAAAACCCAAACAAATACATTTGTAAAGTCACACAGCTCATAAAGATGTAAATATACACTACATTCATGAGCAAAAACTGCATTTCTGAACACTTTTACATAACTCACAAATTTCTCACAATAAAGAAAACCTCTCACTCCAGTGTGCAGCCTGTGCTTTCACTCTCACACACACACACACACACACACACACACACACACACACACACACACACAAACACACACACACACACACCTGGACCTTAACACGTCTTTTTTTCTCCTTTCTGGACCATAAAAAGCATATAAAAAACACATTTTATGTAAATAGTCAGAATGCAATGCTTATATTGATAAATTGATTCTGTACATAAACGTATGTGACAGCAGGGGCATGGCCAAGCATCAGTTTGTGAATGGAGGGTGGGGTCAGGGAAGGTGAGTGGCAACATCAATGCACCTGTTGTCTATTAATGTTTGTGTGTGTGTGTGTGTGTGTGTGTGTGTGTGTGTGTGTGTGTGTGTGTGTGTTGCAGTGACAGTAGGGGGTAGAAAAGGAGAGGGAGAGCAAAGAGAAGAGCGCTCTCCTGACCAGAACACGTGTGTGTGTGGGGCTGAGTAGTGAGTGAGTGAGTGAGCAAATGAATGAAGCTGAGAAGCGACAATCATAAAAATAAAGTGTGTGTGAACATTATCTCCCACCTGCTGTACTTCAGTACTCCACCCAAGTCAGGGCTTACTTAACAGTGGTGCCGAAATCTGGGATACTGAAGGGAACCACCTCATTCGTGCCCTTGCTACTGCCCAACAAAACAAGCATCAAGCGCTGATAGCCCTCCGAAAGGAGCGGGAGCAATGCTTTGAAGCCTTAGTGCTGGCCCAGCAGGAAGATCGGCAGGCGTTCCAGTACCCGTTTGCGTTGGCGGGGTCCTCGACCACCACCGCAGTGAACCATCCCACGTCACCCTTACAAAGATGGGCCCGCATGACAATCTGGAGGCCTTCATCGCTCTCTTCGAGCAAGTGGCTGAAGCGGAGGGATGGGGGGGAGAAAAAGACAAGAGGTGACAGGTCCACCTGCCGTTAGAACCGCTGCCAGATGGTCCTCCACCAATTCAATGGCTTGTTCCAGCAACACCGGGCGATGACACTGGACCCATTCCATCGTTCCTTCTGGAAGTCATGCGATGAACTGTTCCAGTGTTACCAGATCAATGATTCCCTCGGCGTTGCGGTTGTCTGCCCTCAGCCACCATCAGCAGGCATCCCGGAGCTAGTTGAAAAGCATTGCTCTGCGGACATTGAACTGTTAATGGTAAAGACCAGAACTTTTTATTTACCTAGAGAGTTCAGTGCTGTGTTTCTGCTGGCTGTTTACATTCCACCTTAGGCGGATCACGTGACCGCACTGGGGGCGCTGCATGACATCATCAGCATGCAGGGGACAGTGCATCCAGATGCTGTGTTCATTGTGGCCGGTGATTTTAACCACTGCAACCTCAGGAATGTCCTCCCCCAGTACCATCAACATGTACACTTCCCAACAAGAGAGAATAACACTCTTGATCAGGTGTACAGCGATGTGAAGGATGCCTATAAGGCTACGCCCCGGCCACACTCTGGACAGTCAGACCATATCTCAGAGTTCCTCTATTCATCTGACAGACAGCTCCTCAAGCAAGACCCCCCCAGTAAGTAAAACTGTTAAAGTGTGGACTGAGGAATCAGATCTGGTGCTTCGGGACTGCTTTGATAGCATAGATTGGGATGTGTTTAAAACTGCTGCTATGAGGGAGGATGCTACTGTGGACTTAGAGGAGTATGCTGCAGCTGTAACTGGCTACATCACCACATGCACTGAGAGCATTCTTCCAACAAAACACTGTAAGACCTACCCCAATGACAAACCCTGGATCAACAGGGAAGTGCGGTCCATGCTATGTGCTCACACCACTGCATTTACTTCTGGTGATGCTGAAGAATATTAAAAGGCCAGATACAACCTGCGCAGCTCCATCACATGGGCCAAGAGGCACTATAAGCTGAAGCTGGAGGGACACTACACCGCTGCAGATTCCCAGTGCATGTGGCAAAAGCTGCAACACATCACGTAGTACAGGCAGAAAAATCTGGGGGCCATAACTAACAAAAGCAAGCTCCCAGATGAACTGAACTAATTCTGTGCTCGCTTTGATGCCCTTAATTCCAACACTGGGATTCTGACTGTGCAGAGCAAGCTGGGCACACCGTTCTCTGTGTCCTCAGCAGAAGTGAGCACAGCTCTGAGGAGGATGAACCCACGGAAGGCAGCTGGCCCAGATAACATCCCAGGGCGAGTACTCAGGGCTTGCTCATCTGAGATGGCGGACGTGTTTATGGACATCTTTAATCTGTCCCTCGCTCAGGCCTTGGTGCCCATCTGCTTTAAAACAGCAACTATTGTGCCCATCCCCAAGAAAAACACAGTGACCTGCTTAAATGACTATCGCCCCATTGCACTCACTTCAACTGTAATGAAGTGCTTTGAAAAGATAGTCATGACATACGTAAAAAGGACTATACCACCCACCTTGGACCCCTTATAGTTTGCATATAGACAGAACCGGTCCACTGATGATGCTGTTAACACTGCCATCCATATAGCCCTCACTCACTTGGAGAACAAGGACACATATATTAGAATGCTATTCATAGACTACAGCTCAGCATTTAACAGAGTCATACCACACAGACCGTCTGAAAAGCTCCTCACCCTTGGAGTGTCACCTTCCCTCTGCAATTGGGTACTGAACTTTGTCTAACAGACCCCAGTCAGTCAGAGTAGGAAACCGGACATCAGGCATCAGAACTGTGAGCACAGGGACCCCCTAGGGTTGTGTACTGAGCCCTCTGCTGTACACCCTCTTCACCTATGACTGCGTGGCCTCTGAGTCCAATACCAGCATTGTAAATTTTGTGAACGACACCACAGTCATTGGATTGATCACCGGTGAAGAGGAGACAGCATATAGAAGAGAGGTGGCAGGACTGGTGGCCTGGTGCCAGGAAAATAATCTCTCCTTAAATACAGATAAGACCAAGGAGATGATTAGTGATCCTAGGAGGAGGGAGCAGCACGCCCCAATATACATTGGGGATACAGAGGTGGAGAGAGTAAGAACTTTTAAGTTCCTTGGCACTCACATCAGTGAGGGCCTCACCATGTCTCACAACTCTCAGCAGCTTCTGAAGAAGTCACAGCAGAGACTGTATTTCTTGAGAAGGCTGAGGAAGTTTGGCCTGCCAACCAAAATCCTCAGCAGCTTCTGTGGATGCACAGTCGAGAGTGTCCTTACCAGCTCCATCACAGTGTGCTATGGAAACTGCACTGCTTAGAACAGGAAGGCTCTCCAACAGGTGATAAAGACTGCCCAGTCCATCTCTGGAACAGCTTTCCCATCACTACAGGGCATTTACAACACCAGGGTCATCAGGAGGGCCCATGACATTATTAAGGACAACACACACCCACAATACAGTCTCTTTACACTCCTGCCATCAGGGAGATGCTACCGGAGTGTCAAATCAAGGACTACAAGTGTCACAAACAGTTTCTATCCACAGGCTATCAGGTTCCTGAACAATACAACACACTAAATACCCCCCCAATTCTCCAGCATCCCCAGTGCAGCTACCTGTTTGCACAAAGCACAGAGTCACTTTACAAATTAACTCAGGTTTTTCTGGTACTTCTTTTACCTATTCAGTTTTAATACGTTTACTATTTTATTACTTCAGTTTCAGGTTTTTTTTTTACTTTAGTTTTTTTTTAAGCTAGTAATCAGTTTTACTACATTGATGACTTTTATTACTTTTATTCCCTTTTTAAGCACCTTTTTGTCATGTGTTTGTTGAGCGTATGTGTTATTGTGTGTAAGGAGAGCAGCAAAGTAAGAATTTCATTGCATTGTCTGAACCTCTGTGTTTTTACTATGCATATGACAAACTTCTTGAATCTTCCCTTCCCTGCCCTGTTCCCCCACCACAAGGACCAGCTCCTCCCCAGCTGACCTGTTGTACCTGTGATGTCCTCCTGTCTTCCCCTTCCATGTCTGTGTCTTCTCCCCCTCAGGTGAGTGACGCCCATAACACCGGTGCAGAGGGGAAGCTTAGGCCGGTATGCTGGCACTGCGGGGAGCTGGGACATCTCCAAAATCATTGCTCCACGATGGAGGTGGAAGCGGTGATCTGGATTCCCAATGTGACAGAGACCGCCCCAGATCAGGCCAGGGTGTATCGCATACTGGTAAGTGTCCAAGGGGATACGTATCATGCATTGGTGGATTTCGGCTGTAATCAGACCTCAATCCACCAAAGCCTGGTGCAAGGTGAGGCATTGGGGACAGCACAAATGGTGAAGGTTTTGTGTGCACGGGGATGTTCACAACTACCCAGTAGTGTCCGTCCACATTCTATTCCGGGGAGAAAAACATAGAATAATGGCGGCGGTTAATCCTCATCTCACCCACTCACTGATTTTGGGAACTGATTGGTTGGGATTCAAAGGATTGATGGAACACATAGTAGGGGGTGCGTTAGTACATCACTGGGAGATCCCGGTGTGGCATTGACTGGGGAAGCTGTCACAGAGCCGTCAACATAAGCACCACATCAGGGCGATACGAGGAGTGAGGAGCAGGTCGTCCCTCCTCCCCCTCTTGGGGATTTCCTCAAGGATTTCCCATTAGAGCAGTTATGAGACGGGACTCTGCATCATGCATTTGACCAAGTGAGAGTAATCGATGGTCAAACTCTCCAGCCAAATACGACACCAGCTTTCCCGTATTTCGCTATTATTAAGGATAGATTGTACCAAGTGATGCAGGACACTCAAACCGGTGGACAGTTAACCCAATTGTCTATCCCTTAGAGCCATAGGGAACTCATGTTCCATGTGGCTCACTTTAATCCGATGGGTGGATATTTGGGGCAGGATAAGACACTAGCCCGAATAATGGCCCAGTTCTACTGGCCAGGGATTCACAGGGATGCCCGTCTGTGGTTTGTGGTGTGCCGCGAATGCTAGTTAGTAAATCCCGTGGCCACTCCAAAAGCGCCTTTGCGCCCTCTTCCTCTAATTAAGACCCCCTTCGAGAGAATTGATATGGATCTCGTCAGGCCATTAGATGGGTCATCACATGGATATTGCTTTATTTTAGTCCTGGTGGACGATGCAACATGATATCCAGAAGTGGTGTGTCTCTGTAATATCTCCACACGCAGTATTGTGAAGGCGCTCTTCCATGTTATGTCCCAGGTTGGGATTCTGAAAGAAATCCTGACAGACCAAGGGACTATGTTTATGTCATGCACACTGCGTGAGTTGTTGAGAATTAAATCTATCAGCACCAGTGTTTATCACCCACGAACAGGCTTAGTAGAGCGATTTAATCAGACACTTAAAATTTAATTCGGAATTCTGTAAGTGAAGATGCATGTAATTGGGATAAATGGCTAAAGCCCCTGTTATTCACAGTATGAGAGGTCCCACAAGCCTCCATGGGATTTTCCCCATTTGAATTATTGTATGGGCGAGAGCCACGCGGCATTTTAGATGTGCTATGAGAAAATTGGGAGGAAGGACCTTCACCTCGTAAAAATGAAATACAATATGTTCTCGACCTGCGCGCAAAGTTCCACACACTTACACACTTTAACCCAGAAGAATTTACGGAAGATTGTCAAGCCTGGCTGTACGACAAGGATGCACGCCTTAAGGAATTCATGCCAGGAGACAAAGTACTCATTTTACTGGCCACGTCGAGCTCCAAATTAATCGCCAAGTGGCAAGGGCCCTTCGAGGTCACATGGCGAATTGGAGACTTTGAGTATAAGGTGAGGCAAATGGATAGGGGTGGGGCTCTGCAAATATACCACCTCAACTTAAGATGTTGGAATGAGGGTGTCCCTGTGGCGTTGGCAGTTCTGGAGAGGGCGGAGCTGGGGCCGGAGGTAAAAAACACTAATTCGAACACTCAAACCACTCTGGTCCCTTGTGGAAACCACCTCTCACTGGCCCAACCCACAGAGGTTGCCAAGTTGCAAGAGGAATTTTCCGACATGTTCTTGCCCCTTCCTGGCCGCACCCACCTCATAGAACACCACATTGAAATGGCCCCGGGAGTGGTGGTGCACAACCACCCTTACCGCTTACCCAAACCCACAAAAAAAAAAGGTGTTTGGGATGAACTCAAGGCCATGCTCAACATGGGCAAAATCAAGGAGTCACACAATGACTGGAGCAGCCCGTCTTGTCTTGTCTTCATCTGCTTTATACTGGGCCGGGTTGTGGAGGCAGCAGTCTGAGCATGGAAGCCCAAACTTCCCTTTCCCCAGACACCTCGGCCAGCTCCTCGGGAAGAACACCGAGGCGTTCCCAGGCCAGCTGAGAGACATAGTCCCTCCAGCGTGTCCTGGGTCTTCTCCGGGGCCTCCTCCTGGGGGGACATGCCTGGAACACCTCCCCAGGTAGGCGTCCAGGAGGCATCCAAAAGAGATGCCTGAGCCACCTCAGCTGATTCCTCTCGATGTGGAGGAGCAGCGGCTCTACTCCAAGCTCCTCCTGAGTGACTGTGCTTCTCACCCTATCTCTAAGGGAGCACCCAGCCATCCTGCGAAGGAAACTCATTTCGGCCGCTTGTATCCGCGATCTTGTTCTTTCGGTCATTACCCAAAGCTCATGACCATAGGTGAGAGTCGGAACGTAGATCGACCAGTAAATCGAGAGCTTCGTCTTTTGGCTGAGCTCCTTCTTCACCACGACGGACCGGTAAAGCGACCGCATCACTGTGGAGGCTGCACCGATCCGCCTGTCAATCTCATGCTCTATCCTTCCCTCACTCGTGAACAAGATCCCGAGATACTTAAACTCCTCCACTTAAGGCAGGACTTCTCCACCAACCTGGAGAGGGCAAGCCACCCTTTTCCGGTCGAGAACCATGGCCTCGGACTTGGAGGTGCTGATTCTCATCCCAGCCGCTTCACACTCGACTGCAAACCACCCCAGTGCATGCTGAAGGTCCTGGTTTGAAGAAGCCAACAGGACAACATCATCCGCAAAAAGCAGAGATGAAATCCTGTGGTTCCCAAACAGGATTACTTCCGGCCCCTGGCTGCGCCTAGAAATTCTGTCCATAAAAATTATGAACAGAACCAGTGACAAAGGGCAGCCCTGCCGGAGTCCAACATGCACTGGGAACAGGTCTGACTTACTGCCAGCAATGTGAACCAGACTCCTGCTCCGTTCGTACAGGGACCGGACAGCCCTTAGCAAAGAGCCCCGAACCCCATACTCCCGAAGCACCCCCCACAGAATGCCATGAGGGACACGGTCAAATGCCTTCTCCAGATCCACAAAGCACATGTGGACTGGTTGGGCAAACTCCCATGAACCCTCGAGCACCCTATGAAGGGTATAGAGCTGGTCCAGTGTTCCACGACCAGGACGAAAACCGCATTGTTCCTCCTGGATCCGAGGTTTGACTATTGGCTGAATTCTCCTCTCCAGTACCCTGGAGTAAACCTTCCTGGGAAGGCTGAGAAGTGTGATTCCCCTATAATTGGAGCACACTCTCCGGTCCCCTTTCTGAAAAAGATGGGCCACCACCCCAGTCTGCCACTCCAGAGGCACTGTCCCCGACCACCACGCTATGTTGCAGAGGCGTGTCAGCCAAGACAGCCCCACAACATCCAGAGACTTGAGATACTCAGGGCGGATCTCATCCACCCCCAGTGCCTTGCCACCGAGGAGCTTGATAACCACCTCAGTGACTTCAGCTTGGGTAATGGACAAGTCCACCTCTGAGTCATCAACCTCCGCTTCCTCAATGGAAGACATGATGGTGGGATTGAGGAGATCCTCAAAGTATTCCTTCCACCGCCCGACAATGTCCCCAGTTGAGGTCAACAGCTCCCCACCCGCACTGTAAACAGTGTTGGCAGAGTACTGCTTCCCCCTCCTGAGGCGCCGGACGGTTTGCCAGAATTTCTTTGAGGCTGACCAATAGTCCTTCTCCATGGCCTCACCAAACTCCTCCCAGTTCCGAGTTTTTGCCTCCGCAACTGCCCGAGCTGCGGCACGTCTGGCCTGCCAATACCCGTCAGCTGCCTCAGGAGTCCCAGAGGCCAACATGGCCTGATAGGACTCCTTCTTCAGCTTGACGGCGTCCCTTACTTCCGGTGTCCACCACTGGGTTCGGGGATTACCGCCACGACAGGCACCGGAGACCTTGCAGCCACAGCTCTGAACAGCTGCATCTACAATGGAGGTAGAGAACATGGTTCACTCAGACTCAATGTCCCCCACCTCCCTCTGAAGCTGGGAGAAGCTCTTCCAGAGGTGGGAGTTAAAGACCTCCCAGACAGAGTGCTCGGCCAGACGTTCCCAGCAGACCCTCACCATACGTTTGGGCCTGCCACGTCTGTCCGGCTTCCTCCTCCGCCAGCGGATCCAACTCACCACCAGGTGGTGATCAGTTGACAGCTCAGCCCCTCTCTTCACCCGAGTGTCCAAGACATAGGGCCGGAGATCAGATGAAACGACAACAAAGTCGATCATCAACCTCTGACCTAAGGTGTCCTGGTGCCACATGCACTTATGGACACCCCTATGCTCGAACATGGTGTTCGTTATGGACAAACCATGACTAGCACAGAAGTCCAATAACAAAACACCACTTGGGTTCAGATCGGGGAGGCCGTTCCTCCCAATCACGCCCCTCCAGATGTCACTGTCATCGCCCACGTGAGCGTTGAAGTCCCCCAGTAGAACAATGGAGTCCCCAGTCTGAGCACCTCTCAGTATCTCTCCCAGGGACTCCAAGAAGGCCGGATACTCTATACTGCTATTCGGCCCGTAGGCACAAACAACAGCAAGAGCCCTCTCCCCGACCAGAAGGCGCAGAGAAGCGACCCTCTCGTTCACTGGGGTAAACTCCAACGCATAGCGGCTGAGCTGGGGAGCTATAAGCAAGCCCACACCAGCCCGCCGCTGCTCACCATGGGTGACTCCAGAGAAGTGGAGAGTCCAGCCCCTCTCGAGGAGCTGGGTTCCAGAGCCCAAGCTGTGCATGGAGGCGAGTCCGACTATCTCTAGCCAGTACCTGTCAACCTCCCGCACAAGCTCAGGTTCTTTCCCCCCCAGCGAAGTGACATTCTATGTCCCAACAGCTAGCCGCTGTGTTTGGGGATCAGGTCGTCGAGGCCCCTGCCTTCGACTGCCGCCTAATCCCCACTGCACCAGCCTCCTACAGCTACCTCTGTGGGTGGTGAACCCACAGGAGGTCAGGCCCATGTCACCGCTTCGGGCTGAGCCCGGCCGGGCCCCGTGGGCAAAGGCCCGGCCACCAAGCGCTCGCATACGAGCCCCAACCCCGGGCTTGTTGGAGCAGCCCATATACACACACACACACACACACACACACACACACACACACAGTAGTGCTTGAAAGTTTGTGAACCCTTTAGAATTTTCTATATTTCTGCATAAATATGACCTAAAACATCATCAGATTTTCACACAAGTCCTAAAAGTAGATAAAGAGAACCCAGACAAAAATATTATACTTGGTCATTTATTCATTGAGGAAAATGATCCAAAATTACATATTTGTGAGTGGTAAAAGTATGTGAACCTCTAATATTAGCAGTTAATTTGAAGGTGAAATTAGAGTCAGGTGTTTTCAATCAATGGGATGACAATTAGGTGTGAGTGGGCACCTTGTTTTATTTAAAGAACAGGGATCTATGAAAGTCTGATGTTCACAACACATGTTTGTGGAAGTGTATCACAGCACGAACAAAGGAGATTTCTGAGGACCTCAGAAAAAGCATTGTTCATGCTCACAGGGATAAGAATGGGACATTTTAAAAAAACTCTGAAATGCCTGGCATTTCAGGGGGCATTTGCCCAATTCACAATCCCCCTTTCCCACATAATATATATGAATGAATGTTTTCAAATTCAATGATGGTTTAACTTTATTATATATATATATATATATATATATATATATATATATATATATATATATATTTGCAAGGATGGACGGCGGTGGAGCAGACAGAGAGCCGGAAAACTTCTTCCTCCAAAAATATATTTCTTTATTTTTTTTTCTATTTTCAAAACTTTTCTTAAAATAGTGCAAATATTTACAGTGCACCAACCAAAGGTTCAAATTGCCAAAAAGAAAACTATACAAACAAAATAAGAAGACACAAAAATAAAGAGGCTTCAAGTTTACCAGACTAAATCAAAGACCCTGAACAAAACTTAGTCAGCCAAACCACAGTACCTTCAAACAAGACGTTCCAACCACAACTGAGGCTCTGGAGCTACTGCAGAGCTTACATACCCGCAGCCCCTCCCACAGTTGAACCCAAATTGCAAAATTAATCAATCAACTAAATAATGACATCCTAAATACAAAATAATTTAAAGAAACAAACACAAAATATACAAACATCCAAAATAATTTTCATTAACCAAAAACCCTTCAGTGCATAGTAAAATACATGTTTCCCCAACACCAGTAAAACACCCCCGTTAAAATAGTCCGTTCTACCAAACACCCGCGAAACCCCTCCATAACAAGCCAATGGTACAGTCCCTCGGTTTCTCTCAACAAACAGGAAGTATGTGGAGTTCACGTGATGAGTTTATTTTGTGTTATAAAAATGCTAGAACTAAATAAACTTGACGTTAGAAATAACCGGTTTGTACATGTTTCCTAGACCATAGACAATGCTTAACAGATGGGAGATGAAAATGCTTAGAAATGTGTGATGCGTTTTACATATGAGTGGAGCCAAACAAATGTTACTAGAATGCCGGTAGGCCTTTCCCTGCACTCGCAACAAATGCTGCTCTCGTTAGAAACTATGGCCAACGGTGGAGTATGAAATGCTTGAAAACCAGTAATACCCATACAGAAAACAGTAATGGAAATGAAGTGCAACTCACAGCGACAGGTCAGCCAAGATGTTTGAACGTTGCCGGCAGATTGCTGCCTATGCGCTTGCGTGAGAGGTGTGTGTGAAGGTGTGTGTGCGTGAACGTCATGGCTCACTCCATGACACATATATATCGTGAGCGATAATGGAGGTAACCGTAACGATATATTAGATTCCTCCTGACTCTATCTTTGACAATTTAAGTAAAATGTACCTTTGTGCTTTTTTGTTTTGATGTGCTCCTGGATGTTTCTAGCTCCTCTGTTTCCATAATTGATCATATCTGAGCACAGAATACACAGAACCTTTCCCAGCACGTCCACTTTTCGGATATGTTCTGTCAGGCACGTCATCACAGTTTCTGTCCCTATCTGCATGGTAATGCTACTATCGAGCCATGCCCATCGGAAACAGTTCTTTATCCCGTTCGATTTATCGATTTCCCTGGCACGATCCTCATTTTTGCGGTCCAAAACTTTCGCCATATTGGCGAAGTAACTTTGAAAACTAACCAAAATAACTAGAACTTAAGAAGTGATCAAAACCGTGTATGTGTAGCTTATTTCTCCGTGAATTGTAGAAGTGAGATGAAACTAGCACCAAAACGTTGCCGGAAATCGTCGTGAGCTGTCGTTACCATAAATATTGAAGAAAGCAATGACGATTTCCATTATCACAGCTGCAACTAATTTTGCGATGAGTGTTGCCAAAAGATGCTGGTGGTCGGTCGGTCAGTCCTGCCTGCTTGTGCCACCACAAGCCTCGCCTCGCGCCGACCCCTACCCCCCGAAATTTTCTCAACGGATTTACACGTTTCACAAAAATGACATTTTCAGCAGGAAAAACTCAGAATTCCGCAGATCCACGGAAAATTCTCATCCCTGTGCTCATCAGGCTGGAAAAGGTTACAAAACCATCTCTAAAGAGTTTGGACTCCACCAATCCACAGTCAGACAGATTGTGTACTAATGGAAAAAATTCAAGACCATTGTTACCCTCCCCAGGAGTGGTCAACCAACAAAGTTCACACCAAGAGCAAGACGTGTAATAGTCGGCGAGATCACAAAGGACCCCAGGGTAACTTCTCAGTAACTGAAGGCCTCTCTCACATTGGCTAATGTTAATGTTCATGAGTCCACCACCAGAAGAGCACTGAACAATAATGGTGTGCATGGCAGGGTTGCAAGGAGAAAGCCACTGCTCTCCAAAATGAACATTGCTGCTCAACTGCAGTTTGCGAAAGGTCACATGGACAAGCCCGAAGGCTACTGGAAAAATGTTTTGTGGACGGATGAGACCAAAATAGAACTTTTTTGGTTTAAATGAGAAGCGTTATGTTTGGAGAAAGGAAAACACTGCATTCCAGCATAAGAACCTTATCCCATCTGTGAAACATGGTGGTGGTAGTATCATGGTTTGGGCCTGTTTTGCTGAATCTGTGCCAGGATGGCTCGTCATCATTGATGGAACAATGAATTCTGAATTATACCAATGAATTCTAAAGCAGAATGTCAGGACATCTGTCCATGAACTGAATCTCAAGAGAAGGTGGGTCATGCAGCAAGAAAACGACCCTAAGCACACAAGTCGTTCTACCAAAGAATGGTTAAAGAAGAATGAAGTTAATGTTTTGGAATGGCCAAGTCAAAGTCCTGATCTTAATCCAATCGAAATGTTGTGGAAGGACCTGAAGCGAGCAGTTCATTTGAGGAAACCTACCAACATCCCTGAGTTGAAGTTGTTCTGTATGGGGGAATGGGCTAAAATTCCTCCAAGCCAGTGTGCAGGACTGATCAACAGTTACCAGAAACATTTAGTTGCAGTTATTGCTGCACAGGGGGTTCACACCAGATACTGAAAGCAAAGGTTCACATACTTTTGCCACTCACAGATATGTAATATTGGATCATTTTCATCAGTAAATAAATGACCAAGTATAATATTTTTGTCTCATTTGTTTAACTGGGTTCTCTTCATCTACTTTTACGTCTTGTGTGAAAATCTGATGATGCTTTAGGTCATATTTATGTAGAAATACAGAAAAGTCTAAAGGGTTCACAAACCAAGCACCACTGTATGTATGCGCGTGTGTGTGTGTGTGTGTGTGTGTGTATATATATATATATACACACACACACACACACACACACACACACACACACACACACACACACACAGGTTCGCAGGTGGCACGTGGCATGTTGTAAATATCAGCTGGTGAATCCACCATCCACCCCAAAAGTGCCATTGCACCCTTTACTATTGATCGAGATCCCTTTTGAAAGAATTAATATGGATCCTGTTGGGCCATTAGATTGATCTGCACAAGGGTCACTTTCTGTTACCCAGAAGCAGTGTCCCATGCAACATTTCTGCATGCAATGTTGTGGAAGCACTCTTCTGCTTTTTGTCCTCAGGCAGGATTCCATAAGCGGTCTTGACTGATCAGTGCACAACTTTTATGTCGCACACACTTCACAAACTATACAAATTGTTTGGGATTAAATCGATTCGTACCAGTGTCACACTGCAAGTAGGAGAAGTTGAACATGAGGTCAGGCCAATGGACAGAAGTGATGCATTTCAGTTTTACCATCTCAATCAATTGAAACTGTGGAGAGAGGAGGTTCTTGTGGCTCTGGTGACAGTGGTTCCTGAGAGGGTGGAGCTGGGACCAGAAGCAAGTCTAAAAAGTGTGGCCCAATTCACCCTGATCCCCTGTGGAAACCACCTGTCACTGTCCCAGACAGAACAGGTGGAAACACAATGCTCCACATTCCAGGAGAAAATCTCCAATGTGTTTTCATCTCTGCCTGGTCACACTAACCTCATTGAGTACCACATTGAGACTTCTCCAGGGGTGGTGGCATGCAGCTGCCCATATCAGCTCCCTGAACACACACACACAAAAGAAAAAAAAGTAGTTCCAGATGAACTCAAGGCTATGCTCAACATGGGGGTAATTGAGGAGTCACACAGTGATTGCAACAGCCAGGTAGTTTTGGTTCTCAAAACCAATAGGTCAATCAATCAATCAATCAAGTTTATTTGTACAGTGCTTTTAACAATAAACATTGTCACAAAGCAGCTTTACAGAATTTGAACGACTTAAAACATGAGCTAATTTTATCCCTAATCTATCCCCAATGAGCAAGCCTGTGGCGACGGTGGCAAGGAAAAACTCCCTCAGACAACATGAGGAAGAAACCTTGAGAGGAACCAGACTCAAAAGGGAACCCATCCTCATTTGGGCAACAACAGACAGCCTGACTATAATATTGTTTTAACAGGTATAACCCTCAACTGTCCTCATGGGGCCGTCCTTCACAGGAGTCAGTCTGGTTCTGTGAAGACTTTAGAAAAGTCAACACGGTGTCTAAATTGGACACGTCTGATGCCTTGCATCGATGAACTGCTCGATCATTTAGGTGTGGCTTGCTTTTATTCAACACCAGATTTAACTAAGGGATATTAGGAGATACCCTTGATTCCAATGTACTGAGGGAAAAAAAAAGAGGCATTTTCCACTCCATTTAGGTTATACAGTTTGTCACTTTTCCCTTTAGGTTGTTTGGAGCCCCAGCAACGTTTCAGTGTCTCATAGACAGATTCCTTCGCCCACACAGTTCATCTGCCGCTGCCTATTTAGATGACATCATTATTTATAGTTATGTTTGGCAGCAGCACTGACAACATCTGAGGGCTGTCCAAATCCAAGCAAGTGTGCAATTAAGCAGGTGGAAGTACAGTATCTGGGCTTCCATTTGGGCCATGGGTATGCGCGCCCCCAAAATGATAAGATTGCAGCGATTGCAGCCCGCCTGAGATCCAAGACCAAAGGGTGTGAGGCAGGTCCTGGGGCTGACTGGCTATTACAGGAGGTTTGTACCTAATTTTTTGGACCTCACCAGCCCGATGACTAACTTCACGAAGAAGCGTGCCCCAAGGGTGGACCAAATCTGTGGGAATGGGCTTTTGCTTAGGTTAAAGTGGTTTTGTGAGGGGGCCCACTGTTGCATTCACCTGGATTCTCTCTCCCTTTTGTCTTGCAGACTGATGTGTCAGACAGAGGACTGGGGGCCATTTTGTCCCAGGTAGTGGAGAAGGAGGAGTGCCCCATGCTGTACATCAGCCACAAGCTGTCCATGAGGGACAGTAAATACAGCACAATCAAGTAGGATTGCCTGGCCATTAAATGAGTGGTCCTCACTCTCTGATACTACCTGCTGGGACACCCTTTCATTCTCTGTTCCAACCACACCCCGCTCCAGTGGTTCTACTGCATGAAGGATGCCTCAGTCCATTGTAAAAGAGTTCGGGCCTAGAGAAGGTGGCAGTGTTTTGGGATATTGTTTATATCTGGTTTTAACTTGCATTTAACTTTCAACCTAGAAGTAGTGTATAATATGGAATACTAAATTTGCAAGATATTGAAATGTATTTTCTTTGTTTTAAATATTGCAAAATTCTAAAAGCTTCTGTTGATTTCCAATTTCAAATGAAATATAAATTCCAGATTTTCAACGTACTCTCAGATCCCACTGTAGTATGATTCACTTAAATGCAAATAACTGTGTGTACCTGACTAGAGACAAGAGTCCTTACCTACGGAATAAGCAGCCATGAGGAACCCAGCTGATCCCGCCAACACCTGGAAATCTTCTGATCTGGTTTTGTACACAATCAGACTTATTCTTGTAATCTATCCATCAGGGAAAAAAGAAAGTAAAGGAAATAATTCTTTATGGATTTACATGATTTATCTTAATATATTTGATTATATTTCAAAATAATGTATTACAATATATTGCATGTCTTACAACAAGAAGTCCCAAAATAAATTAAAACTTGTGCACCAAATTCTTGCTTTTTTCTCTGCAAGATGTATGTTGTACAGAAAATGAACAGTTTGAAAGAAATTAGTGAAAGACCAATATTGCCATGACTTTTATGTCCATGATGATGAGTGTTTAGTGGTACAGATGTTCCTAATAAAGTGGATGGTGAGTGTGTGCATATATACAGGGGTAGTCAAAATTATGTTAACACTTAAATGGTAGAAACCATTTATTCACAAAACATACATCATATCTGCAAGATGATTTACAGGACGGTTTCAACCTGTTCACCATCATGTTCAACACACAAAAACCAGCAAGCAACAGTACCATTTAATCTGTCACATACATATAAGTGCTGTCAAGCGATTAAAATATTTAATCGCGATTAATGTCGCGACTGTCATAGTTAACTCGCGATTAATCGCAATTTAATCGTACATTTTTGTCACATGAGAAACCATTGTAATTCTCTTATCAGTATAAAAAGTGAATGGGCTTGCTCACCGTTCGAACTACGGGGGTACTCAGGGGATCCGAGATCCCCTGAAACAGACATGAGATCCCTTGAAAACATGATTTGGGAAATGTTGGGGGGTCTCTAAAATATAGAGTGCTCCGAGATGATGCTAAAAATAGTAACCATGCGGTCGGCGCAGCCATCTTGGAAGTCACTCGCTCCAGAGCGCTCATAGAGTACACATCATAGATTAAACATTCACAGATTCGTTTCCGCGTTAGAGGGCTTAGAAGCTTTGATTTTTTTAAGAATTTAGACATCTGAAGTGATGGAGCACTACTGTGAAAGTTTGGATAAGCAGGCACGGGAGTGTTATGCTGAGAAGGTACGTTTCATTGGGAACGTAGATCCGTACACTGTTAGTGAGAAGGAATGGAAAGCTGACCCCAGCTTGTTGCCGCATAATTATCAATTATTTTAGTCAGTGAATAAAATGTAGGCCTAGTATGTAACTTGTACTAACAGCATGTGTACATAAACATTACTAGGCCTAGATCTTAAATGCCATTTGATGCAACAATGCACTGCAGTAGACATAAGCTACCTAATGTGACAAATATATCCATTAATTATTGCTGAAAGTACATAGAAAAGATAATAGTTTGTATCACATTTATTTTAGTAACTATGAAATTCAAGACAATTTAACCTACCTATCACAAAGAGATCAGAACAAATCCGGATACAGTCAAGTTGTCCTAAATTTGATCAGTTAATGGCAGCCAGCCACTGTCGTCTCCTCCGCTCGCTTTTCTCCTGTGCTGCAATTCCCGGGTTTGTCACGACTTTAGGGAGTCTGTGGAAGCTTTTGCCACCCTTTTACCCCCGGCTACTACAGCCAACAATGACACACGTATTCGGCATTTTGCTTCGCTGAGCAACAACAATGCGCTGACACAGCGACATTTGACTTCCAATATGGCCGCCGCCGGGTTCGCGCTGATCTCGAAGCGCTCTATTGGCAAAATGATGTTTATTGACATAGCAATCGTGTGTAACGGGAAGCATTTGCATATCTGAAGTGAGCGCACGATGGAGATCCACGCTCTGAGACAAGCGCAAGCACCCCCAAGGGAAAAAAAAGGGACCCCCCGAAAATATCGGCATAGTTCGAACACTGGTTGTACCAATGTTTTTTTTTATTTTTATTGCAGAGCATAACACGTCTTGTCACAGTCACTGCAAAGTGGGGCTGGAGCCGCCGATGGGAAAACGAAACTTAAGCCGAGCACCGTGGCTCTTCGGGGGAGGGCAGAGGACTCTGGCTGTGCGGGGCGTGGCATCATGTCACAGAGCGTTAATCTCGCGATAAAAAAATTATCGCCGTTAAAATTGAGTCAAGTTAACGCGTTAATAATGCAACATTTTTGACAGCACTAATATATATATATCACACACAGTATTGTGCAAAAGCCTTAGGCACAATAATAACCTTTTTTTTTTGTACAAACTAACTTTGTTCTAGACTTTTATGATTTCTACATAATGGAACCAGTCAAAAAACACTTTAGATTTTCCAAACATTAGTTTTCCAGCACAAAATTAAATGTTACAGAAAAATGTCTGTTTGTCAGTTAAGATAGCAGCATATTAAACAGACCACTTTTCAGTGGTATATTATATATATATATATATTTTTTTTTAAACAAAAGGTCATCACACCAACCACTGACTTTTTTCATGCATTACTGCTTACTGATCTTTATGGTATTTTTTTTTAATCTAGAAAAATTTAATTTAATTATTTTTGAAGGCATCTTTGATTTAACAGCATCTCATTAAATGTGGCGAAGACTTGCACAGTACTGTGTTTATACACACACACACACACACACACACACACACACACAGTGGTGTGAAAAAGTGTTTGCCCCCTTCCTGATTTCTTATTTTTTTGCATGTTTGTCACAATTAAATGTTTCAGATCATCAAACAAATTTAAATATTAGACAAAGATAACACAAGTAAACACAAAATTCAGTTTTTAAATGAAGGTTTTTATTATTAAGGGAAAAAAAATCCAAACCTACATGACCCTGTGTGAAAAAGTGATCGCCGCCCCCGTTAAAACATAAATTACTTTAACTGTGGTTTATCACATCTTTGGAAAGCTGAGTTCAATTTCTCTAGCCACACTCAGGCCTGATTACTGCCACACCTGTTCTCAATCAAGAAATCACTTAAATAGGACCTGCCTGACAAAGTGAAGTAGACCAAAAGATCCTCAAAAGCTAGACATCATGCTGCGATCCAAAGAAATTCAGGAACAAATGAGAAACAAAGTAATTGAGATCTATCAGTCTGGAAAAGGTTATAAAGCCATTTCTAAAGCTTTGGGACTCCAGTAAACCACAGTGAGAGCCATTATCCACAAATGGCGACAACATGGAACAGTGGTGAACCTTCCCAGGAGTGGCTGGCCGACCAAAATTACCCCAAGAGCACAGCAACGACTCATCCAAGAGGTCACAAAAGGCCCCACAACAACATTCAAAGAACTGCAGGCCTCACTTGCCTCAGTTAAGGTCAGTGTTCATGACTCCACCATAAGAAAGAGACCAGGCAAAAATGGCCTGCATGGCAAAGTTCCAAGATGAAAACCACTACGGAGCAAAAAGAACATAAAGGCTCGTCTCAGTTTTGCCAGAAAACATCTTGATGATCCCCAAGACTTTTGGGGAAATACTCTGTGGACTGACGAGACAAAAGTTGAACTTTTTGGAAGGTGTATGTCCCATTACATCTGACGTAAAAGTAACACAGCATTTCAGAAAAGAAACATCATACCAACAGTAAAATATGGTGGTGGTAGTGTGATGGTCTGGGGCTGTTTTGCTGCTTTAGGACCTGGAAGACTTGCTGTGGTAAATGGAACCATGAATTCTGCTGTCTACCAAAAAATCCTGAAGGAGAATGTCCAGCCATCTGTTCATGACCTCAAGCTGAAGCGCACTTGGGTTCTGCAGCAGGACAATGATCCAAAACACACCAGCAAGTCCACCTCTGAATTGCTTAAGAAAAACAAAATGAAGACTTGAGTGACCTAGTCAAAGTCCTGACCTGAATCCGATTGAGATGCTGTGGCATGACCTTAAAAAGGCAGTTCATGTTCGAAAACCCTCCAATGTGGCTGAATTACAACAATTCTGCAAAGATGAGTGGGCCAAAATTCCTCCACAGTGCTGTAAATAAAAGACTCACTACCAGTTATCACAAATGCTTGATTGCAGTTATTGCTGCTAAGGGTGGCCCATCCAGTTATTAGGTTGAGGGGGCAATCACTTTTTCACACAGGGTCATGTAGGTTTAGATTTTTTTTCCCTTAATAAAAAAACCTTCATTTAAAAACTGCATTTTGTGTTTACTTGTGTTATCTTTGTCTAATATTTAAATTTGTTTGATGATCTGAAACATTTAAGTGTGACAAACATGCAAAAAGATAAGAAATCAGGAAGGGGCAAACACTTTTTCACACCACTGTGTGTGAATGTGAGTGTGTGTAATGTGTGTGTGTGTGTGTGTGTGTGTGTATATATATATATATATATATATATATATATATATATATGCGATAAGCCATGTATGACGAGATTGAGTGCACGAACGGTTTTATTCTATCCACATTCACTGGATTTTGTGAAACAGAGCATTTTTATTTTTTGCAAATTCAATAAATTAAAACTTTGTACAAAACGTCCGACAAAATGATTTCTGCTTAGAATGTAAACAAACTGGCGAAATGACGGTAGCAATTTGTGAAAAATGCTATAATAATTCTTGAAAAATAAAAAGATAACATTCTTACTATCAAATACTTTTATTCCATGTTTTCTTGCTTTTTTTTTTGTATTGTTTGGGATTTTGTTTTCGAGGAGAGTTTTTATTTCATCCTCAGTTGGTTCAGCAACATGCTCCACCATTTTGTTTTTCTCTATTTATAGTATGTGAGCTGATAGCTTTGGAGAAGTGTAGCCATTCAGAGCATGCAATTGCTCATATCCAGTGAATGTGGATAGAAATAAATAAATTTTATATCACACACACACAATATATATATGCTCTTCAGTAAATATGCCCTCAAACATGATGAATTTATAATTTTCTACATATAAAAAGTACTATATGGAGAACTAAACTGTAATAAATGCAACCAAATTAATATTTGTTGTGACAACCCTTTGCTTTAAAAAAAATTGTGATCTCGAGTACGATTTGTGCAGTTTTATAAGGAAATTAGCTGGTAAGTTTTACTGAGCATCTTGCAGCACCAATTAAGTCAAGTCAAGTTTATTTCTATCGTGCTTTTAACAATAGACATTCTCACAAAGCAGCTTTACAGAATTTGAATGACTTTAAACATAAGCTAATTTTATCCCTAATCTATCCCCAATGAGCAAGCCTGTAGCGATGGTGGCAAGGAAAAACTCCCTCAGATGACGAAACCTTGAGAGGAACCATCCTCATTTGGATGACAACAGACAACATTAACAGTTTTAACATGAAGTCAGTTTCGTTGATGTTATAACTCTTCAATCGATGGAAACTTGAGTGTAAAACTGTTCATGACAACTGCAGTCCTAAAGTTAGCAAGTCAACTGTAGTCCTCAGCCATAAGAGCATTATTGTAAGTGTCCAGAGCATCTTCCAAGTGTGACTTTCAACTGTCCATATGGGGTCGTCCTCCATAGGAGCAATGTGATGAGACTCCAACCAGACATAGGGCATCAGGATGGATCAGGCAGGTCTGAGGAGCAGAAGAGGTCAGCATCTCGATCTTAGGATTGACGTGTAACTCAGAGGGACAGACGGGGGGGGACACAGGTTGTTAGGTATGCCCAATATCACCTGAATAAGTAGGAACAGTATACATTTTGCGCTGACTGCAAGCAGGGAGTCCGGCAAAACTAACTATGACAGCATAACTAAAAGGGGAGAGCCAGAAGGTAACACAGGCATGAGGGAGCCGTGGGACATAAAGCAGCCAGCCACTACACCATCAACAAACTCGAGTGAGCAAGCAAGTGGGGGACTGACAGCATCCATACATCCCAGTTTACCAAAAAACTCTGTCTGAGGACCCTCCAGATCTACTCCTTTACCTCATAAACACTATTAACTAAAGGCTTGACTAAACAGATATGTTTTCAGCCTAGACCTAAATGCTGAGACTGTGTCTGAGTCCCGAACACTACTTGGAAAGCTGTTTCATAACTGTGAGGCTTTGTAAGAAAAGGTCCTGCCTCCTGATGTAGCCTTCATTATATGAGGTCCCAACAAATAGCCTGTATCTTTTGATCCAAGTCAGTATGGCAGGTCATAAAGGACCAGATGTTTGCTCAGTTACTGTGGTGCAAGACCATTCAGGGCTTTAAAGGTCAATAGTAGTATTTTATAATCAATACGAAATTTGATTGGGAACCAATGCAATGTGGATAAGATAGGGGTGATGTGGTCATATCTTCTCGTAAGGACTCTTGCTGCTGCATTCGGAACTAACTGGAGCTTGTTTATGCATTTAATGGAACATCCAGACAGTAAGGCATTACAGTAATCCAACCTAAAGGTAACAAAAGCATGACCTAATTTTTCTGCATCATGTCACAACATTACATTTCTTATCTTAGCAATATTTTTGAGATGAAAGAAAGCAATGTGGGTAATATTATCAATATGAGTTTCAAATGAAAGACTGGAGTCAATGATCACACCGAGGTCTTTTACTGCTGCATGTGAAGAAGCAGAAAGGCCATCCAGAGTTACTGTGTGATCAGAAAACTTACTTCTAGCTGCATGTGGTCCTAGTACAAGTACTTCGGTCTTATCAGAGTTAAATAGAAGGAAGTTAATAAGCATCCACTGTCCTTGATACATTCCTCAATTTATTAAGCTGGTGTCTCTCATCTGGCTTTGCAGAAATGTCAGCATAACTGTGGAAACTTATACCATGCTTACAAATAATATCACCCAGATGTACCATATATCAAGAAAAAAGCAATGGGCCTAAGACAGAACCTTGTGGAACACCAAACTTTACCTCAGTATGTATAGAAAAAAAAAACATTTACATCAACAAAATGATAGCGATCAGTTAAATAAGACCTGAGCCAGGAGATGGCCATTCCCTTAACTCCCACAACATTTTCTAGTCTATACAGATAAATGGAATGATCAGTGGTGTCAAAGGCTGCACTAAGATCAAGCAATCCAAGCAGGGAGACACAGCCCTGATCAGATGCCAACAGTAGGTTGTTTACTACTTTAACAAGTGCTGTCTTTGTGCTACAATGAGGTCTAAATCCTGATTAATACATTTAATGGATACTATTCCTATGTAAGATATGAGCATCAGTGCTTTGCCACAGCTTTTTCTTGGATCTTGAAGATAAAGGAGAGGTTTGATATTGGCCTATAATTGGACAGCTGACAGCAGTTGAGGTCAGGTTTTTTTTTTTTAATCAGGGGTTTGATAACTGCTATTTTAAAAGTATTTGGGTACATAGCCAATTCTAAGGGAAGAACTGATTATTTTTAGAAGAGGTTCAATTGCTTCTGGTGTTTGAAGAGTCGTGCAGGTAAAGGATCTAGTACACAAGTAGAAGATTTTGTTGTGGAAATTAATTAAATTAGTTTGATTTCTCTAAGGGGAGTAAAACATTCCAATTGCTGATCCAATATAGTTATATTGTTAACTACAGGGTTAAGTAAATTATCTGGCCTTAAATTAGTAGTTTGAATTTTTTCGTCAGATATTTTCAATCTTATTATTGAAAACATTTATGAAGTCTTTGCAACTACATATTGCAGATGTGCATGGCTCTATAGTGGTCTTTTTCTGAGTAAATTTTGCTTCACTGTTGAATAGGAATCTCGGATTATTTTTGTTATCCTCTATTAGGGTGGAGAGATACATTGATCTAGCAGCACTCAGAGCTTTTTTCAGATGGGTTAAATGCAGAGAGGAAATTTCACAAGTGTGTGATGAATAAAGTTGTTCTTTCTTTCTTTCTTTCTTTCTTTCTTTCTTTCTTATTCTTGAGAAGGCTCTCTTTCCATGCTAATTTGAATACTACCAATTTTGTTTGATGCCATTTACATTTATTTTGGAGTGATCTGTTTTTAAGTGCTAGTGTAATTGTTCTATTAGGGTGCTAATTTTTTCTCTCTAATCATTTTTATTTTAAGTGGAGCTATGTAAAGTATAGCATAACATTGACTAAGCATTCAGTTGCCTGATCAAGTTCTGTGGGGGCTGACAGTGATCCAATCAAAGTTGATAACTCAGTTGTTGATCACTTTTTATATCCACTGTATATACCAGGGTATATACAGTGGATATAAAAAGTGCACACACCCCGTTAAAATCATAGGTTTTTCTGATGTAAAAAAAACCGAGACCATGATAAATAATTTCAAAACTTTTCCCACCTTTAATGTGACCTATAACATGTACAATGTAATCGAGAAACAAACAAATCTGTTTGGTGGAAAAACAAATAATAAAAAATGTACAATAAGCTGGTTGCATAAGTGTGCACACCCTTAAACTAATACTTTGTTGAAGCACCTTTTGATTTAATTACAGCATTCAGTCTTTTTGGGTAGGAGTCTATCAGCCTGCCATATCTAGGCTAGGCAATATTTTCCCACGCTTCCTTGCAAAAGCGCTCCAAATCGGTCAGATTGTGAGGGCATCTCTTGTGCACAGCCCTCTTCAGGTCACCCCACAGATTTTCAATTGGATTTAGGTCTGGGTTCTGGCTGGGCCATTCCAAAACTTTTTTTGGGGTCATTGTCATGCTGAAAGATGAAATTCCTCTTAATCTTCAGCCTTCTAGCAGACACCTGAAGGTTTTGGGCCAAAATTGACTGGTATTTAGAACTGTTCATAATTCTAACCCAGCTCTAATTGCTGGGTTTCAGTCACATGACTTTTCTTAGCGGTTTTACCAGAAGTGAAATAGCTGGTGGTCTAAAGGGCTGCTGTAGTGCAAACAACTAGTGATAACTTATCAGAGCATGCTCATCATCTAGAAGCCACTGGTCACTTTAGATATAGTCAAGCCAGAAAGTCTGCACACCCCTTTCACCTTCACATTTTATTACATTACAGACTTATTCTACAATAGATTGAGTTCATTTTTTTGTCACAAAATTCTCCATAAAATAGCCCATAATGACAAAGTGAAAGCAGGTTTTCAGAAAATATGCCATTTTATTTTACTGACAAAAATAGGTTATTTAGGGGTTATATCTCTGTACATACCCTTAGCCTAATACTTGGTTGATGCACCTTTGGCAGCAATTACAGCTTCAAGGCGTCTTGGGAAAGAAGCTACAACCTTGGCACACTTGTTCATGGACATTTTTGCCCATTCCTCTTGGCATATCCTTGCAAGCTCCATCAGGTTGGATGGGGAGCATCGGTACAAAGCCATTTTTAGCTCCTTCCACAGATGTTCAATTGGATTCAGGTCTGGGCTTTGGCTGGGCCACTCAAGGACATTCACAAACTTTCTCCAAAACCACTCCTTTGTTCTCTTGGCTGTGTGCTTCGGGTCACTGTCATGTTGGAAGTTAAACCTTCACCCCAGTCTGAGGTCCAGAGCAATCTGGAGCAGGTTTTCTTCAAGGATCTCAGTGTACTTAGCTGCATTCATCTTTCCCTCTATCAGGACTAGTCACCCCATTCCTGCTGCTGAAAAACATCCCCACATCATGATGCTGCCACCGCCATGCTTTGCTGTAGGGATGGCATTAGCCAGGTGATGAGCTGTGTCTGCTTTCCTCCAGACATGATGCTTGGTATTCAAGCCAAAAAGTTCCATTTTGGTTTCATCAGACCAGAGAATCTTGTTTCTCATGGTTTGAGAGTCCTCTAGGTGCCTTTTGGCAAACTCCAAGTGGGCTGTCATGTGCCTTTTACTAAGGAGTGGCTTCCATCTGGCCACTCTACCATAAAGGTCTGATTTGTGGAGTGCTGATTGGATGGTTGATCTTCTGAAAGGTTCTCCCATCTCCACAAGGATACGCTGGAGCGCTGTTAGAGTAACCCTCAGGTTCCTGCTCACCTCCCTGTCCAAGGCCCGTCATCCCCGATCACTCAGTTTGGCCAGGCAGCCAGATCTAGGAAGATTCTTGGTAGTTCCAAACTTCTTCCATTTATGAATGATGGTGGCCACTGTGCTCTTTGGGACCTGTAAAGCTGCAGCAATTTTTCTGTACCCTTCTCCAGATCTATGCCTTGACACAATCCTGTTTCTGAGGTCTGCAGATAACTCCTTTGACCCCATAGCTTGGAGTTTGCTCTGACATGCACTTTCAATTTTGGGACCCTATAGGCAGGTGTTGGCAATCCCAAATAATGTCCAATCAATTGAATTTACCACAGGTGGACTCCAATTAAGTTGCAGAAACATCTCAAGCGGTATCAGTGGAAAGAAAATGCACCTCAGCTCACTTTTGGGTGTCACATCAAAGGGTGTGCACACTTGTGTACATATGATATTTTACATTCTCATTTTTAATAAATTATCACAAATGTCTAAAGACCTGCTTTCACTTTGTCATTATGGGCTATTTTGTGTAGAATTTTGTGACAAAAAATTAATTCAATCTATTGTAGAATAAGTCTGTAATGTAATAAAACATGGAGAAGGTGAAAGGGGTGTGCAGACTTTCCGGCTTGACTGTATATTCAGAAGATTGCCATGTGCAATGTAATAGACCCCTACAGTCTGGGAAAGAAGGATTTGTCATACAATCTCAAAAACTATCCTTCAGTCAAGTTCCCCGACATCTTGAACTATCTGGTGTTGCAGACAGATGAAAGCGTGGAACAGTATGGAGGCTTACAACTTTGTTGTATGTGGCTGGGTAAAGGACCTCGGTATCAAGTTGCTGCCGAATGAATCCTGCATTGTTTTTTTTAAGCTTTTTGTTTGTGTCTTTACAACAAAGCGCTGCAAGTTGAAGTGTAAACAAACAACAGTTTGCTTGATTTTCACTTGTGTTCATTCTTATATCTCAGGTAAATCATTCACAAAGATCATCAGAAACCCCTTTAAAGACCTGGATCTTAGTTAAACAAGATGAAGAAGTGATCATGGTGCATTGTAACTGTAAGAATTTTGTCGCGACCTTCATGCATATGGACTTTGTGAGGAGCAAACAAAGCAACACCTGGGGACATTAACACTTCGTGACGAAAAAAAGCACCGTAAAATAACACCACATAGCAAGAAAACTACTTGGAAATCACAAAAGACATAGCTGAGAGGCATATACAAACCTTTCACAAAGTGATCACTGCAAACTCAAGCATGCTTCGACTCAGCTCCCTTCGATTTCAGTGAGAGGTTCAAAAGCCACCTTTCTCAATGTCTTTTTGTTAAATCCTGTGTTCATTCACCCTTTTTTATTAGTTAATGGGGAACCGTGAAGAAACTTTTATCAGTTTCATGGTCTGATCGATTTAAACAACCTAAAACAATGCAAGTGTAAGGCATTTTTCATGCGAGTAATGCACCTACTTCATACAAACGCTTTGTCAACTGAGCTTTGGTAGACCACCAGCTAATGTTTTGAATAACTAATGAGGCGAATGTGACGTCATGTGAAACCCAGCAATACTGGAGTTGGGGGAGTTGCTAACTTCACCTAGGGTATCCAGACTTTCCCCTCCAGAAACTACACTGCTCTCATTCTCGCTAACCCTCTCTAGAATCTAGATGTGCACCTCTAAAGCTGCAATTTTCTCCATCAGAGAGCTAACTAATCGACACTTATCACAAATAAAGCCATCACTAACGATGGAGGAAGAATGACTAAACATCCTGCACTCAGCACACTGAACAAGCTGAAGGTATGCCATGATGAATGGATTTACATACTTTAAACAAAGATCTGTTGATAATTTAAAGCAGATCTGACATGGATGGCCTCCGATTGTGGTCTTTGCAAGGGAGGTCTTTGGCGGTTTCTGAAAAAAATTTGAAATGTAGTAAAATGGAAAGTGAAAGTATAATAAAAAAGACAGTGGAAAATTATTTGTAGAAAAGATAAAAGGATTGGTGATTAACGCCAACATTCACAGAAAAAAAAAGACTCACCGCAAACAACTCAAAAACAAGAAATACATCACACAGAATGTGCATGCGCTCTCTCAATCTGGGAGAAACTCCTTTCCTGGGAATTATGTCAAAATGAATACTGAATCTATTGAGTGTGAAATCTAAACTGTATTTTGATACCAGACATGATGGGTTATCCTCAAAAACACACAATCAGTGGTACAAAGTCTGAGGGACATTTTTCAGAATACCTCATCTCAATAAAAGCATGTTTTAAAAGGTCATAAGCAGGGCTTTGAACCAGAATTTTTTTCCTATTGATTCGTTCCGAACAGAAACGGAATTTTAATGTTTCCGGTTTGGGGTTCCACCATTAAATAGACATTCCCGAACCGGTTAGAACAAAAAAATTTCATTCCCGGAACGGTTAATTACGTTCCCTGTCAGCTGTTTAACAAATGGCTATAAAATTATGTCTCTGTCTCATCCAGCTTAAGCCAAATGTAGGCTAATTCTATTACAACCTTCATTAAATAAGACAAGAAATAATTCAAAACAATTATTATTTCAAATGTTGGCGATTTGGATTCTCAGTATGCCTTCCCATCTACACAAACAGAAAAAGTGCCGAAAATGAAAGATAATTCGTTTAGTGTGTTACCAAAGGCTAGTCAGGCCCTATAGAGGGCTACCGCATGATGTCACCGCGCCGCGAGATTTTGTTAGGCGCCATATTGGAAGACCAAGTACACATCTATGCAAGTACATACATACATACATACATACATACATACATACATACATACATAAAACAAACTACACCTGAAATGTAGCCAGGGCCGGTTCTGCCCTAATCTGGACCCGGGTGCAACATCGCGCAACCCCCCCCCCCCCCCCCCAAAAAAAAAAACAGTCTAAATCAGGACAACCATCACATAACTATAACTATAAACATTTTATATCAACTATTTTAACTAAATGGGCTATAATAAATAAGCCTGCAGGCAGCCACGGCGGGCTGCCTCAGAAAAGTAACCATTCAATGACACAACTGAAGGCCTGCAGCCACAGCGAGCTGCCTTAAAAAGTAACCATTTGTCCTACCTTAAAAGTCGTTTTGCATTTTCTGCCTCCTTTTTTGTATTTTCGACCCTCCGTTTATTTTCTTTCCTTTTCTGAAAACCCGATTTGTGTCCAGACATTTTATTCTGCTACCAACGAACTAACTCGTCAGGTCTCGTCTCTCGAGTCCGCGATGATTCCCGTGGGAAGGGCAACAATTGATACATTTTTACAAACAGCCAATAGGGAGGTTGCAACGTTCAGGCTCTTCTTTGCTCAGACACTCAGTAATTCACTTATTATCACATGGAGACGTGATAGTAGTCCACCTTCCCACTCTCTCCATTCAGTCAGCGACTGTCACACAGGAAGTGAACCCCAGCGGGTCATAGAAACTTGCGCAGGAGAAGAATGACTTTTTTATTTGTAAGCTACGGAAACTTTGAGGAACGAAATAAAAACCGGTATTAACCGGTTACCATTATTTTTAATAAGCGTTTATTGTTCCGGAACATAAAAAATAATAAAGTTTCTGGTTTCGTTTCTGTTCCATGTGAAATAGAAAAAGTTCCCGGTTTTCGTTTTCGTTCCTTGAACCGGTTCAAAGCCCTGGTCATAAGGTATGAATTTATGCAAAATTATTTCAAAACATGAAATGGAGACATTATATTCTGATATTATGCCAATATCTAAAATTCAACTATTTTAGCCCACATAATGTATTTCCCCATTTCTCTTAATCTTGACTTGTGACTTCTGATTGGTTTCGTAATGGAGGGTCACATACATACATACAGTGCCCACAATGATGACTGGCACCCCTTGTAAAGATTAGTAAAAAGAGTTAGAATAAAATCCATCTTTTGGAGAAGCAGCTTCATCTCACCCTGAAAAATATGAGAAAAATCCAACCTTTAATTGAAAAATTTATTTAAAGAAAAACAAATTCATCATCATCATCATCATCATCATCAGAAGAAACCTTTATTTGTCACACGCACATTTCAAGCACAGTGAAATTCATCCTCTGCATTTAACTCATCTGAAGCAGTGAACACACGCACACACACCCAGAGCAGTGGGCAGCCACACCAGAGCGCCCGGGGAGCAGTCAGGGGTTCGGTACCTTGTTCAAGGGCACCTCAGCCCAAGGCCGCCCCACATCAACCCCCCTTTGCCACTAAAACAGCACTGAGTCTTCTCCTATAATGTTTTCTAAGATTGGAGAATACAGAGCAGGGCATCTGGGACCATTCCTCTTTACAGAATCTCCCCAGATCATCCAGGGTCCTTAGCCCTCTCTTGTGCACTGTCCTCCTCAGCTTACCCCACAGGTTTTCAATGGAGTTCAGGACAGGGTACTGAGATGGCCATGGCAGAAGCTTGATTCTGTGGTCAGCTAACCATTTTTGTGTTGATTTGGACATATGCTTTGGATCATTGTCCCATTGGAAGAGCCACTGACAATCCAGTTTTAGTTTCCTGGCAGAGGCAGCCAGATTTTTATTTAAAATGTCCTGGTATTTCATGATGCCATGTACAAGGTTTCCAGAGCCTTTGGAGGAAAAACAGCCCCATAACATCACAGAAGTTGCACCATATTTTAGAGCTGGGATCGCGTTCTTTTCATTATAGCCATTCTTCTTTTTACACCAAATCCACCTTTAATGTTTATCACCAAAAAGCTCCCTTTTTGTTACATCAGACCATAGAACACTGTTGTCAAAGTTGTAGTAGCATTTTGTAAACTTCAGGCACTTACATTTGTGGTGTACTGACAGAAAAAGCTTTTTTTTCCTGGCATACCTTCCAAATAATCTGTTGGCATAGAGATTATTTAACCACCATCTGATGGTGGTTTTGGAGATTTGGAAACCCTAAGATTTTACTTTTCCTTGAAATTCATCAACAGTGATCCTTAAGGATTATTTGCCTCTCTTACCATATTCCTCACTATACGGTACACGGGGGCAAAATAAACTTGGGTCTTTTTCCATCCAAGTCTGTAACAGTTCCACTTGGTGTCCACTTTATTATTATTATTATTATAGATTAAATTATTAAATTATTATTATTGGTTAAAATATTAACCTCCTCAACCAGCAAAGCTCTGCAGATCCACAAGCCTGTAACATGGTACAGCCTAGAGAAACTCAAGATGAACTCTCAGCTCCCATCACTGAGCATGAGCTGGAAAAGGCATTGAAGACCACGAGATGTGGCAAAGCACCTGGACAAGATGGGATCCCAGCAGAACTCTGGAAGACAGGGGGTCACAACCTGAAAAGAGAGCTACTACGCTTATAGAATGCATGCTGGGTAAATGCTTGTGTGCCACAAGACTTCAAAGATGCGGTCATAGTTACCATCTACAAGAAAAAAGGCCTACGCAGCGACTGTGGAAACCACCGTGGCATCTCCTTACTGTCTATAGCTGGCAAGATCCTGGCCAAAATCATCCTAAATCACATCAAGAAGGTCTCAGAGGAGGTACTATCAGAGAGCCAGTGTGGATTTAGAGCTGGCCGGTCAACTATAGATATGATCTTCACCCTTCATCAGCTCCAGGAAAAAGCCATTGAACAGCAACAAGCCCTGTATGTCGTCTTTGTAGATTTCTCTAAGGTGTTCGACACTGTGGATAGAGAGACGGTCTGGAAGGTCCTGGAATTATATGGCTGTCCAGACAAGATTGTGAGAATCATCAAAGACTTCCATGAAGGCATGTCAGGCAAAAAAGAGAGCTCAATCGGCAGTGACATCAGCGATGCATTTACTATCAACCATGGCGTCAAGCAAGGGTGTGTGCTAGCCCAAACACTTTTTACTCCTTACCTGGCAGCAGTCCTAGAAACAATGGGAACCAACCTCAGCATAGGTGTCTATATACGGACAAGGTCTGATGGCAAGCTTTTCAATCTTGCTCGACTAAAGTCCTCTACCAAGACAAGAGAAATATGTGTGAGAGAGCTACGTTATGCTGACGACTCTGCTCTGGTGTCAACCAATGCTGAAGAAATCCAAGAGATTGTGGATCGCTTTGCCACCACTTCCACTTTGTTTGGCCTGACAATCAATGTGTCCAAAACAGAACTTCTTTACCAACCTCCCATAGAAGAACCACCACCATGCCCAGATGTTCTTGTGAGTGGGAAGACACTAACCAAAGCAGAGAATTTTGTATATCTTGGCAGTGCAGTCACCAACACTAACTCCTCAGACCTGGAAGTGGACAGACAGATTCAAGCTGCATGCAAAGTTTTCGGCTCACTATACAAGCGCCTATGGTCAAGACATGACATCAAAAGGAAGACCAAAATAAAGGTATACAATGCAGCCATCCTGCCAGCCCTTCTGTATTCCACAGAGTGCATGATCCTCTACCGAAGGCATATCAAGAAACTCACCAGAACACAACTGCGGCACCTGCGTCAAATCCTGGGAATACGCTGGCAAGATAGAATACCCGATGTTGAAGTTTTGAGGAGAGCCCAGACTCCTAGTGTTGAGGCACTCGTTACATCACAGCTTCATTGGGCTGGGCATGTACGACGCATGCCAGACACCAGACTCCCTAAAGCTGTTTTCTATGGAGAGCTCTCCGAAGGAAGGAGGAAGCATGGAGGACAGAAGCTCCGCTTCAAGGATGTACTAAAGAGACACATGAAGAATGCAGACATCAACCCTGACACCTGGGAGCAAGCTGCCTCCAACAGAAGAAAGTGGAGAACATCGGTGAGGAGATCCATCAAAAGCATAGAGGAAAAGTGTCAGCAGGACTACCAAAGAGCGCATGACAGACGACACAACCCCGCTGCAATGGGACACACATGCAACCCGTGTGGACGGCTCTGCAGTTCACGTGCTGGCCTTGCAGCCCACTCGAGGGCTTGCAGGCCATAAAAACCTCTCAGTATAACAGTCATCATCGACCTCGATGGACTGCCGAAGAAGAAGAAGAGATTATTATTATTATTATTATTATAGTAGAAATGAGCATTTTCATGTGAGGAGCTATTTTTTTTTTTAACATTCCCTGACTTACAAATGTCAACACACTTCTCCCTCATTTGGTTTGTGTGTTCTCTTATCTCTCCCATGTTGATGGATGACCCAAGGAATTTGGCCTCTTTGTCACCTCATATTTGTACCCCAGTTAATCAGCTTGAAAATTCCTACACACTCCAGTCAGCTCAAAAATGTACAATTTAAATGGGACACATACTTTAGTTATATTGTGTTCACTATAATTTCCAGGAGTGCCAATAATAGTGGTACATATTTTTGTTGAAAATTATTTCTTGAGGAGGGATTTGTTTTTCTCTGAATAAATTAATTTAAATTAAAGGTTGGATTTTTCTTATTTTTTCAGTGAGAGATAAAACTACTTCACCAAAAGTTGGATTTTTTTTCGAACCCTTTTTACTAATCTTTACAAGGGGTGCCAATAATCATGGAAACCAGTGTACTAGTGCATCTCAAAAAATTAGAATACCATGAAAAAGTTCCTTTTTTTTCATAATTTAATTCAAAAAGGTAAACTTTCATATATTCTATATTCATTACATGTAAAGTGAAATATTTAAAGCCTTTTTTGTTTTAATTTTGATGATTATGGCTTATAGCTCATGAAAATCAGAAATCCAGTATCTCAAATTATTAGAATATTCCCTAAGATCAATCAAAAAAAGGATTTACAATACAGAAATGTCCAACTTCTGAAAAGTATATTCATTTATACACTCAACACTTGGTTGAGGCTCCTGTACTTACTGTATCAATGCGGTGTGGCATGGAGGTGATCAGTCTGTGGCACTGCTGAGGTGTTATTGAAGCCCAGGTTGCTTTGATAGTGGCCTTCAGCGTATCTGTATTTTTGGGTCGGGTGTTTCTCATCTTCCTCTTGACAATACCCCATAGATTCTCTATGGGGTTCAGGTCAGGCAAGTTGGCTGGCCAATCAAACACAGTAATATCATGGTCAGCAAACCATTTGGTAGTAGTTTTGGCACTGTGGGTAGGTGCTAAGTCCTGATGGAAAAGGAAATCAGCATCTCCAAAAAGCTCGTCAGCAGATGGAAGCATGAAGTGCTCTAAAATCTCCTGGTAGATGGCTGTGTTGACTTTGGACTTGATGAAATACAGTGGACCAACACCAGCAGATGACATGGCACCCCAAATCATCACAGACTGTGGAAACTTCACACTGGGCTTCAAACACCTTGGATTCTGTGCCTCTCCACTCTTCCTCCAGACTCTAGAACCGTGATTTCCAAATTAAATGCACAATGTACTTTCATCTGAAAAGAGGACTTTGGACCACTGAGCAACAGTCCATTTCTTTCTCTCCTTAGCCCAGAGAAGACACTTCTGACATTGTCTCTGGCTATGCAGTGAAAACTAGAATTTGTGACCTCTGCATAATCGGTCACCTTTTGTATCATCAGAATAATACCACTGCCTCATTCTGGTGAGAGGCGCTCACTTTTGACACACAAGCAACAGATGACAATGTGTTGTGGACATGGCAAGAGAAAATAAATAAGTAAGCAAGTAAGTAAGTTAAATTTATATACCACTCTCAATACCCAAGGTCGCTTTACAATTATGGGGGGGGGGGGGAGAAAAGTCCACCAAATAAAGGTCAGGATGTCATTCCAATGGCATAGCAGCCACAGTCCCACCAAAAGGCACACAAAAACAAGTCCCACACCGCCTGCCACGACACCGCCGGGCGACATCACCCAGAACACTGCGCCATGGATCCACAAAGCGAGCACAGAAGTACCGCCACATAGAGTGCTGGTATGTCCCAAACTGTCTCCACAGCCGCCGCAATGCCACTGAGCAAAACCGCTTGGAACACCGCACCAAAGCACAAAAGCACCGCCGCACAGAGCGCTGGACAACCCCAATGTTAAAATGAGCAACAAGCTCACTGCAGTCCATAGCACAGGCATCACCCACAGCAAACCAAGGCCTGGAGGGAACCGACGCCCAAAACTGGGTCCAGAGCTACACCACAACCGGCAGACAAAACACTCAAACAAAAACAAAAAACAAACATCAAACTCCACAAAAACAAAAAAGAAAAACAAAAGAGAAAATTAAATAAAATAAAACGCTCCGGTGAGAAATGGCAGCTAATAATGCCATTAGACTCAAAGAGATCCAGAGAGCTGTTGTGGAGGACAATGGCATTTTTCAAAACATTATCTCTGTGAGTGACTCCACCATAAACAGTGTCCTGAAAAAGCATACTGTTTCAACAAAACAGCTGTACAAGGATCCATTTGGAACAGTGAGAGAGTAAGAGAGCTAACCAGCATATACAGGTAAGGATGTAGAAGATTTTATTCTTTTTGATTGGCTGACACTATTACTGACTTAAACATCCCTTGAACATTACTGACTTCTGTAACAAATCTAACATTATAAAAAGTTCCAAAATGCAAGGTAAAACACTGGACAAGTTTTACAGTGACTGCTATTAGCATATAACAAATTATGCATGAAAAATGGACCACCCCTTCACAATTTTCTCCAGATCCACGACAAATTTTAGAGCGATAATAGGCAAACAAGCAATGCTTTGCTACATGGGCCCACAAGTATAATATGGGATATACTATGGGTAGCGAGCAATTCCACATGTAGGCCTTTGTGTGTGTGCATGTCAGGGTCGTAGCAAGGCATGGACAAGTGGTGCTCCCGCCACTAGCTAATTTGTGGTTGAATATGTCATCCTAATAGCTGATGTGTTCATCAGTGTGTGTTTTTTAGATTAGTTAATTAGATTACAAATGTACTGGATGCAGGTAATAAATATCTCTATACCCAGCTTATTAGTTGTTTGCATCAAAGTGGCTCACATGTTTAAATTACATTTTACAATTTTAGATCAATTTTACAATTTAGATCAATTTTCCAATCTTAAATCAATAGACAACTTTGTTAGTTCTGTTTAGGCGGCGAAGTTAGAGTGAGCAAACTATATTATATAAATAACTACACTGTCATATGGATGGGAAGATTTACGGATTCGTATCATTACACGTACATGTGCGGGCACAATGAGAGTGTATCAGTAGAGCAGTTGTGAAGCAGATGCAATTCTGGAATCAAATCGAGATGCATTGGTTTTTACGTCTTTGCGTTGATAAAATCTGGTCCATTTAACTATTAGATGTTCTATGCCTTTATTCAGAAATACGACCCACCCAATAATTCAATATTTTGGACTATTTTATGGATGCCGACTGCTGCTGAGCAGCATAGGTTCGAGGTGTGTCACAACAAACTCTTGCATGCGTTGCAGATGGTGGAGGTGAAACAAATACACACACCAGTGAACTATAAATCGAAAGTTTGGTAACACTATGGGTTTTACAAGACAGACAGACAACTTGACAAATCAAATGCAATTGGCAAAATGTGCCATACTGCTGTAAAGTATACGGACAGCACAACTAACCTTATTATACACTTGAGCCGGCGACATGGTGTGGATGTGGAGTCATCTGCCAGGGCCCTGGCCTCCCCCACCTCGTGTTTGGATTCATCTCGGGCTAATAGTTCCAACAGTGGTGAGCAAAAAGCAACTTTTTTTTTTTTAAATGGCCCCATGGCTAGCAGCTCCACTCATTCAAAGACAATAACAGATGCTATAATCTTCTTTATTTGTAAAGATATCCAGCCTTACAGTGTTACAGAGAACAAGGGCGTCCAATATCTCCTCCAACGTCTTGGAGCCGAGGTACAAAATACCAAATACAAAGCTATTCACCAAGAAACAAATCCCTGCTCTGTACGACAAAGTGAGATGAAAGATTGCTTAGTCATTGGCCAATGTCCAAGGAGTTGCACAAACAGTGGATGGTTGGACATCTTGCACCACTGATTCGTATATTATGGTCACAGTACACTACATCAGTGAGGAGTGGATTTTACAAAACCATGTTCTACAGACTACAGTGTTCAACGAGGCACACACGGAATAATCTAGCAGTTATACTGCAGGATGTTTGTCGCGAGTGGAAGATTGAAGACAAGAACTCAGCGTTGGTCACAGATAATGCAAACAATATGATACTGGCTGGGGCTGGTGCTAAGATGAACCCACATGTGCAATGCGTGGCACACACACTGAATTTGGCCTCGTAAGAAGCCCTGAAGGTGGACAGGGTGTCAGAGCTTATGGTGAAAGTGAGGAAGCTGGTCACTTTTTTTCCACAAAAGCCCAAAAGCAACTGAAGATCTACATGAAATGCAGACCCAGTTACACCTGCCCAACCACAAGCTAGTCCATGATGTTTCTACAAGATGGAACAGTTCCTTTGAAATGTTGGAGCGTTTTTTGGAACAGCAGCCTGCTGTGTTGAACACTCTGCTGTCAAGCAAGATAAAGAGGGGAGAACCCATGTCCAGCCTGACAGAGGACAACATGACACTGATCCCAGAGGTCATCAAACTGATGTCCCCCCCGAAAGTCAGTCACTCATCAGTGAGGAAAAAAATCCCCACCCCCATCTGGATTGAGGAGATAATTGAGAAATTATCTCCCTAATCCAGGCCAAACTGCAGAAGCATTTCCAGCCAGATGAGAGCAATCTTCTGGATGAAAAATGAATTCAGATGAAAGAGTAATTCAGACAGGACTTTGATGGTCACTGTACATATCCCCAAGACCTCCTCAACTATGCCTCAGCACTTGAGCCATGGTTCAAAGACCTGGCTTTTCTGGATGACAATGACACCAAGGAGATGATATTTATGAAGATAACAGCAGAGGTGGTAAAGATGAATGAAGAGGTAAGAATATACTGTTACCACCAGTGATTTTATTTTTCTGTCTAGCTCCGAGCATTTATGTGCTTGTATGTGTAAATGTACATGCAATTTTTGCATGAGTTGTGTAATTTAAATGCTCATGATTTAATATCTGACTGTTGCTTAAAATAAATAAATAAATTAATATAAATGTGAATGCATGTGCTGAACGAAATAAGTCAAATGGAATAACTTTCAATCTCACCTTTACTCTTATTTACTTGTGACTTACTTAAATCATTTTGACTTGTTTAGTTTAAGGAAATCTAATTGCTCGACACAAACACACCGAATAAGGACCAGACAGCTGACACAGAAGCCCTGAAAAAAAGGAAGGGACAGGTAGGTTCTAATGGGAACAATACCAAAAGTTATAAAAAAAATGTTGGTTTGAAGATTAATCTATCTATCTATCTATCTATCTATCTATCTATCTATCTATGATATATATATGTATGTGTGTGTGTGTGTGTGTGTATATATATATATATACAGTTGTGCTCATAAGTTTACATACCCTGGCAGAATTTTTGCTTTCTTGGCCTTTTTTCAGAGAATATGAATGATAACACAAAAACTTTTTTCCCACTCATGGTTAGTGGTTGGGTGAAGCCATTTATTGATAAACAACTGTGTTTTCTATTTTTAAATCATAATGACAACAAAAAAACATCCAAATGACCCTGGTCAAAAGTTTACATACCCCGGTTCTTAATACCGTGTATTGCCCCCTCTAACATCAATGACAGCCTGAAGTCTTTTGTGGTAGTTGTGGATGAGGCTCTTTATTTTCTCAGATGGTTAAGCTGCCCATTCTTCTTGGCAAACAGCCTCCAGTTCCTGTAAATTCCTGGGCTGTCTTGCATGAACTGCGCGCTTGAGATCTCCCCAGAGTGGCTCAATGATATTGAGGTCAGGAGACTGAGATGGCCACTCCAGAACCTTCACTTTGTTCTGCTGTAGCCAATGACAGGTCAACTTGGCCTTGTGTTTTGGATCGTTGTCATGTTGGAACGTCCAAGTACGCCCCATGCGCAGCTTCCGGGCTGATGAGTGCAAATTTACCTCCAGTATTTGCTGATAACGTGCTGCATTCATCTTTCCTTCAACTTTGACCAAGTTTCCTGTGCCTTTGTAGCTCACACATCCCCAAAACATCAGCGATTCACCTCCATGCTTTACAGTAGGAATGGTGTTCCTTTCATCATAGGCCTTGTTGACACCTCTCCAAATGCAATGTTTATGGTTGTGGCCAAAAAGTTCAATTTTGGTCTCATCACTCCAAATTACCTTGTTCCAGAAGTTTTGAGGCTTGTCTCTGTGCTGTTTGGCGTATTGTAGGCAAGATACTTTGTGGCATTTGCTTGGTTTTAACAGAGCCCCTGATTTTCCATTTGTTAATCACAGTTTGGACACTGCTGACTGGCATTATCAATTCCTTGGATATCTTTTTGTATTCCTTTCCTGTTTTATACAGTTCAACTACCTTTTCCCGTAGATCTGTTGACAATTCTTTTGCTTTCCCCATGACTCAGAATCCAGAAACGTCAGTGGCTGGATGAAAGATGCAAGAGTCTGTCTGAATCCCAGAAACTCACTCAACTTTTATGCACACACACTGATTACAAGCAAACAGATCACAGGTGAAGATGTTACCTTTAGTAGCCATTCAAACCCATTTGTGTCAACTTCTGTGCATGTTATCAGGCCAAAATCACCAGGGTATGTGAACTTTTGATCAGGGTCATTTGGGTAGTTTCTGTTGTCATTATGATTTAAAAAGAGAAAACACAGTTGTTTGACAATAAATGGTTTCACCCATCCACTAAGCATGAGTGGAAATGATGTTTTTGTGTTATCATTCATATTCTCTGAAAAATGGTCAAAGAATCATAGATTCTGCCAGGGTATGTAAACTTATGAGCACAAATATATATATATATATATATATATATATATATATATATATATATATATACACACACACACACACACACACCACACACAGATAGATAGATAGCAGAGGTGGAAAGTAACGAATTACATTACTCACGTTACTGTACTTGAGTAGCTTTTTTGTGTACTTATACTTTTTCAAGTAATATTTAAAGAGTGTACTTGTACTTTTACTTAAGTATGTTTTCTTTTAAGTAGTGTACTTCGGTACATTTTACATCACAACCGTTACTGAGTAAAAAAAATAAATAAATAAAAAATAAAAAAAGGCTAAAACGGAGAAGGGGAAATGCGTTCTGGAAATGAATCACGGGAAGGACAGTTGTCGCGCGTGCGAGTCTCACACAGACGATGGCTTCTTCTTCTTCTTCTTCTTCGGAGTTTAATATGGCAGATTAGACACCAACTGGTGTATTACCGCCACCTACAGGATAATCAAGTCCACTACCATGTCAGACTCTTAGATTCTGGAATAAAGCCCAGAGGCTTTTAAAAACCCAATCAGGATGGAGGTAACTTTATAATCCTTCAACTGAAGCAAAACAGGGAGAGAGACAGTGGTAACACCAAGGCCGGAGAGGTTGTTAAAAAACGTACGTCTATGCACACTGTATTGCACACATTCTAACAAAACATGAGAAATTGTCTCAGGAACTCTGCATTTGTCGCACAATCCATCTCTGTGTTTATTAATCAGATATAGATTGGAGTTTAGGGCACAATGCCCTAATCTAAGACGTGTCAGCACTACTTGCTGAGACCTAACTCCAGTTAAAGTACACTGGGAGCTTACAGAAGGCTGAATTGCATACAAGTGTCTCCCTTTCACATCTCTGTCCCACTGGAGCTGCCATGTCTGGAACACTTCCTCCATGAGTTTACTCCTTAGTTCAGTTCGACCTGGGCTAACCGACACAGAAATTGTGTCCTCTTTCAAGCTGTCTTTTGCACACTGATCGACTAGTTCATTCCCCTTAATACCCATATGGGCGGGGACCCACAGGAAAGAAACAACACAGCCACTCTTATGGAGATTATTCAGCAACAATAGAATGTCTGAGATTAGATCAGGGCGAGCATTTGAAGAGTATGTTTCAATACAGTGTAAGACTGATGAAGAGTCAGAGCAAATAATCACGTTTTTAGGCCGTGCCTCCAATACCCATTGAAGGGCTTTTAAAATACCCAAAGCCTCCGCTGTAAACACAGACATATTATCACTTATTCTATACCCGCATTTTAAATCTAGCTGTGGAACATAAAACGCACAACTCACTCTCCCTGACTCGGGATCTTTAGATCCATCAGTATAAATCTGCAAATGCAGATTCCAGTTATGTTGAATATGCTCCTGAACAGAGTCCTTAGAAAATTCAATCTCCTCATCATGTTTATCCTTGTGCAACTTAAAATCAATTTGGAAGGAGGGAAGGAGCCACACAGGTACTGATCCCCAATAGGAACTCTTAACTGGGACCATATCCAATAAGTTATAATCTTTGGCCCATATCATACATTGTCTAAGGAATGGATGGCTTCTCATCTGGTCAGAGGCAAATTCATAACAATCCATGAGTATGTGGCTTGTGGGGCAGATAGCAAACTTCTCCCTGAGCCTATTCCAATAGTGCAGAGAAAGCTGAACTCTTCTCACCATCAAAGGCTTCTCACCTGTTTCAACCAGAAGAGCAGAGGTCGATGTGGAGGCAAATGCCCCACAACAGACTCTAAGGGCCTTAAATTGAATGACATCTAGCCTCTTTAAGACAGAAATTGCAGCCGCACCATATACCTGGCACCCATAGTCAAAGATAGATCTTATCATAGCCTGATAAATAGTTAGTAAAGTGCCCTTTTCAGCCCCCCATGAAAATCCAGACAAACACCTCATAACATTTAACACTTTGCTAGTTTTTGTAATCACTTTAGAAACATGAACGTTCCAGGTCAATTTACTATCCAACCATACTCCCAAATATTTAAAACTATCCACTTTCTCTATAGAAGAATCATAAAGGGACAAAGAAATGTTCCACTTTTTCTTGCTACGGCTGAAAACTACAAATTTAGATTTGGCCACAGATATTTTAAACCCCCATTTCCTAGCCCACTTAACCACAGTATTCAGCTCTTCCTGCATCTTATTTGTAATGAAGGGAATGTTTCTACCCTTGACCCAGAGAGCCCCATCATCCGCATACAAACTCTTCCCAGTACCTTGGTTTAGATCTAAAAACATATCGTTAATCATTACATTGAACAAAACAGGGCTAATCACACTCCCCTGCGGAGTTCCATTGTCAATAGAGACTACATCTGACAAGACTTGCCCTACCCTCACCTGAATTGTTCGCTCCTCCAGGAAATTTCTAATCCACCCAAACATCCTACCACTTACACCATATCTAGAAAGCTTCACAAGAAGGCCCTCCCTCCACAGCATGTCGTACGCCTTCTCTATGTCCAGAAAGACACTGATAAGAGACTCCTTATTAGCAAATGCTCTTTTGATCTCATAGTCTAAGGCAATCACATTGTCCATGGTACTCCTCCCCTTTCTAAATCCACTTTGATACTCTGCCAATGCCCCCTTAGATTCTAAAAAATGGACCAACCTGTCTGTCACCATTCGTTCCATAACCTTGCATAAAACCGATGTAAGGGCGATAGGCCTGTACGAAGAAGGGGAGCTGGGATCCTTCCCAGGCTTCAACACCGGGATGACCACTGCGTGTTTCCATGACTTTGGTAGTCTACCTTGCCTCCATATGTCATTCATGAGACTGAGTAATTCATCCAGGAGGGCATCAGAAACATGTTTGAGTAATTCGTAATGTAGGTTATCCATGCCAGGGGCCGTCTTCCTGCCTGCCGCTATAGCTCTCTTTAACTCATCTAAAGAAAAGAAAACATTAAAATCATCAGACATTAATTCATGGGAGTACACAAACCCACCCACAGACTGGTTCATCATGTCCCGGCTTTCCTGGTCTACATTATCAAAGCTGTGAACCTTCCTGAATGATTCCACTAAAAGGTTGGCCTTCTCTGCAGGAGTCATAGCAGTCGAAGCCCCAACCACCAGGACAGGAATATCTACCTTCTTTCCTATACCATTCATCCTCCTCACAGTAGACCACAGTTGTGAAATAGGGGTATCACCTGACAGAGAGGAGCAGTATTCCCTCCAACTATCCCTCTTAGCAGATTTAATGACTCTCCTAGCCAGAGCCCTGCAGCGTTTATACTGTATAAGGTTGTCAACGGTGGGGTACCTCCTCAGGAGTCTAAAGGCAGAATTTCTTTCCTTAATAGCTTCATCACATTCTTTGCTCCACCAGGGGACCGCTTTCCTCTGTAGGCCTATGCCTTTCTTAGGAATAGCAGAGGCTGCTGCTGCTGAAATTAGGCCTGTAAGGTCAGAGTTCCACTGGTCTATTGACTCATTTTGTATGCTTGGAAGGAGAGTATCGCATACAGTTTCGAACTTTTCCCAGTCCGCTTTGAAAAAGTTGAGCCTCCCATCTGTCCTAATCATCTCAGCAGGAAGCTGCAGTCCAAAAGTTCCCAGCGTAGGAAAATGGTCACTACCTAAGTTGAAATCAAACACTTCCCATCCACTCTTGCCTGCCAACTCGCCAGAAACTAGCATCAAATCCAAGCATGACGTGGTCGACGACCCAAGCTGCACTCTAGTGGGGTGTCCATCATTAAGACAGACTAAGTTAAAATCAAACATTACATCTTCCACTACCTCCCCATTGCCATCCGTCTTGCCGCTTCCCCATAAAACATTATGCGCGTTGAAATCTCCTGTCCAAATAACTGGGGTGCGCACCTGACTTAATATATCAGCCAGCTCAACTGTGCGCAAACGTAAACACGGGTTGTAAAAATTAATCAGTGAAAAACGACCAGTAGTACTCCAAATTTCAGTCACTAGTACTTCTAGGGAAGACTCTATTGGAACAACCCTGAATTCAACGCCGACTTTAATAAAAGTTACACACCCACCACCTACCCTGTCCTTCCTATCTTTCCGCACAGATACATATCCAGGCAGGACAAAATCTAAAGATGGCTTCAGCCAGGTCTCCTGGACACAAATAACATGACAACTAATTTCACTAGAAGTGACAAACCTTTTAAATTCCTGCCCATTTCCAATCAAACTACGAGCGTTCCATTGCAGAAGATTAAAAACCATCAAAGCTACCTATTCCCTCCCATAGTGCTACTTTGGGACATCATAGGACGGCCATCCCTTTCTTTAAGAAACCGGAACAGAGATTCAGGGAGAATGTTCACTTGCAAATATTTGATTGCAGCCTTAGAGACTAATTGAACCACATCAGACTTGTTGACCACTCGAGAAAACTTCAATTCTGAGATTACGTCAGAGATAAATGCCAGAAGATCCATCTTTTTAATAACAAAGTTATCACTTGGAGTGGAAGTTACTTGGGCTCTAGGAGCTGGCGGCTGTTGAGGGAGATGGCCAGGACCAGCATTTTTAACTCTTCTTACAGCCTCCGCATAAGATATCTTATCAATTGTTCTGACTTTCTGAACTTCCACAGCGGTCGCATACATCCGACACCCCTTATACGCGGAACTGTGGTTTTCCCCACAATTTGGGCAGCACATCAAAGCCGCATCGCACTCCTCATATTTGTGGTCCCCCCCACACTTGCCACACTTTCTTTTCGAACGGCACACAGAGGCAACATGCCCATATCCCTGACAATGGAAACACCGCAGAGGAGGCCTTATATATGGCTTCACCTGAAAACTCAAAAATCCAATCCCAACACGACTCGGCATAACCGCCGAGTCAAATGTCAGCAGTACTGTTCGACTAGGCATTTTCTCATTGTTTCTAGTAATTAGGAATCGTCTAACCTCAACAATCTTTGTTCCCATAGAATTGTTCCGAATTTCCTCATCAGTAATGTCAATAGGCACTCCATAAATTACACCCTTTGCCCTTGTGCCAGTCCCCGGTACATATACCTCCACATCGCAGTTTCTAAGGGATGAGATAGAGAGGGCTTTCTCCTGTTGCGTTTTAGAATTACAAACCACTAGGATCCTGCCATTAGCCAGAGATTTTGCATGCTGGAAGCCACCCATTTCTTTCGACAAGCTTTCAGCTAAATGCACGGCGTTCAAGGTCTTGGGCGCATTACTCTTCAATTTCACAATTACAACAAACTCACTCCTTCTTGTTTTAAGGCGCTGAGACTCTTCATCACTCCCAACACTAAATCTACTCGGATTGTCTCTATCCCGTTTAGACCTACTCCTTGTAGGGGAAGGTCTAAACGTCCTATTGCCCTCAGGATCACAGTCTTCTCCTCCACTATCCATACTACTGGTGTCTGAGATCCCCATGGGGTTCTCCACAAAAGACCTGACCCCGTTCCCTAAGACCCGAGCTGCTTTTTCCACAGACGATGGCGGACATGCACTGGCGCTTTAAGGGGGGGGGGGGGGGCTCAAGCCCCTGGGCCACAGCCAATCAGGGGCCTTGTAATATTAATAAAATAATAAACTGTCGGAATCGTGGGCCTACATTAATGTACGGATAGAAATAAGGTTAGAAATAAATGAGCGCACAGTAGCCTGCTGTAAGAGACATGGTGGATGTGGTTCGCGAAACGAACACCCACAACTGTACCAGAATAAAATGTAACAAAATGTAACATCACGCACGAAAGCGCGCCAAAGACTGCAGACTACTGAGACTTTTTTATTTAGAGGCTTTGAAAGATGAAGCGTTCACATGTTAGCGGGGCGCATAAAAGGAAAAAAAAGAGAGATGCAGGTAATGATAGAATCGTTGCCTAAAGTCACAGACTTTTTGAAGGTAAGGATCACCAATCTGTTCAGAATATCAGCTACTTATCAGTTATCAGCCTACCAGCAGCTAGGCTATGTGCAGCTAGGCTAGATATGCTATGATCTGTCCAACAGTAAAATAAATCAGTTGTGATTTGAATACGTGTCGTGTGATTTGAACTTATATGAATTTACCACTGTCTTAGTAGTAAATCCTTATAAATATAAGGATAAATCCTTATAAGGATTTATAAATAAATATATATGCCATGTATGATTTACTCCTGAAAGTGGCCCCTTTTGCATTTTCCTCATACAAATTTTTTATGAAAATCTAGTATGTATGAAGTGAACATTGTGCATGGTTTTTACAGATAATGTGTATGATGAATTACACCATCTTTGTATGCTTCATGTAATGTTTGTAGTTTTAAATTATATTTTACAGTTTAAAATGTATATGCCTTTTATATGTAAATCCACACAAACATATATGTTTTTGTTTGAATTGTGGATGTATCGTAAAGGTATTCTATGATGGCTCTCTATGTTTTTTATATGTCAACCTACTGAAAAAGACAGGTTTATTGTATGACTTCTTTAGGTTTATAGATGTTTTTATATGTCGATCAATTACTATAAATGTAAAAATAGAAGAGTTTTTTTGTATGAATTGTTCAGGTTTATCTATGTTTTTAAAATGTCAACCAATTACTGTCAATGTAATGTTGACATATAAAAAACATAGAGAGCCATCATAGAATACCTTTACGATACATCCACAATTCAAACAAAAACATATGTTTGTGTGGATTTACATATAAAAGGCATATATATTTTAAACTGTAAAATATAATTTAAAACTACAAACATTACATGAAGCATACAAAGATGGTGTAATTCATCATATTCTGTAAATGCTGTAAATGCTTGACACGTATTGCAAATAAAATAAGAGTGTTTTCCTGGCCAACGGTAAGGGTAGGGTTGACAGGTAGCCTATGAGGGGGCCTAGCCCCTGGGCCACGGGTGTTGATAAAGCGCCCCTGCGGACATGGAGGAGACCGAGGAACCTGTGGTGGACGACCCTGCAGAAAACGCAATTTCTTCCAGTAATGAAGTGCACCCCTGGCCCTACATACGTGATCACTTCAGCTTCGTAGAGAAAAGGGGTGACAGTTTCATTATGCAATGCAGATTATGTGTGCCCAAGAAGACAACCATTGCGGCATACAAAAATTCGACGTCTAATCTGCGCAAGCATGTTGAGGTAAGTATTGTCATTGGCATAATGTTTCCTTTCCATAGTAAAACCAACAATAGGCTGGTTATATTCCAAAAATAGTGGATGGCATTGCTAATGTTGAAGTAGCAACCTGTTGGTACTGTAACATAACGGTAACTAGTCTGTTATTCGGTTGGCTAATCATGCAAGTAAGTTAGCTCGCCAACCTGATGTGATCAGTCCTCCTACCATTCTACATCCAACAGGCCAGAAAGGAATACTAAGCAAAACAAATAATGTTTGAATTGAATTGTTCAATAACACACAGTGCACACAGGCAAGCTACGAGATTTCGGTGCAACATTTCACTTTCATATTTCGTGTACAATGCTTTGTGTGTGGTCAGGGCGATGTAAACGACATGACTGTGTGTATTGACCTTTTTTGTTTGTCTCAGTTTTAATGCAGCATTATCCTAAGCATTCAATTTGATACACTTCCTTTAAATAAAACATCTGGGTTGAGATGTACATATATCCTTGTTTCCTCTTCTTTTTCATTTTTGCACAACACAATGGAGGCAGAAAACACCCATTGTTAAAAGTAACGTTTTACTTTTACTCAAAGTACATTTTAAATGATCTACTTTTTACTTTTACTTGAGTAGATTTTTTGTCTGGTAACTTTACTTGTACTTAAGTAAAATTTCATCAGAGTAACAGTACTTGTACTTGAGTATAATATTTTAGTACTCTTTCCACCTCTGATAGATAGATAGATAGATAGATAGATAGATAGATAGATAGATAGATAGATAGCACATGTATGTGTATATAGCACATGCATACCCACATGTGAGTAGAGAAAAACAAAATGGCGAGGTGTGTTGCTGAACCAACTGAGGACAAAATAAAAACTCTTCCTGAAACAAAACCCCAAAAATACAAAAAAAAAAAAAACCCAGCAACAAAATATGGAATAAAATTATTTGATAGTAAGAATGTATCTTTTTTTAACAATAATTATTATTATAGCATTTTTCCACAAATTGCTACCATCATTTCGCCCGTTTGTTTACATTCTAAGCGGAAATTATTTTGTCGGATATAAAGTTTTTATTTATCAAGTTTGCAAAAAATAAAAATGCTCTGTTTCTCAAATCCAGGGAATGTGGATATAATAAAACAGTTATTCCACTCAATGTCATCATACATGGATTATAGCCAACTTAGCACTATGCGCCTCGTTGGCTATCAGCTCATGTATAACTCAAGTTTGTGGAATAATTGTTAACTGGATTCATTCAAACCAACAGAACAACTCTTGGTTAGAAATAGAACAATCAGATCGTAAAGAAATTTCAATCTCCGATCTATCATTACTCAACATAAAACATCATAATTGCTTTAATAACTCTGTAACTTCAAGAACTTTGACAGCCTGGTGGAAAATCAAATCTATGACTCTTCAATGAAACCACGTAAATACACCCCAATATAGCACAACCCTGACTATCTGCTCAATTTAAAAAAAGAACTAAAAACAAGATATCAAACTGAGTGGGTATTTACTCATGTCCCCAGTGGTAGAAGAAATTAACAACATAGCCAACAAAAAGAATTATTATTTTTTATTTTATTTTATAAAACAATATCCACAGTAGATTCAACAATGCCCATCCCAGTCAAAGCCTGGGAAAAAGACTACAGAAACTGAATTTACTCCTGAACCTGAATTCTGGACTCAAGTCTGCAGGAACACCTTCATAATAACTAACAATACTAACATTCAATTAATACATTACAATGTAATCCACAGAGCACAAGATGGGACTCAAACTCTGACACATGCTCCCACTGTATATTAAATACCCAAACAATTATCTCTACTCCACCGGACTCTGCCCACCAACTCAATTTTTCTGGCAAGCTGTCAGTGCATAACGGGATAATTGATAATTTTCGCCAATATTTGACTGTTTTGATTAAACCTTGAATATTTGTGGTTGTACACATTGCATAATGATCATTCATTGCTTCAATTAAAGAATACACTTGGGCCATCAACTGCAGTCACTTAAATGTTTTATTATGTTCATTTTAGTTTCAATTTCAGAGCAGAAATAAAATAGTCATAAAAATCATAAATACCTAATTATAATTTTTTTTATATGGGGTGTAGGACTGGGTTTTGAGAGGCCTAGCAATCTAGAAACTTTATTTCCTGATTCAACAACATCTTGACAGATTGTGTATACATTTTGAAGCAAATACACAAAGGTTTACAAGTTTTACACAGCGGATTTCATATAGTGGGTATTTTTATATCAAAACATCTGTAAACACATCTGTTACATTCACTGTGCTTAAAATGTGCAGTTACTTCCTAGACACGCCTGGTGAGGGAGAGGGGAAAAGGGAGGGGGAGAAGCTTGTGAAGGAGGGAATTGGGAGAAGTTAGGGGAAGTTGGGAAGTGGTGTTTACATAATAGCTGTGTCCGAAATCACTCACTCAATCACTACTCCCTACTCACTATCGAGGGAATTCTAGAGAGGACTATATAGTGAGCTCATTGGTAAAATGAAAAAAAAAAAAAAACGCTTTTGGGCACTACTCCGCTGCACCATTATTTAAGTCATTACTGTTGCACAATTAAAACGTGCCAGATCAGTCAGCTGGTGGGTTTTCAAAATAATAAATACATGTATATATGTTTGTGATAAATTACATATTATATTGAGCGTATTTCCCATATTAATAAATACAAAGTACTTTGTGTCTGGTGCATCTTTCAGTTCTTTTAAATCAAGGCTGAATACTTTCTTCTTTGATGCCGTCTTTTATTAAATCAAATTTGAGGCATTTGATTAATTCCTCACTCTGCGCTGTAATTTTTATTCTTGTATTTTATCTGTCTTATTCTATTTTAGCTCATTTTCTGTTATCTTACTATTTTTAACTGTACTTGAATGTCTGTTTATAATGGGTTTTTTCCTCCGTCATTCACCCCCAACACACGACAATATTATTGCAATTTTCGCGTCACAACTTATAAATATATCTCGTACCCGTAGTCACTCAGTCTAAAATACTTAATGGTCTGGTTTTTCTTTCAGTGTGACCACAACGCATGATGGTATATATTGCTTGGTTAGTGACCATCGGTTGTACACTACTTTTCATGATGCATTGTGAGATACTACAACCCCAATGACGCACTGCCCTGTCTCACTCAAGCGAGTAGGACGCTTCTTTGCTTTGCTCCTGCTTTCTTAATCTTTATTTCTATACTTTACTTTCTCATTGAATTTCCACTATTTTTTCTTTTTTTTCTCATTTTATTTTTCATCTTTATAAGCTTTTAATTTAATTTTAATTTAGTTTCCACTATTTTTTTTTTTTTAAATGCCAGGGAGCAAAAAATCCTGCAGAAAATGCATGGAATTAGAACAGAGGATTTCTATTCTGGAATCAAAGATTAATGCTCTGCCAAAGACGGACGAATTAAAAGCGATATCTCAGGAAAGGAGTACAGAAACAGTGGCTGAGAATGCAGAGACTGCACTCCGACAGACTGAGGACATTGCAGATCAAGTGGAAGAATCCATAACTCAAGCTTTGCAAAATGTGAGTACTGAAAACTGGCAAATGATGGGTGCTAAGCCCAAAAACAAAAACAGAAGAGTAATTACTTCAACACCAGCTCGTTCTACAAATTACAATAGGATCTACAATCCTATGGAAAATCCACAGCCCATAAGGCTTCAGAACAAATTTGAATGCCTCAGGGATGTGGAAGAGGATTTGTCAAGCGGACAAACACATAGTAAAAAGAGATCACACCAAGATCGAAGAGCTGTGAGAAGAGGCAAAAAGCAGCTCGTAACACCACCTGATCCCACAACCCTTGTTCTTGATGATTCCACTGTAAGACAATTAAAAGGTTATGAGATGATTATTTGTTGTCTTCCAAATGCATCCATCTCTGACACCAAAGACAGCATTTTGAAACTCATGTCCGAGCATAAAACTATTAAACGTATTGTTGTGCATGTGGGAGCAAATGATGTTTTCAGAGAACAGCTGTTTGTCCAAGATGATTTCAGAAAACTTTTTTCTGAGCTCTATAAGACTGGAATTCAATCTTTTATCAGTGGCCCACTCCCAGCGAGAGGAAGTTTTGCTTTTTCTCGACTCTTCAGTCTTAACACCTGGCTTGGAAAAACTTGTTCTTCATTTGGTATGAACTTCATAGACAATTTTAATCTTTTTTGGAATCGTAGAGAATTTTACAAGCCAAATAGCACTGAACTCAGCTGGATTGGAGCCAAAGTCTTAGCAGACCACTACAAACTTGCAATCTTTTCTCAGCCAGCACAGAGGAAAACAGTTGATAAGATGTCGCAGACTGACATAGTTACAAAGCCTAAACAATCATCTTTGCAAGTCGTCATCAAGGACACACAAACATCTGACTTGCAGGCCTCCCAACATTCAAGGACAGACGACTCCACTTCTCCTCGGATGGATTTCCCAAATAGCATGAAAAAATTGCTCCCAATGGCTACACTCTTTTTCCAGCCCAAATCTGTCGCGACAAGCAGTGTACCCAGTTCATCAAAATTGTATTCGTCCAGGACTTTCAGCTGGCTACAAATCTTTTTCACCATCCAAAAGATACATGTCATCTCCAATCCTTTCACCCTCAAACCAAATGGAACATTTAGAAAGTCTTGTTTGATGTACTCTGGGTCCCTGCAAATGGGTGTAGTGTTGAAAACAAGCTGGGACCCGATGTTGACATTATTCCTGTGCTGATAAGAAACAGAAAACATAGAGCACATTTAACCCTGGGGGTGAACCAATCTAATCTCCTTCCTGTTTTAAAACAGCATCAGAATGCACAACCAGATATTACTTCTAGAATTTCTGTAAAGCTAGCTCTTCTGAACATTAGATCACTTTTAAACAAGTCATTTTTAATTAATGATCTTATTTGCAAACACAATCTTGATTTTTTGCTTCTAACTGAAACCTGGCTGGATCAAGCAAATAGTGCTACCACCCTTATTGAAGCAGCTCCCCCAAATTTTAATTTTTTGAATGTTACCCGACAAGGGAAAGGTGGAGGGATCGCAAATATATTCAAAGTCTCTTTTCAATGTAAACAATCCTCACTTGGTGATTTTATGTCCTTTGAACACTTATGTGCACTTGTTACATGCTCTCCTAACATATTATTATTAACTATTTATAGGCCTCCGAGACATTCAGCCAAAGTCTTTCTTGAAGAGTTTGGTGAACTGTTATCAGTCATTTGCTTAGAGTTTGATTGTCTTATTATATCTGGGGATTTTAACTTGCATGTAGATAATACTGATAACATTTATGCCAAAGAACTACTTGCAATTATTGATAACTTTAACCTAGTACAACATGTACAGGGGCCGACCCACTCTCGTGGTCATACTCTTGACCTTGTCATCACAAAGGGTCTTACTGTGTCTAATACTGTTGTTGACCTGGCCTTATCTGATCATTTCTGTGTTTTCTTTGAAGTTTCTATGTCTCCTCACATTCAGAATAGCTCAACGACTATAGGTAGGAGAGTCATAAAAGACAACACATGTGCTCTTTTTGAGCAAGCTCTCTCTCAGAACTCAACCAAAATGTCAGACTCTGTCGATGATTTACTGGAATTTTTTAATTTAAATATGACCCAAATTATGGATGATATTGCTCCATTCAAAATAAAAAGAGTCAATGATAAGCAGAAAGCACCATGGAAGCAGTACCCGGCTGTTAAACTGCTAAAGAGAGAATGTAGAAAGACTGAAAGAAAATGGCGCAAATCTAAACTTCACATCCATTATCAAATCCATAAAGAGATGCTTTGTAATTATAATTATGAAATTCGTAAAGCAAGACAGTCTTTCTTCTCCAACATCATCAGCAGGAATATGAACAATGCCCGTGTGCTATTTTCAACAGTAGAGAAGCTAACTAATCCCCCACCACAATTAGCACCTGAACTTCTCTCAGTTAATAAATGCAATGAGTTTGCATCCTTTTTCAAAGGTAAAATTGATAAAATACGGCAGAATATTTCTCAGAATATATCTCAGTTGCAAAAAATTGAAAAACTGCAATCACCAATGACACAGATAGATAACTTCAACACAATGTCAGAATTTTGTTTAATTGATTATGAGACTCTTGAAAAAACTGTACAAAATCTCAGTTCCTCAACATCTGAACTGGACATTCTGCCCACCAACTTTTTTAAGTCTGTTCTTCATCTTATAATTACAGATGTGCTTCAAATTATAAATACATCCTTGGAGACTGGCGTTCTTCCTGTGTCCCTAAAAAAAGCTGTTGTAAAGCCCCTTCTTAAAAAAAAAATTAATCTGGATCCTTCAGTGTTAAATAACTACAGGCCAATATCAAATCTACCATTCATCGGGAAAATCCTGGAAAAAAAATGTCTTCAATCAATTAACTGCCTTCTTGATATCAAACAGCCGTGTTGATAATTTTCAGTCAGGATTTCGTGCCAATCATAGCACTGAAACAGCACTGATTAAAGTTATAAATGACATACGTCTTAATACTGATGCAGGCAAAACATCGGTCCTGGTATTACTGGACCTCAGTGCAGCTTTTGATACTGTTGATCACAACATACTGCTATATCGACTTGAACACTGGGTTGGATTGACTGGTAAAGTTATCAATTGGTTAAAATCATACTTAAAAGATAGAAGCTTCTTTGTTACCCTGGGAAATTGTTCCTCAACGTCAATGTCCTTGACCTGTGGTGTCTCCCAGGGGTCGATTCTTGGACCATTACTTTTCAACCTTTATATGCTCCCACTTGGGCAAATTATCAATAAAAATTCAATTTTGTGTCACTGCTATGCAGATGATACCCAAATTTATTTTGCTCTATCACCTAATGATTATGCCCCCCTTGAATGTCTCTACCAGTGTATCGATCAAATCAATAGCTGGATGTCACAAAATTTTCTTCAGCTGAACACAGATAAAACAGAAGTAATTCTATTTGGAAAAAAAGATGAAAGACTCAGGATTACCACTATTCTTGACACAAAAGGGATTAAAACTAAAGAAATGGTTAAAAATATTGTTTTCATTGACAGCGAGCTAAACTTTGACAGTCACATGAAAGCAATCACTAAAACGGCATTTTATCACCTAAAAAACATTTCCAAACTAAGAGGACTTATGTCAAAAAATGATCTGGAAAAACTAATACATGCCTTCATCTCTAGTAGGGTTGATTACTGCAATGGCCTTTTCACAGGCTTGCCAAAAAAGACCATCAAACGACTTCAGCTGGTTCAAAATGCAGCGGCGAGGGTTCTCACACGAACAAAAAGAACAGAGCACATTACTCCAATTCTAAGGTCCCTTCACTGGCTTCCAGTAAGCTACAGAATTGACTTTAAAGTATTGCTGCTGGTATACAAATCTCTAAATGGTACAGGGCCCAATTACCTCTCTGATATGTTGCAGCGGCCTAACCCAATCAGATCTACCAGATCAAAACAGAAAAATTTACTATTAAAACCAGTTGTTAAAACAAAGTGTGGTGAAGCAGCTTTTAGCTACTATGCAGTACAGCTATGGAACCAACTCCCAGAGGACATTAAAAATGCTCCTGCTGTTGGCAGCTTCAAATCTAGACTAAAGACCAAGCTGTTTTCAGATGCTTTCTGTTAAATAATTATATTGTCTTCTTTACATTCTTTATAATCTTTACTTCTCTGCATGTTTTAAATTTACTTTAACTTTATCCTATTTTATTCTTTATTCTATTCTGCTGGTTTTTTTCTCTTTTCTTTCTCATCCTATTTGAACTACTACTTCATTTTATTATTTTATTTTTACTATTGTTTAATTCTTATTATTTTCTTTTAATTTATTTTAATTCTTTTAATTAATTGTTTTAGAATAAAAATAAAATTATTTTATGTAATTTTATTTCTCTATTGTTTACTGTTTTTGTTTTTACTTCTGTAAAGCACATTGAACTGCCATTGTGTATGAAATGTGCTATATAAATAAACTTGCCTTGCCTTGCCCAATTCCAAAAAAGTTGGGACAAAGTACAAATTGTAAATGAAAACAGAATGCAATGATGTGGAAGTTTCAAAATTCCATATTTTATTCAGAATAGAACATAGATGACATATCAAATGTTTAAACTGAGAAAATGTATCATTTAAAGAGAAAAATTAGGTGATTTTAAATTTCATGACAACAACACAGCTCAAAAAAGTTGGGACAAGGCCACTGTGAGACATCCCCTTTTCTCTTTACAACAGTCTGTAAATGTCTGGGGACTGAGGAGACAAGTTGCTCAAGTTTAGGGATAGGAATGTTAACCCATTCTTGTCTAGTGTAGGATTCTAGTTGCTCAACTGTCTTAGGTATTTTTTGTTGTATCTTCTGTTTTATGATGCACCAAATGTTTTCTATGGGTGAAAGATCTGGACTGCAGGCTGACCAGTTCAGTACTCGGACCCTTCTTCTATGCAGCCATGATGCTGTAATTGATGCAGTATGTGGTTTGGCATTGTCATGTTGGAAAATGCAAGGTCTTCCCTGAAAGAGTCATCGTCTGGATGGGAGCATATGTTGCTCTAGAACCTGGATATACCTTTCAGCATTGATGGTGTCTTTCCAGATGTGTAAGCTGCCCATGCCACACGCACTAATGCAACACCATACCATCAGAGGTGCAGGCTTCTGAACTGAGCGCTGATAACAATTTGGGTCATCCTTCTCCTCTTTAGTCCGAATGACACGGCGTCCCTGATTTCCATAAAGAACTTCAAATTTTGATTCGTCTGACCACAGAACAGTTTTCCACTTTGCCACAGTCCATTTTAAATGAGCCTTGGCCCAGAGAAGACATCTGCGCTTCTGGATCATGTTTAGATACGGCTTCTTCTTTGACCTATAGAGTTTTAGCTGGCAACGGCGGATGGCACGATGAATTGTGTTCACCGATAATGTTCTCTGGAAATATTCCTGAGCCCATTTTGTGATTTCCAATACAGAAGCATGCCTGTATGCAGTGCCGTCTTAGGGCCCGAAGATCACGGGCACCCAGTATGGTTTTCTGGCCTTGACCCTTACACACAGAGATTCTTCCAGATTCTCTGAATCTTTTGATGATATTATGCACTGTAGATGATGATATGTTCAAACTCTTTGCAATTTTACACTGTCAAACTCCTTTCTGATATTGCTCCACTATTTGTCGGTGCAGAATTAGGGGGATTGATGATCCTCTTCCCATCTTTACTTCTGAGAGCCACTGCCACTCCAAGATGCTCTTTTTATACCCAGTCATGTTAATGACCTATTGCCAATTGACCTAATGAGTTGCAATTTGGTCCTCCAGCTGTTCCTTTTTTGTACCTTTAACTTTTCCAGCCTCTTATTGCCCCTGTCCCAACTTTTTTGAGATGTGTTGCTGTCATGAAATTTCAAATGAGCCAATATTTGGCATGAAATTTCAAAATGTCTCACTTTCGACATTTGATACAGTATGTTGTCTATGTTCTATTGTGAATACAATATCAGTTTTTGAGATTTGTAAATTATTGCATTCCGTTTTTATTTACAATTTGTACTTTGTCCCAACTTTTTTGGAATCGGGGTTGTATGAGTCCACTATATAGGGTGTAATAATTCTCACTATACATTCGGACAGCACTACAAAATGGTGAACTCATTGTATAGACCTCTTGCAGTCACGTGACCGGAATGTAAACAGCCGCCATCTTGTCAGTAAAAAACACAGGTGAATACTGCTGCACTCGTGTACAAAATGGATCAATTTCAACCGACAGACTACACAGCTCATTTTTCTAATGAACAGATAACTAGATATATGTCTAAAATAAACAACCTACAGATTAGTGACCCTTATCGATTACCGGACGTAGTTTTCACGACCGTGTCAGTGGATATTGAACTGCCAGCGGAATACCCAGATGTGTATAATTACCTCATTAACTTTCCCTCGCTGTTCAGTGGTGAAGCACTGCATGCTTATAAATGTCTGGACAGTTATCTTTACAGAAATTCAGGATTTGTCAGCCCTCCTCAGATGTGGCATCTTGTAAACAAGAAAATAACAATCCTCATTGGACGGGTAAGTCAGTATTACTAGTACTGATACTAGATATATCAGTAGTATCTAGTATAGCACTGACCAGCCGATTATAGAATAGAATAGAATAGAATAGAATAAGGTAATTCCAGCTGTAATTCCAAATCGTCCGTCTTGTTTACCATGGATCTGGCATTGGAGAGATAGAGGCTTGGCAGTGGAGATTTGAGTGGCTGTTTTCTGAGCTTAGTCAACAGGCCGGCTCTGCAGCCTCGCTTTTGCTTACTCTCCCGACGCCGCCTCCTTCACCTGCCAGACCCGATAACAATCCACGGAGACCCCGCTGGTCTCGCTATCTCGTCCGGAATGTTGTGCATGCGATGGAAATTGCTACAAACCGTCATTTTCTGCTGGAAACCAATGTCCAGTAAGTCCACACGGTTGTAGTGGATATTGAAGTCCGGTACAGATGAACAGCACGCAGAAATACACACAAAAAACATAAAAAACATGCACAGGTAGGGAGAGCTTGTAGCCGCAGCCGCTGTAGTAGAATTGTATATAGTAGGGTTTTCCAGAAGAAAAGGTAGAAGTAGAAGCAGAAGTAGAACCAGAAGTAGAAGTAGAAGGCGGAAATATGGCGTTTGACCGACAAGATGGCGTCTGTTACAATCTGGATCGGCTGTGACGTCACATGCAAGATCTCTATAGTGAGTTTTTCGGATACAGCAAATGACTCAGCATGTTCTGTCAGGGAGGGGGTTTTCACACCCCTATTGTCTTTCAAACTGGCCAATCAGTAAATCATTCTAAAGCTCAGAATCAGTCCTATCGACCCCTTGTGCATGACCTCACACATCATGTGATAATTTCACCTAGGGGCAAACAGATACCATCTTTCCTGTAAGCAAGGCTTCATCTGCCTTAAATATGTTTAATTTTTGCACTGTTTTTGGTTGTTCAAATTGTTCAAAACCTGTCAACGGCAAGGAGATAAAGTCTTCAATAGAAAGGAACTGCTTTATTCACTATGTGTTGCAGCAGCTGATTGTATCTCTTCACGCAACTGAAAAACACTGTGACTACAGTCTCTGATGACCCAGCATACTGCATCGCTCGTCACGTGGGTGAACAAGGAGTGTGTCCCCCAGTGGTAAACCAGGTTGGGAATGAAAAGTGTGCTCCTAGTTTAAAACTAAGGAAGAACATTGATTATAATAACATTCAATGCTAACACACTAGAACAAGATCACAAGCTCTATGAACTAGCAGCCTGATCAGAAGAGATTGGAATTGATGCTCTTAAATGTGCATCTAAGAGCACAGGTTGTTCCATGAGGATGTAATATGTAAGACACACAATATCAGCAAGAGTTGGAGGTTTTACTCTGGATCAGCAACAAAGAACACATTAAACTCTACGGGAGGAGGATTGGGTATTCTAATAAGTTCAAAAGCCAACAAAGCTCTCATTAACATGGAGCCCATCAACTCACAAATTATTCTTGTGACATTCATTGGCAACCTATGTACCACCATTATCTGCTGCTATAGCCCAACAAATTTCTCAGAAGATTCAGTAGCTTAAGAATTCTACTGCAAACTTGCTAGCATCATCAAGCAGATTCCAAAACATCATGTTACCTTAGTAGCTGGAGATGTGAATGTGCAAATTGGCAAAGACAATTGTAAAGGCACTCCCTATCATGAGAAAACAAGCAGAAATGGTCAACACTTACTGGACATTATGAGTGATTGTAACCTGATCAATCTCACCACCAAGTACACCAAAAAACCTGATAAACTGTGGACGTTGACCTATCCAAATGGATTGAAAGCCCAACTGGATCACATTCTGATAAATAAGAAGTGGAAGAACAGTGCACTGAATTGTAAGGCATAGAATACTTTCAATGCTATCGGGTCTGACCATCGGCCATCCAGTGCAAAAATACTCGTCTCGTCTTCTTCCGCTTATCCGCGGAGGCAGCAGTCTAAGCATGGAAGCCCAAACTTCCCTTTCCCCAGACACCTCAGCCAGCTCCTCGGGAAGAACACCGAGGCGTTCCTAGGCCAGCCGAGAGACATAGTCCCTCCAGCGTGTCCTGGGTCTTCCCCGGGGCCTCCTCCTGGGGGGACATGCCTGGAACACCTCCCCAGGGAGGCGTCCAGGAGGCATCCGAAAAAGATGCCCGAGCCACCTCAGCTGGTTCCTCTCGATGTGGAGGAGCAGCGGCTCTACTCCGAGCTCCTCCCGAGTGACTGTGCTTCTCACCCTATCTCTAAGGGAGCGCCCAGCCACCCTGCGAAGGAAACTCATTTCAGCCGCTTGTATCCGCGATCTTGTTCTTTCTGTCATTACCCAAAGCTCATGACCATAGGTGAGAGTCGGAACGTAGATCGACCGGTAAATTGAGAGCTTCGCCTTTTGGCTCAGCTCCTTTTTCACCACGACGGACCGGTAAAGCGACCGCATCACTGCGGAGGCTGCACCGATCCGCCTGTCGATCTCACGCTCCATCCTTCCCTCACTCGTGAACAAGATCCCGAGATACTTAAACTCCTCCACTTGAGGCAGGACTTCTCCACCAACCTGGAGAGGGCAAGCCACCCTTTTCCGGTCGAGAACCATGGCCTCGGACTTGGAGGTGCTGATTCTCATCCCAGCCGCTTCACACTCGACTGCAAACCGCCCCGTGCAAAAATACGTCTCTCGTTAAGGGAGATCAAGATGACAAAGAAAACACCATATGACTGGTCAAAGCTGTTGAAAGGTGACCAACAGATTCAATGCATTGCAAGATCTAAATGATAGCGAAAATGCTGATACTATGTATAGCAACATATAGAAGCACACAAGGCTGTAGCTGAGTCCAACATACCACTTGAAACCCAAACTGAAAAGCTGAGTTCCTTGGGAAAACAGCAACATGGCAAAAGCAAGACATAACCTTAAAGAGCTGAACAACATCAAGCCAGCAAATCCTACACAACAGAACATGTGATTTCAAGGTAGCAAAAAAAAAAGGCCTTAATGATGCAGATGAGATTGAACAGGAAAAATATGTTGAAGGCAAGATCGATGAACTAGAGAAAACTCATGAAAACCAGAAAACTAGGCTTGTATGGTCCATAACTGATGAAGTTTTCGGAAGGAAGAAGACAAATTCTGGACAGATAAAAATCAAAAGTGCAGAGGAAAGAGTGGACTTATGGAAGAAGCACTTCCAGAATCTACTAGGCCAAGCTCCAGTGATTGATGATGTGCAAATTGAACAAGTGTATGACACCCTACCATTAGAAACTGGAGAACTTACAATGGATGAACTGAAGCTTGTGATCAAAGGACTGAAAAACAACAAAGCCTCAGGGTTAGATGAAATTCCAGCTGAAGTCTAGAAAACTGGTTGAGTGGACAAGCAGCTCCTTAACATTTGCAATAAAGCATGATGTGGCAATAGTGTGGAGACAAAGAAAGGTAACTTAGCAGAAGCAGCTAATTACAGAGGTATCACATTAACTGTGGTTGCAGCAAAGATGTATAACAAGATGCTTTGGAACAGGTGTGTGGCCTAGTGGTTAGCGTGTCCGCCTCTCGATCGGGAGATCACGAGTTCTACTCACGGTTGGGTCGTACCAAAGACCATCACAAAAATGGTGTCTTCTGGCAAGGCATGCTTCAAAACAGATGAGTGGGGAGTTAAACTCTCACGGTTACCAGAGGACTAGCCCCCTACTGTATAGGTGAGAGGCCAAGGGCTACGAAATGGAGATCGGCGCTGCCAAATGCGCCATGAATGGTGCAGGAATGACTTTGACTTTTTGCTTTGGAACAGGATAAGGCCTCATGTCGACCCACTTCTCCACAAACAACAAAATGGGTTTTGGAAAGGTAGAACAACAACAGCGCAGCTACTGGCACGAAGGCGACTAATCGAAGGTGTGAAAGCAAAACAGCTGCCAGCTGTGCTGACATTTGTAGCTTTCCGAAAAGCATTTGACTCGATCCACAGAGGGAAGCTTATGGATATCCTGATTGCATACAGAATCCCCAAGAAAGTAGCATCAGCAATTGAAGAACTTTAGAAAGACACCTCTACAAAAGTTCTTTCACTGGATGGTGATACTGAGTCCTTCGAAATTCTTGCTGGAGTACTTCAAGGTAACTTGCACACTTTCTATTCATAATAGCTCTAGACTACGTGATAAGAATGGCGACAAGAAATGAAGAACCCATTGGATTCAGGCTACAACAGGCACGAAGTAATAGACATCCAGCAGTAGTACTTACCGATACAGATTTTCCAAATAACTTCGCGTTACTATCTGAAACAATAGAGCAAGCCCAACTGTTCTTACTGAGAGTTGAGTCCTATACTGAACAGATTGGATTACATGTAAACGAAGACACAACTAAATACATGGCTTACAACCTAGCTGATAGCTTTGTAAGAATGCTGAATGGTTGTGAATTGGAACAAGTGGATGATTTCCTTTATCTTGGCTCTTGGGTGAACACAAGTGAAAAGGATATTAACACCCAGATTGCAAAAGCATGGTCAGCTATGTCGAAGATGGAAACAATATGGAAATCAAACCTGAGCAGAAAGCTAAAGATCAATTTCTTTCGAGCAGCAGGAGAAACCGTACTGTTATATGGCTGCACTACTTGGACCCTCACAAAGACATTGGAAAGAAAATTAGATGGAACCCACACAAGGCTTCTAAGAGCAGCACTGAATATCAAATGGCAGTCCCACACAACAAACCAGGCGTTATACAGCAATCTTCCGAGTGTTACCACCATTATAAGGAAAAGAAGACTGCAATTCTGTGAACATTGTGATCGTAACAAGGATGAGTTGATTAGCCAAATGTTGCTATGGGAGCCAACACACAGAAATCGACTAAGAGGGCGTCCTGCAAGAACGTTTGTTGACCAACTGGTTGAAGACTCTGAAATGATGAAGAATGACCTGCCAAAAGCAATGGACAAGAGACTCTGGAGAGAAGTAGTTCATGATGTTCATCTGAGGATGCTCCGATGATGATGATGATGATGATGACTATACAGTAGTGCTTGAAGGTTTGTGAACCCTTTAGAATTTTTTATATTTCTGCTTAAATATGGCCTAAAACATCATCAGATTTTCACACAAGTCCTAAAAGTAGATAAAGAAAGCCCAGTTAAACAAATGAGACAAAATATTATAATTGGTCATTTATTTATTGAGGAAAATGATCCAATATTACATATCTGTGAGTGGCAAAATTATGTGAACCTTTGCTTTCAGTATCTGGTGTGACGCCCTTGTGCAGCAATAACTGCAACTAAAGGTTTCCGGTAACTGTTGATCAGTCCTGCACACCAGCTTGGAGGAATTTTAGCCCATTCCTCTGTACAGAACAGCTTCAACTCAGGGATGTTGGTGGGTTTCTTGCTGGAGTACTTCAAGGTAACACTCTTGCACCCTTTCTATTCATAATAGCTCTAGACTACGTGATAAGAATGGAGACAAGAAATGAAGAACCCATTGGATTCAGGCTACAACAGGCACGGTGTAAGAGACATCCAGCAGTAGTACTTACCGATACAGATTTTGCAAATGACTTCACATGAACTGCACACTTCAGGTCCTTCCACAACATTTCGATTGGATTAAGGTCAGGACATTGACTTGGCCATTCCAAAACATTAACTTTATTCTTCTTTAACCATTCTTTGGTAGAACGACTTGTGTGCTAAGGGTCATTGTCTTGCTGCATGACCCACATTCTCTTGAGATTCATGGACAGATGACCTGACGTTTTCTTTAGTCAGTTGTATACCGGGAGCCAGGGTGCCGGACATAGCAGGTAATCTTAGGGTCCTAGGCAAGCACAGGTTCTCAAAGATAGTTATCCATGCAGGAGCTAATGATATACGCCTTCATCAGTCTGAGGTTACTAAGAGTAACTTTGTAGAGGTGTTTAAATTAGCGAAGGCGATGTCCGATGCTGTAGTATGCTCCGGCCCCATCCCAATGAGGCATGGTGATATAACTTACAGCAGGTTATGGTCACTGAACTGCTGGTTGTCCAGGTGGTGCTCTGAAAACAGTGTGGGCTTTACAGATAATTGGGCTAATTTTGAGGGCACTGCTGGCCTGTTAGGGCTGGACAGTATCCATCCCACTCGGGAAGGTGCTGCTCTCATTTTCCTGCAGCATAGATCATAGTCTCAGAACAGGCCTAGTTAATTTCTGACAATCCAGAGCCAAGGCCAGGGAGCAGACAAACAGGCTATACCGACTGTCTGCTAGCTGCACTGAGTCGTCACTCAGGGTCCACTACATTGAGACTGTGTCTGTTCCCCGAGCTCAACAAAAAAGTAGAAATATTCAGAGTGTTTGTTCCAGTAACCTAATCAATATAAAGTTAGATCATACTGATTGTACAGCTGCTGCCAACACCTTTGATCTAAAGGTGGGGCTATTAAATATTAGATCTCTTGCATCTAAAGTGCTAATGGTAAATGAACTCATGACTGATCAGGAGTTTAATGTACTTTGTTTAACTGAAACATGGATTAAGCCAAATAAATATATAGCATTAAATGAAGCTAGTTCTCATGGATACAGTTATATAGACCAGCCTTGTCTAACTGGCAGAGGAGGAGGCGTCGCGGTTATTTATAATGATTATCGAAGTGCAACACAAAAACCTGGTCATAAATTTAATATATTTGAAGTTCTTCATACTCATATAATGTATGTAGCCTCGAAAAATAGGTCTACCCAGTTAATTCCGGTACTTATTATTTACAGGCCCCCGGGGCCATATTCTGAGTTTATTTCTGAATTTGCAGATTTTATCTCAGATCTGGTTATTTCCTGAGACAAAGCTTTAGTTGTCGGAGATTTTAATATTCACTTCGATAACCCAGAAGACCCTTTGAAAACAGTGTTTGTGTCCATTTTAGATTCAGTAGGGATTAATCAGAATGTCATAGGACCGACCCATAATGGTGGTCACACCCTCAATCTAATACTAACATTCGGGTTAAACATAGAAAATACAGTCACACTTCCATAGTCTGAAGTTATCTCAGATCATTATCTCATCTCATTCAAAATATGTCTGAGTAATAATATATGCACCTCACCACGCTACTGTATTAAACATACATTCAAGTCAACTACTGCACAGAGCTTTATAAATGATTTCCCAGAGTTATCAACTTTGATTGGGTCACTGTCAGCCCCTGCAGAACTTGATCAGGCAACTGAATGCTTAGAGTCAACGTTCTGCCATACTTTAGATAATGTAGTTCCTCTTAAAAGGAAAATGGTCAGAGACAAAAAATTAGCACCCTGGTATAATGATGACACTCGCACTTTAAAACAGACCACTTGAAAATTGGAACGTAAATGGCGTCAAACAAAATTGGAAGCGTTCAAATTAGCTAGGGAGGAGAGCTTCCTGAAGTATAGAAAAGCTCTTAGTGCTGCTAGATCACCATATCTCTCCTCCCTAATAGAAGATAACAAAAATAATCCTAGATTCCTATTTAATACTGTAGCAAAATTAACCAGGAATAAGTCTACTATAGACACATGCACACCTACAGTATGTAGTAGTCACTATGACTTCATGAATGACAAAATTGAGAATATCCAACAAAAAATTCAAACTACTAATTTAAGGTCAGACAATGTAAGTCACCCTGTAGTTAACAATATAACTGTATCAGATGAGCAATTAGAATGTTTTACTCCCCTTAGGCTACGTTTACACTAGACCGTATCTGTCTCGTTTTCTTCGCGGATGCACTGTCCGTTTACATTAACCCCCCTGAAAAAGCGGGGAAACGGGAATCCGCCAGCGTCCACGTATTCAATCTAGATCGTATCAGCTCCGGTGCTGTGTAAACATTGAGAATACGCGAATACGCTGTGCTGAGCTCTAGCTGGCGTCTCATTGGACAACGTCACTGTGACATCCACCTTCCTGATTCGCTGGCGTTGGTCATGTGACGCGACTGCTGAAAAACGGCGCAGACTTCCGCCTTGTATCACCTTTCATTAAAGAGTATAAAAGTATGAAAATACTGCAAATACTGATGCAAATACTGCCCATTGTGTAGTTATGATTGTCTTTAGGCTTGCCATCCTTCCACTTGCAAGTAATAAGTGATATGCGCTGGGATCTCACACACAGCGGCTCAGTCCCGAATCGTGGCTTGTTCACTTCACTCGCGCGCTCTGTGAGCTGTGCAGGGCCGGAGTGCACACCCTCCAGAGGGCACTCGCTGTTCAGGGCGGAGTGATTTGGAGCGCAGGATGCCTGCGGAGCCGAGCGTATCCGCGTATTGGTGTTGCTGTGTGCACGGCTAACGGTTTTAGTGTAAACGCGAATCATTTTAAGAACATTAATCTGATGATCCGCTGATTCGACGTAATGTAAACGTAGCCTTAGAGAAACTGAATCACTTTCATTAATCTCCGCATCAAAAGCCTCAACTTGTGTACTAGATCCCTTACCTACCGTACACGTCTATTCAAACAGATAATACCTGAAATAATTGAACCGCTTCTAAAAATAATCAATTCTTCTCTTAGGATCGGCTATGTACCCAAATCCTTTAAACTAGCAGTTATCAAACCCCTGATTAAAAAACCTGACCTTGATCCCTGTCAGCTGTCCAATTATCGGCCAATATCAAACCTCCCCTTTATCTCCAAGATCCTTGAAAAAGCTGTGGCACAGCAGTTATGCTCATATTTACATAGGAATAACATCCATGAAATGTATCAGTCAGGATTTAGACCTCATCATAGCACAGAGACAGCTCTGGTTAAAGTAGTAAATGACCTACTGTTGGCGTCTGATCAAGGCTGTGTCTCGCTGCTTGTGTTGCTTGACCTTAGTGCAGCATTTGATACCACTGATCATTCCATTCTTCTGGATAGACTAGAAAATGTTGTGGGAGTTAAGGGAATGGCCCTCTCCTGGCTCAGGTCTTATTTAACTGATCGCTATCAGTATGTTGATGTAAATGCTGATTTTTCTAGACATACTGAGGTAAAGTTTGGTGTTCCACAAGGTTCTGTCTTGGGGCCACTGATTTTTTCTTTATATATGTTACCTCTGGGTGATATTATTTGTAAACAATGTATTAGTTTCCACTGTTATGCTGATGACACGCAGTTATGTTTCTGCTAAACCTGATGAGAGACACCAGCTTAATAGAATTGAGGAATATGTGAAGGACATTAGACACTGGATGCTTATTAACTTCCTTCTGCTTACCTCTGACAAAACTGAAGTACTTGTACTCGGACCACATGCAGCTAGAAATAAGTTTTCTGATTACACAGTAACTCTGGATGGCGTTTCTGTTTCTCCACGTGCAGCAGTAAAAGACCTCAGAGTGATTATTGACCCCAGCCTTTCATTCGAAACTCACACTGATAACATTACCTGGATAGCTTTATTTCATCTCAAAAATATTGCTAAGATAAGAAATTTAATGTCACTACATGACGTGGAAAAACTAGTTCATGCTTTTTTACCTCCAGGTTGGATTACTGTAATGCATTACTGTCTGGATGTTTCAATAAGTACATGAACAAGCTCCAGTTAGTTCCAAATGCAGCAGCAAGAGTCCTGACTAGAACTAGAAAATATGACCACATCACCCCTGTCTTATCCACACTGCATTGGCTCCCAATCAAATTTCGTATTGATTATAAAATACTACTGTTGACCTTTAAAGTCCTTAATGGTCTTGCTCCACAGTACCTGAGTGAACTTCTGCTCCTCTATGACCCGCCACGCCTACTTAGATCAGAAGGTGCAGGCTATCTGCTGGTACCTCGTATACTAAAGGCTACATCAGGGGGCAGAGCCTTTTCTTACAAAGCCCCACAATTATGGAACAGCCTTCCAAGTAATGTTCGGGAATCAGACACAGTCTCAGCCTTTCAGTCTAGGCTGAAAACATATCTGTTTCGTCAATCCTTTTGTTCATGGTGTTTATGAGGTAAAGGAGTAGATCTGGAGAGTCCTTAGACATCAGGGCTTTGAACCAGAATTTTTTTCCTATTGGTTCGTTCCGAACAGAAACGGAATTTTAACGTTTCCGGTTTGGGGTTCCACCATTAAATAGACGTTCCCGAACCGGTTAGAACAAAAAAATTTCGTTCCCGGAACGGTTAATTACGTTCCCTGTCAGCTGTTTAACAAATGGCTATAAAATTATGTCTCTGTCTCATCCAGCTTAAGCCAAATGTAGGCTAATTCTATTACAACCTTCATTAAATAAGACAAGAAATAATTCAAAACAATTATTATTTCAAATGTTGGCGATTTGGATTCTCAGTATGTCTTCCCATCTACACAAACAGAAAAAGTGCCAAAAATGAAAGATAATTCGTTTAGTGTGTTACCAAAGGCTAGTCAGGCCCTGTAGAGGGCTACCGCATGACGTCACCGCGCCGCGAGATTTTGTTAGGCGCCATATTGGAAGACCAAGTACACATCTATGCAAGTACATATATACATACATACATAAAACAAACTACACCTGAAATGTAGCCAGGGCCGGTTCTGCCCTAATCTGGACCCGGGTGCAACATCGCGCAACCCCCCCCCCCAACAAAAAAAACAGTCTAAATCAGGACAACCATCACATAACTATAACTATAAACATTTTATATCAACTATTTTAACTAAATGGGCTATAATAAATAAGCCTGCAGGCAGCCACGGCGGGCTGCCTCAGAAAAGTAACCATTCAATGACACAACTGAAGGCCTGCAGCCACAGCGGGCTGCCTTAAAAAGTAACCATTTGTCCTACCTTAAAAGTCGTTTTGCATTTTCTGCCTCCTTTTTTGTATTTTCGACCCTCCGTTTATTTTCTTTCCTTTTCTGAAAACCCGATTTGTGTCCAGACATTTTGTTCTGCGACCAACGAACTAACTCGTCAGGTCTCGTCTCTCGAGTCCGCGATGATTCCCGTGGGAAGGGCAACAATTGATACATTTTTACAAACAGCCAATAGGGAGGTTGCAACGTTCAGGCTCTTCTTTGCTCAGACACTCAGTAATTCACTTATTATCACATGGAGACGTGATAGTAGTACACCTTCCCGCTCTCTCCATTCAGTCAGCGACTGTCACACAGGAAGTGAACCCCAGCGGGTCATAGAAACTTGCGCAGGAGAAGAATGACTTTTTTATTTGTAGGCTACGGAAACTTTGAGGAACGAAATAAAAACCGGTATTAACCGGTTACCATTATTTTTAATAAGCGTTTCTGTTCCGGAACATAAAAAATAATAAAGTTTCTGGTTTCGTTTCTGTTCCATGTGAAATAGAAAAAGTTCCCGGTTTTCGTTTTCGTTCCTTGAACCGGTTCAAAGCCCTGTTAGACATAGAGTATTTTGATAAACTGGGATGTAGGGATGCTGTCAGTCCCCCACTTGCTTGCTCACTCAAGTTTGTTGACGGTGTAGTGGCTGGCTGCTTTATGTCCTGGGGCTCCCTCATGCCTGTGTTACCTTCTGGCTCTCCCCTTTCAGTCATAGTTAGTTTTGCCAGAGTCCCTGCTTGTACTCGGTGCAATATGTATACTGTTCCTACAACCCCGATTCCAAAAAAGTTGGGACAAAGTACAAATTGTAAATAAAAACGGAATGCAATGATGTGGAAGTTTCAAAATTCCATATTTTATTCAGAATAGAACATAGATGATATATCAAATGTTTAAACTGAGAAAATGTATCATTTAAAGAGAAAAATTAGGTGATTTTAAGTTTCATGACCACACCACATCTCAAAAAAGTTGGGACAAGGCCATGTTTACTATTGTGAGACATCCCCTTTTCTCTTTACAACAGTCTGTAAACGTCTGGGGACTGAGGAGACAAGTTGCTCAAGTTTAGGGATAGGAATGTTAACCCATTCTTGTCTAATGTAGGATTCTAGTTGCTCAACTGTCTTAGGTCTTTTTTGTCATATCTTCCGTTTTATGATGCGCCAAATGTTTTCTATGGGTGAAAGATCTGGACTTCAGGCTGGCCAGTTCAGTACCCGGACCCTTCTTCTATGCAGCCATGATGCTGTAATTGATGCAGTATGTGATTGGCATTGTCATGTTGGAAAATGCAAGGTCTTCCCTGAAAGAGACGTTGTCTAGATGTGAGCATATGTTGCTCTAGAACCTGGATATACCTTTTAGCATTGATGGTGTCTTTCCAGATGTGTAAGCTGCCCATGCCACACGCACTAATGCAACACCATACCATCAGAGATGCAGGCTTCTGAACTGAGCGCTGATAACAACTTGGGTCGTCCTTCTCCTCTTTAGTCCGAATGACATGGCGTCCCTGATTTCCATAAAGAACTTCAAATTTTGATTCGTCTGACCACAGAACAGTTTTCCACTTTGCCACAGTCCATTTTAAATAAGCCTTGGCCCAGAGAAGACGTCTGCGCTTCTGGATCATGTTTAGATACGGCTTCTTCTTTGAACTATAGAGTTTTAGCTGGCAACAGCGGATGGTATGGTGAATTGTGTTCACAGATAATGTTCTCTGGAAATATTCCTGAGCCCATTTTGTGATTTCCAATACAGAAGCATGCCTGTATGTGATGCAGTGCCATCTAAGGGCCCGAAGATCACGGATACCCAGTATGGTTTTCTGGCCTTGACCCTTACACACAGAAATTCTTCCAGATTCTCTGAATCTTTTGATGATATTATGCACTGTAGATGATGATATGTTCAAACTCTTTGCAATTTTACACTATTGAACTCCTTTCTGATATTGCTCCACTATTTGTCGGCACAGAATTAGGGTGATTGGTGATCCTCTTCCCATCTTTACTTTTGAGAGCCGCTGCCATTCCAAGATGCTCTTTTTATACCCAGTCATGTTAATGACCTATTGCCAATTGACCTAATGAGTTGCAATTTGGTCCTCCAGCTGTTCCTTTTTTGTACCTTTAACTTTTCCAGCCTCTTATTGCCCCTGTCCCAACTTTTTTGAGATGTGTTGCTGTCATGAAATTTCAAAATGTCTCACTTTCGACATTTGATATGTTGTCTATGGAAAACATTTTTCCAACAGCCCTCTGGCTTGTCCACGTGATCTTTAGCAAACTGCAGATGAGCTGCAATGTTCCTTTTGGAGAGCAGTGGCTTTCTCTTGCAACCCTGCCATGCACACCATTGTTGTTCAATGTTCTCCTGATGATGGACTCATGAACATTAGCCAATGTGACAGAGGCCTTCAGTTGCTTACAAGTTACCCTGGGGTCCTTTGTGACCTTGCTGACTATTACACGCCTTGCTCTTGCAGTGATCTTTGTTGGTCGACCACTCCTGGGGAGGGTAACAATGGTCTTGAATTTCCTCCATTTGTACACAATCTGTCTGACTGTGGATTGGTGGAGTCCAAACTCTTTAGAGATGGTTTTTAACCTTTTTCAGCCTGATGAGCATCAACAATGCTTTTTCTGAGGTCCTCAGAAATCTCCTTTGTTTGTGCCATGATACACTTCCACGTGCTGTGAAGATCAGACTTTGATAGAGCCCTGTTCTTTAAATAAAACAGGGTGCCTACTCACACCTGATTGTCATCCCATTGATTGAAAACACCTGACTCTAATTTCACCATCAAATTAACTGCTAATCCTCGAGGTTCACACACTTTTGCCACTCACAGATATGTAATATTGGATCATTTTCCTCAATAAATAAATGACCAAGTATAATATTTTTGCCTCATTTATTTAACTGGGTTCTCTTTATCTACTTTTAGGACTTGTGTGAAAATCTGATGATGTTTTAAGTCATATTTATGCATAAATATAGAACATTCTAAAGGGTTCACAAACTTTCAAGCACCACGGTAGATACAATTGGAATGTGCTGATTGTGTTAGAGTTTGTAATTATTGTATAATCCACTCTTAGGTAAAATTAGAATAAAATCTGACAATACGAATTGTTAGAAAGTCTAGTGCACAATATTTTGTCATTTTACAAATAATAACACTTCATATTTTGCTTTAACAATAAGTATCAATGTATAAATGACAGAGTGCATCTAGCTATCTCACTAGATGTCCTTGAGGTTGTTGAGATATGAAGGGGTGGCAATACCATCGAGCCATCATTTCGGGTTGAAGTCCTTTAAGTGTAAATGCTTTGGCTTTTGCAACATTCTGTTCCCAAAAGCTGATGTTGGGAAAAATTCTTTCCACAAAAGTTTTCTTGCTTTTTTAGTTTTTTTAACTGTTCTTCCATGTAGGGACACTTCAAAAAAAGAACGTACATTCCAACATTTAGGTAATGCTAGGCCACAAATCTGTTTTGTCACTCCAATCATTTCGAGGAATTTTGTACAGATCATAACCACTAAAATTATAATTTTTGCATATATATATATATATATATATATATATATATATATATATATATATATATATATATATCCTTTGCTTCTTTCTGACTTAGATTATCCAAGTGATTTGGTTGTAGAGCTTTTTTGCTGTAGGTTTCTTCGGACAACAGATGTTCCTCCACACTCCCACAAAGGGTTTTTTACAGTAATAAAGGCAGTTTTCACATGGCAAAACCCAGGACTCAAATCAAGAGCTATTATCAGAGCTATTAACTGTCTAAACAATCAATCCAACAGGGATCACCTGAAGGTTCTCAGTCATCCAGGTTATCGTAAACCGTAGATGCTAAAGAAGGCAACTGGACTTACTTGAAATCCTTGAAGACGTTTCACTTCTCATCCGAAAGGCTTCTTCAGTTCTGTCTGTTGGCAGCCTAGAGGGTCGTTAGGGTGATCTGTGAGTCCTTAGCTCTCTCTGTCATCATGTGAGTCATTAAAGTCAGCTGAGTCTTGGTGTAATATATTCAGTTTTCTGGGAAGTGTGCCAAGGACTGCATTGCAGATGGCTGATAAGTGGTGATTTGAAATCCTTGAAGACGTCTCACCTCTCATTTGAAAGGCTTCTTCAGTTCTGTCTAGTCAGACAGAACTGAAGAAGCCTCTGTCAAGTAAAGTCAAGTTTATTTGTATAGCACTTTTAACAATAAACATTGTCGCAAAGCAGCTTTACAGAATTTGAACAACTTAAAACATGAGCTAATTTTATCCCTAATTTTATCCCTAATCTATCCCCAGTTCTGGCTTGTCAGACAGAACTGAAGAAGCCTTTCAGATGAGAGGTGAAACATCTTCAAGGATTTCAAGCAAGTTTCGGGTGGGCAGTTTCAAGTATTTATCCTCTAGTGGACCAAAAACAACCCTAAGGAGAATCATTGAGGTCACATGGGTCATTGACCCTCTCAGTCATCCTGTAGGTTGTTAGGATCACTGGAGGCTGGGGCCAAGTTTACATTAGACCGTATCTGTCTCATTTTCTTCGCGGATGCACTGTCCGTTTACATTAAACTGCCTGGAAACGCCGGGAAACGGGAATCCGCCAGGGTCCACGTATTCAATCTAGATCGTGTCTGGTCCGGTGCTGTGTAAACATTGAGAATACGCGGATACGCTGTGCTGAGCTCTAGCTGGCGTCGTCATTGGACAACATCACTGTGACATCCACCTTCCTGATTCGCTGGCGTTGGTCATGTGATGCGACTGCTGAAAAACGGCGCGGACTTCCGCCTTGTATCACCTTTCATTAAAGAGTATAAAAGTATGAAAATACTGCAAATACTGATGCAAATACTGCCCATTGTGTAGTTATGATTGTCTTTAGGCTTGCCATCCTTCCACTTGCAAGTGGTAAGTGATATGCACTGAGATCACACACACAGCGGCTCAGTCCCGAATCACTGCTCGTGCGCTATACTCGCGCGCTCTGTGAGCTGTGCAGGGCCGGAGTGCGCACCCTCCAGAGGGCACTCGCTGTTCAGGGCGGAGTAATTTGGAGCGCAGGATGCCTGCGGAGCCGAGCGTATCCGTGTATTGGTGTTGCTGTGTGCACGCGAATCGTGTATTGGTGGTGCTGTGTGCACACTAATCGTTTTAAAAACGTTAATCTGATGATCCGCTGATACGGTCCAATGTAAACCCCACCTGGATGTGAATGGTGTTAGTAGCCTAGAGGGTTGTTAGGGCAATCTGTGAGTTGTTGACTCTCTCTTCCATCATGTGAGTGGTAGGTGGAGCAGAAGAGGAGATGGTCTGAGACAGCACTTATCAGCCACCTACAATGCAGTCCTTGGCACACTTCCCAGAAAACTGAATACATATCCACACCAAAACTCAGCTGACTTCATTGACTCAAATGATGACAGAGAGCCAATGACTCACAGATCAGCCTAATGATCCTCTAGGCTGCCAACACCATTCATACCTGGACTCCAGTGACCCTAACAACCTACAGGACGACTGAGAGGGTCAGTGACCCATGTGACCTCAATGACTCTCCTTAGGGTTGCTTTTGATTCATTAGAGGATAAATACCTGAAACTCCCTACTAGTCAGGCAGAACTGAAGAAGCCTTTTGGATGAGAGATGAAATGTCTTCAAGGATTTCAAGCAAGTCCAGTTGCCTTCTTTAACAACTACGGAACACCTGGGAAGCAAGAAATACCGGTTTGTAATATGTTCCAATATTTTTGATCACTTGAAGAATGGGTGGGTTCAAATAAATGGTCCCATGTTCTAAGTTATTTAACACATCTAGGTGTAAACATCAGTAAGTTAAAGCTTAAATTCTGATCCATCACCTCATATTTATCTTTGGATCTCAAACCCAAATGTTTTCAGTGTATAGCAAACACAAAAGAAAATTGGCCTTGCTGTTCCAATACTGGGAGGAGGGAGTGTATATACATACATAACCATGGGAAAAACAAAAAAGATTTTTATGTATACCCATTTAACATAATTCCTTAAAAATCAAATTATTCAGTGAACTTTTTTAGGAAAAGTAAGCAATTTCTTAAGGTGTTTATCTTGAAAGGTGCCAAAATTTTGTTCATTCATCCATTCATTCATCTTCTGTTACTGCTCTCCCTGGTCAGGATTCATGGTGGATCCAGAGTTTACCCCAGGAACACTGGTGCCAGATGGGAATTTACCCTGTATGGGATTGCTAAACCACTGCAGAACACCATTCAGACACCTATTGACACACTCATTCACATTTGGGGGAATTTCAGAGCAAATGCACCTATCTGCTTGTTTTTAGGAGGTGGGAAGGCACTAAAGAATTTTATTGTGTTGCGTGGTTTTCATTAAGAAGCAAGATAATTAATTGGTTTGTTTCTTAACTCAAACCCATGATTGAGTAAAAAAAAAATACAATAAAATGAAAGTGTCTCTTACATCTCCACCACTATCTTTGATGCCAACTATATTTGGATGTTGGGATAACTGTACCACTGCATCCACAGGCAGATCCAGAAAGGTGTTGGCTGGCACACTATAGAGAACGATGGGTACAGGACTGGAATCTGCTACCTGTGTGTTAGAAAATGGAGTGTTTAGAAGCAGCAGTTAATGGAATGTTACACACTAATAAGCTTGGAGCAAACCCTCAGTGTATAGTGCCAAGCAAACAATTGATTGATTGATTGATTGATTGAGTTTATTTGCAACAAAGAGATAGACAAACTAAAAATTTACAAGTGCATAATGCATAAAAACAACAAAAATACAAATTAAAATTAATAGAATGTCAATGATATTTTAAAATATAGTTGCAGGATAAAAATGCAATAAAGGGAAAACAGTCTCTTATTTCCATTGCGGTCCTATATATTGTTATAGTCACTAGATGTTATTTGTTGATGACAAAATTAAAATAATATTTAAAATCACAGAATCATCAAAATATTATAATAATTGATTAAACTGAGTATAATGAATATTTCAAAGTTGCAATAATTATAAGATGACATAACTCAATCAATATTATTTAAAAATAAAAAATAAATTTTAGGTGTGTCAAACAGTAGAAAAAATATGAACAAACAGGAAAGTCAGAAATAAAACATATTAAGAACATAAGCATATAAACTGAATATAATTACAACTAAAAAGTAAAAACAAAAAATAAATGTGCATAAAAAACAGATAAGCAAGTTAGCATAAGATTGCGCAACACAGATTAGAATATAATATCACATGTGTAGCATTGTTAAGTATAAATTAAATACAATGGACTAAAATAGATATCGCATATAAACTGACAAATATCACAAATAAAATTAAATACAAAGTGAGTGTAAATAAACTCTTGTAAACAAAGATAAAATGAAAATAAAGGGTAGAAAACGAAAGGTACCAAATGCCAAGGGGAAGAGAAATTCGGGCAAGAAGACCTGGAAAAATGAAAAGATTAATAAAAAATGAAGACATTATTTTCGCTATTTTCAATTTCCTGTAAAAAGTACTCCTTGACCTTAAATTTGAACAATTTTGAATCGATAATTTGGGTCAAGGAGGTAGGAAGTGCATTCCAAAGCGTTTTTGCAACATGACTGAAAGAAACTTTATCATTTGAATTTACTCTGTTTATAACAAAATTTGATGCACTTCTCCTTGTCTGGTAATGATGATACTGGTTTAACCGAATAAAGCCCATGTACATATAGCTAGCAGCATTGCCCAAAACAATTTTGTGAGTGTGTGAGAGTATAATTTGATCTACCCTTTTTTCAACTGGAAGCCAATTTATCTGTCTAAATTCTGAAGCACCAATATGAGAACGAGGAGAGAGACCAAGAACAAATCTTATAATTTTGTTTTGCAAAATTTGAATTTTGGATTTGTCTCTAGAAGTGAGACTTTTATACCACCAACAACAAGAGTAATCAAAGTGAGTTTTTTCATAGACCCAGTGAGAAATGTGCTTTGCCTGAACAAAAATTTTTGTCTAGATGTACCTTTTTTGATCAAATATGCAGCCATTAGATGACCAGTAAGACACTGGTCAATTTCAGCCCCTAGATATTTAACAGAAGATTTAGTTTGAATTTGGACCCCATTGCAAGTTATACAAAGTGCCGAATTTTGCTGCAAACGTTTTCTAGAACCAAATAGAATAGATTCCGTTTTGCCTAAATGGATCGACAACTTATCTATTAGCCAATCACAAATGGAGCCAAGTTCATTTTCCAATTTAGATTCAATTTTGTTGCAGCCGAATCATCAGCATATAGCAACAAGTCACAGTCAACTGCGCCTTTCATGTCATTCACATAAATTAAAAACAAAAGGGGCCCCAGAATTGACCCCTGGGGTACCCCACAAGTAATTTTGGCTTGTTCAGAAAAAGTCCCATTTATATCCACTAATTGATTCCTATTACACAAATAAGATCTAAACCAATTCCTAGAAATCTCATCCAAACCAAGTGTGTCTAATTTTTGAATTAAAATTTGATGGTCAGCAGTATTGAATGCCTTCTGTAAGTCTAGCATCGCCATATCAGTAAGTATCCCCTTATCCATTTGGTTCCTGATATGATCTGTCAAATAGATCAGACAAGACTCCGTTGAGTACCCTTTGCGAAAGCCAGACTGCAAGTCATACATCAGTTTACGTTCATCAAGATAACTCCCTATCTGTTGGCAGACCACTTTCTCTAATACTTTTGACATAATAGACAGAATTGATACTGGCCTATAATTCCCAACATCAAGGGTACTACTCTTTTTATGGATTGGTATGACTCTAGCAACCTTAAGCTCACTAGGTACAACACCTTGGTTGATTGACATGTTTACAATGAAGGTTAATGGACGACAGACCTGTTTTGCCCATCTTTCAAAAATTTAGCAGGCAATCCATCTAGGCCAGAAGCTTTGTTTGCACTAATACTGTTGATAATTTTTAAGACCTGGTCTTCTGAGACTGGTTTTAAACAGAAACTATTTTGCTGAATTCCTAACCTACTATAGTAAGTTTCAACAAATTTTAGACCAAATTTGCCAGTACCCTGTGGGAGCTTTGAAACTAGCTTGTCAGCAACTGTTGTAAAAAAAACCTATTAAATTCCTGAGCAACTGTTTTGCTTTCAAAACAAACTTCCCCGTCGATTTGGAGTCCAATCGAAGAGGAAGTAGATCTGACGCCTTTAGTAGGTAATCCTAAATTTTTAAGCACCTTCCACAGTTCTTTAGGATTTTTGGTATTGGCTTCTACATTATGTTGGATGTAATCTCATCTCATCTCATCATCTCTAGCCGCTTTATCCTTCTACAGGGTCGCAGGCAAGCTGGAGCCTATCCCAGCTGACTACGGGCAAAAGGCGGGGTACACCCTGGACAAGTCGCCAGGTCATCACAGGGCTGACACATAGACACAGACAACCATTCACACTCACATTCACACCTACGGTCAATTTAGAGTCACCAGTTAACCTAACCTGCATGTCTTTGGACTGGGGGAAACCGGAGCACCCGGAGGAAACCCACGCGGAGAACATGCAACTCCACACAGAAAGGCCCTCGCCGGCCCCGGGGCTCGAACCCAGGACCTTCTTGCTGTGAGGCGACACCACTACACCACCATGCCACCCCTTGGATGTAATCTGCTTTTGCTTTTTTAACTAGAAATTGAACCCTATTCCTAATTTTATTGAACTTTCTCTTACATTCTAGTTTTATAACAGGATCTGAAGCATTTTTGAAATCATGGAAAGCTTTGTCTCTGGCTCTAAGAGACTCAAGGATGCTATCATCAATCCAGGGTTTAGTGCGCTGTTTTAGGCATACTTTCTTGATTGGGGCAAATTTATCCAATACACAAGTGAATACATTTTTAAAAGCTAAATCAATTCTAAATCAATATTTTTTCTGAGTAAACTACTGACCAGTCAGCATTTTGTAACTCTTCACAAAACAAAGCACTGGAATAGTTTTTGGGGCATCTGATTAATACTGAATTATGCTTTTTGATCTGGCCTCTACAGATTTTCCTTGTGCAGAATATTAAACTATGATCACTAATACCCATGTGTACAACGCCACTCTGGCATATTTTAGAAGGATCTGTAACAAAGATCAAATCTCTGATTGATTTGGAAAATGCAGACACTCTGGTGGGTTCAGTAATTAACTGAGTAACACCAAGAACCTGACAAAATGATAAAAATTTCATGAGACTATTGCTTTTACTTCTCTTACTGAAGTAAAATTAATTCAGATTCACAAATGTTTGGTATATTACACAATGATGTTACTAGTAAATCATAAAAATCTGTTTGTTTAGGAGGTCTATAGCAAACAACTACAAAGAAAGGTTTAGATTTTGGTAGCAGTATCTTGAGCCACACTGTCTCTAGACCATTCTGTCCAAATTCAGGTCTGAAGTTACAGGCAAGGTCCTTTCGGACGAAAGTACAGACACCACCTCCCATACGGGATCTATCCTGCCTATATAGAATGTAATTTTCAATAGAGACTTCTGCATCAGGTACACTTGAATCCAGCCAAGTTTCAGTGATGCCTATAAAGGCCGCTTTACTCTCCTTGGCTAGCAATCGAACATCATCAATTTTTGGCAGAAGGCTTCTTGCGTTCAGATGCAGAAAATGCAGGCCCTTCTTTTTAAAACACTCATAGTCAGGTGTTCCTATATAGGAAGATGAGAAAGTGGCTGATGGCACTTCTGTGTTTTCATCGTCAATAAAACCCAGGAGAGAGTCCCAATTCACATCTGACTGCTATCCACATAATATGTCCCGGAAATAGAACAAGCACAGTTTGGGCATTTGTAACTGAAGTTGTTTCCTGTATTAAACACACTGTCAAAGGTGCATGGTTTGCACAAACAAACAAAAATGTTTAAAATGCACCACATGGACATATTTTCAACTGGATTTGATCGAGCAAGTGTGTTTCAATGTATAAACAAAGTAAAGATAATATCATTAACGAGGGCTTCCAGATTTCAGTAAAAGTTCCTACTACAGTGATGTGGTCACGCTGACCTCCATCAGAGTTTCAAGGGACAACTGCAGTTACATTACATTAAATTGCATTACAGGCATTTAGCAGATGCTCTTAGCAAGGAGGGTTAAGGGCCTTGCTCAAGGGCCCAACAGTAGCAGCTTGTCAGTGCTAGGGCTTGAACCCATGACATTCAGATCAGTAACCCAGAGCCTTAGCCACTGACCAACCACTGCCCCAGTTGTGGTTTCCCATTGCCTTCTGCTGGATTATTATAGAGGTCAACCATTCACATACATTTACATCTATGGGCAATTTAGAGTAACCAGTTAACTGAATGCATGCCTTTGGACTGTGGGGGAAACTGGAGCACCAAATCAAATCAAATCAAGTTTATTTGTACAGCGCTTTTAACAATAAACATTGTCGCAAAGCAGCTTTACAGAATTTGAACGACTTAAAACATGAGCTAATTTTATCCCTAATCTATCCCCAATGAGCAAGCCTGTGGCGACGGTGGCAAGGAAAAACTCCCTCAGACGACATGAGGAAGAAACCTCGAGAGGAACCAGACTCAAAAGGGAACCCATCCTCATTTGGGCAACAACAGACAGCCTGACTATAATATTAACAGTTTTAACAGGTATAACCCTCAACTGTCCTCATGGGGCCGTCCTTCACAGGAGTGGGGCGATAAAACTCCGACCAGACACAGGGCACCAGGATGGATCAAGCAGGTCCGAGGGGCAGAAGAGGCCAGCATCTCAATCCCAGGATCAATATGTAACTCAGAGGGACAGATGGGGGGGCGGGGGGGAGAGAAAGAAAACACGTTGTTAGGTATGCCCTAAAAATGACAAGTATTAAATCTGTGTGGTAGGCTCGCAGAGACGAGAGTCTTTACATCAGGCATGACGCACAATGGCATGTTAATATGGTAAAAAATATATCATGGCCTGCTCTGGCTGGATGCTTGATTGGGTGATGGGAGCACACTCCTCAGCAATGATGAGATGCAGATGGGACCGTTAGGCCTGGCCAAGACAATTCAGTTACATTTAACCGGGTCTGGGACATGCGACAGAATGTCTGACGGCCGATTCCCTGTAGGCTACGATAGCCAGTCGAGGTCCCCACCGTCTCCACCAAAAGATTTCCTGTTGACTCCATGTAACTCAGAGGGACAGATTTGGGGTGGGGGGGGGGAGAGAAAGAAAACACAGGTGGTTAGGTATGCCCAATGTCACCTGAATAAGTAGGAACAGTATACATATTGCACCGAGTACAAGCAGGGACTCCGGCAACTAACTATGACAGCATAACTAAAAGGAGAGAGCCAGAAGGTAACACAGGCATGAGGGAGCCCCGGGACATAAAGCAGCCAGCCACTGCACCGTCAACAAACTCGAGTGAGCAAGCGAGTGGGGACTGACAGCATCCATACATCCCAGTTTACCAAAACACTCTATGTCTGAGGACCCTCCAGATCTACTCCTTTACCTCATAAACACCATTAACAAAAGGCTTGACTAAACAGATATGTTTTCAGCCTAGACTTAAATGCTGAGACTGTGTCTGATTCCCGAACATTACTTGGAAGGCTGTTCCATAACAGTGGGGCTTTGTAAGAAAAGGCTCTGCCCCCTGATGTAGCCTTCACTATACGAGGTACCAGCAGATAGCCTACGCAACCTACGCAACATGGGGAGAACATGCAAACTTCTCACAGAAAGGTCAGTATAACTGTGCATAGGTAAGGGGGGGGGGGGGACCTCAACAGTTCACCTGCCATTGTTTTGAAAGCAATGCCCATATGCTCTGGGTATTTGTACAACCCCGATTCCAAAAAAGTTGGGACAAAGTCCAAATTATAAATAAAAATGGAATGCAACGATGTGGAAGTTTCAAAATTCCATATTTTATTCAGAATAGAACATAGATGACATAACAAATGTTTAAACTGAGAAAATGTATCATTTAAAGAGAAAAATTAGGTGATTTTAAATTTCATGACAACAACACATCTCAAAGTTGGGACAAGGCCATGTTTACCATTGTGAGACATCCCCTTTTCTCTTTACAACAGTCTGTAAACGTCTGGGGACTGAGGAGACAAGTTGCTCAAGTTTAAGGATAGGAATGTTAACCTAATGTAGGATTCTAGTTGCTCAACTGTCTTAGGTCTTTTTTGTCGTATCTTCCATTTTATGATGCGCCAAATGTTTTCTATGGGTGAAAGATCTGGACTGGAGGCAGTTCAGTACCCGGACCCTTCTTCTATGCAGCCATGATGCTGTAATTGATGCAGTATGTGGTTTGGCATTGTCATGTTGGAAAATGCAAGGTCTTCCCTGAAAGAGATGTCGTCTGGATGGGAGCATATGTTGCTCTAGAACCTGGATATACCTTTCAGCATTGATGGTGTCTTTCCAGATATGTAAGCTGCCCATGCCACACGCACTAATGCAACACCATACCATCAGAGATGCAGGCTTCTGAACTGAGCGCTGATAACAACTTGGGTCGTCCTTCTCTTCTTTAGTCCGAATGACATGGCATCCCTGATTTCCATAAAGAACTTCAAATTTTAATTCGTCTGACCACAGAACAGTTTTCCACTTTGCCACAGTCCATTTTAAATGAGCCTTGGCCCAGAGAAGACGTCTGTGCTTCTGGATCATGTTTAGATACGGCTTCTTCTTTGAACTATAGAGTTTTAGCTGGCAACGGCGGATGGCACGGTGAATTGTGTTCACCGATAATGTTCTCTGGAAATATTCCTGAGCCCATTTTGTGATTTCCAATACAGACGCATGCCTGTATGTGATGCAGTGCCGTCTAAGGGCCCAAAGATCACGGGCACCCAGTATGGTTTTCTGGCCTTGACCCTTACGCACAGAGATTCTTCCAGATTCTCTGAATCTTTTGATGATATTATGCACTGTAGATGATGATATGTTCAAACTCTTTGCAATTTTACACTATTGAACTCCTTTCTGATATTGCTCCACTATTTGTCGGCACAGAATTAGGGGGATTGGTGATCCTCTTCCCATCTTTACTTCTGAGAGCCGCTGCCACTCCAAGATGCTCTTTTTATACCCAGTCATGTTAATGACCTATTGCCAATTGACCTAATGAGTTGCAATTTGGTCCTCCAGCTGTTCCTTTTTTGTACCTTTAACTTTTCCAGCCTCTTATTGCCCCTGTCCCAACTTTTTTGAGATGTGTTGCTGTCATGAAATTTCAAATGAGCCAATATTTGGCATGACATTTCAAAATGTCTCACTTTCGACATTTGATATGTTGTCTATGTTCTATTGTGAATACAATATCAGTTTTTGAGATTTGTAAATTATTGCATTCCGTTTTTATTTACAATTTGTACTTTGTCCCAACTTTTTTGGAATCGGGGTTGTATTTCTGAAATACAAAATATGTAAGAAACATGTAAGTCGCGGCCCCGACAATCTGCTGTGACACATCATGCCTGTGGTTGCGGAATACCGGCTCGCAATGTAAAAACACACACTGGTGTGGTTTAATGCCAGTTTTATTTTGTTCACTGTAAATCGCTGTTATAATCAGTGTTAATTAGCTTTTTTGTGGCACTTTAAAAAAATATGCATCAGCAAGCTTCCATCTTGGACTGCCCCTAGACCTTTTCTTATCCATTTGTGTTGATTTGGCACTCCAGTTTCCCCTTTGAACACTGTTTAGATAATGCACTGCATGAATGACAGCAAATCTGAACAGTATATTTACAGTGTATTCCAGATTAAGGAATTCCAGATTAAATAGATATTGGCTATAGTATATTTAAATCAATAAAACAAAATCAATCAACTAGCACAGGTGGTAATGACCACAATTGTTTAGTAACATTAATGTGTTGCCAAACTTGCCAATGTTCATATCCAGCACAAATCAGGTCTTACAACAAACATTTATATATACCATGGTCAGGTTAGGGTTGAGATTAAGTCTATGTTGTAAAAAGGCATTTTTAATTAAAAAATGACCAAGAATCCCACCACTGCATTACATATCTTACCTGTGTATAGTGGTGTATGAAAGCACTGGTATTCATTCTTCCATGATAAAAACACGGGGTCACTACCAACACACAGTCAGCACCTGCACTGGCCATACTCTCACTCATTTGGATTGTGGCTCTTGTGGCTAGAGAGAAAATACATAAAATGTTCTAATTATAATCTGACTCCAGAAAGTGGACTTTGTTATTAATATGGAGCAGGGGTGTCAAACTCAAATTCTGCCCAGGCCACATCAGCATTTTTTGTCAGACACCAAAGGGCTGTAATTGAAGTCTATATACAGTGCGCTCCAAAAGTATTGGAATTACATGACCCCCCCCATATACATTTGTATACATTTTTGTAAACAGTGTCTTGCAAAAGTAGTCATCCTCCTTGGTGTTTGTCCTATTTTGTCACATTACAAGCTGTGAGTTTTGGGTAAAAATCCCAGTGGCTAGATCTCATCTCATCTCATTATCTCTAGCTGCTTTATCCTTCTACAGGGTCGCAGGCAAGCTGGAGCCTATCCCAGCTGACTACGGGCGAAAGGCGGGGTACACCCTGGACAAGTCGCCAGGTCATCACAGGGCTGACACATAGACACAGACAACCATTCACACTCACATTCACACCTATGGTCAATTTAGAGTCACCAGTTAACCTAACCTGCATGTTTTTGGACTGTGGGGGAAACCGGAGCACCCGGAGGAAACCCACGCAGACACGGGGAGAACATGCAAACTCCGCACAGAAAGGCCCTCGCCGGCCATGGGGCTCGAACCCAGGACCTTCTCGCTGTGAGGCGACAGCGCTAACCACTACACCACCGTGCCGCCCAGTGGCTAGATGTGCTAAGCTAATAGAGACATACCCCAAGAGACTTGCAACTGTAATTGCAGCAAAAGGTGACTCTACAAAAGTATTGAATTTGGGTGGTGAATACCTATGCACACTCCAGATTTCTGTTTTCTCATCTTAATTATTGTTTGCATCACAATAAAAATCTACTTGTACCTTTTAAGTGGTGGCCATGTTGTGTAAATCAAATGGTGCAAACCCCACAAAAATTGATTTTAATTCCAGCTTGTTATATGACAAAACAGGACAAACACCAAGGGGAATAAATACTTTTGCAAGACACTGTACAAAGCAAGTCCAGTCTGACTAGCATGCATCAGATCCTTTCAGAATCTAAGAGGGCATTGATAGAGATATCTGTTTGGCATGCTTGAAACTGACGCAGGCTGGTCAGATTGCTACTTGTTTTGGTTAGTGAAATCCTAAAGATTTATCTTTGCTCACACTTTCTGCTCTCTGCTTAATGAAGGTTATTTTGACCAGTAATGTCCTCCTTCTTTCACAAGATTATGATCCTAATGGGTGATGTTATGGTATATACAGTGGTGCTTGAAAGTTTGTGAACCCTTTAGAATTTTCTATATTTCTGCATAAATATGACTTAAAACATCATCAGATTTTCACACAAGTCCTAAAATTAGATAAAGAGAGCCCATTTAAACAAATGAGACAAAAATATTATACTTGGTCATTTATTTATTGAGGAAAATGATACAATATTACATATCTGTGAGTGGCAAAAGTATGTGAACCTCTAGGATTAGCAGTTAATTTGAAGGTAAAATTAGAGTCAGGTGTTTTCAATCAATGGCATGACAATCAGGTGTGAGTAGGCACCCTGTTTTATTTAAAGAACAGGGATCTATCAAAGTCTGATCTTCACAGCACATGTTTGTGGAAGTGTATCATGGCACGAACAAAGGAGATTTCTGAGGACCTCAGAAAAAGCATTGTTGATGCTCATCAGGCTGAAAAAGGTTAAAAAAAACATCTATAAAGAGTTTGGACTCCATCAATCCACAGTCAGATAGATTGTCTACAAATGGAGGAAATTCAAGACCATTGTTACCCTCACTAGGAGTGGTTGACCAACAAAGATCACTCCAAGAGCAAGGCGTGTAATAGTCGGCGAGGTCACAAAGGACTCCAAGGTAACTTCTTAGCAACTGAAGGCCTCTCTCACATTGGCTAACGTTAATGTTCATGAGTCCACCATCAGGAGAACACTGAACAACAATGGTGTGCATGGCAGGGTTGCAAGGAGAAAGCCACTGCTCTCCAAAAAGAACATTGCTGCTCATCTGCAGTTTGCTAAAGATCACGTGGATAAGCCCACAAGTCATTCTACCAAAGAATGGTTAAAGAAGAATAAAGTTAATGTTTTGGAATGGCCAAGTCAAAGTCATGACCTTAATCCAATCAAAATGTTGTGGAAGGACCTGAAGCGAGCAGTTCATGTGAGGAAACCCACCAACATCCCAGAGTTGAAGCTGTTCTGTACAGAGGAATGGGCTAAAATTCCTCCAGGCCAGTGTGCAGGACTGATCAACAGTTACTGGAAACATTTAGTTGCAGTTATTGCTGCACAGGGGGGTCACACCAGATACTGAAAGTAAATGTTCACATACTTTTGCCACTCACATGTAATATTGGATCATTTTCCTCAATAAATGAATGACCAAGTATAATATTTTTGTCTCATCTGTTTAACTGGGAGGTGGCACGGTGGTGTAGTGGTTAGCACTGTCGCCTCACAGCAAGAAGGTCCTGGATTTGAGCCTAGCGGCTGACGAGGGCCTTTCTGTTTGGGGTTGGCATGCTCTCCCTGTGTCTGTGTGGGTTTCCTCTGGGTGCTCCGGTTTCCCCCACAGTCCAAAGGCATGCAGGTTAGGCTAATTGGTGGCTCTAAATTGACCATAGGTGTGAATGTGAGTCTGAATGGTTGTTTGTGTCTATGTGTCAGCCCTGCAATGACCTGGCGACTTGTCCAGGGTGTACCCTGCCTCTCGCCCATAGTCAGCTGGAATAGGCTCCAGCTTGCCTGCGACCCTGTAGAACAGCATAAGCGGCTACAGATAATGGATAGATGTTTAACTGGGTTCTCTTTACCTACTTTTAGGACTTGTGTGAAAATCTGATGACATTTTAGTTCATATTTATGCAGAAATATAGAATATTCTAAAGGGTTCACAAACTTTCAAGCACCACTGTAATGTCTCTCTTCTTTCATAAAGTAGTCTCAACCAGTGATGTAACGCTTCATCACCCATTGACATTACCGTCATACATCAATAACTTAGCTTTGTCAGTCACATCATCCAATCACATACCAGTAGCTACAACACACTTTTGAACTTCAATCACATCATCATCATCATCATCATCATCAAGTCACATAGCTACAACACACACTTGAATGTGAATATATACTTATGTTTGTCCTACAATAAATTGAGAAACATCTCTGAACAGCTGTGTCTGCATCAATTGACTATTTGCTCCTGGATCAATCGATGAGGCTGAAACTTCTAGGCAGCAGAGGTCGACATTCCTAGATCATACTTTGTCAATTCAACCTTCTTCAGTACAGACAGATCAAAACCTATCAGTTTTCTGGAGCTAATCTGAGATTTCCATGTGGATGGTAAGATAATTTCTTTAACTAAATACATTGGGTTCTCTTCTTCCATCTAGAGATCTGAAATCTGGTTATCCCAATCTCACACATATGTGCATCGTATAAATAATCCTTTGGTGATTCCTAGGGCCAACTGGATGAAGTACTTTTCAGTTGTCCCAGTCACACACATTCATCCACCATATAAATAGTTTTATAGTGTTTCCTAGGGTCGATTGGAAGAGACCAATTTTGATATGTCTGATTTGATCAGTCTTATCTTGATTCCTCTGGTTTTAATTTGTCTGATTTGCCTCAGTTATCCTCATCTCTGAGTGCTTCTGGAAATAAGAGGGTCATTGAGTCTTACTCAAACACGCATATTCTAAAGCTTTTCTGAATGGATATGGTTTCACTGGTGTTCCTAGAGACAGGTTGAGAGGCTTATACACTCTCAGCTGAGAATTATTTCCCAAAATAATAATTTGTTGAAATTTTACATGTTTGAGTGCTGTTGCAGCCTCTGAAACCATGCTGTTAGCTGGACATGCTGTTAAAATTTTGTGATGGTATACTTGTGGTCAGAAGTTTACAGACACTCGTTATGGACATGAATGCCAAGGCAATATTGGGCTTTCAATGATTTCTTTGAATTATTCTGTTTCTGGGGAAGAATGATTGTACAGTGATGACAATTATTCTTTTGTCTATCTTTAATAGAAAAAGAATACAAGAATTTGTGCACAAGTGTTAATTTATTTTGTATTTTCTGAAATAAACACTGGACCAAAATTAAACATACAGGGTAAAAAAATACAACCTCAAATCAGACAGCATGTTGAAACTGAAATTAAAACTGAAAACAATAATTTGTAAACAATCTTTGACTTGCATTGCACTCAAAACAATGCAACAGCACATGACATTTTACATTATTATTATTATTATTATTATTATTAATTTATTTTAAATAAAACACTCGTTTCATTTTTGATTCTTGTAGCATGTTGCAAAAAAAAGTTGGGATGGTAAAGCATTTACCACTTTATAACATTGCCATTCCTTCTCACAACACTTAAAAGATGTTTCATTCTTCCTGCAGGTGTGTAACATTACAGGGTCTACACTGTCATATTCTACATTTCAGAATTCTCAATTGGGGACAGAGGGAACAGGTACCCTTTTCTTTCACAGTCATGCCTTTGTAATGTGTGCAGAATGTGGTTTTGCATTGTCTTGTTGAATTATCCCTGGACAAGATGTCATCTTGAAGGCAGCATATGTTGCTTCCAAACCTCAGTGTACTTTTCTACATTAATGCTGCCATCACAGAAGGATAAGTTATCTTTAAGTTACCCCAAACCATGACAGACCCTGGCTTTTGGACGTTTTGCTGGTAACAGTCTGGATGGGTCTTTTTGCCTTTGGTCCAGAACACATTGTCCAGATCTGGCAAAAGAGACATAGAATACTTCCTTTTAGCACAGTCAAGATATAACTGGCATTTGTGGATGTAACTATGAATTGTGATGCTTGAAAGGTTTGCCAAAGTAATCATAAGCCTATGTGGTTATATGAGCAAAACACAAATGATGGTTCTTGAAGCAGTGCCATGGAAGGGATCGGAGATCATGAGTGTTCAACTTAGGCTTGTGCCCTTACACTTTATGCAGTGAAATTTCTCCAGATTCCTCGAAACATTTTATATTATGCACCATACAAGGTGAAATATCCAGATCCGTTCATAACTTTCTTTAAGGAACATTGTTTTTCAACATTTCAATAATTTTCCCATGCATTTTTTGACAAACTGGAGTTCCTTGGCCCATCTTTGCTCCTCAAAGACGAGACCTTTCCTGGATAGTGATTTTGTGCCAATTAATGATTACATTGCCAGTTTCAAATCACATAATTTTTAGTTGTTTTACCTCATTACTAACACAAAATTGCCCTCATCCCAACTTTTTGTGGAACATGTTGCAGGCCTGAAAAACGAATAGATGTATATTAACAAATGAAATGAAGGTGACCAGACAAAACATGAAATATCTTGGGTTCATACTGTATGCAATGAAATACAAAGTCAAAGTAAATTTAGACGTCACAATTTTTTTTTTTGCATTTCCGATACTGTCTCAACTTTTTCTGATTTGGAGTTGTACATATACCCATTTAATAATTAACTCCATGGTGCTAAGAGTTCTAAAATGTTGCTTAAAGGTGCTGACTGCAAAGTTGAATTCTGGGCAAAATGTTCTATGGCTTATAACTGTTGGAGTTCCGAGACATTGCAATGCTGCACACACCATATACCATGTGTTGCTGTTTAGCCGAGATAAAATGCATCACGTATTTTATGATTCCGAAAATTGCCGAAGCAAGCGAACAACAATATCACATGACCACCATGGGCCGCGTTTGGCCTACTTTTAACCAAAACAAGTTGGCGTGGGCAAACATGGCAGATTTCAGCAGTAAAGAAAAGGAAAACCTGCCTAGTGAGTGCAACTGCAAGACAGAGCAAGTAATTTTTCTGGACAGATAACTAAGTCATTCTATTCTGAGCTTAGCTATCTTAGCCTTGGAATGCATGGGCTTGACTCCACAGTAGTGAGTATGGAGTTAAAGGGGCCTTTAACATGACATCATCGTAAATGTGGATTTGTTTATCCAGCCAAGCTTTGCGTTTGACAACGACCGGCACAAGTGCATGTGAGTAATTGTAAGCCCAATTCAGTACATTTACAGAAAAACTTGTTTCATCTAAAAGAACAAATGGCAGAGACCTGACGTGCTTTTGGATGTAATAACAGATGTGGAGATAAGCCTGGTTTAACTTTTCACTGCTTCCTGATAAACCCCAAAAGATGAGAAAAATGGCAAGCTGGAGTTAAATAGGAAGACTGGATGATAACAAAACATCCCATGTGCGTGGAAAACATTTTATATCGGGTTAGTGTTAAAACTTTGTGCAATGTTAAAATCTGGATGTGGGCTTGGGACGCAATATATTTTATTAGATCTAATGCTTGGCTAGAGTAGCAGCATATTTGTGATGTACTGATAATGTACATGAGGCTAAACACCATAAAATATGCTCGCTCTAGACCCTGGCTTGTTTATTGCTGTTAAAAGTCTGTGTTTGAGCTTACCTTTGTCATAATAAGGTACTTTCTTGATCGGGGATTTCCCAGAATATTCCAGCATGCACGAAACCTGCCTTGAAATATTGGTTGGCATCTGTACTTTTGTCTGCCTTTAGCATCTTTGGTGTACTTAGAAGTCCCAAATACCAAATAGTCCAGGATGTCATAGTGTCCCAAATCCAGGAGCTGGTTTACCATACACTTTTCAATTCGGTTTTCAAATGCATTTGTGGTTAAATTAAGAAGGCTTTATTTTTGTCACATGTTCACTCAAGCAAAGCGAAATTCCTCCTCTGCATTTAATCCATCTGAAGCTGTGAACACACGCACGCGCGTGCACACAAACACACACACAGAGACCAGTATGCAGGGAAAATAAATAAATCAATCAATCTGTGGTGCATGTTTCAGCTTTTCGATGTAATATGATCTGCTGGTATAATCAATTTTTAATTGGCACGATGTTTTCTGTGCATTTCCATCTTGGTGTGATGCAGTTCCATTGTTATGCTAATTAGTTAAAGTTCCTTGCATTAAAAAAAAAAAAAGCTCCTTGCATTCGGCTATTTCTGCAGGGTCATACCATTTGCCTCATCAGCTAGGACTTCTGTGCTCATTATAGATTGGCCATAACAAACACCATGCTCGAATATAAGGTGGTTCATAAGTGTACCTGGTGCCAGAACACCTTAGGCTAAAGATCGATGATCGACGTTGTGGTCATATCAGATCTGTGTCCATATGTCTTGGACACTCAGATGAAGAGAGGAGCAGAGCTGTCAACTGATCATCACCTGGTGGTGAGCTGAAATCAGATAGTGGGGGAGGCTGCCGGACAGACCTGGCAAACCCAAGTGTGTAGTGAGGGTGAACTGAGAATGTCTGGCAGAGTCCTCTGTCTGTGGGGTCTTCAATTCCCACCTTTGGGAGAGCTTTTCGTGCATCCCCAGGGAGGTTGGGGACATGGAATCCGAATGGACCATGTTCAAAGCCTCCATTGTAAAGGCAGCTAGTAGTAGCTGTGGCCGAAAGGTCATCGGTGCCTGTCATGGCAGTAACCCAAGAACCCGCTGGTGGACACTGGCAGTGAAGGAAGCAGTCAAGCTGAAGAAAAAGGCCTTTCAGGCTTGATTGGCCCAGGGGTCTCTTGAGGCAGCAGACAGATACCAGGAGGCCAGAAGGGCTGCAGCTTTGGCAGTTGCTGAAGCAAAAACCCAGGTGTGGGAGGAGTTCAGGGAGGCTATGGAGAAGGATTTTCGGTTGGCCTCAAGGAAGTTCTGGCAAACCATTTGGCGACTCAAGAATGAGAAGCAGGGCTTGCCTCAGGCTGTGCGCAGCTGGGGAGGAGAACTGCTGACTTGAACTGGGGATATTGTCGGGTGGTGAAAGGAGCATTTTCACAAACTCCTGAACCCATCCTACATGTCCTCCATGGAGGAGGCAGAATCTGAGGACTTGAGTATATCTGAGGACTTCACCCATATCTCTGACAGAGGTCACTGAGGTAGTCAAGAAGCTCCCTGGTGGCAAGGGGCCAGGGGTGGATGAGATACACCCTGAGATGCTGAAGGCTCTGGATATTGTTGAGCTGTCTTGGCTGACATGTCTCTTCAATGTTTCATGGAGGTCGGGTACAGTGCCTGTGGAGTAGCAGAAAAAGAGGTGGTTTCTCTTTTTAAGAAGGGGGATGGGAGAGTGTGCTCCAATTATAGGGGTATCACACTTCTCAGCCTCCCTAGGAAAGTTTATTCCAGGGTGCTGGAAAGGAGACTCCTCAGATTCAGGAGAAGCAATGCGGGTTCCATCCTGGCCATGGAACAGTGGACCAGCTCTTTACCCTGGCAGGGTTGTTTGGGGGGGAGGGGGGTTCATGGACATATGACTAGCCAGTCTACATGTGTTTTATAGATTTGGAAAAGGGTTATGACAGTGTCCCCCAGGGGTTCTTGTGGGGGCATTACGGGATCAGGGTCATTGCTACAAGCCATCTGATCCTTGTACAAATAAAGTGTGAGCTGTATCCATATTCTTGGCACAAAGTCAAAGCACGCTTCCGGTGGGTGTTGGACTCTGTCAAGGCTGCCCCTTGTTGCCAATCCTGTTTGTGGTATTCATGGATGGGATCTCAAGGCACAGCCAGGGTGAGGAGGGTGTCTGATTTGGGAACCTCAGGATTGCATCTCTGCTCTTTACAGATGATATGGTTCTGTTGGCTTCTTCAGAGTGTGACCTTCAGCATGCACTGGGATGGTTTGCAGCCAAGAGTGAAGCAGCTTGGATGAGAGTCAGCACCTCCAAGTCTGAGGCCATGGTTCTCTGCCAGGAAACAGTGGAGTGCTCCCTCCAGGTTGGGAGGGAATTGCTGACTTAAATGAAGGAGTTGAAGTATCTCGGGGTCTTGTTCATGAGTGATGGTAAAATAAAGTGTGAAATGGACAGGCAGATTGGGGTAGCATCAGCAGTAATGCGGGCATTGTACCGGTCCTTTGTGATGAAGAGGGAGCTGAGCCAGAAGGCAAAGCTTTTGATTTACCGGTCAGTCTACGTTCCAACCCTCACCTATGGTTATGAGCTTTGGGTAGTGACCAAAATGATGAGATCGTGAATACAAGCAGCTGAAATGAGCTTTCTCCATAGGGTGGCTGGGCTCACCCTTAGGGTGAGGAGCTCAGACATCAGATGGGATCTTGGAGTAGAGCTGCTGCTCCTTCATGTCATAAGGAGTCAGCTGAGGTGGTTCAGGCATCTGATTAGGATGCCTCCTGGGCACCTTCCTTTGGAGGTTTTCCGGGCATGTCCAACTGGGAGGAGACCTTGGGGTAGACCCAGAACATGCCTGGGAGCACCCTGGCATCCCCCAGGAGGAACTGGAAAGTGTTGCTGGGGAGAGGGATGCCTGGCATACCCTGCTGCCACCATGACTTGACCTTGGATAAGTGGAAGAAAATGGATGGATGGATGGATGGATGGATGGATGGATGGATGGTATGGTTTGAGAATGCCTTTAGGAGTCTTTACTCAGATCTTCAGGGGGTACTGTTTTGTTTCCATATGAGCCTTCATCCCTCAAACTCCATGAACAAATGTGATTCTCTCACTTTCGAGGTTCAGCCTGCTTGTAACCTTGTGGGTTATATAAATGGTATCTGAAGCCAAATCAATGTCCCAATTTTCTGTCCAGCATTAACTGTAACTTCAAGAAGCATCATCATCACTGGCAGCTCTAGTAGTCCACTTTCCACGAAAAGGCTTGGCTGCTCTTTTGCAGTGCTGAATGCTCTGGATGCAATGTTGGAAAACATATCTCTGCATTGTTTTGCCAATTCAGGTGAGAGTTTACTGAAGAATTCCTCTTGATCCTCTGTGTATTTCCTCCTGCCTTTATCTTCCTCCAGACCAAATCTGCTCCTCTTCTGTGCTGCTTTTTTCTACTTTAGCATTGGGGCACAGATAGTAAATGGTGCTCTGCAGTATTCTCCTTGCAGTCTTGGTTTCTGCACAGGTAGCTGGGTTTGCAGCATGAACTGTTGTCATGAACATTTTTCTTTCAAAACTACAACAATTGGTCTCCTCAGTTCTCAAATGTTTACAGAGTGTTGTTAAAAGTAGAGGTGATGCAGCACAGTGGTAAACATGCCCCTGTCCCAACTTTTTTGAAATGTGTTCCTGACATCAAATTCAAAATGAGCATATATTTTTCAAAAAACAATAAAATTTCATCTCATCTCATTATCTCTAGCCGCTTTATCCTGTTCTACAGGGTCGCAGGCAAGCTGGAGCCTATCCCAGCTGACTATGGGCGAAAGGCAGGGTACACCCTGGACAAGTCGCCAGGTCATCACAGGGCTGACACATAGACACAGACAACCATTCACACTCACATTCACACCTACGGTCAATTTAGAGTCACCAGTTAACCTAACCTGCATGTCTTTGGACTGTTGGGGAAACCGGAGCACCCAGAGGAAACCCACGCGGATACGGGGAGAACATGCAAACTCCACACAGAAAGGCCCTCGCCGGCCACGGGGCTCGAACCCGGACCTTCTTACTGTGAGGCGACAGCGCTAACCACTACACCACCGTGCCGCCCACAATAAAATTTATCATTTGATATGTTGTCTTTGTACTATTTTCAATGAAATATAGGGTTTCCATGATTTGTAAATGATTGCATTCTCTTTTTATTACAGTTTACACAACATCCCAACATTTTTTGGAATTGGGGTTGTAGAATGTAACCCTGTTCCTACTGAAGTCTGCAAGATGAGCTGTTTTTTCTGATATGACTTGTATTGTTGGAGCACATCATGACTCAAACACACATGCAAAGGACATACATGTTGATTGGGACTATGAAAAGAATCTCGTGCAAAAGTTTACATGGTGAATAAGCCTTAATTTATATATATATATATATATATATATATATATATATATATATATATATATATATATATATATAATGAATTATAAAAATATAAAAAAAATTTATATATATATATATATATATATATATATATATATATATATATATATATAAAAGCTTTACCCACATTCTTCAAACAGATGAAAATGGGCATTAATTGGGCTCATACGGTTCACTCTATTTTGTTACAATTACATGCAGCATAGTGATATGCTAAACAGAAGAATGAAGAGCGTTTAACTTTTATATCCGATTACTTTACAATCAAAATCTTTGTCTGCATTCTGTGAAGGAATGTTTGGGTTAGGATACATTCTGTCTGGGGGAAAAACAAAATCAATTTGTGTATGAGAACACGTTTTAATCCATTTAAAATTACTGAGAGATTGAATTGGTGACACTTTGAAGTAGATACAGGATGTGGACTGACCTCAGTATAGGTCAGCATTTTTGTCAGACATTTAGCTAGAATGTAGAAATGGTTTAAAATAAATAAATAAATAAATAAATAATAAAAAGCAGGATTAAATTGTGAAAACTTTGATAAAGACTTTATTTTGCATTCAATGCTTCCCAGACCATGGCTTTTCATATCAGTAACATCCGATCAACCAGAGCATCCTCATGCCAACATTTCAAGCCAGGATGGATTAATAAATTAAACAGACTCTATTGTTGTTTCTGTGCTTGCGATAACATTCTTTATAGTCAGCACTGCATCCAGATACAGACTGTTCTCAAACCTGAGGTCTTCCCTTGCTGCTGTGTGACTGACCCAGTGCACAAACACCAGCTACATATAACAGAGCAGATTAACATTAAATGGAATAAAAAACAATTAATTTTCTTTTAATTACTAAATTATTCCTAATTATTAAATATAAACAAACAACCTAACACTATCTTATAGCAGTTTAAATAAACTAGGCTCCACCTCCTTCGAATTGATTGACATGTGGCAGCCAAATTGTTTACAAATGTCAATGTTTTTGGCAATTAGTGATGTTGAAACCCTCCTGAGTAGTTTGATGCCAATTTTGTGAAGATTGGCTGAACATTCCAGCACTAGTTCATAGAAGTAGGTTTTGCATATTGTGCAAATTATCACAAATTTAATTGGGCAAAGCGGAATGTTCCAAAAGGCACTTTTTAGAGTTTGTTTCACCATGCACCTCATTTTGTACATATCAAGAGATATGCTTCTTATTATGGCAATAAACACCTCCAGTGGCAATTTGAGTGAGACTGCATCAGATAGCAGTGGGTCCTTTCCCAGACCAATCATTCAAGTTTTGTGATAAGAGCTCAATGCTATCCTTATCAAATACCTGTGGAAATCATAGTCATGTTGAACGAATTACATCAAAAATCCATAGGCACATGAGTACATAGATGCAGCATATCAAATTTGAACTTGATCAGATTTATGATCCCTGATAATAGTTACCTGAAAATTAGCCCCACTGCTATGTATGACAACACCCCAACATTTGCAATCTACCACAGAATCTTGTCCTGTACATCTTAGGTTCTGTGCAAATCAGTACAATTAGGCATGAGTTACAGCTGTTTAAGTAAATTGGGTTCTGCCCCACTAGAATTGATTGGCCATATTGTTTACAAATGCCAATGTGTTTTTGATAATTATTGAAGGGTACACTCCCCTGAGTAGTTCAGAACAATAAATAAAGAAATTAATTAAAATAAAATAAATAAATCAACAAAAATAAAAAAATCTATCACTATGACAACGTTCTCAAAAGTAGGTTTAGCATATTATGCAAATTATCAAAAAAAAAAAATGGATGGAGCTAAATGTTTCCTGAGACTTTTTTTGTTATGGAGAACCAAATGAATAAAAAGAAATACAGCCGCTAGTGGCGATAAAGGGCCCTCGCACTCGAGGCCAAGCCTCTCTCCCTGAGTTGTAGTGGCCAGGACTAATGTGTGTACCAAATTTAATGAGTCAGAGTTTTCGGCAATGGAATCATTACTGTCCAGGTCCAAATGGTGGCGCTACATGAGAGGCTCACTTTGGGCATGGGGATATTATCAGAACCCTGATGTCCTATAACCTGTGAAGTATTAGCTACATCAGGCAATACATGGTGAATTTATAAACACACGGTGCTTGGGCCCTAATAATAATAATAATAAGAAGAAGAAACATGCCGAAAACAACAGGGCTTTGCATCTACGGTGCACCTCAGTGCTCGGGCCCTAAAAACAGGCCGAAAACAATAGGGCTGTGCACCTACGGTGCACCTATGGTGCACCTTGGTGCTCGGGCCCTAATTTTCACTTTAGGACATGTGCTTTCTGTCATATAAAACACTTTGCTGTAGTGTCACCATTAGGCTGATCGGGGTCATCTCTCTTGTTCCCACTCTTATTAAAATTAGAATTCTAAACTAAAATGGCATACGACACTGATTTATTGAGGCTGATTACTTTATGAAACTGATTACTTAAATTAAATAAAGCTGATGGTATATACCTTTAATTTCTAGTGCTTCCTGTATAAACAGACCATTTCCCCTACAAAGTCTGAATGGATCACGCACACCCTGTCTCATTATTAAATTTCAATTATTGTAATTTTATATTTTTGAATGGTTGACTTAATTGAAAACTGAACCTGAAGGCACATATACAGGCAAATCTTATTTTTGCTGTAGCAAAAACAACAAAAAACAAAACAAAAACCCACACACCAGCAACACACTACCATATCATATTGTAACTAATTTGAATTTTACATATGATAACACCCTTAACAGTTAAATATGTTGCTTCTGTTTTTGCACGTGCAAAATATCAATGGATTCTCAAAAGAGAATACCAGAAACATACAGATATAATGATTAAAGGCAGTGAGGTATTGAAAAACTAATAAACTTTCTTGTTCTTAAAATTCAGTAACTTGTATAATTCTGTATTCAAATGGCAGAAACACAGTCATATTAATTTAAACACACAAACACCAAAGTGACTCATCAATTACATAATGAGTGCCAAATTAATTTTAGCATAGACACCAGCCACTACTTTACACAATTAGGTAAATATGGCCTTATTCCATATTCATAAGCGATATTATAATAATTCCAGTTAAAAAAAATCAGCTTGCAAATTTGCATGTGATTGTCAATAGCAGACAACTTTATGCACAGGATGCAATTGTTTGTAGGACTTCCATTTTGAAATTAATCTTGCATCTTCTGACATACATATAAACACAGCCCATCAATATCATTTGTGGGCATATCTTAATGTGTAGGGCGGTATGGTGGTGTAGTGGTTAGTGCTGTCGCCTCACAGCAAGAAGGTCCGGGTTCGAGCCCCGTGGCCGGTGAGGGTCTTTCTGTGCGGAGTTTGCATGTTCTCCCCGTGTCCGCGTGGGTTTCCTCCAGGTGCTCCGGTTTCCCCCACAGTCCAAAGACATGCAGGTTAGGTTAACTGGTGACTCTAAATTGACCATAGGTGTGAATGTAGTCTGGTGTCTATGTGTCAGCCCTGTGATGACCTGGCGACTTGTCCAGGGTGTACCCTGCCTTTCGCCCGTAGTCAGCTGGGATAGGGTTCAGCTGGCCTGCGACCCTGTAGAACAGGATAAAGCAGCTAGAGATAATGAGATGAATGAATGAGATCTTAATGTGTGTGAGCAGGTGCTCCTGAAAATGAAAATAATACATGAATGAGATAATTCCAAATGTTCATGGTTGTTAAATCTTCAATCTTCATGTTGAATTCTCATATTTGATTGCAATATGTATAGAATGTAAATGTGAAATATTCACATTTCCATGACAGGTTAGAACAAAATCTCCCAGGTCTTTAATAACTGGATTGGAGTCTGTCTGCAAAGACCATAGCATGAGATTTAAATAATTTTCAGGCTCATCAGATTATTCAGTGGGCCATTGTACTCTATGGATGAGGGGATTGTCATCCTGGAAGAGACTATTGCTTTTAGGATAGGAATATTTCACTGGATTAGTTGAGAACATTCCGAGTAGCTGCATCATGGCCTGGTTTGGGAATTGCACCATTTCAGATCTCAAGACCCTACAGCAAATAGTGAGGACAGCTGAGAAGATAATTGGAGTCTCTCTTCCCTCCATCAAGGACATTTACACCACACACTGCATGCGGAAAGCCACCAGCATTATGGATGACCCCACGCTCCCCTCACATAATCTCTTCACCCTCCTGCTGTTTGGAAAAAGGTAATGAAGCATTCAGGCCTTCACAGCCAGGCTTTGCATAGGCATATCAGGTGAAAATTCAAATTAAATCCAAATTGCCTGAAACAGCTCTCACTGACTTCAGAACTGAGTGCAGAATTAAAATGTTTATCCATTCTTGAGATATTACAAATCAAAGATTGAAGCAACAGCTTAATTTTTAGAAAACCAACATAATATTATGCATTAGGATAACATGGTGCAAAGTTGGCCTAATTAACAAATGAGATCAAATGTTTTTTATTAATAACTTTTCTGTTTTTTTCAAAATATTTACATGGAAATTGGCAGGCACATAACTGGTTGGATACTGAATACAAAGTTTGAAAAATTAAGAAAAACAAATTATACAAATTAGTATTTGATTATAATTAATTATGCTAATTAGGTAAACCACTAAACTGGTACACTCAATAAAAAGTGATAAAAGATTCTTACTAATACCCTCTTTGGGCTCTGTAGGCCTTTGTAGGGTCTACTCGTGTTTATATTAAATAATATAAATGATAATATTCACAGCTTTCAAGGCTAACCTCGAAAAAACTGTGAGTCACGTCCAATAAACAATTCCAGTTAATTGAATTGGAATTGACACTCGCGTTTCTGACTTTCCGTTTTTTTAAACATCGTTCTGACCATGAAGATCTCAATATTTTTCTTCAAAACAACTACAGTTATATTCTAAAATATTTATTTACATGAATCAGTTTTATTTGAAAAAATAAATAAGTAAAGCTATGAGAACTCATTTCAAAGTCTCCTGTGAATCACGTCAAAACTAGCAGATGGAAATTTTTGCTGAATACTACATCAGAAACAGTGAGAGCTAGAGAACATCCCTATATAAAAATTCATGATTGTTTGTTGTGAATATCAATCAGAAGAGAGCCTGACCATTTTTCCGTGACTCAAAAAGCACCGGCAGTTTTCTGAAGGTGCGTGAGCATAGAGTGTCCTCTGTTGTACCAATTTCAACCTGCCATTACTCCCAAAGTACTGAACAGATCTTAACAAGATGAATTTCTTTGGAAAGCAGAAATTATAAGCTTTTTACTGATAATATTCATGTCATCTCATTATCTCTAGCCGCTTTATCCTTCTACAGGGTCGCAGGCAAGCTGGAGCCTATCCCAGCTGACTACGGGAGAAAGGCGGGGTACACCCTGGACAAGTCGTCAGGTCATCACAGGGCCGACACATAGACACAGACAACCATTCACACTCACATTCACACCTACGGTCAATTTAGAGTCACCAGTTAACCTAACCTGCATGTCTTTGGACTGTGGAGGAAACCGGATCACCCGGAGGAAACCCACATGGACACAGGGAGAACATGCAAACTCCGCACAGAAAGGCCCTCGCCGGCCACGGGGCTCGAACCCGGACCTTCTTGCTGTGAGGCAACAGCGCTAACCACTACACCACCGTGCCACCCACTGATAATATTGATGATAGAAAATATTCAACAGTTAAGCAATGACAGATTTGGAAACTTAGATGAGTGTCTGCATGCAAAATTTTCACAACACGGCCAGCAAGCGTCTGATATGCCTACTTTGTAACGGTTTCTTTCCACATGCCATCAGGCTCCTCAAATCTGAGGGACTGGACTGATACACATGGACTGTTGACCACACCACTCCCACTGCAGTCTTTGTACAGTGAACAATAATGCACTATCACTTTTTACAATATTTACAATGCTTCTCACATGTACACAAAGTTTACATTTATTTATTTTATTTACATATGCGACCTCAAAATTTCCACACATCATCAGTGACAGATACTAGTTGGCACTGGACTGTCTGTTTGTACTAGCTGTCATTTTTACATTGTCCTTGTTGTTTGCACTTTATGCTGTATGTAGGTTATTGTCTGCAATGTTTGCACTCACTGCACTCTTACACGTTTCTATTGTTATATGTAGATTTGTAGTCCTGTGATGTTTAATGTAGCACCATGGTCCTGGAGAAACGTTATTTAATTTTAATTGTGTACTGTACCAACTGTATATGGTTGAAATGACAATAAAAAACTCAAAACCTTGATTAGTCATTAAAATGTTGGATAGATTTGTAGTGATCCTTCCCTCTATGGGGATCAGTGGATCCGAACCATGCCATCAAAATGCCCCACATGACAAACAGCCATTAGCTCATCCTTTAATTTCTTACTGATTTGCATATGAATGGGGGAATATCAGATGATGTCAGATGACGTGAATTAATTTATTAATAGTTGGTGAATAACACAAGCATACATAAGTATCTTACATTCACAGCCAGATCCAGCCATCACTAGCTTTGATGTAGGCAGAGCTTCTCTAACTCTTCTAACAACATCTATTCGCTCTTCGGTTGTCAGATATGGATATTCTCCATTAGAGCCCTGCACCACAAGACCTGACAAAATCGGGGGGGAACACACCACACCATTTTACAGATAAGCATTGCAAACTTAAGAAGTCACTAGATGGTAAACTTTCTAATCATTTGTATTCAACATTCTAAAGACAGTATATTCTTAACAAATAAAGCAAATCAAGTATGCCTAAATAGGTCCTGCTGAATGAACAACTTTCATTGTATATAAAATTGTTATGCTTACCTCTAAAAGGTATCCTCCCATATTTTTGTAGATTTTTATCAAGGCTTTGATAATCCACATTTCCTTTCTGTGTAAACGGAGTGGCAATGGGAGGATAAATCCCAGCAATATCAAGCCTTTGACCAGCGTGTTGACTTGCATGTCTCCATACAGAATCAAATTTTCTTCTGTACTCATGCTTAAAAATCCTGGCCAACATAATTCTTCTGATTTTTGCTGTGGAAACAGAGAGGACAGAGCAGGTCAGCCTAACATTCGATATGTGACAGAACCTGTTCCATCCAGTTGATATGTACTTTGATCTCTAAACATTGACAAGTTCAGGGAAGAGGAAAGTCATGGATTAAAACAGAATTAGTGTAACAAGCAAATTTAAAAAAAGTTTTAAAATATTTTGTTTACCTTTCCTCTTTTAAATTAAGGATACAGTAAATCTAAATTTTCAACATGTATTAGAACAAAACTGATCCTGGAATTTGTATGACCTGAAAGTATTCCCTCACAGATAAGTAAATGGTCTGCAATGGAATCGGTTAACGATTAAAAAGTACATTTGGACCTTGGAATTGTTTTGTTGTGGTGGTGGTTTTTATTGTTGCTGCAATTAAATGCTCTAAGTGACAATATTTTAATGTGGAATTTGGGGAAAATGTTACATTAAATTAGAGGTGTTAGGGTTTCACTGGGATTCGAACCTGGTTTGTTGGTGTGATAATCCAACAAACCCCCACTAGGCCACCAGGGGGATGACTCAAGTGCAGAGGCGTGAGGCGGAAGTAGAAAAGTATCAAAAAGTTTATTTACAATATTTACAGTCCAAACAAAAATATAATCCAAAAAACGCTCAGAAGATGAAGGGAAAAATAAAATATCCAAAAGGTCAAAGTTAAATACAAAAGCAAAAAAATAGAAAAGAAAAGGCAAAATACCAACGCTCAGAAGATCAAAAAACAGTAAACACAAAGTCCAAAAAGAAAAGCAAAGTGCAAAACCAAAGAGACAATGGCAAGGAACACAGAACAGAGGTAACTGGAGCTAAACATAACAGCACAAAGACTCCGTGACAAGAGGACTGAACTCAGGGGTATAAATACACAAACTAAAATAGGCCACAGGTGACACTAATGAGGACTAGGCGGGGCACAAGACACATGGAAAACAACAAACATAAAACACAGAAACAGTGGCGGCCTCTAGAGGCCAAAACAAACATGACAAAACAATGAAATAACAGCGGCCTCTAGAGGCCAAAACAGTCCCAGTCCTAACAGGACCCCCCCCCCCCAGGAGCATCTCCTGACGTTCCCAGGGCGATCCGGATGGGCCAAATGGAAGTCCCGACACAGTTCTTTATCTAAGACGTCCCGAGCGGGAACCCAGCAGCGCTCCTCAGGACCATAGCCCTCCCAGTCCACAAGATATTGCAGCCCGCCGCGGACCCAGCGGGAGTCAAGCAGGCGATGCACGGTGAACACAGTCTGACCCTGGAAGATGCGGGGGGGTGGGGGTTTCCTAGGGGCAGGGGCATACGTGGACGTCAGTACGGGCCGCAACAGGGAAACATGGAATGTGGGGTTGATCCTCAGAGTCCGGGGCAACTGGAGCCGGTAGGAGACAGGATTCACCCTGCACACCACCTTGAAGGGGCCAATGTAGTGAGGAGCAAGCTTGCGGTTCTCCACCCACAGCGGAAGGTCCTTGGTGGACAGCCAAACCCGCTGCCCAGGGCGGAAAGCGTGGGCAGGTCTTCTATGGCAGTTGGCCGGAGTCTGGTTGGTTCTAGAGGTCTGGATGAGGGTCTTCCTGACCTTGCTCCAGGTCTTGCGACACCATCTCACATATTGGTTGACCGAGGGCACGCCTGCATCCTCCTCGTGGTCCGGGAACAGAGGTGGCTGGAACCCAAATTGGCACTGGAATGGCGACAGCTTGGTGGCCGATGACTGCAGGGTGTTGTGGGTGTACTCTGCCCATGGCAGCCAGGTGCTCCACGATGTCGGGTTATCCATAGCCAGGCCTCGCAGGGTGGTTTCCAGGTTCTGGTTGAGCCTCTCCATCTGACCATTGGACTGTGGGTGAAACCCAGAGGAGAGGCTGGCAGTGGCTCCGATGACCTTGCAGAACCCGTGCCACACTCGGGAGGAGAACTGGGGCCCTCGGTCTGAGACGATGTCCTGTGGGAGACCAAAGACTCGGAAGACATGATTAAAAAAAAAGTTTGGCTGTTTCAAGAGCAGAAGGGAGTTTGCACAGTGGTATGAAGCGGCAGGCCTTCGAGAATCTGTCGACTATAACCAAAATGACAGTGTTACCTTGAGACTCAGGGAGACCCGTGATGAAGTCGACTGCCACGTGGGACCAGGGACGCCGGGGAATGGTCAGAGGATGCAGGAGACCCTGGGGACGCTGTCGCGGGTTCTTGGTTCTGGTGCAGACCTCACAGGACAGGACAAATGATCTTACTTCCTTCTCCATGTTAGGCCACCAGAAGCCTCTTTTCAGGAAGTCCAGGGTCCTCTGAGCTCCTGGGTGGGCGGGGAGAGGGGAAGAGTGACCCCACTGGAGAACCTTGGCCCGGGCTTGATGTGGGACGTACAAGAGGCCCGGTAGCCCCGTCCCAGGACCGGGGTCTTGGCGTTGGGCTCGTCGGACGGCCTCCTCAATACCCCAGCGGACAGGGGCCACAATCCAGGACACAGGGATAATAGGCCCGACTTCACTCTACCTGTTAGTGGCAGAGAACAGCCTGGACAGTGCATCAGGTTTGGTGTTCTTGGAGCCGGGGCGGTAGGAGAGGGTGAAGTCAAACTGACTGAAAAACAGGGCCCACCTAGCCTGTTGTGGGTTCAGTCTCTTGGCTTGCTGGAGGTACTCCAGGTTCTTGTGGTCAGTCCAAACCAGGAATGGATGTTGCGCTCCCTCCAGCCAGTGCCTCCACTCCTCAAGGGCCAATTTGACTGCTAGCAGTTCTCGATCCCCCACATCGTACCGGGACTCCGCAGGACTCAGGCGGTGGGAGACGTAAGCGCAGGGGTGCAGCTTTCCTTCCGAACGTTGAGAGAGCACCGCGCCGACACCACTGTCCGAGGCGCCCACCTCCACGATGAATGGTTGGGAGGTGTCCGGGAGGACCAGAATGGGTGCTGTGCAGAAGCGGTCCTTGAGGTCTTTGAATGCCTTTTCCGCCTGAGGAGACCAGACATAAGATCCACCTGTCCCTTTGGTGAGGTCCGACATGGGTGCTGCTACAGAACTAAAGTTCCTGATAAACTTGCGGTAGAAGTTAGCAAATCCTAAGAACCGCTGAACCTCTTTGACGGACTTGGGAGTGGGCCAGTCCCGGATGGCCAGGGTCTTGGCTGGGTCCATTTGGAGTTGGCCTGTCCGTACAATAAAACCCAGAAAGGAGACCTCGGGAACATGAAATTCGCATTTCTGGGCCTTGGCGAACAGATTGTTCTGTAGCAGCCTCTGGAGAACCTGGCGGACATGGTGGCGGTGCTCCTGCATGGTCTTGGAAAAGATAAGGATGTCGTCGAGGTAGACAAAAACGTACAGGTTAATCATGTCCCTCAAGACGTCATTGATTAGGGCCTGAAAAACAGCTGGTGTGTTGGTGAGTCTGAAGGGCATCACCTGGTATTCGTAGTGCCCAGACGGGGTGTTAAAGGCAGTCTTCAACTCGTCTCCCTGTCGGATACGGATGAGGTGGTATGCGTTCCGTAGGTCCAACTTGGTGAAGACGGTGGCGCCTTGGAGCAGGTCGAATGCTGTGGACATCAGCGGAAGGGGATATCGGTTGCGCATAGCGATCTTGTTCAGGCCCCTGTAGTCAATACATGGTCGGAGCCCCCCATCCTTCTTGCCGACAAAGAAGAAGCCGGCACCAGCAGGTGAGGTGGAGGGTCGAATGAACCCAGAGATCAGGGTGTCTTTGAGGTATTCCTCCATGGCCTTGCGTTCTGGCTGAGAGAGGGAAAACAGTCTGCCACGAGGAGGGGTAGTCCCAGGGAGCAAGTCGATGGCACAGTCGTAGGCCCGGTGTGGAGAAAGAGCGGCGGCCCTGCTCTTGCTGAATACCTCCTTCAAATCCCAGTACTCTGTGGGAACTTGAGATAGCTCGGTGAGATCAGGGGGCTCGGCAGGAGACACAGGAGAGCTAGAGAGCAGACAAGAGGCATGGCATGCAGGGCCCCATTCCACAACCTGGCTAGTGACCCAGTCTATACGAGGGTTGTGGCGGGTAAGCCAAGGAAGACCTAGAATAACTGGGAACTCAGGTGAAGGAATCAGGTGCAGGGATATTTCTTCCTTGTGACCTTGAGACTGGAGGAAGACTGGAGAAGTAACTTGGGTGACTCTTCCATTACCTAACACTTGGCCATCGAGGGCAGACACAGACAGTGGGACTTCAAGAGGTGCAGTTGGGACATTGATACTTTGGGCGAAGTGAATATCCATAAAGTTCCCAGCAGCCCCTGAGTCTAACAAAGCTTGACAAGAGTGGACAGACTCACCCCAGGAGATGGAGACTGGGATGTAGATTCCTTGGCCAGGGAGTCCGGGAGAGAGGGTAGGCCCCATCACAACCCTCCCTCGGCTGGACGGGGCGGTCCTTTTCCCGAGAGTTTGGGACATGATGCTCAGAAGTGACCAGGCTTGCCACAGTAGATGCAGCACATGTCCCTCCTTCTGCGCTCCCTCTCAGATGCGGAGAGGCGAGTGCGACCCACTTGCATGGGTTCTGGACAGTCACTGGAGGAGGTAGACGGGCTCCAGGTAGAGGCAGGGAGGCTGGGGAGGCTCAGGACTTGGCGGCATTCTCTCATCCTGTTGTCCAGACGAGTAGAATGTGAGATGAGAGTTTCGAGGTCACTTGGGCATCCAATAGAGGCCAGGCTGTCCTTGATGGGGTCAGACAGACCATGGTGGAAGGCTGACACCAGAGCAGTCTCGTTCCATCCACTTACTGCTGCAAGCGTCCGGAACGAGATGGCGACGCTTCCTCCTTGCCAGATGGACATGAGCTTTCTGGCTGCGTCGGTACTGATGTCCGCCTGGTCGAAGACCCGAAGCATCTCTTCAGTAAATAGTTCAAAATCAGAGCACTCGGGTCCCTGTCTCTGCCAGATAGCTGTTGCCCAAGCTCGTGCTTTACCAGCTAACAAGGTTATCACAAAGGCGATCTTGCGGCGATCCGTATTGTAGGTGGTAGGCTGGAGCTCAAAGGTGAGTTGGCACTGGGTAAGGAACTCCTGACACTCACTGTGCTTGCCGTCATACCTCTGTGGTGCAGGAAGGCTGGGTTCGCGAGGTGAAGAAGGCAGCATGGCAGGAGGCACTGGAGCAGGAGCGGATGGTGGAGCAGGAGCAGAATCAGGTGGAGGAGATGGGGGCAGAGAAGTCAGCTGTGCCAGGGTTCTCCCAATCTGCTGAAGCAGTACCTCGTGGTGAGCAAGGGTCTCACGTTGGCTTGCGAGAGTCTGTCCATGAGTGTCCATGGTGGATCCGAGGCGTGTTAATGCAGCCATCATTCCCTGAAGGTTGGCCGGGTAGACAGATGAAGAAGCCTCTGCTGAGTCGGTCATGACGGAGTCTTTCTGTTAGGGTTTTGCTGGGATTCGAACCTGGTTCGTTGGTGTGATAATCCAGCAAACCCCCACTAGGCCACCAGGGGGATGACTCAAGTGCAGAGGTGTGAGGCGGAAGTAGAAAAGTATCAAAAAGTTTATTTACAATATTTACAGTCCAAACAAAAATATAATCCAAAAAATGCTCAGAAGATGAAGGGAAAATAAAATATCCAAAAGGTCAAAGTTAAATACAAAAGCAAAAAAAAGAAAAGGCAAAATACCAACGCTCAGAAGATCAAAAAACAGTAAACACAAAGTCCAAAAAGAAAAGCAAAGTGCAAAACCAAAGAGACAACGGCAAGGAACACAGAACAGAGGTAACTGGAGCTAAACATAACAACACAAAGACTCTGTGACAAGAGGATTGAACTCAGGGGTATAAATACACAAACTAAAATAGGCCACAGGTGACACTAATGAGGACTAGGCGGGGCACAAGACACATGGAAAACAACAAACATAAAACACAGAAACAGTGGCGGCCTCTAGAGGCCAAAACAAACATGACAAGACAATGAAATAACAGCGGCCTCTAGAGGCCAAAACAGTTCCAGTCCTAACAAGAGGTATTTAGCAGATGCTCTTATTCAGAGCGATGTGCGATGTACAAGGTACCCAGAGCAACCTGGGGAGCAGTTGGGAGTTAGGTGCTTTGCTCAAGGGCATTTCAGCCGTTCCTGCTGGTCCAGGGAATTAAATCAGCAACCTTTTGGTCCCAAAGCTGCTTCTCTAACCCTTAGGTCATGGCTTCCCCACTGTTGTCAGTAGTTTATGGAACAAAACAAATGTTCATGTTCCTCAAACACATACCTAAATAGTGAAACCACAGAAACTGATAATTTTGCAGCAGTCTCCTAATTTTTTCCAGAGCTGCGCATGTGTAATAATAATAATAATAATAATACATTTTATTATTATTATTAAAAAATATAGCTGCTAGCAGTGATAAAAGGCCCTCGCACTCGAGGCCAAGCCTCTACCCCTGAGTAGCAGTGGCCAGGACTGATATGTGTAATAAATTTCATGAGTCAATTTTTCGGCAATGGAATCATTACTGTCCAGGTCCAAATGGTGGTGCTACATGAGAGTCTCACTATAGGCATGGAGAAACCTGATATCCTATAACCTGTGAAGTATTAGCTCAGGCAATGTATGGTGAATTTTGGCACACTTCCTTTTGGCCTGGCGAAACATACAAATTTTTTTGTTCACCTATTCAACATCATGCAAGATATCACAAATCCTGTCACAAGCTAAGACAATGTGCATTTCGGGGCACTACACACCTACCAATTTGGACACTGATAGGTGAAACTATATACCGGGCAGAAATCTCAATGACATGTGGGGGCGTTATGGAGTCCCTTGGACACACCCGGGGTCAAGCCTAGCGAAGAGTAGTGGTGGCCAAGACTGATGTGAGTACCAAATTTCATGAGTCAAAGTGTTTAGGCAACAAAATCATTACTGTACAGGTCCAAATGGTGGCGGTACACCAGAGGGTCAAATTGGGCATGTGGATATCATCGGAACCATCATATCCGATAACGTGAATTTTTAGCCATATCAGGCAATGCATGGTGAATTTATGACACGATTCCTGTTTGTGTGTTGTAACAAATTTCTTGGTTCGCCATTTCAGCATTTTGTAACATATCTCAAATCCCCTCACAATTTAAAATCAGCAGCATCTTTACATGACATATACCAAAATATGGCATGAATCAAACAAACCGCCTCGGAAGAGTACATCAAAATGTATCGCATTTTGGCAATGGAGTCATTACTGTCCATGTCCAAATGGTGGCTACATCAGAGGGTGTCTTTGGGCATGTGGACATCTTCAGAACCATCATATCCTATAACCTGTGAAGTTTGAGCCATATCAGGCAATGCATGGTGAATTTATGACTCACTTCCTGTTTGTGGGGAGTAACATATAAATTTATTGGTTTGCCATTTCAACATCTTGGGAGATATCACCATTCCCTTTGCAATTTAACATCAGCAACATCTTGACATGACATATACCAAATATGGCATGGATCCAACAAACCCCCTAAGGAAGATAACATTAAAATGTAACATGGGTCAAAATGCACAAAACTAAAAATCTCACTTCCTGTTGAGTATGGCTGACGCAATGTATATTGCAATTTTGTTCGTCTAGGGGCACTCCACACACCTACCAAATTTGACAAGGATAGGTGAAACTATATACCGGGGAGGTGTCTCAGTGACATATGGGGGCACTACGGAGTCCTCCGGAGACACCTGGGGTCAAGCCCCTATTGCTGAGTAACGGTGTGCATGACTGATGCGTATACCAAATTTCATGAGGTTTTGCCCATGGGAACCACCTCCAAAATGGCAATGTGTTGAAGAAAAAGAATAATAAATATAGCCACAAGTAGCGATGAGGGGCCCTCGCACCTCCAGGTCCATGACCTGTCACATTTACTCATCAAACAATGCACACGCATCTGAGATATGAAACAAAAGCCTGGGTATCTAATGTATGCGCTAACAGTGATTAATTTTTTGGCAATGGAGTCATTATGGCCCATGTCCAAGTGGTGGCGCTATACCAGAGGGTCATTTTGTGCATGTGCATATCATCAGAAACATTATATACTATAACCTGTAAAGTTTGAGCTGTACCAAGCAACGCATGGTGAATTTATCACACACTTCCGGTTTGCATGGGGAAACATATAAATTTATCGTTTTACCATTTCAACATTATATATCACAAATCCTGTCGCAAGTCAATTGGCTAAGACAATGTGCATTTCAGTTTTGCTCATCTTGGGGCACCCCACACACCTACCAGTTTTGATACTGATAGGTGAAACTATATACCGGCCAGAAGTCTCAATGACATGTGGGGGTGCTATGGAGTCCTCTGGACACACCCGGGGTCAAGCCTCTATCCCTGAGTAGCAGTGGCCAGGACTGATGTGAGTACCAAATTTCATGAGTCAAAGTTTTTAGGCAATGGAATCATTACTGCCCAGATCCAAATGGTGGCACGATACCAGAGGGTCAAATTGGGCATGTGGATATCATCAGAATCATCCTATCCTATAACCTGTGAATTTTTAGCCATATCAGGCAATGCATAGTGAATTTTTGACATGCTTCCTGTTCATGTGGTATAACAAATTTATTGGTTCGCCACTTCAACATCGTGCAAGATATCACAAATCCCTTAGCAACTTGAAATCAGCAACATCTTGACATGATATATACCAAATATGGCATGAATAAGAAAAAAACACCTAGGAAGAGTACATCAAAATGCATCATATGTTTTGGCAATGGAGTCATTACTGTCCATGTCCAAATGGTGGCGCTATATCAGAGGGTGTCTTTGGGCATGTGGATATCTTCCAAACCAGGATATCCAATAACCTGTGAAGTTCGAGCTGCATCAGGCAATGCATGGTGAATTTATGACTCGCTTCCTGTTTGTGTGGAGTACATATACATTTATTGGTTCGCCATTTCAACATCTTGCAACATATTGCAAATCCCTTCAAAATTTAACATCAGCAACATCTTGAGATGATGGATACCAAATATGGCATGGATCCAACAAAACCCCTAAGCAGGAGTACATTAAAATGTAACACGTGTCCAATTGCACAAAACCAAAAATATCTCACTTCCTGTTGAGTATGGCTGATGCAATGCAGCATGCAATTTTGTTCGGCTAGGGGCACTCCACACACCTACCAAATTTGATATGGATAGATGAAACTATATACCGAGCAGGAGGCTCCATGATATATGGGGCGCTTTGGAGTCCCCCAGACACACCTGGGGTCAAGCCCCTATTGCTGAGTTTCGGGGTGCATGACTGACCTGTGTACCAAATTTCATGAGTTTTCGAATATGTCCAAGGTGTCAAATCTGTATTTTTGAACTAGGTGGCACTATGGAATTAATGAAGCCCACATAGACTAATTTACCATATCACCTCAAAGAGTATCATAGGACAAATGTATGTGCAAAATTTCATGAATTTTTAGCCATCGTAAGCCCTTCAAAACAGCACAGGAAAATTTCAAAATCCAACATTCCGTCCAACCTGGCTGACTTCCTGTTGGGTGGAGTCAAATACAACTAAGTAAACTTTATCCTCTATCACAAGAGTATCGATCACACCAAATCTCGGGCCAATCCAAGCAACTTCATCTCAACCATAGTTTGTTCTCAGGGGCACTATAGAGCTCCAGGACCATGCCCAGTTCCTTGCTTAGTGTAACTTTGTAATAAGATACAAGATAAAAAGACCTTTATTATACCATGATGGGGACATTTCCTGTTTCCAGCAGCACAGTAGATAGCAGCAGAAGAGGACATATAAAGCCACACAAGTTTAAAAAATATATCTAAATAAATAAATAATAATCATAATATCTCTCTCTCTCTCACACACACACACACACACACACACACACACACACACACACACACAAACAAAAAAGATACCTAAGATAAATACTAAATTAGAGGACTTATGAAGTCAATGAAACACTTATTGTGCATATCAGGTCGTCATAATTTCAAAAGATAAAACAGAAGAAACAGAAAAAAAACAATGCAACAACTATTGACAGACATACAGATGTGAGTTTACTGTGAGCAGTGCTGGTTGTACAGTCTAACAGCTGCAGGAAGGAATGAGCTGCAGAAACGCTCCTTCACACACTTAGGGTGGAGCAATCTCCCACTGAAGGAGCTCTTTAGTCCAGTGAGTAAGTCCTGTAGGAGGTGGGAGTCATTATCCATCACAGATGACAGCTTAGCCATCATTGTCCTCCTATCCACTACCTCCACTGGCTCCAGGGGAGATCCCAGCACAGAGCTGGCCCTCCTGATCAGTGTGTCCAGTCTCTTCTTATCAGCTGTGGAGATGCAGCTATCTAAGCAAACCACGCCATGAAAGATGGCTGACGCCACCACAGTGTCAGGAAAGGTCTTCAGGAGTGCCCCTTGCACGCCAAGGGATGTTCCAATAAGTGCTTAAACCAACATGGATGTTCCAATAACTGCATAAATAAGCTCCAGTTAGTTCCAAATGCAGCAGCAAGAGTCCTTACTAGAACTAGAAAATATGACCACATCACTCCTGTCTTATCGACACTGCCCTGGCTCCCAATCAAATGTTATATTGTTTATAAAATACTACTACTGACCTTTAAAGCATTGAATGGTCTCGTGCCACAGTACCTGAGTGAACTTCTGGTCCTTTATGACGCGCCACGCCTACTTAGATCAAAAAGTGCAGGCTATCTACTGGTACCTCGTAAAGTGAAGGCTACATCAGGGGGCAGAGCCTTTTCTTACAAAGCCCCACAGTTATGGAACAGCCTTCCAAGTAGTGTTCGGGACTCAGACACAGTCCCAGTGTTTAAGTTTAGGCTGAAAACATGTCTGTTTAGTCAAGCCTTTTGTTAATGGTGTTTATGAGGGAAAGGAGTAGATCTGGAGGATCCTCAGACATAGAGTAGAGGTAAACTGGGATGTATGGATGCGGTCAGTTTAGTTAGTTAGAAACTTTATTGTCCCCATGGGGAAATTTTGGTCAGCAAGTGAGGTACACCAGGCATGTTGTATTTGCCTATGACATGAAGGAACAAAGTCTAACACATTTACATTACACATTTACCCAGATATTAACAAAAAAGACATTGGACATTAGACAGGACAGGACAAACTATTCAACAGTCCCACTCACAGTTTCTACTTCTCTGGCATAAGTGCATAATGGCCAAAATGCACTGGTTGTGCAAAAATGCTGGCTGTGCAGGTACAGTAGGGAGGGGAAATAAATAGCACTAAAGTGTCCTAGATAAAAGTATATACTGGAGAAATGTGCAAACAGCAAGGAGGAAATAAATACATCCTTAAAAACAATAAAAACGTTAGAAGTTAAAAATGTACACTCAATAAGATAAAATGTGATAAAATGTGGCTTCCCTGCTCAGGCCCGCTGAACAGTTCCTGGACAATTAAAATTAAAATCAAAATTAAGATCTGGGATTTTGTTTATTAAAAAGGCTAATGGCTTGTGGAATGAATGACTGCTTGGTCCTATTCTTGGAGAGAGCAGGGTAACGGAATCTATTGCCTGATGGCAATAATTCAAATGTATAAAATAGAGGGTGTTTCTTATCTGCTAAAATCGTGTCTATTTTACCCAGTGAATGTTCCCTATAGATCATCTCCAAGCTTTTGAGATTTGTGCCAATCAGCTTGCTAGCTCACTCGAGTGTGTTGATGGTGTAAAGTCAAGTCAAGTTTATTTGTATAGCACTTTTAACAATAAACATTGTCGCAAAGCAGCTTTACAGAATTTGAACGACTTAAAACATGAGCTAATTTTATTCCTAATCTATCCCCAATGAGCAAGCCTGCGGCGATGGTGGCAAGGAAAAACTCCCTCAGACGACATGAGGAAGAAACCTCGAGAGGAACCAGACTCAAAAGGGAACCCATCCTCATTTGGGCAACAACAGACAGCATGACTACAATATTAACAATTTTAACATGACAGTTTCGTTGATGTTGTAACTCTTCATTGATGGAAACTTGAGTGCAAAACTGTTCATGACAACTGCAGTCCTAAAGTTAGCAAGTCAACTGTAGTCCTCAGCCATTAAAGCATTATTGTAAGAGTCCAGAGCGTCCTCCAGATGTAACTTTCAACTGTCCTCATGGGGCCATCCTCCACAGGAGCGATGCGATAAGACTCCAAACAGACACAGGGCACGAGGATGGATCAAGCAGGTTCGAGGGGCAGAAGAGGTCAGCATCTCGATCCCAGGCCCAACATATAACTCAGAGGGAGAGATGGGGGGGGGGAGAGAAAACACAGGTTGTGTAGTGGCTGCTGCTTTATGTCCCGGGGCGCCCTCATGTTACCTTCTGGCTCTCCCCTTTTAGTTATGCTGTCATAGTTTTGTCGGAATCCCCGCTTGCACTCAAAGCAAAATATATACTGTTCTTACTTCATCAGGTGACTTTGGGCATACCTAACAACCTGTGTTTTCTCTCTCACTCCCACCCCATCCCTCTGAGTTACATGTCAAACCTGAGATCGAGATGCTGACCTCCTCTGCTCCTCAGATCTGCCTGATCCATCCTGATGCCCTATGTCTGGTTGGAGTTTCATCACATCGCTCCTGTGGAGGACGGCCCCATGTGGAGAGTTGAAAGTCACGCTTGGAGGACGCTCTGGACACTTACAGTAATGCTTTTATGGCTGAGGACTACAGTTGACTTGCTAACTTTAGGACTGCAGTTGTCATGAACAGTTTTACACTCAAGTTTCCATCAATGAAGAGTTATAACATCAACGAAACTGACTTCATGTTAAAACTGTTAAAAATGTTATAGTCACGTTGTCTGTTATCACCCAAAAGAGGATTGGTTCCCTTTAGAGTCTGTTTCCTCTTGAGGTTTCTTCCTCATGTCGTCTGAGGGAGTTTTCCTTGCAACCATTACCACAGGCTTGCTCATTGGGGATAGATTAGGGATAAAATTAGCTCATGTTTAAAATCATTTAAATTCTTAGCCTGGCAAGCCAGACTAAATGTGAATATTTAGTCTGGCCTCGATCCGTAGACATTTCCGAAGGGGGTGGGAGGAACAAACCGCTGTCTTTCAAATTGTCTCTGTGCGTATAGGCCAACGCTCTGACCAATCAGCGCAACAGTGACTGTGACGTAGTCAGAGCGACAGAAAGCAGTGGGGGAGACCTTGAAATAAATAATTTTTCAAAATGTGTATTAATTAATAAACAGGTTCTAGATATTAAGAAGTTTGGAGATAATGACCACAAGTTTGGAGTCTGTACCACATACACTCATTTTTTTTCCAAGTGTTTTTCAAGGGTTTGCTTAAACTGTTTTTGAGAGTTTTTATTTAGTGGTGTTTGGTGAAATTATTTCCCTTAAATTTAAAATAATGGGAAAATAAGAAGCAATCAAAAAGTAATGTTTCAAAGCTGTTTATTAATTCTTCGTACTGCACAAACTAGCCCCATCCTTTTGGCTACGAGCGGAGCCAGCTGGTAGATCAGACTTTTGCCATAGCCGGTCAGCAAAACAGCGAAAACGTCCTTCTTGAAAAGGAATGAGTGGAGAGCCTCCTCCTGCTCATGTTTCAACGAAAACTCCAAGTCTAATTCTTCTAAAACTGATTCCAAAGCGGAGTCAAACGCGCACTGTTCACTAGCCATAGCCATCTTTCCTGCTGTGCTTTCTCCAGCGTCGCGCAGCTTTGTCGTCACTCCTGCAAAAGCCCGCCCAAAGAATCCAAACAAAAACCTTGCGATGTGATTGGCAGGCACGATTTGATGCCCGGGGTGTTTTTGTTTATATGGTGCGAGGCTAGACCCACTCGCTAGGCAAAAATATTTTTGGCCGCTAGGCGGGTGGGTCTAGTTTACTAGGCTATTAAATTCTGTAAAACTGCTTTGTGACAATGTTTATTGTTCAAAGAACTATAAAAATAAACTTGACTCCAAAAGACCCAAATCTCAGCAGCAGATACAGCCTGCTCTGACCTTTCCTGTACAGTGCTGTGGTGTTATCAGTCCAGTTTGTTGTTTAGGTGAACACCCAGGAACTTAAGATGTCACCAGCAAAATGTCCTTCCCCTGGATGCTCACTGGTGTTTTTTTGTTTTTGTTTTTTGGGGGGGTGGGGTGAGAGTGCCTGCAAAAATCCACCACCAGCTCCTTAGTTTTCCTCACATTGATCTGGAGGTGGTTTCGCTGGCATCAGTCCACAAAGTCCTGCAACAGTCCTCTGTACTCCCTGTCGTCCCCGTCTGTGACAAGGCCAATGATAGCAGAGTTGTCAGAGAAGAGGTGGGTGAATTATAATTTTACACACATTTGAAGATTGCGCCAAAATAGTGTGGCATGTGTGTGTCATGTGGCATGTGTGTGTGTGTGTCATGTGGCTTGTGTGACACATGGCGTGTGTATGTGTCATGTGTCTGTGGTGTGTGTGTCATGTGGCGCGTGCGTGTCATTTGGTGTGTGTGTGTCGTGTCATTTGGCTTGTTTGTGTGTCATGTGGCGTGTGTGCGTCTCTCTCGTGGCGTGTGTGTCATGTGGCGTGTGTGTCTCTCTCACTCTCAAGTGGTGTGTGTGTCTCATGTGTTGGGTCTCGTTTGTGTCTCATGTCTGTGTGTCTCCTGTGTGTGTGTGTATCTGTCTCATGTGGTGTGTCTCGTGTGTGTCTTATGTGTGTGTCTCTCATGTGGTGTGTCTCGTGTGCGTGTGTCTCTCATATGGTGTGTCTCGTGTGTGTGTGTATCCCTCATGTGGTGTGTCTCGTGTGTGCGCGCGCGCACATCTCATGTGGTGTGTTGTCTGTGTTTGTGGTGTGTCTCGTGTGCGCGCGCGCATCTCATGTGGTGTGTTGTCTGTGTTTGTGGTGTGTCTCGTGTGCGTGTGTATCCCTCATGTGGTGTGTCTCGTGTGTGTGCGCGCACACATCTCATGTGGTGTGTTGTCTGTGTTTGTGGTGTGTCTCGTGTGCGCGCGCGCATCTCATGTGGTGTGTTGTCTGTGTTTGTGGTGTGTCTCGTGTGTGTGCGTATATCTCATGTGGTGTGTCTCGTGTGTGCGCGCGCATCTCATGTGTTGTGTCTTTCATGTGGTGAGTCTCCTGTGTGTCTCTCATGAGGTGTGTCTCGTGTGTGTGTGCACATCTCATGTGGTGTGTTGTCTGTGTTTGTCTCATGTGGTGTGTCTTGTGTGCGTGTGTCTCATGTGGTGTGTCTCGTGTGTGCACGCGCATGTCTCATGTGATGTGTCTCTCATGTGGTGAGACTCATGTGGTGTGTCTCGTGTGTGTGTGTGTGTGTGTGTGTGCGCGCGCGCGGGTGTGTCTCATGTGATGTGTCTCTCATGTGGTGAGTCTCGTGTGTGTGTCTCATTTGGTATGTCTCGTATGTGTGTCTCATATGGTGTGTCTTGTGTGTGTGTGTCTCATGTGTGTGTCACTCTTGTGGTGTGTCTCATGTGCGTGTGTCTCATGTAGGGTGTCTTGTGTGTATCTCATGCAGTGTCTTGTGTGTGTGTGTCTCATGCGGTGTCTCCTGTGTGTGTCTCTCATGTGGTGTGTCTCGTGTGTGCCTCTCTTGTGGTGTGTCTCCTGTGGTGTGTCTCGTGTGTGTGTGTGTGTGTGTTTGTGTGTGCGCGTCTCATGTGGTGTGTTATCTGTGTTTGTGTCTCATGTGGTGTGTCTCGTGTGTGTATGTGCGTGCATCTCATGTGGTGTGTCTCTCATGTGGTGAGCCTCGTGTGTGTGTCTGTCTCATTTGGTGTTTCTCGGGTGTGTCTCTCATATGGTGTGTCTCTCATGTGGTCTGTCTCGTGTGCGCGTGTATCTCATGCGGTGTGTCTTGTGTGTGTGTCTCATGTGGTGTATCCTGTGTGTGTGTCTCATGCGGTGTATCCTGTGTGTCTCTCTCATGCGGTGTTTCGTGTGTGTGTGTCTTATGTGTTGTGTCTTATGTGTGTCTCTCATGTGATGTGTCTCCTGGGTGGGTGTCTCATGTGGTGTGTGTGCACATCTCATGTGCTGTGTTGTCCGTGTTTGGGTCTCATGTGGTGTGTCTCGTGTGCGTGTGTGTCTCATGTGGTGAGTCTCGTGTGTGTGTGTGTCGAATGTGGTGAGTCTCATGTGTGTGTCCCTCATGTGGTGTGTCTCGTATGTGTGTCTGGTGTGGTGTGTGTGTGTGTCTCATGTGGTGTGTCTGTAACATGTGGTGGGCTGTGTGTGTGTGTGTGTGTGTGTGTGTGTGTGTGTGTATGTGCGCGTGCGTGTATCTCATGTGGTGTGTCTCTCATGTGGTGAGTCTCGTGTGTGTGTGTTTCTAATTTGGTGTGTCTCGGGTTTGAGTGTGTCTCATGTGTTTGTGCACGAGTAAGTCTCTCATGTGGTGTGTCCCGTGTGTGTATGTGCGTGCATCTCATGTGGTGTGTCTCTCATGTGGTGAGCCTCGTGTGTGTGTCTGTCTCATTTGGTGTTTCTCAGGTGTGTCTCTCATATGGTGTGTCTCTCATGTGGTCTGTCTCGTGTGCGTGTCTCATGTGGTGTCTCGTGTGCGTGTGAATCTCATGCGGTGTGTCTTGTGTGTGTGTCTCATGTGGTGTATCCTGTGTGTCTCTCTCATGCGGTGTTTCGTGTGTGTGTGTCTTATGTGATGTCTCTTATGTGTGTCTCTCATGTGATGTGTCTCCTGGGTGGGTGTCTCATGTGGTGTGTGTGCACATCTCATGTGCTGTGTTGTCCGTGTTTGGGTCTCATGTGGTGTGTCTCGTGTGCGTGTGTGTCTCATGTGGTGAGTCTCATGTGTGTGTGTGTGTGTGTCTAATGTGGTGTGTCTCTAATGTGGTGAGTCTCGTGTGTGTGTCTCTCATGTGATGTGTCTCGTATGTGTGTGTCTGGTGTGGTGCGTGTGTCTCATGTGGTGTGTCTGTAACATGTGGTGTGCCGTGTGTGTGAATGTGCGCGCGCTTGTCTCATGTGTGTGTCTCTCATGTGGTCTGTCTCATGTGGTGTGTCTCGTGTGCGTGTGTATCTCATGCAGTGTGTCTTGTGTGTGTGTCTCATGCGGTGTGTCGTGTGCGTGTGTCTCTTATGTGGTGTGTCTTATGTGTGTCTCTCATGTGGTGTGTTGTCTGTGTGTGTGTCTCATGTGGCGTGTCTCCTGTGTCGTGCCTCGTGTGGCATGTCTCCTGTGTATCATGTGGCGTGTCTCGTGTGTGTCTCATGTGGCGTCGTGTGTGTCTCATGTGGTGTGTCTCAAGTGTTTGTGTGTGTGTGTGTGTGTGTGTGTGTGTGTGTGTGTGTGTGTGTGTCTCATGTGGTGTCGTGTGTGTCTCATGTGGTGTGTGTGACTCATGTGGTGTGTGTCTCATGTGGCGTGTCTCATGTGGCGTTTCTCGTGTGCGTCTCCTGTGGCGTGTCTCCTGTGTGTGTGTGTGTGTCTCATGGCATGTCTCCTGTGTGGGTGTCTCATGTGGCGTGTCTCCTGTGTGGGTGTCTCATGTGGCGTGTCTCCTGTGTGGGTGTCTCATGTGGCGTGTCTCGTGTGTGGGTGTCTCATGTGGCGTGTCTCGTGTGTGGGTGTCTCATGTGGCGTGTCTCGTGTGTGGGTGTCTCATGTGGCGTGTCTCATGTGTGGGTGTCTCATGTGGCGTGTCTCGTGTGTGTGTTTCATGTGGCGTGTCTCGTGTGTGGGTGTCTCATGTGGCGTGTCTCGTGTGTGGGTGTCTCATGTGCCGTGTCTCGTGTGTGGGTGTCTCATGTGGCGTTTCTCGTGTGTGGGTGTCTCATATGGCGTGTCTCCTGTGTGTCTATCTCATGTGGCGTGTCTCGTGTGTGTGTCTCATGTGGCGTGTCTCCTGTGTGTCTGTTTCATGTGGCGTGTCTCTTGTGTGGGTGTCTCATGTGGCGTGTCTCATGTGTGGGTGTCTCATGTGGCGTGTCTCGTGTGTGGGTGTCTCATGTGGCATGTCTCGTGTGTAGGTGTCTCATGTGGCGTGTCTCGTGTGTGGGGGTGTCTCATGTGGCGTGTCTCGTGTGTGCGTGTCTCATGTGGCGTGTCTCGTGTGTGGGTGTCTCATGTGGCGTGTCTCGTGTGTGTGTGTTTCTAATTTGGTGTGTCTCGGGTTTGAGTGTGTCTCATGTGTGTGTGCACGCGTATGTCTCTCATGTGGTGTGTCCCGTGTGTGTATGTGCGTGCATCTCATGTGGTGTGTCTCTTATGTGGTGAGCCTCGTGTGTGTGTCTGTCTCATTTGGTGTTTCTCGGGTGTGTCTCTCATATGGTGTGTCTCTCATGTGGTCTGTCTCGTGTGCGTGTCTCATGTGGTGTCTCGTGTGCGTGTGTATCTCATGCGGTGTGTCTTGTGTGTGTGTCTCATGTGGTGTATCCTGTGTGTGTGTCTCATGCGGTGTATCCTATGTATCTCTCTCATGCGGTGTTTCGTGTGTGTGTGTGTCTTATGTGATGTCTCTTATGTGTGTCTCTCATGTGATGTGTCTCCTGGGTGGGTGTCTCATGTGGTGTGTGTGCACATCTCATGTGCTGTGTTGTCCGTGTTTGGGTCTCATGTGGTGTGTCTCGTGTGCGTGTGTGTCTCATGTGGTGAGTCTCATGTGTGTGTGTGTCTAATGTGGTGTGTCTCTTATGTGGTGAGTCTCGTGTGTGTGTCTCTCATGTGGTGTGTCTCATATGTGTGTCTGGTGTGGTGTGTGTGTGTGTGTCTCATGTGGTGTGTCTCATGTGCGTGTGTGTGCGCACGCGTGTGTCTCATGTAGTGAGTCTCGTGTGTGTGTGTGTGTGTCTAATGTGGTGTGTCTCTAATGTGGTGAGTCTCGTGTGTGTGTCTCTCATGTGATGTGTCTCGTATGTGTGTCTGGTGTGGTGCGTGTGTCTCATGTGGTGTGTCTGTAACATGTGGTGTGCCGTGTGTGTGAATGTGCACGTGCTTGTCTCATGTGTGTGTCTCTCATGTGGTCTGTCTCGTGGTGTGTCTCGTGTGCGTGTGTATCTCATGCAGTGTGTCTTGTGTGTGTGTCTCATGCGGTGTGTCGTGTGCGTGTGTCTCTCATGTGGTGTGTCTTATGTGTGTCTCTCATGTGGTGTGTTGTCTGTGTGTGTGTCTCATGTGGCATGTCTCCTGTGTGTGTGTGTGTGTGTGTGTGTGTGTGTGTGTGTGTGTGTGTGTGTCTCATGTGGCGTGTCTCCTGTGTGTGAGTGTGTGTCTCATGTGGCGTGTCTCCTGTGTGTGTGTGTGTGTGTGTCTCATGTGGCGTGTCTCTTGTGTGTGTGTGTGTGTGTGTGTGTGTGTGTCTCATGTGGCGTGCCTCCTGTGGCATGTCTCCTGTGTATCATGTGGCGTGTCTCGTGTGTGTCTCATGTGGCGTCGTGTGTGTCTCATGTGGTGTGTCTCGAGTGTTTGTGTGTGTGTGTGTGTGTGTGTGTCTCATGTGGTGTGTCGTGTGTGTCTCATGTGGTGTGTCGTGTATACGTGTGTGTCTCATGTGGTGTGTGTGACTCATGTGGTGTGTGTCTCATGTGGCGTGTCTCATGTGGCGTGTCTCATGTGGCGTTTCTCGTGTGCGTCTCCTGTGGCGTGTCTCCTGTGTGTGTGTGTCTCATGTGGCGTGTCTCCTGTGTGGGTGTCTCATGTGGCGTGTCTCCTGTGTGGGTGTCTCATGTGGCATGTCTCCTGTGTGGGTGTCTCATGTGGCGTGTCTCGTGTGTGGGTGTCTCATGTGGCGTGTCTCGTGTGTGGGTGTCTCATGTGGCGTGTCTCGTGTGTGGGTGTCTCATGTGGCGTGTCTCGTGTGTGGGTGTCTCATGTGGCGTGTCTCGTGTGTGGGTGTCTCATGTGGCGTGTCTCCTGTGTGTCTATCTCATGTGGCGTGTCTCGTGTGTGTGTCTCATGTGGCGTGTCTCCTGTGTGTCTGTTTCATGTGGCGTGTCTCGTGTGTGGGTGTCTCATGTGGCGTGTCTCGTGTGTGGGTGTCTCATGCGGCGTGTCTCGTGTGTGGGTGTCTCATGTGGCGTGTCTCGTGTGTGGGTGTCTCATGTGGCGTGTCTCGTGTGTAGGTGTCTCATGTGGCGTGTCTCGTGTGTGTGGGTGTCTCATGTAGCGTGTCTCGTGTGTGCGTGTCTCATGTGGCGTGTCTCGTGTGTGGGTGTCTCATGTGGCGTGTCTCGTGTGTGGGTGTCTCATGTGGCATGTCTCGTGTGTAGGTGTCTCATGTGGCGTGTCTCGTGTGTGTGGGTGTCTCATGTGGCGTGTCTCGTGTGTGGGTGTCTCATGTGGTGTGTCTCGTGTGTGGGTGTCTCATGTGGCATGTCTCGTGTGTAGGTGTCTCATGTGGCGTGTCTCGTGTGTGTGGGTGTCTCATGTGGCGTGTCTCGTGTGTGCGTGTCTCATGTGGCGTGTCTCGTGTGTGGGTGTCTCATGTGGCGTGTCTCGTGTGTGTGTGTTTCTAATTTGGTGTGTCTCGGGTTTGAGTGTGTCTCTTGTGTGTGTGCACGCGTATGTCTCTCATGTGGTGTGTCCCATGTGTGTATGTGCGTGCATCTCATGTGGTGTGTCTCTTATGTGGTGAGCCTCGTGTGTGTGTCTGTCTCATTTGGTGTTTCTCGGGTGTGTCTCTCATATGGTGTGTCTCTCATGTGGTCTGTCTCGTGTGCGTGTCTCATGTGGTGTCTCGTGTGCGTGTGTATCTCATGCGGTGTGTCTTGTGTGTGTGTCTCATGTGGTGTATCCTGTGTGTGTGTCTCATGCGGTGTATCCTATGTGTCTCTCTCATGAGGTGTTTCGTGTGTGTGTGTGTCTTATGTGATGGCTCTTATGTGTGTCTCTCATGTGATGTGTCTCCTGGGTGGGTGTCTCATGTGGTGTGTGTGCACATCTCATGTGCTGTGTTGTCCGTGTTTGGGTCTCATGTGGTGTGTCTCGTGTGCGTGTGTGTCTCATGTGGTGAGTCTCGTGTGTGTGTGTCTAATGTGGTGTGTCTCTTATGTGGTGAGTCTCGTGTGTGTGTCTCTCATGTGGTGTGTCTCGTATGTGTGTCTGGTGTGGTGTGTGTGTGTGTGTCTCATGTGGTGTGTCTCATGTGCGTGTGTGCGCGCACGCGTGTGTCTCATGTGGTGAGTCTCGTGTGTGTGTGTGTGTGTGTGTCTAATGTGGTGTGTCTCTAATGTGGTGAGTCTCGTGTGTGTGTCTTTCATGTGATGTGTCTCGTATGTGTGTGTCTGGTGTGGTCCGTGTGTCTCATGTGGTGTGTCTGTAACATGTGGTGTGCCGTGTGTGTGAATGTGCGCGCGCTTGTCTCGTGTGTGTCTCTCATGTGGTCTGTCTCATGTGGTGTGTCTCGTGTGCGTGTGTATCTCATGCAGTGTGTCTTGTGTGTGTGTCTCATGCGGTGTGTCGTGTGCGTGTGTCTCTTATGTGGTGTCTTATGTGTGTCTCTCATGTGGTGTGTTGTCTGTGTGTGTGTCTCATGTGGCATGTCTCCTGTGTGTGTGTGTCTCATGTGGCGTGTCTCCTGTGTGTGAGTGTGTGTCTCATGTGGCGTGTCTCCTGTGTGTGTGTGTGTGTGTGTGTGTGTGTCTCATGTGGTGTGTCTCCTGTGTGTGTGTGTGTGTGTGTGTGTCTCATGTGGCGTGCCTCCTGTGTATCATGTGGCGTGTCTCGTGTGTGTCTCATGTGGCGTCGTGTGTCTCATGTGGTGTGTCTCGAGTGTTTGTGTGTGTGTGTGTGTGTCTCATGTGGTGTGTCGTGTGTGTCTCATGTGGTGTGTCATGTATACGTGTGTGTCTCATGTGGTGTGTCGTGTATACGTGTGTCTCATGTGGTGTGTGTGACTCATGTGGTGTGTGTCTCATGTTGCGTGTCTCATGTGGCGTTTCTCGTGTGCGTCTCCTGTGGCATGTCTCCTGTGTGTGTGTGTCTCATGTGGCGTGTCTCCTGTGTGGGTGTCTCATGTGGTGTGTCTCCTGTGTGGGTGTCTCATGTGGCGTGTCTCCTGTGTGGGTGTCTCATGTGGCGTGTCTCGTGTGTGGGTGTCTCATGTGGCGTGTCTCGTGTGTGGGTGTCTCATGTGGCGTGTCTCGTGTGTGGGTGTCTCATGTGGCGTGTCTCGTGTGTGGGTGTCTCATGTGGCGTGTCTCGTGTGTGGGTGTCTCATGTGGCGTGTCTCGTGTGTGGGTGTCTCATGTGGCGTGTCTCGTGTGTGGGTGTCTCATGTGGCGTGTCTCGTGTGTGGGTGTCTCATGTGGCGTGTCTCGTGTGTGGGTGTCTCATATGGCGTGTCTCCTGTGTGTCTATCTCATGTGATGTGTCTCGTGTGTGTGTCTCATGTGGCGTGTCTCCTGTGTGTCTGTCTCATGTGGCGTGTCTCGTGTGTGGTTGTCTCATGTGGCGTGTCTCGTGTGTGGGTGTCATGTGGCATGTCTCGTGTGCGGGTGTCTCATGTGGCGTGTCTCGTGTGTGGGGGTGTCTCATGTGGTGTGTCTCGTGTGTGTGGGTGTCTCATGTGGTGTGTCTCGTGTGTGCGTGTCTCATGTGGCGTGTCTCGTGTGTGGGTGTTTCTAATTTGGTGTGTCTCGGGTTTGAGTGTGTCTCATGTGTGTGTGCACGCGTATGTCTCTCATGTGGTGTGTCCCGTGTGTGTATGTGCGTGCATCTCATGTGGTGTGTCTCTTATGTGGTGAGCCTCGTGTGTGTGTCTGTCTCATTTGGTGTTTCTCGGGTGTGTCTCTCATATGGTGTGTCTCTCATGTGGTCTGTCTCGTGTGCGTGTCTCATGTGGTGTCTCGTGTGCGTGTGTATCTCATGCGGTGTGTCTTGTGTGTGTGTCTCATGTGGTGTATCCTGTGTGTGTCTCATGCGGTGTATCCTATGTGTCTCTCTCATGCGGTGTTTCGTGTGTGTGTGTCTTATGTGATGTCTCTTATGTGTGTCTCTCATGTGATGTGTCTCCTGGGTGGGTGTCTCATGTGGTGTGTGTGCACATCTCATGTGCTGTGTTGTCCGTGTTTGGGTCTCATGTGGTGTGTCTCGTGTGCGTGTGTGTCTCATGTGGTGAGTCTCGTGTGTGTGTGTGTGTGTGTGTGTGTGTGTGTGTGTGTGTGTGTGTGTGTCTAATGTGGTGTGTCTCTTATGTGGTGAGTCTCGTGTGTGTGTCTCTCATGTGGTGTGTCTCGTATGTGTGTCTGGTGTGGTGTGTGTGTGTCTCATGTGGTGTGTCTCATGTGCGTGTGTGTGCGCACGCGTGTGTCTCATGTGGTGAGTCTCGTGTGTGTGTGTGTGTGTGTGTGTGTGTGTGTGTGTGTGTCTAATGTGGTGTGTCTCTAATGTGGTGAGTCTCGTGTGTGTGTCTCTCATGTGATGTGTCTCGTATGTGTGTGTCTGGTGTGGTGCGTGTGTCTCATGTGGTGTGTCTGTAACATGTGGTGTGCCGTGTGTGTGAATGTGCGCGCGCGTGTCTCGTGTGTGTCTCTCATGTGGTCTGTCTCATGTGGTGTGTCTCGTGTGCGTGTGTATCTCATGCAGTGTGTCTTGTGTGTGTCTCATCCGGTGTGTCGTGTGCGTGTGTCTCTTATGTGGTGTGTCTTATGTGTGTCTCTCATGTGGTGTGTTGTCTGTGTGTGTGTCTCATGTGGCGTGTCTCCTTTGGCGTGCCTCGTGTGGCATGTCTCCTGTGTATCATGTGGCGTCATGTGTGTCTCATGTGTTGTGTCTCGAGTGTGTGTGTGTGTTTGTGTGTGTGTGTGTGTGTCTCATGTGGTGTGTCATGTATACGTGTGTGTCTCATGTAGTGTGTGTGACTCATGTGGTGTGTGTCTCATGTGGCGTGTCTCATGTGGCGTTTCTCGTGTGCGTCTCCTGTGGTGTGTCTCCTGTGTGTGTGTGTGTCTCATGTGGCGTGTCTCGAGTGTTTGTGTGTGTGTGTGTGTGTCTCATGTGGTGTGTCGTGTATACGTGTGTGTCTCATGTGGTGTGTGTGACTCATGTGGTGTGTGTCTCATGTGGCGTGTCTCATGTGGCGTTTCTCGTGTGCGTCTCCTGTGGCGTGTCTCCTGTGTGGGTGTCTCATGTGGCGTGTCTCCTGTGTGGGTGTCTCATGTGGCATGTCTCCTGTGTGGGTGTCTCATGTGGCGTGTCTCGTGTGTGGGTGTCTCATGTGGCGTGTCTCGTGTGTGGGTGTCTCATGTGGCGTGTCTCGTGTGTGGGTGTCTCATGTGGCGTGTCTCGTGTGTGGGTGTCTCATGTGGCATGTCTCGTGTGTGGGTGTCTCATGTGGCATGTCTCCTGTGTGTCTATCTGATGTGGCGTGTCTCGTGTGTGTGTCTCATGTGGCGTGTCTCCTGTGTGTCTGTTTCATGTGGCGTGTCTCGTGTGTGGGTGTCTCATGTGGCGTGTCTCGTGTGTGGGTGTCTCATGTGGTGTGTCTCGTGTGTGGGTGTCTCATGTGGTGTGTCTCGTGTGTGGGTGTATCATGTGGCATGTCTCGTGTGTAGGTGTCTCATGTGGTGTGTCTCGTGTGTGGGGGTGTCTCATGTGGCGTGTCTTGTGTGTGCGTGTCTCATGTGGCGTGTCTCGTGTGTGGGTGTCTCATGTGGCGTGTCTCGTGTGTGTGTGTTTCTAATTTGGTGTGTCTCGGGTTTGAGTGTGTCTCTTGTGTGTGTGCACGCGTATGTCTCTCATGTGGTGTGTCCAGTGTGTGTATGTGCGTGCATCTCATGTGGTGTGTCTCTTATGTGGTGAGCCTCGTGTGTGTGTCTGTCTCATTTGGTGTTTCTCGGGTGTGTCTCTCATATGGTGTGTCTCTCATGTGGTCTGTCTCGTGTGCGTGTCTCATGTGGTGTCTCGTGTGCGTGTGTATCTCAGGCGGTGTGTCTTGTGTGTGTGTCTCATGTGGTGTATCCTGTGTGTGTGTCTCATGCGGTGTATCCTATGTGTCTCTCTCATGAGGTGTTTCGTGTGTGTGTGTGTCTTATGTGATGTCTCTTATGTGTGTCTCTCATGTGATGTGTCTCCTGGGTGGGTGTCTCATGTGGTGTGTGTGCACATCTCATGTGCTGTGTTGTCCGTGTTTGGGTCTCATGTGGTGTGTCTCGTGTGCGTGTGTGTCTCATGTGGTGAGTCTCGTGTGTGTGTGTCTAATGTGGTGTGTCTCTTATGTGGTGAGTCTCGTGTTTGTGTCTCTCATGTGGTGTGTCTCGTATGTGTGTCTGGTGTGGTGTGTGTGTCTCATGTGGTGTGTCTCATGTGCGCGTGTGTGCGCACGCGTGTGTCTCATGTGGTGAGTCTCGTGTGTGTGTGTGTGTGTGTGTGTGTGTGTGTGTGTGTGTGTGTGTGTCTAATCTGGTGTGTCTCTAATGTGGTGAGTCTCATGTGTGTGTCTTTCATGTGATGTGTCTCGTATGTGTGTCTGGTGTGGTGCGTGTGTCTCATGTGGTTTGTCTGTAACATGTGGTGTGCCGTGTGTGTGAATGTGCGCACGCTTGTCTCATGTGTGTGTCTCTCATGTGGTCTGTCTCATGTGGTGTGTCTCGTGTGCGTGTGTATCTCATGCAGTGTGTCTTGTGTGTGTGTCTCATGCGGTGTGTCGTGTGAGTGTGTCTCTTATGTGGTGTGTCTTATGTGTGTCTCTCATGTGGTGTGTTGTCTGTGTGTGTGTCTCATGTGGCATGTCTCCTGTGTGTGTGTGTGTGTCTCATGTGGCTTGTCTCCTGTGTGTGAGTGTGTGTCTCATGTGGCGTGTCTCCTGTGTGTGTGTGTGTGTCTCATGTGGTGTGTCTCCTGTGTGTGTGTGTGTGTGTCTCATGTGGCGTGCCTCCTGTGTATCATGTGGCGTGTCTCGTGTGTGTCTCATGTGGCGTCGTGTGTCTCATGTGGTGTGTCTCGAGTGTTTGTGTGTGTGTGTGTGGGTGTCTCATGTGGCGTGTCTCCTGTGTGGGTGTCTCATGTGGCGTGTCTCGTGTGTGGGTGTCTCATGTGGCGTGTCTCGTGTGTGGGTGTCTCATGTGGCGTGTCTCGTGTGTGGGTGTCTCATGTGGCGTGTCTCGTGTGTGGGTGTCTCATGTGGCATGTCTCGTGTGTGGGTGTCTCATGTGGCGTGTCTCGTGTGTGGGTGTCTCATGTGGCGTGTCTCGTGTGTGGGTGTCTCATGTGGCGTGTCTCGTGTGTGGGTGTCTCATGTGGCGTGTCTCGTGTGTGGGTGTCTCATGTGGCGTGTCTCGTGTGTGGGTGTCTCATGTGGCGTGTCTCGTGTGTGGGAGTCTCATGTGGCGTTTGTCGTGTGTGGGTGTCTCATGTGACGTTTCTCGTGTGTGGGTGTCTCATATGGCGTGTCTCCTGTGTGTCTATCTCATGTGATGTGTCTCGTGTGTGTGTCTCATGTGGCGTGTCTCCTGTGTATCTGTCTCATGTGGCGTGTCTCGTGTGTGGTTGTCTCATGTGGCGTGTCTCGTGTGTGGGTGTCATGTGGCGTGTCTCATGTGTGGGTGTCTCATGTGGAATGTCTCGTGTGTGGGTGTCTCATGTGGCGTGTCTCGTGTGTGGGGGTGTCTCATGTGGTGTGTCTCGTGTGTGCGTGTCTCATGTGGCGTGTCTCGTGTGTGGGTGTCTCATGTGGCGTGTCTCGTGTGTGTGTGTGTCTAATTTGGTGTGTCTCGGGTTTGAGTGTGTCTCGTGTGTGTGCACGCGTATGTCTCTCATGTGGTGTGTCCCGTGTGTGTATGTGCGTGCATCTCATGTGGTGTGTCTCTCATGGGGTGAGCTTCGTGTGTGTGTCTGTCTCATTTTGTGTTTCTCGGGTGTGTCTCTCATATGGTGTGTCTCTCATGTGGTCTGTCTCGTGTGCATGTCTCATGTGGTGTCTCGTGTGCGTGTGTATCTCATGCGGTGTGTCTTGTGTGTGTGTCTCATGTGGTGTATCCTGTGTGTGTGTCTCATGCGGTGTATCCTATGTGTCTCTCTCATGCGGTGTTTCGTGTGTGTGTGTCTTATGTGATGTCTCTTATGTGTGTCTCTCATGTGATGTGTCTCCTGGGTGGGTGTCTCATGTGGTGTGTGTGCACATCTCATGTGCTGTGTTGTCCGTGTTTGGGTCTCATGTGGTGTGTCTCGTGTGCGTGTGTGTCTCATGTGGTGAGTCTCATGTGTGTGTGTGTGTGTGTGTGTCTAATGTGGTGTGTCTCTTATGTGGTGAGTCTCGTGTGTGTGTCTCTCATGTGGTGTGTCTCGTATGTGTGTCTGGTGTGGTGTGTGTGTCTCATGTGGTGTGTCTCATGTGCGTGTGTGTGCGCACGCGTGTGTCTCATGTGGTGAGTCTCGTGTGTGTGTGTGTGTGTGTGTGTGTGTCTAATGTGGTGTGTCTCTAATGTGGTGAGTCTCGTGTGTGTGTCTCTCATGTGATGTGTCTCGTATGTGTGTGTCTGGTGTGGTGCGTGTGTCTCATGTGGTGTGTCTGTAACATGTGGTGTGCCGTGTGTGTGAATGTGCGCGCGCGTGTCTCATGTGTGTGTCTCTCATGTGGTCTGTCTCATGTGGTGTGTCTCGTGTGCGTGTGTATCTCATGCAGTGTGTCTTTTGTGTGTCTCATCCGGTGTGTCGTGTGCGTGTGTCTCTTATGTGGTGTGTCTTATGTGTGTCTCTCATGTGGTGTGTTGTCTGTGTGTGTGTCTCATGTGGCGTGTCTCCTGTGTGTGTGTGTGTGTGTGTGTGTGTGTGTGTCACATGTGGCGTGTCTCCTGTGGCGTGCCTCGTGTGGCATGTCTCCTGTGTATCATGTGGCGTGTCTCCTGTGTGTCTCATGTGGCGTCGTGTGTGTCTCATGTGGTGTGTCTCGAGTGTTTGTGTGTGTGTGTGTGTGTGTGTCTCATGTGGTGTGTCACGTGTCTCTCATGTGGTGTGTCATGTGTACGTGTGTGTCTCATGTAGTGTGTGTGACTCATGTGGTGTGTGTCTCATGTGGCGTGTCTCATGTGGCGTTTCTCGTGTGCGTCTCCTGTGGCGTGTCTCCTGTGTGTGTGTGTCTCATGTGGCGTGTCTCCTGTGTGGGTGTCTCATGTGGCGTGTCTCCTGTGTGGGTGTCTCATGTGGCGTGTCTCATGTGTGGGTGTCTCATGTGGCGTGTCTCGTGTGTGGGTGTCTCATGTGGCGTGTCTCGTGTGTGGGTGTCTCATGTGGCGTGTCTCGTGTGTGGGTGTCTCATGTGGCATGTCTCGTGTGTGGGTGTCTCATGTGGCGTGTCTCGTGTGTGGGTGTCTCATGTGGCGTGTCGTGTGTGGGTGTCTCATGTGGCATGTCTTGTGTGTGGGTGTCTCATGTGGCGTTTCTCGTTTGTGGGTGTCTCATATGGCGTGTCTCCTGTGTGTCTATCTCATGTGGCGTGTCTCGTGTCTGTGTCTCATGTGGTGTGTCTCCTGTGTGTCTGTCTCATGTGGCGTGTCTCGTGTGTGGGTGTCTCATGTGGCGTGTCTCGTGTGTGGGGGTGTCTCATGTGGCGTGTCTCGTGTGTGCGTGTCTCATGTGGCGTGTCTCGTGTGTGGGTGTCTCATGTGGCGTGTCTCGTGTGTGTGTGTTTCTAATTTGGTGTGTCTCGGGTTTGAGTGTGTCTCATGTGTGTGTGCACGCGTATGTCTCTCATGTGGTGTGTCCCGTGTGTGTATGTGCGTGCATCTCATGTGGTGTGTCTCTCATGGGGTGAGCTTCGTGTGTGTGTCTGTCTCATTTGGTGTTTCTCGGGTGTGTCTCTCATATGGTGTGTCTCTCATGTGGTCTGTCTCGTGTGCGTGTCTCATGTGGTGTCTCGTGTGCGTGTGTATCTCATGCGGTGTGTCTTGTGTGTGTGTCTCATGTGGTGTATCCTGTGTGTGTGTCTCATGCGGTGTATCCTATGTGTCTCTCTCATGCGGTGTTTCGTGTGTGTGTCTTATGTGATGTCTCTTATGTGTGTCTCTCATGTGATGTGTCTCCTGGGTGGGTGTCTCATGTGGTGTGTGTGCACATCTCATGTGCTGTGTTGTCCGTGTTTAGGTCTCATGTGGTGTGTCTTGTGTGCGTGTGTGTCTCATGTGGTGAGTCTCATGTGTGTGTGTGTGTGTGTGTGTGTGTGTGTGTGTGTGTGTGTGTGTCTAATGTGGTGTGTCTCTTATGTGGTGAGTCTCGTGTGTGTGTCTCTCATGTAGTGTGTCTCGTATGTGTGTCTGGTGTGGTGTGTGTGTGTCTCATGTGGTGTGTCTCATGTGCGTGTGTGCGCGCACGCGTGTGTCTCATGTGGTGAGTCTCGTGTGTGTGTGTGTGTGTGTGTCTAATGTGGTGTGTCTCTAATGTGGTGAGTCTCGTGTGTGTGTCTCTCATGTGATGTGTCTCGTATGTGTGTGTCTGGTGTGGTGCGTGTGTCTCATGTGGTGTGTCTGTAACCTGTGGTGTGCCGTGTGTGTGAATGTGCGCGCGCGTGTCTCATGTGTGTGTCTCTCATGTGGTCTGTCTCATGTGGTGTGTCTCGTGTGCATGTGTATCTCATGCAGTGTGTCCTGTGTGTGTCTCATCCGGTGTGTCGTGTGCGTGTGTCTCTTATGTGGTGTGTCTTATGTGTGTCTCTCATGTGGTGTGTTGTCTGTGTGTGTGTCTCATGTGGCGTGTCTCCTGTGTGTGTGTGTGTGTCTCATGTGGCGTGTCTCCTGTGGCGTGCCTCGTGTGGCATGTCTCCTGTGTATCATGTGGCGTGTCTCCTGTGTGTCTCATGTGGCGTCGTGTGTGTCTCATGTGGTGTGTCTCGAGTGTTTGTGTGTGTGTGTGTGTGTGTGTGTGTGTGTGTGTGTGTGTGTGTCTCATGTGGTGTGTCATGTGGTGTGTCATGTATACGTGTGTGTCTCATGTAGTGTGTGTGACTCATGTGGTGTGTGTCTCATAAGGTGTGTCTCATGTGGCGTTTCTCGTGTGCGTCTCCTGTTGCGCGTCTCCTGTGTGTGTGTCTCATGTGGCGTGTCTCCTGTGTGGGTGTCTCATGTGGCGTGTCTCCTGTGTGGGTGTCTCATGTGGCGTGTCTCCTGTGTGGGTGTCTCATGTGGCATGTCTCGTGTGTGGGTGTCTCATGTGGCTTGTCTCATGTGTGGGTGTCTCATGTGGCGTGTCTCATGTGTGGGTGTCTCATGTGGCGTGTCTCGTGTGTGGGTGTCTCATGTGGCGTGTCTCGTGTGTGGGTGTCTCATGTGGCATGTCTCGTGTGTGGGTGTCTCATGTGGCGTGTCTCGTGTGTGGGTGTCTCATGTGGCGTGTCGTGTGTGGGTGTCTCATGTGGCATGTCTTGTGTGTGGGTGTCTCATGTGGCGTTTCTCGTTTGTGGGTGTCTCATATGGCGTGTCTCCTGTGTGTCTATCTCATGTGGCGTGTCTCGTGTGTGTGTCTCATGTGGCGTGTCTCCTGTGTGTCTGTCTCATGTGGCGTGTCTCGTGTGTGGGTGTCTCATGTGGCGTGTCTCGTGTGTGGGGGTGTCTCATGTGGTGTGTCTCGTGTGTGTGGGTGTCTCATGTGGTGTGTCTCGTGTGTGCGTGTCTCATGTGGCGTGTCTCGTGTGTGGGTGTCTCATGTGGCGTGTCTCGTGTGTGTGTGTTTCTAATTTGGTGTGTCTCGGGTTTGAGTGTGTCTCATGTGTGTGTGCACGCGTATGTCTCTCATGTGGTGTGTCCCGTGTGTGTATGTGCGTGCATCTCATGTGGTGTGTCTCTTATGTGGTGAGCCTCGTGTGTGTGTCTGTCTCATTTGGTGTTTCTCGGGTGTGTCTCTCATATGGTGTGTCTCTCATGTGGTCTGTCTCGTGTGCGTGTCTCATGTGGTGTCTCGTGTGCGTGTGTATCTCATGCGGTGTGTCTTGTGTGTGTGTCTCATGTGGTGTATCCTGTGTGTGTGTCTCATGCGGTGTATCCTATGTGTCTCTCTCATGCGGTGTTTCGTGTGTGTGTCTTATGTGATGTCTCTTATGTGTGTCTCTCATGTGATGTGTCTCCTGGGTGGGTGTCTCATGTGGTGTGCGTGCACATCTCATGTGCTGTGTTGTCCGTGTTTAGGTCTCATGTGGTGTGTCTTGTGTGCGTGTGTGTCTCATGTGGTGAGTCTCATGTGTGTGTGTGTGTGTGTGTGTGTGTGTGTGTGTGTCTAATGTGGTGTATCTCTTATGTGGTGAGTCTCGTGTGTGTGTCTCTCATGTGGTGTGTCTCGTATGTGTGTCTGGTGTAGTGTGTGTGTGTCTCATGTGGTGTGTCTCATGTGCGTGTGTGTGCGCACGCGTGTGTCTCATGTGGTGAGTCTCGTGTGTGTGTGTGTGTCTAATGTGGTGAGTCTCGTGTGTGTGTCTCTCATGTGATGTGTCTCGTATGTGTGTGTCTGGTGTGGTGCGTGTGTCTCATGTGGTGTGTCTGTAACATGTGGTGTGCCGTGTGTGTGAATGTGCGCGCGCGTGTCTCATGTGTGTGTCTCTCATGTGGTCTGTCTCATGTGGTGTGTCTCGTGTGTGGGTGTCTCATGTGGCGTGTCTCGTGTGTGTGTGTTTCTAATTTGGTGTGTCTCGGGTTTGAGTGTGTCTCATGTGTGTGTGCACGCGTATGTCTCTCATGTGGTGTGTCCCGTGTGTGTGCACGCGTATGTCTCTCATGTGGTGTGTCCCGTGTGTGTATGTGCGTGCATCTCATGTGGTGTGTCTCTCATGGGGTGAGCTTCGTGTGTGTGTCTGTCTCATTTGGTGTTTCTCGGGTGTGTCTCTCATATGGTGTGTCTCTCATGTGGTCTGTCTCGTGTGCGTGTCTCATGTGGTGTCTCGTGTGCGTGTGTATCTCATGCGGTGTGTCTTGTGTGTGTGTCTCATGTGGTGTATCCTGTGTGTGTGTCTCATGCGGTGTATCCTATGTGTCTCTCTCATGCGGTGTTTCGTGTGTGTGTCTTATGTGATGTCTCTTATGTGTGTCTCTCATGTGATGTGTCTCCTGGGTGGGTGTCTCATGTGGTGTGTGTGCACATCTCATGTGCTGTGTTGTCCGTGTTTAGGTCTCATGTGGTGTGTCTTGTGTGCGTGTGTATCTCATGTGGTGAGTCTCGCGTGTGTGTGTGTGTGTGTGTGTGTGTGTGTGTGTGTGTGTGTGTGTGTGTGTCTAATGTGGTGTGTCTCTTATGTGGTGAGTCTCGTGTGTGTGTCTCTCATGTGGTGTGTCTCGTATGTGTGTCTGGTGTAGTGTGTTTGTGTCTCATGTGGTGTGTCTCATGTGCGTGTGTGTGGGCACGCGTTTGTCTCATGTGGTGAGTCTCGTGTGTGTGTGTCTAATGTGGTGTGTCTCTAATGTGGTGAGTCTCGTGTGTGTGTCTCTCATGTGATGTGTCTCGTATGTGTGTGTCTGGTGTGGTGCGTGTGTCTCATGTGGTGTGTCTGTAACATGTGGTGTGCCGTGTGTGTGAATGTGCGCGCGCGTGTCTCATGTGTGTGTCTCTCATGTGGTCTGTCTCATGTGGTGTGTCTCGTGTGCGTGTGTATCTCATGCAGTGTGTCTTGTGTGTGTCTCATCCGGTGTGTCGTGTGCGTGTGTCTCTTATGTGGTGTGTCTTATGTGTGTCTCTCATGTGGTGTGTTGTCTATGTGTGTGTCTCATGTGGCGTGTCTCCTGTGTGTGTGTGTGTGTGTGTGTGTGTCTCATGTGGCGTGTCTCCTGTGGCGTGCCTCGTGTGGCATGTCTCCTGTGTATCATGTGGCGTGTCTCGTGTGTGTCATGTGGCGTCGTGTGTGTCTCATGTGGTGTGTCTCGAGTGTGTGTGTGTGTGTGTGTGTGTGTGTGTGTGTGTGTGTGTGTGTGTGTGTGTCATGTGGTGTGTCATGTGTCTCTCATGTGGTGTGTCATGTATACGTGTGTGTCTCATGTAGTGTGTGTGACTCATTTGGTGTGTGTCTCATGTGGCGTGTCTCATGTGGCGTTTCTTGTGTGCGTCTCCTGTGGCGTGTCTCCAGTGTGTGTGTGTGTCTCATGTGGCGTGTCTCCTGTGTGGGTGTCTCATGTGGCGTGTCTCCTGTGTGGGTGTCTCATGTGGCATGTCTCGTGTGTGGGTGTCTCATGTGGCGTGTCTCATGTGTGGGTGTCTCATGTGGCGTGTCTCGTGTGTGGGTGTCTCAAGTGGCGTGTCTCGTGTGTGGGTGTCTCATGTGGCGTGTCTCGTGTGTGGGTGTCTCATGTGGCATGTCTCGTGTGTGGGTGTCTCATGTGGCGTGTCTCGTGTGTGGGTGTCTCATGTGTGGGTGTCTCATGTGGCGTGTCGTGTGTGGCTGTCTCATTCGGCATGTCTCGTGTGTGGGTGTCTCATGTGGCGTTTCTCGTTTGTGGGTGTCTCATATGGCGTGTCTCCTGTGTGTCTATCTCATGTGGCGTGTCTCGTGTGTGTGTCTCATGTGGCGTGTCTCCTGTGTGTCTGTCTCATGTGGCGTGTCTCGTGTGTGGGTGTCTCATGTGGCGTGTCTCTTGTGTGTGCGCCTCATGTGGCGTGCCTCATGTGGCGTGTCTCTTGTGTGTGCGCCTCATGTGGCGTGTCACGTGTGTGTGCGCCTCATGTGGCGTGTCTCGTGTGTGTGCGCCTCATGTGGCGTGTCTCATATGTGTGTCTCATGAGGTGTCTCGTGTGTGTGTGTCTCATGTGGTGTGTTGTGTGTGTGTGTCGTGGGTGTGTCTCTCTCATGTGGTATGTCTTGTGTGTGTGTGTAAGTGTGTCTCATGTGGTGTGTCTCATGTGCTGTGTCTCAAGTGTTTGTGGGTCTTTCGTGGTGTATCGTGTGTGTGTCTCATGTGGTGTGTTGTGTGTGTGTCTCATGTGGTGTGTCGTGTGGGTGTGTCTCTCATGTGGTGTGTCGTGTGGGTGGGTGTCTCATGTGGTGCGTCATGTGTGTGTGTCTCATGTGGTGTGTCGTGTGTGTGTGTATCCTATGTGGCGTGTCTCTTGTGTGTGTGTGTGTCTCATGTGGCGTGTCTCCTGTGTGTGTGTGTGTGTGTCTCATGTGGCATGTCTCATGTTTGTGTGTGTCTCTCATGTGGCATGTCTCCTGTGTGTGTGTGCGCGCGTGTCTCATGTGGCGTGTCTCGTGTGAGGGTGTCTCATGTGGCTTGTCTCATGTGGCATGTCTCGTGTGTGTGTCTGATGTGTTTGTCTCTCTCATGTGGTGTGTCTCGTGTGTGTGTGTCTCATGTGGTGTGTTGTGTGTGTGTCTCATGTTGTGTGTCGCATGTGTCTCTCTCTCATGTGGCGTGTCTCCTGTGTGTGTGTGTGTATCTCATGTGGAGTGTGTCCTGTGTCTGTGTGTGTCTCATGTGGCATGTCTCCTGTGTGTGTCTCGTGTTGTGTCGTGTGTATTTGTGTCTCTAATGTGGTGTGTCTCGTGTGTGCGCGTGACTCTCATGTGGTGTCTCTTGTGTGTGTGTCTCATGCAGTGTGTCGTGTGTGTGTGTCTCTCATGTGGTGTGTTGCCGGTGTTTGTGTCTCATGTGGCGTGTCTTCTGTGTGTGTGTGTCTCATATGGCGTGTCTCCTGTGTATGTCTCATGTGGCGTGTCTCCTATGTGTGTGTGTCTCATGTGGCGTGTCTCCTGTGTCTCATGTGGCATGCCTCGTGTGGCGTGTCTCATGTGGCGTGTCTCCTGTGTATCATGTGGCGTGTCTCGTGTGTGTCTCATGTGGCATGTCGTGTGTGTCTCATGTGTTGTGTCGTGTGTGTCTCATGTGGTGTGCCTCGTGTGGTGTGTCTTATGTGGCGTATCTCCTGTGTATCATGTGGCGTCACTCGTGTGTGTCTCGTGTCGTGTCGTGTGTGTCTCATGTGGTGTGTCTTGAGTGTTTGTGTGTGTGTGTGTATGTGTGTCTCATGTGGTGTGTCGTGTGTGTGTCTCATGTGGTGTGTGGCTGTGTCTCATGTGGTGTGTCGTGTGTGTGTCTCATGTGGTGTGTCTTGTGTATATATGTGTGTGTCTCATGTGGTGTGTCTTATGTGGTGTGTGTGGGTGTGACTCATGTGGTGTGTGTCTCATGTGGCGTGTATCATGTGGCGCGTCTCATGTGGCGTGTCTCCTGTGTGTGTGTGTGTCTCATGTGGCGTGTCTCCTGTGTGTGTGTGTCTCATGTGGTGTGTCTCCTGTGTGTGTGTGTCTCATGCGGCGTGTCTCCTGTGTGTGTGTGTCTCATGTGGCGTGTCTCCTGTGTGTGTGTGTGTGTGTGTGTCTCATGCGGCGTGTCTCCTGTGTGTGTGTGTCTCATGTGGCGTGTCTCCTGTGTGTGTGTGTCTCATGTGGCGTGTCTCCTGTGTGTGTTTGTCTCATGTGGCATGTCTCCTGTGTGTGTGTGTGTCTCATGTGGCGTGTCTCCTGTGTGTGTGTGTGTGTGTTTGTCTCATGTGGCGTGTCTCCTGTGTGTGTGTGTGTGTGTCTCATGTGGCGTGTCTCCTGAGTGTGTGTGTGTCTCATGTGGCGTGTCTCCTGTGTGTGTGTGTGTCTCATGTGGCGTGTCTCCTGTGTGTGTGTGTGTCTCATGTGGCGTGTCTCCTGTGTGTGTGTGTGTGTCTCATATGGCGTGTCTCGTGTGTGTGTGTGTGTCTCATGTGGCGTGTCTCCTGTGTGGGTGTCTCATGTGGCGTGTCTCGTGTGTGGGTGTCTCATGTGGCGTGTCTCGTGTGTGGGTGTCTCATGTGGCGTGTCTCGTGTGTGGGTGTCTCATGTGGCATGTCTCGTGTGTGGGTGTCTCATGTGGCGTGTCTCGTGTGTGGGTGTCTCATGTGGCGTGTCGTGTGTGGGTGTCTCATGTGGCGTGTCTCGTGTGTGGGTGTCTCATGTGGCGTGTCTTGTGTGTGGGTGTCTCATGTGGCGTGTCGTGTGTGGGTGTCTCATGTGGCATGTCTTGTGTGTGGGTGTCTCATGTGGCGTTTCTCGTTTGTGGGTGTCTCATATGGCGTGTCTCCTGTGTGTCTATCTCATGTGGCGTGTCTCGTGTCTGTGTCTCATGTGGCGTGTCTCCTGTGTGTCTGTCTCATGTGGCGTGTCTCGTGTGTGGGTGTCTCATGTGGCGTGTCTCGTGTGTGGGGGTGTCTCATGTGGCGTGTCTCGTGTGTGCGTGTCTCATGTGGCGTGTCTCGTGTGTGGGTGTCTCATGTGGCGTGTCTCGTGTGTGTGTGTGTGTTTCTAATTTGGTGTGTCTCGGGTTTGAGTGTGTCTCATGTGTGTGTGCATGCGTATGTCTCTCCTGTGGTGTGTCCCGTGTGTGTATGTGCGTGCATCTCATGTGGTGTGTCTCTCATGGGGTGAGCTTCGTGTGTGTGTCTGTCTCATTTGGTGTTTCTCGGGTGTGTCTCTCATATGGTGTGTCTCTCATGTGGTCTGTCTCGTGTGCGTGTCTCATGTGGTGTCTCGTGTGCGTGTGTATCTCATGCGGTGTGTCTTGTGTGTGTGTCTCATGTGGTGTATCCTGTGTGTGTGTCTCATGCGGTGTATCCTATGTGTCTCTCACATGCGGTGTTTCGTGTGTGTGTCTTATGTGATGTCTCTTATGTGTGTCTCTCATGTGATGTGTCTCCTGGGTGGGTGTCTCATGTGGTGTGTGTGCACATCTCATGTGCTGTGTTGTCCGTGTTTAGGTCTCATGTGGTGTGTCTTGTGTGCGTGTGTGTCTCATGTGGTGAGTCTCATGTGTGTGTGTGTGTGTGTGTGTGTGTGTGTCTAATGTGGTGTGTCTCTTATGTGGTGAGTCTCGTGTGTGTGTCTCTCATGTGGTGTGTCTCGTATGTGTGTCTGGTGTGGTGTGTGTGTGTCTCATGTGGTGTGTCTCATGTGCGTGTGTGCGCGCACGCGTGTGTCTCATGTGGTGAGTCTCGTGTGTGTGTGTGTGTGTGTGTGTGTCTAATGTGGTGTGTCTCTAATGTGGTGAGTCTCGTGTGTGTGTCTCTCATGTGATGTGTCTCGTATGTGTGTGTCTGGTGTGGTGCGTGTGTCTCATGTGGTGTGTCTGTAACCTGTGGTGTGCCGTGTGTGTGAATGTGCGCGCGCGTGTCTCATGTGTGTGTCTCTCATGTGGTCTGTCTCATGTGGTGTGTCTCGTGTGCGTGTGTATCTCATGCAGTGTGTCTTGTGTGTGTCTCATCCGGTGTGTCGTGTGCGTGTGTCTCTTATGTGGTGTGTCTTATGTGTGTCTCTCATGTGGTGTGTTGTCTGTGTGTGTGTCTCATGTGGCGTGTCTCCTGTGTGTGTGTGTGTGTGTGTCTCATGTGGCGTGTCTCCTGTGGCGTGCCTCGTGTGGCATGTCTCCTGTGTATCATGTGGCGTGTCTCCTGTGTGTCTCATGTGGCGTCGTGTGTGTCTCATGTGGTGTGTCTCGAGTGTTTGTGTGTGTGTGTGTGTGTGTGTGTGTGTCTCATGTGGTGTGTCATGTGTCTCTCATGTGGTGTGTCATGTATACGTGTGTGTCTCATGTAGTGTGTGTGACTCATGTGGTGTGTGTCTCATAAGGTGTGTCTCATGTGGCGTTTCTCGTGTGCGTCTCCTGTTGCGTGTCTCCTGTGTGTGTGTGTCTCATGTGGCGTGTCTCCTGTGTGGGTGTCTCATGTGGCGTGTCTCCTGTGTGGGTGTCTCATGTGGCGTGTCTCCTGTGTGGGTGTCTCATGTGGCGTGTCTCGTGTGTGGGTGTCTCATGTGGCTTGTCTCATGTGTGGGTGTCTCATGTGGCGTGTCTCATGTGTGGGTGTCTCATGTGGCGTGTCTCGTGTGTGGGTGTCTCATGTGGCGTGTCTCGTGTGTGGGTGTCTCATGTGGCATGTCTCGTGTGTGGGTGTCTCATGTGGCGTGTCTCGTGTGTGGGTGTCTCATGTGGCGTGTCTTGTGTGTGGGTGTCTCATGTGGCGTTTCTCGTTTGTGGGTGTCTCATATGGCGTGTCTCCTGTGTGTCTATCTCATGTGGCGTGTCTCGTGTGTGTGTCTCATGTGGCGTGTCTCCTGTGTGTCTGTCTCATGTGGCGTGTCTCGTGTGTGGGTGTCTCATGTGGCGTGTCTCGTGTGTGGGTGTCTCATGTGGCGTGTCTCGTGTGTGGGGGTGTCTCATGTGGTGTGTCTCGTGTGTGTGGGTGTCTCATGTGGTGTGTCTCGTGTGTGCGTGTCTCATGTGGCGTGTCTCGTGTGTGGGTGTCTCATGTGGCGTGTCTCGTGTGTGTGTGTGTTTCTAATTTGGTGTGTCTCGGGTTTGAGTGTGTCTCATGTGTGTGTGCACGCGTATGTCTCTCATGTGGTGTGTCCCGTGTGTGTATGTGCGTGCATCTCATGTGGTGTGTCTCTTATGTGGTGAGCCTCGTGTGTGTGTCTGTCTCATTTGGTGTTTCTCGGGTGTGTCTCTCATATGGTGTGTCTCTCATGTGGTCTGTCTCGTGTGCGTGTCTCATGTGGTGTCTCGTGTGCGTGTGTATCTCATGCGGTGTGTCTTGTGTGTGTGTCTCATGTGGTGTATCCTGTGTGTGTGTCTCATGCGGTGTATCCTATGTGTCTCTCTCATGCGGTGTTTCGTGTGTGTGTCTTATGTGATGTCTCTTATGTGTGTCTCTCATGTGATGTGTCTCCTGGGTGGGTGTCTCATGTGGTGTGCGTGCACATCTCATGTGCTGTGTTGTCCGTGTTTAGGTCTCATGTGGTGTGTCTTGTGTGCGTGTGTGTCTCATGTGGTGAGTCTTATTTGTGTGTGTGTGTGTGTGTGTGTGTGTCTAATGTGGTGTGTCTCTTATGTGGTGAGTCTCGTGTGTGTGTCTCTCATGTGGTGTGTCTCGTATGTGTGTCTGGTGTAGTGTGTGTGTGTCTCATGTGGTGTGTCTCATGTGCGTGTGTGTGCGCACGCGTGTGTCTCATGTGGTGAGTCTCGTGTGTGTGTGTGTGTCTAATGTGGTGAGTCTCGTGTGTGTGTCTCTCATGTGATGTGTCTCGTATGTGTGTGTCTGGTGTGGTGCGTGTGTCTCATGTGGTGTGTCTGTAACATGTGGTGTGCCGTGTGTGTGAATGTGCGCGCGCGTGTCTCATGTGTGTGTCTCTCATGTGGTCTGTCTCATGTGGTGTGTCTCGTGTGTGGGTGTCTCATGTGGCGTGTCTCGTGTGTGTGTGTTTCTAATTTGGTGTGTCTCGGGTTTGAGTGTGTCTCATGTGTGTGTGCACGCGTATGTCTCTCATGTGGTGTGTCCCGTGTGTGTATGTGCGTGCATCTCATGTGGTGTGTCTCTCATGGGGTGAGCTTCGTGTGTGTGTCTGTCTCATTTGGTGTTTCTCGGGTGTGTCTCTCATATGGTGTGTCTCTCATGTGGTCTGTCTCGTGTGCGTGTCTCATGTGGTGTCTCGTGTGCGTGTGTATCTCATGCGGTGTGTCTTGTGTGTGTGTCTCATGTGGTGTATCCTGTGTGTGTCTCATGCGGTGTATCCTATGTGTCTCTCTCATGCGGTGTTTCGTGTGTGTGTCTTATGTGATGTCTCTTATGTGTGTCTCTCATGTGATGTGTCTCCTGGGTGGGTGTCTCATGTGGTGTGTGTGCACATCTCATGTGCTGTGTTGTCCGTGTTTAGGTCTCATGTGGTGTGTCTTGTGTGCGTGTGTGTCTCATGTGGTGAGTCTCGTGTGTGTGTGTGTCTCATGTGGTGAGTCTCGTGTGTGTGTGTGTGTGTGTGTGTGTGTGTGTGTGTGTGTGTGTCTAATGTGGTGTGTCTCTTATGTGGTGAGTCTCGTGTGTGTGTCTCTCATGTGGTGTGTCTCGTATGTGTGTCTGGTGTAGTGTGTGTGGGTCTCATGTGGTGTGTCTCATGTGCGTGTGTGTGGGCACGCGTGTGTCTCATGTGGTGAGTCTCGTGTGTGTGTGTGTGTCTAATGTGGTGTGTCTCTAATGTGGTGAGTCTCGTGTGTGTGTCTCTCATGTGATGTGTCTCGTATGTGTGTGTCTGGTGTGGTGCGTGTGTCTCATGTGGTGTGTCTGTAACATGTGGTGTGCCATGTGTGTGAATGTGCGCGCGCGTGTCTCATGTGTGTGTCTCTCATGTGGTCTGTCTCATGTGGTGTGTCTCGTGTGCGTGTGTATCTCATGCAGTGTGTCTTGTGTGTGTCTCATCCGGTGTGTCGTGTGCGTGTGTCTCTTATGTGGTGTGTCTTATGTGTGTCTCTCATGTGGTGTGTTGTCTATGTGTGTGTCTCATGTGGCGTGTCTCCTGTGTGTGTGTGTGTGTCTCATGTGGCGTGTCTCCTGTGGCGTGCCTCGTGTGGCATGTCTCCTGTGTATCATGTGGCGTGTCTCGTGTGTGTCATGTGGCGTCGTGTGTGTCTCATGTGGTGTGTCTCGAGTGTTTGTGTGTGTGTGTGTGTGTCATGTGGTGTGTCATGTGTCTCTCATGTGGTGTGTCATGTATACGTGTGTGTCTCATGTAGTGTGTGTGACTCATTTGGTGTGTGTCTCATGTGGCGTGTCTCATGTGGCGTTTCTTGTGTGCGTCTCCTGTGGCGTGTCTCCAGTGTGTGTGTGTATCTCATGTGGCGTGTCTCCTGTGTGGGTGTCTCATGTGGCGTGTCTCCTGTGTGGGTGTCTCATGTGGCATGTCTCGTGTGTGGGTGTCTCATGTGGCGTGTCTCATGTGTGGGTGTCTCATGTGGCGTGTCTCGTGTGTGGGTGTCTCAAGTGGCGTGTCTCGTGTGTGGGTGTCTCATGTGGCGTGTCTCGTGTGTGGGTGTCTCATGTGGCATGTCTCGTGTGTGGGTGTCTCATGTGGCGTGTCTCGTGTGTGGGTGTCTCATGTGTGGGTGTCTCATGTGGCGTGTCGTGTGTGGCTGTCTCATGTGGCATGTCTCGTGTGTGGGTGTCTCATGTGGCGTTTCTCGTTTGTGGGTGTCTCATATGGCGTGTCTCCTGTGTGTCTATCTCATGTGGCGTGTCTCGTGTGTGTGTCTCATGTGGCGTGTCTCCTGTGTGTCTGTCTCATGTGGCGTGTCTCGTGTGTGGGTGTCTCATGTGGCGTGTCTCTTGTGTGTGCGCCTCATGTGGCGTGTCTCTTGTGTGTGCGCCTCATGTGGCGTGTCACGTGTGTGTGCGCGCCTCATGTGGCGTGTCTCGTGTGTGTGCGCCTCATGTGGCGTGTCTCATATGTGTGTCTCATGAGGTGTCTCGTGTGTGTGTGTCTCATGTGGTGTGTTGTGTGTGTCTCATGTGGTGTGTTGTGTGTGTGTGTCGTGGGTGTGTCTCTCTCATGTGGTATGTCTTGTGTGTGTGTGTAAGTGTGTCTCATGTGGTGTGTCTCATGTGCTGTGTCTCAAGTGTTTGTGGGTCTTTCGTGGTGTATCGTGTGTGTGTCTCATGTGGTGTGTTGTGTGTGTGTCTCATGTGGTGTGTCGTGTGGGTGTGTCTCTCATGTGGTGTGTCGTGTGGGTGGGTGTCTCATGTGGTGCGTCATGTGTGTGTGTCTCATGTGGTGTGTCGTGTGTGTGTGTATCCTATGTGGCGTGTCTCTTGTGTGTGTGTGTGTCTCATGTGGCGTGTCTCCTGTGTGTGTGTGTGTGTGTGTGTCTCATGTGGCATGTCTCATGTTTGTGTGTGTCTCTCATGTGGCATGTCTCCTGTGTGTGTGTGCGCGCGTGTCTCATGTGGCGTGTCTCGTGTGAGGGTGTCTCATGTGGCTTGTCTCATGTGGCATGTCTCGTGTGTGTGTCTCATGTGTTTGTCTCTCTCATGTGGTGTGTCTCGTGTGTGTGTGTCTCATGTGGTGTGTTGTGTGTGTGTCTCATGTGGTGTGTCGCATGTGTCTCTCTCTCATGTGGCGTGTCTCCTGTGTGTGTGTGTATCTCATGTGGAGTGTCTCCTGTGTCTGTGTGTGTCTCATGTGGCATGTCTCCTGTGTGTGTCTCGTGTCGTGTCGTGTGTATTTGTGTCTCTAATGTGGTGTGTCTCGTGTGTGCGCGTGACTCTCATGTGGTGTCTCTTGTGTGTGTGTCTCATGCAGTGTGTCGTGTGTGTGTGTCTCTCATGTGGTGTGTTGCCGGTGTTTGTGTCTCATGTGGCGTGTCTTGTGTGTGTGTGTGTCTCATATGGCGTGTCTCCTGTGTATGTCTCATGTGGCGTGTCTCCTATGTGTGTGTGTCTCATGTGGCGTGTCTCCTGTGTCTCATGTGGCATGCCTCGTGTGGCGTGTCTCATGTGGCGTGTCTCCTGTGTATCATGTGGCGTGTCTCGTGTGTGTCTCATGTGGCATGTCGTGTGTGTCTCGTGTTGTGTCGTGTGTGTCTCATGTGGTGTGCCTCGTGTGGTGTGTCTTATGTGGCGTGTCTCCTGTGTATCATGTGGCGTCACTCGTGTGTGTCTCGTGTCGTGTCGTGTGTGTCTCATGTGGTGTGTCTTGAGTGTTTGTGTGTGTGTGTGTATGTGTGTCTCATGTGGTGTGTCGTGTGTGTGTCTCATGTGGTGTGTGGCTGTGTCTCATGTGGTGTGTCGTGTGTGTGTATCATGTGGTGTGTCTTGTGTATATATGTGTGTGTCTCATGTGGTGTGTCTTATGTGGTGTGTGTGGGTGTGACTCAGGTGGTGTGTGTCTCATGTGGCGTGTATCATGTGGCGCGTCTCATGTGGCGTGTCTCTTGTGTGTGTGTGTGTCTCATGTGGCGTGTCTCCTGTGTGTGTGTGTCTCATGTGGTGTGTCTCCTGTGTGTGTGTGTCTCATGCGGCGTGTCTCCTGTGTGTGTGTGTCTCATGTGGCGTGTCTCCTGTGTGTGTGTGTCTCATGTGGCGTGTCTCCTGTGTGTGTGTGTGTCTCATGTGGCGTGTCTCCTGTGTGTGTGTGTGTCTCATGTGGCATGTCTCCTGTGTGTGTGTGTGTCTCATGTGGCGTGTCTCCTGTGTGTGTGTGTGTGTGTGTTTGTCTCATGTGGCGTGTCTCCTGTGTGTGTGTCTCATGTGGCGTGTCTCCTGAGTGTGTGTGTGTCTCATGTGGCGTGTCTCCTGTGTGTGTGTGTGTGTCTCATGTGGCGTGTCTCCTGTGTGTGTGTGTGTCTCATGTGGCGTGTCTCCTGTGTGTGTGTGTGTGTCTCATATGGCGTGTCTCGTGTGTGTGTGTCTCTCATGTGGCGTGTCTCCTGTGTGTGTGTGTGTGTGTGTCTCGTGTGGCGTGTCTCCTGTGTGTGTGTGTGTGTGTCTCATGTGGCGTGTCTCCTGTGTGTGTGTGTGTCTCATGTGGCGTGTCTCCTGTGTGTGTGTGCATGTCTCATGTGGCGTGTCTCGTGTGTGTGTGTCTCATGTGGCGTGTCTCGTGTGTGTGTGTCTCATGTGGCGTGTCTCGTGTGTGTGTGTGTGTGTGTGTGTGTCTCATGTGGCGTGTCTTGTGTGTGTGTGTGTGTTTCATGTGGCTGTCTCGTGTGTGTGTGTCTCATGTGGCGTGTCTCGTGTGTGTGTGTCTCATGTGGCGTGTCTCGTGTGTGTGTGTGCATGTCTCATGTGGCGTGTCTCGTGTGTGTGTGTCTCATGTGGCGTGTCTCGTGTGTGTGTGTCTCATGTGGCGTGTCTCCTGTGTGTGTGTGTGTCTCATGTGGCGTGTCTCCTGAGTGTGTGTGTGTCTCATGTGGCGTGTCTCCTGTGTGTGTGTGTGTGTCTCATGTGGCGTGTCTCCTGTGTGTGTGTGTGTCTCATGTGGCGTGTCTCCTGTGTGTGTGTGTGTGTCTCATGTGGCGTGTCTCCTGTGTGTGTGTGCATGTCTCATGTGGCGTGTCTCGTGTGTGTGTGTCTCATGTGGCGTGTCTCGTGTGTGTGTGTCTCATGTGGCGTGTCTCGTGTGTGTGTGTGTGTGTGTGTGTCTCATGTGGCGTGTCTTGTGTGTGTGTGTGTGTTTCATGTGGCTGTCTCGTGTGTGTGTGTCTCATGTGGCGTGTCTCGTGTGTGTGTGTCTCATGTGGCGTGTCTCCTGTGTGTGTGTGCATGTCTCATGTGGCGTGTCTCGTGTGTGTGTGTCTCATGTGGCGTGTCTCGTGTGTGTGTGTCTCATGTGGCGTGTCTCGTGTGTGTGTGTGTGTGTGTGTCTCATGTGGCGTGTCTTGTGTGTGTGTGTGTGTTTCATGTGGCTGTCTCGTGTGTGTGTGTCTCATGTGGCATGTCTCATGTGTGTGTGTGTCTCATGTGGCATGTCTCGTGTGTGTGTCTCTCATGTGGCATGTCTCGTGTGTGTGTCTCTCATGTGGCGTGTCTCGTGTGTGTGTGTGTCTCATGTGGCGTGTCTCGTGTGTGTGTGTGTCTCATGTGGCGTGTCTCGTGTGTGTGTCTCATGAGGTGTGTCTTGTGTGTGTGCACGCGTGTCTGTCATGTGGTGTGTCTCGTGTGTGTGTGTGTCTCATGTGGTGTGTTGTGTGTGTGTGTCTGTCTCATGTGGTGTGTCTCATGTGTGTCTCTCTCTCTCATGTGGTATGTCTCGCGTGTGTGTGTATATATGTGTGTCTCATGTGGTGTGTGTCGTGTGTGTGTGTGTGTCTCATGTGGTGTGTCGTGTGTGTGCGTCTCTCATGTGGTGTGTCGTGTGGGTGGGTGTCTCATGTGGTGCGTCGTGTGTGTGTGTCTCATGTGGTGTGTCATGTGTGTGTATGCTATGTGGTGTGTCTCATGTGTCCTATGTGGCGTGTGTCATGTGTGTGTGTGTGTCTCATGTGTCATGTCTCCTGTGTGTGTGTCTCATGTGGTGTGTTGTCTGTGTTTGTGTCTCATGTGGTGTGTCTCCTGTGTGTATGTGTGTGTGTGTGTGTCTCATGTGGCGTGTCTCCTGTGTGTGTGTGTGTCTCATGTGGCGGGTCTCATGTGGCGTGTCTCCTGTGTATCATGTGGCGTGTCTCCTGTGTATCATGTGGCGTGTCTCGTGTGTGTCTCATGTGGCATGTCGTGTGTGTCTCATGTGTTGTGTCAAGTGTGTGTGTCTCATGTGGTGTGTCTCGAGTGTTTGTGTGTGTGTGTCTCATGTGGTGTGTCATGTGTGCCTCATGTGGTGTGTCGTGTGTGTCTCATGTGGTGTGTCTTGTGTATATGTGTGTGTCTCATGTGGTGTGTATCGTGTGGTGTGTGTGGGTGTGACTCATGTGGTGTGTGTCTCATGTGGCGGGTCTCATGTGGCGTGTCTCCTGTGTATCATGTGGCGTGTCTCCTGTGTATCATGTGGCGTGTCTCGTGTGTGTCTCATGTGGCATGTCGTGTGTGTCTCATGTGTTGTGTCAAGTGTGTGTGTCTCATGTGGTGTGTCTCGAGTGTTTGTGTGTGTGTGTCTCATGTGGTGTGTCATGTGTGCCTCATGTGGTGTGTCGTGTGTGTCTCATGTGGTGTGTCTTGTGTATATGTGTGTGTCTCATGTGGTGTGTATCGTGTGGTGTGTGTGGGTGTGACTCATGTGGTGTGTGTCTCATGTGACGTGTCTCATGTGGCGTGTCTCGTGGCGTTTGTCATGTGCGTCTCATGTGGCATGTCTCCTGTCTCTCATGTGGCATGCCTCGTGTGGCGTGTCTCCTGTGTCTCGTGTGTGTCTCATGTGGCGTGTCATGTGTGTCTCATGTGTTGTGTCGTGTGTGTGTGTGTCTCATGTGGTGTGTCTCGAGTGTTTGTGTGTGTGTGTGTCTGTGTGTGTCTCATGTGGTGTGTCGTGTGTGTGTCTCATGTGGTGTGTGGGTGTGTCTCATGTGGTGTGTCGTGTGTGTGTCTCATGTGGTGTGTCTTGTGTATATATGTGTGTGTCTCATGTGGTGTGTCTCGTGTGGTGTGTGTGGGTGTGACTCATGTGGTGTGTGTATCATGTGGCGCGTCTCATGTGGCTTGTCTCCTGTGTGTGTGTGCGTCTCATGTGGCGTGTCTCCTGTGTGTGTCTCATGTGGCGTGTCTCCTGTGTGGGTGTCTCATGTGGCATGTTTCGTGTGTGGGTGTCTCATGTGGCGTGTCTCGTGTGTGTGTCTGTCTCTTGTGGCGTGTCTCGTGTGTGGGTGTCTCATGTGGCGTGTCTCCTGTGTGTGTGTGTCTCATGCGGCGTGTCTCCTGTGTGTGTGTGTGTCTCATGCGGCGTGTCTCGTGTGTGTGTGTCTCGTGCGGCGTGTCTCGTGTGTGGGTGTCTCCTGCGGCGTGTCTCGTGTGTGGGTGTCTCATGCGGCGTGTCTCGTGTGTGGGTGTCTCATGCGGCGTGTCTCGTGTGTGGGTGTCTCATGCGGCGTGTCTCGTGTGTGGGTGTCTCATGCGGCGTGTCTCGTGTGTGGGTGTCTCATGCGGCGTGTCTCGTGTGTGGGTGTCTCATGCGGCGTGTCTCGTGTGTGGGTGTCTCATGCGGCGTGTCTCGTGTGTGTGTCTGTCTCTTGTGGCGTGTCTCGTGTGTGGGTGTCTCATGTGGCGTGTCTCCTGTGTGTGTGTGTCTCATGCGGCGTGTCTCCTGTGTGTGTGTGTGTCTCATGCGGCGTGTCTCGTGTGTGGGTGTCTCATGCGGCGTGTCTCGTGTGTGGGTGTCTCGTGCGGCGTGTCTCGTGTGTGGGTGTCTCGTGCGGCGTGTCTCGTGTGTGGGTGTCTCGTGCGGCGTGTCTCGTGTGTGGGTGTCTCCTGCGGCGTGTCTCGTGTGTGGGTGTCTCGTGCGGCGTGTCTCGTGTGTGGGTGTCTCATGCGGCGTGTCTCGTGTGTGGGTGTCTCGTGCGGCGTGTCTCGTGTGTGGGTGTCTCATGCGGCGTGTCTCGTGTGTGGGTGTCTCATGCGGCGTGTCTCGTGTGTGGGTGTCTCATGCGGCGTGTCTCGTGTGTGGGTGTCTCATGCGGCGTGTCTCGTGTGTGGGTGTCTCATGCGGCGTGTCTCGTGTGTGGGTGTCTCATGCGGCGTGTCTCGTGTGTGGGTGTCTCATGCGGCGTGTCTCGTGTGTGGGTGTCTCATGCGGCGTGTCTCGTGTGTGGGTGTCTCATGCGGCGTGTCTCGTGTGTGGGTGTCTCATGCGGCGTGTCTCGTGTGTGGGTGTCTCATGCGGCGTGTCTCGTGTGTGTGTGTCTCATGTGGCGTGTCTCGTATGTGTGTGTCTCATGTGGCGTGTCTCGCATGTGTGTGTCTCATGTGGCGTGTTTCATGTGAGTGTGTCTCATGTGGCGTGTCTCATGTGTGTGTCTCATGAGGTGTGTCTCGTGTGTGTGCGCGCGCGTCTCTCATGTGGTGTGTCTTGTGTATATGTGTATGTCTCATGTGGTGTGTATCGTGTGGTGTGTGTGGGTGTGACTCATGTGGTGTGTGTCTCATGTGACGTGTCTCATGTGGCGTGTCTCGTGGCGTTTGTCATGTGCGTCTCATGTGGCATGTCTCCTGTCTCTCATGTGGCATGCCTCGTGTGGCGTGTCTCCTGTGTCTCGTGTGTGTCTCATGTGGCGTGTCATGTGTGTCTCATGTGTTGTGTCGTGTGTGTGTGTGTCTCATGTGGTGTGTCTCGAGTGTTTGTGTGTGTGTGTGTCTGTGTGTGTCTCATGTGGTGTGTCGTGTGTGTGTCTCATGTGGTGTGTGGGTGTGTCTCATGTGGTGTGTCGTGTGTGTGTCTCATGTGGTGTGTCTTGTGTATATATGTGTGTGTCTCATGTGGTGTGTCTCGTGTGGTGTGTGTGGGTGTGACTCATGTGGTGTGTGTATCATGTGGCGCGTCTCATGTGGCTTGTCTCCTGTGTGTGTGTGCGTCTCATGTGGCGTGTCTCCTGTGTGTGTCTCATGTGGCGTGTCTCCTGTGTGGGTGTCTCATGTGGCATGTTTCGTGTGTGGGTGTCTCATGTGGCGTGTCTCGTGTGTGTGTCTGTCTCTTGTGGCGTGTCTCGTGTGTGGGTGTCTCATGTGGCGTGTCTCCTGTGTGTGTGTGTCTCATGCGGCGTGTCTCCTGTGTGTGTGTGTGTCTCATGCGGCGTGTCTCGTGTGTGGGTGTCTCATGCGGCGTGTCTCGTGTGTGGGTGTCTCGTGCGGCGTGTCTCGTGTGTGGGTGTCTCGTGCGGCGTGTCTCGTGTGTGGGTGTCTCGTGTGGCGTGTCTCGTGTGTGGGTGTCTCCTGCGGCGTGTCTCGTGTGTGGGTGTCTCATGCGGCGTGTCTCGTGTGTGGGTGTCTAATGCGGCGTGTCTCGTGTGTGGGTGTCTCATGCGGCGTGTCTCGTGTGTGGGTGTCTCATGCGGCGTGTCTCGTGTGTGGGTGTCTCATGCGGCGTGTCTCGTGTGTGGGTGTCTCATGCGGCGTGTCTCGTGTGTGTGTCTGTCTCTTGTGGCGTGTCTCGTGTGTGGGTCTCTCATGTGGCGTGTCTCCTGTGTGTGTGTGTCTCATGCGGCGTGTCTCCTGTGTGTGTGTGTGTCTCATGCGGCGTGTCTCGTGTGTGGGTGTCTCATGCGGCGTGTCTCGTGTGTGGGTGTCTCGTGCGGCGTGTCTCGTGTGTGGGTGTCTCGTGCGGCGTGTCTCGTGTGTGGGTGTCTCGTGCGGCGTGTCTCGTGTGTGGGTGTCTCCTGCGGCGTGTCTCGTGTGTGGGTGTCTCGTGCGGCGTGTCTCGTGTGTGGGTGTCTCATGCGGCGTGTCTCGTGTGTGGGTGTCTCATGCGGCGTGTCTCGTGTGTGGGTGTCTCATGCGGCGTGTCTCGTGTGTGGGTGTCTCATGCGGCGTGTCTCGTGTGTGGGTGTCTCATGCGGCGTGTCTCGTGTGTGGGTGTCTCATGCGGCGTGTCTCGTGTGTGGGTGTCTCATGCGGCGTGTCTCGTGTGTGGGTGTCTCATGCGGCGTGTCTCGTGTGTGGGTGTCTCATGCGGCGTGTCTCGTGTGTGGGTGTCTCATGCGGCGTGTCTCGTGTGTGGGTGTCTCATGCGGCGTGTCTCGTGTGTGGGTGTCTCATGCGGCGTGTCTCGTGTGTGGGTGTCTCATGCGGCGTGTCTCGTGTGTGTGTGTCTCATGTGGCGTGTCTCGTATGTGTGTGTCTCATGTGGCGTGTCTCGCATGTGTGTGTCTCATGTGGCGTGTTTCATGTGAGTGTGTCTCATGTGGCGTGTCTCATGTGTGTGTCTCATGAGGTGTGTCTCGTGTGTGTGCGCGCGCGTCTCTCATGTGGTGTGTCTTGTGTTTGTGTGTCTCATGTGGTGTGTTGTGTGTGTGTGTCTCATGTGGTGTGTCGTGGGTGTGTCTCTCTCATGTGGTATGTCTCGTGTGTGTGTGTATGTGTGTCTCATGTGGTGTGTCTCGTGTGTGTGTCTCAGTGTCTCATGTGCTGTGTCTCAAGTGTTTGTGTGTGTCTCTCGTGGTGTGTCGTGTGTGTGTGTGTCGTGTGTGTGTGTCTCGTGTGGTGTGTTGTGTGTGTGTGCGCGCGAGTCTCATGTGGTGTGTCGTGTGGGTGTGTCTCTCATGTGGTGTGTCGTGTGTGTCTCATGTGTTGTGTCGTGTGTGTGTATCCTATGTGGTGAGTCTCATGTGTCCTATGTGGCGTGTCTCATGTGTGTGTGTGTGTGTGTGTGTCTCATGGGTCATGTCTATTGGGTGTGTGTCTCATGCGTCGTGTCTCCTGCGTGTGAGTCTCTCTCATGTGGCGTGTCACCTGTGTGTGTGTGTGTGTGTCTGTCTCATGTGGCATGTCTCCTGTGTGTGTGTGTGTCTCTCATGTCACATGTCTCCTGTGTGTGTGTCTCATGTGGCGTGTCTCGTGTGTGGGTGGCTCATGTGGCTTGTCTCATGTGGCATGTCTTGTGTGTGTGTCTCATGTGTTTGTCTCTCTCATGTGGTGTGTCTCGTGTGTGTGCGTTTCTCTCATGTGGTGTGTCTCGTGTGTGTGTGTCTCATGTGGTGTGTCCCGTGTGTGCCTCTCTCTCTCATGTGGCATGTCTCGTGTGTGTCTCTCTCTCATGTGGTATGTCTCATGTGTGTCTCTCATGTGGTGTGTTGTCTGTGTTTGTGTCTCATGTGGCGTGTCTTCTGTGTGTGTGTGTCTCATGTGGCGGGTCTCCTGTGTGTGTGTGTGTGTGTGTGTGTGTGTGTCATATGGCGTGTTTCCTGTGTCTCATGTGGCGTGCCTCGTGTGGCGTGTCTCATGTGGCGTGTCTCCTGTGTATCATGTGGCATGTCGTGTGGGTGTGTCTCATGTGCTGTGTCTCCTGTGTATCATGTATATGTGTGTCTCTCATGTGGTGTGTCTCGTGTGGTGTGTGTGGGTGTGACTCATGTGGTGTGTGTCTCATGTGGCGCGTCTCATATGGCGTGTCTTCTGTGTGTGTGTCTGTCTCATGTGGCATGTCTCCTGTGTGTGTGTGTGTCTCATGTGGCATGTCTCCTGTGTGTGTCTCATGTGGCGTGTCTCCTGTGTGTGTCTCATGTGGCGTGTCTCGTGTGTGTGTGTTTCATGTGGCGTGTCTCGTGTGTGCGTGTGTGTCTCATGTGGCGTGTCTCGTGTGCGTCTCATGTGGCGTGTCTCGTGTGTGTGTCTCATGTGGCGTGTCTCGTGTGTGTGTGTCTCATGTGGCGTGTCTCGTGTATGTGTGTCTCATGTGGCGTGTCTCGTGTGTGTGTGTCTCTCTCATGTGGTGTGTCTCGTGTGTGTGTGTCTCATGTGGTGTGTCGCGTGTGTGCCTCTCTCTCTCATGTGGCATGTCTCGTGTGTGTCTCTCTCTCATGTGGTATGTCTCATGTGTGTCTCTCATGTGGTGTGTTGTCTGTGTTTGTGTCTCATGTGGCGTGTCTTCTGTGTGTGTGTGTCTCATGTGGCGGGTCTCCTGTGTGTGTGTGTGTCTCATATGGCGTGTTTCCTGTGTCTCATGTGGCGTGCCTCGTATGTGTGTGTCTCATGTGGCGTGTCTTGTATGTGTGTGTCTCATGTGGCGTGTTTCATGTGTGTGTGTCTCATGTGGCGTGTCTCATGTGTGTGTCTCATGAGGTGTGTCTCGTGTGTGTGCGCGCGCGTCTCTCATGTGGTGTGTCTCGTGTGTGTGTGTTTCTCATGTGGTGTGTTGTGTGTGTGTGTCTGTCTCATGTGGTATGTCTCATGTGTGTCTCTCTCTCTCATGTGGTATTTCTCGTGTGTGTGTATATATGTGTGTCTCATGTGGTGTGTGTCGTGTGTGTGTCGTGTGTGTGTGTGTGTCTCATGTGGTGTGTCGTGTGTGTGCGTCTCTCATGTGGTGTGTCGTGTGGGTGGGTGTCTCATGTGGTGCGTCGTGTGTGTGTGTCTCATGTGGTGTGTCGTGTGTGTGCGTCTCTCATGTGGTGTGTCGTGTGGGTGGGTGTCTCATGTGGTGCGTCGTGTGTGTGTGTCTCATGTGGTGTGTCATGTGTGTGTATGTTATGTGGTGTGTCTCATGTGTCCTATGTGTCGTGTGTCATGTGTGTGTGTGTGTCTCATGTGTCATGTCTCCTGTGTGTGTGTCTCATGTGGCGTGTCTCCTGTGTGTGTGTGTCTCTCATGTGGTGTGTTGTCTGTGTTTGTGTCTCATGTGGCGTGTCTCCTGTGTGTGTGTGTGTGTGTCTCATGTGGCGTGTCTCCTGTTTGTGTGTGTGTCTCATGTGGCGGGTCTCATGTGGCGTGCCTCGTGTGGCGTGTCTCATGTGGCGTGTCTCCTGTGTATCATGTGGCGTGTCTCCTGTGTATCATGTGGCGTGTCTCGTGTGTGTCTCATGTGGCATGTCGTGTGTGTCTCATGTGTTGTGTCAAGTGTGTGTGTCTCATGTGGTGTGTCATGTGTGCCTCATGTGGTGTGTCGTGTGTGTCTCATGTGGTGTGTCTTGTGTATGTGTGTCTCATGTGGTGTGTATCGTGTGGTGTGTGTGGGTGTGACTCATGTGGTGTGTGTCTAATGTGACGTGTCTCATGTGGAGTGTCTCGTGGCATTTGTCATGTGCGTCTCATGTGGCGTGTCTCCTGTGTCTCATGTGGCATGCCTCGTGTGGCGTGTCTCCTGTGTATCATGTGGCGTGTCTCGTGTGTGTCTCATGTGGCGTGTCATGTGTGTCTCATGTGTTGTGTCGTGTGTGTGTGTGTCTCATGTGGTGTGTCTCGAGTATTTGTGTGTGTGTGTGTCTCATGTGGTGTGTCGTGTGTGTGTCTCATGTGGTGTGTGGGTGTGTCTCATGTGGTGTGTCGTGTGTGTGTCTCATGTGGTGTGTCTTGTGTATATATGTGTGTGTCTCATGTGGTGTGTCTCGTGTGGTGTGTGTGGGTGTGACTCATGTGGTGTGTATCATGTGGCGCGTCTCATGTGGCTTGTCTCCTGTGTGTGTGTGCGTCTCATGTGGCGTGTCTCCTGTGTGTGTCTCATGTGGCGTGTCTCCTGTGTGGGTGTCTCATGTGGCGTGTTTCATGTGTGGTTGTCTCATGTGGCGTGTCTCGTGTGTGGGTGTCTCATGTGGCGTGTCTCGTGTGTGGGTGTCTCATGTGGCGTGTCTCGTGTGTGGGTGTCTCATGTGGCGTGTCTCGTGTGTGGGTGTCTCATGTGGCGTGTCTCGTGTGTGTGTGTCTCATGTGGAGTGTCTCGTGTGTGTATCTGTCTCATGTGGCGTGTCTCGTGTGTGTGTGTCTCATGGGGCGTGTCTCCTGTGTGTGTGTGTCTCATGTGGCGTGTCTCCTGTGTGTGTGTGTGTCTCATGCGGCGTGTCTCGTGTGTGGGTGTCTCATGCGGCGTGTCTCGTGTGTGGGTGTCTAATGCGGCGTGTCTCGTGTGTGTGTCTCATGCGGCGTGTCTCGTGTGTGGGTGTCTCATGCGGCGTGTCTCGTGTGTGGGTGTCTCATGCGGCGTGTCTCCTATGTGTGTGTCTCATGTGGCGTGTCTCGTATGTGTGTGTCTCATGTGGCGTGTTTCGTGTGTGTGTGTCTCATGTGGCATGTCTCATGTGTGTGTCTCATGAGGTGTGTCTCGTGTGTGTGCGCGCGTCTGTCATGTGGTGTGTCTTGTGTTTGTGTGTCTCATGTGGTGTGTTGTGTGTGTGTGTCTCATGTGGTGTGTCGTGGGTGTGTCTCTCTCTCTCATGTGGTATGTCTCGTGTGTGTGTCTATGTGTGTCTCATGTGGTGTGTCTCGTGTGTGTGTCTCAGTGTCTCATGTGCTGTGTCTCAAGTGTTTGTGTGTGTCTCTCGTGGTCTGTCGTGTGTGTGTGTGTCGTGTGTGTGTGTGTGTCTCGTGTGGTGTGTTGTGTGTGTGTGCGCGCGAGTCTCATGTGGTGTGTCGTGTGGGTCTGTCTCTCATGTGGTGTGTCGTGTGTGTCTCATGTGTTGTGTCGTGTGTGTGTATCCTATGTGGTGTGTCTCATGTGTCCTATGTGGCGTGTCTCATGTGTGTGTGTGTGTGTGTGTCTCATGTGTCATGTCTATTGGGTGTGTGTCTCATGCGTCGTGTCTCCTGCGTGTGAGTCTCTCTCATGTGGCGTGTCACCTGTGTGTGTGTGTGTGTGTGTGTGTGTGTCTGTCTCATGTGGCATGTCTCCTGTGTGTGTGTGTGTGTCTCTCATGTCGCATGTCTCCTGTGTGTGTGTCTCATGTGGCGTGTCTCGTGTGTGGGTGTCTCATGTGGCTTGTCTCATGTGGCATGTCTTGTGTGTGTGTCTCATGTGTTTGTCTCTCTCATGTGGTGTGTCTCGTGTGTGTGCGTTTCTCTCATGTGGTGTGTCTCGTGTGTGTGTGTCTCATGTGGCGTGTCTCGGTATGTGTGTGTCTCATGTGGCGTGTTTCGTGTGTGTGTGTCTCATGTGGCATGTCTCATGTGTGTGTCTCATGAGGTGTGTCTCGTGTGTGTGCGCGCGTCTGTCATGTGGTGTGTCTTGTGTTTGTGTGTCTCATGTGGTGTGTTGTGTGTGTGTGTCTCATGTGGTGTGTCGTGGGTGTGTCTCTCTCTCTCATGTGGTATGTCTCATGTGTGTGTGTATGTGTGTCTCATGTGGTGTGTCTCGTGTGTGTGTCTCAGTGTCTCATGTGCTGTGTCTCAAGTGTTTGTGTGTGTCTCTCGTGGTGTGTCGTGTGTGTGTCTCGTGGTGTGTCATGTGTGTCTCATGTGGTGTGTCATGTGTGTGTCTCTCTCATGTGGTGTGTCTCTCTCATGTGGTGTGTTGTGTGTGCTTCTCGTGTGGTGTGTCGTGTGTGTGTCTCGTGTGGTGTGTCATGTGTGTGTGTCTCGTGTGGTGTGTCGTGTGTCTCTCATGTGGTGTGTCATGTGTGTCTCTCATGTGGTGTGTCGTGTGTCTTTTCTGTGGTGTCTCATGTGTCTCATGTGGTGTGTCGTGTGTCTCTCATGTGGTGTGTCGTGTGTGTCTCATGTGGTGTGTCGTCTGTGTCTCATGTGGTGTGTCGTGTGTGTGTCTCATGTGGTGTGTCGTGTGTGTCTCATGTGGTGTGTCGTGTGTGTCTCATGTGGTGTGTCGTGTGTGTCTCAAATGGCGTGTAGTGTGTGTGTCTCATGTGGTGTGTCGTGTGTGTCTCATATGGTGTGTCGTGTGTGTCTCTCTCATATGGTGTGTCGTGTGTGTCTCGTGTGGTGTGTGTCTCATGTGGTGTCTCGTGTGGTGTGTCGTGTGTGCGTCTCGTGTGGTGTGTTGTGTGTGTCTCAAATGGCGTGTTGTGTGTGTGTCTCATGTGGCGTGTCGTGTGGGTCCTATGTGGTGTGTCTCGTGTGGTGTGTGTGTCTCTCTCGTGGGTGTGTCTCTCATGTGTTGTGTGCGTGTCTCATGTGGTGTGTCGTGTCTGTGTGTCTCATGTGGTGTGTGTGTGTGTCTCATGTGGTGTTTCGGGTGTCTCTCTTGTGGTGTGTCGTGTGTGTCTCATGTGGTGTGTCGTGTGTGTCACTCTCATATGGTGTGTCGTGTGTGTCTTGTGTGGTGTTTGTCTCATGTGGTGTGTCGTGTGTGTCTCGTGTGGTGTGTCGTGTGTGTGTGTCTCGTGTGCGTGTCTCCTGTGGTGTGTCGTGTGTGTGTGTGTCTCATGTGGTGTGTCGTGTGTATGTGTCTCATGTGGTGTGTCGTGTCTGTGTCTCATGTGGTGTGTCGTGTCTGTGTCTCATGTGGTGTGTCGTGTCTGTGTCTCATGTGGTGTGTCGTATGTGTCGCATTTGGTGTGTCGTGTGTGTCTCTCTCATTTGGTGTGTCGTGTGTGTCTTGTGTGGTGTGTCGTGTGGTGCATCGTGTATGTGTGTTTCGTGTGTGTCTCGTGTGGTGTGTCGTGTGTCTCGTGTGGTGTGTCGTGTGTGTATCTCGTGTGGTGTGTCGTGTGTGTGTCTCGTGGGGAGTGTCGTGTGTGTGTGTCTCGTGTGGTGTGTCGTGTGTGTGTGTCTCGTGTGTGTGTCTCGTGTGGTGTGTCGTGTGTGTGTGTCGTGTGGTGTGTCGTGTGTGTCTGTCTCGTGTGGTGTGTCGTGAGTGTGTGTCTCATGTGTGGTGTGGCGTGTCGTGTGTGTGTCTCGTGTGGTGTGTGTGTCTCATGTGGTGTGTTGTGTGTGTGTCTCATGTGGTGTGTCGTCTGTGTGTCATGTGGTGTGTCGTGTGTGTGTCTAGTGTGGTGTGTCGTATGTGTGTCTCGTGTGGTTTGTCGTCTGTGTGTGTCTCATGTGGTGTGTCGTGTGTGTGTGTCTCGTGTGGTGTGTCGTGTGTGTGTGTCTCGTGTGGTGTGTCATGTGTGTGTGTCGTGTGTGTGTGTGTCTCGTGTGGTGTGTCACGTGTGTGTGTCTCGTGTGGTGTGTCTTGTCTGTGTCTCATGTGGTGTGTCGTGTGTGTGTGTCTCGTGTGGTTTGTCATCTGTGTGTGTGTCTCGTGTGGTGTGTCGTGTGTGTGTCTCGTGTGGTGTGTCGTGTGTGTGTGTCTCGTGTGGTGTGTCGTGTGTGTGTGTCTCGTGTGGTGTGTCGTGTGTGTGTGTCTCGTTTGGTGTGTTGTGTGTGTGTGTCTCGTATGGTGTGTTGTGTGTGTGTGTCTCGTGTGGTGTGTCGTGTTTGTGTCTCATGTGGTGTGTCGTCTGTGTGTCATGTGGTCTGTCGTGTGTGTGTCTCATGTGGTGTGTCGTCTGTGTGTCATGTTGTGTGTCGTGTGTGTGTGTCTCATGTGTTGTGTCGTGTGTGTGTGTCTCATGTGTTGTGTCGTGTGTGTGTGTGTCTCTCATGTGGTGTGTCGTGTGTGTGTCTCATGTGGTGTGTCATGTGTGTGTCTCTCTCATGTGGTGTGTCTCTCTCATGTGGTGTGTTGTGTGTGCTTCTCGTGTGGTGTGTTATGTGTGTGTGTCTCGTGTGGTGTGTCGTGTGTCTCTCATGTGGTGTGTCATGTGTGTCTCTCATGTGGTGTGTCGTGTGTCTTTTCTGTGGTGTGTCATGTGTCTCATGTGGTGTGTCGTGTGTCTCATGTGGTGTGTCGTGTGTGTGTCTCATGTGGTGTGTCGTGTGTGTCTCATGTGGTGTGTCGTGTGTGTCTCATGTGGTGTCGTGTGTGTCTCAAATGGCGTGTAGTGTGTGTGTCTCATGTGGTGTCTCGTGTGTGTCTCATATGGTGTGTCGTGTGTGTCTCTCTCATATGGTGTGTCGTGTGTGTCTCGTGTGGTGTGTGTCTCATGTGGTGTCTCGTGTGGTGTGTCGTGTGTGCGTCTCGTGTGGTGTGTCGTGTGTGTCTGTCTCGTGTGGTGTGTCGTGTGTGCGTCTCGTGTGGTGTGTCGTGTGTGCGTCTCGTGTCGTGTGTCGTGTGTGTGTCTCGTGTGGTGTGTCGTGTGTGTCTCTCGTGTGGTGTGTCGTGTGTGTCTCATGTGGTGTGTTGTGTGTGTCTCAAATAGCGTTTTGTGTGTGTGTCTTATGTGGAGTGTCGTGTGTGTCCTATGTGGTGTGTCTTGTGTGGTGTGTGTGTCTCTCTCGTGGGTGTGTCTCTCATGTGTTGTGTGCGTGTCTCATGTGGTGTGTCGTGTCTGTGTGTCTCATGTGGTGTGTGTGTGTGTCTCATGTGGTGTTTTGTGTGTCTCTCTCATGTGGTGTGTCGTGTGTGTCTCATGTCGTGTGTCGTGCGTGTCTCTCTCATATGGTGTGTCGTGTGTGTCTCTCTCATATGGTGTGTCGTGTGTGTCTCGTGTGGTGTGTGTCTCATGTGGTGTGTCGAGTGTGTTTCATGTGGTGTGTCATGTGTGTCTCGTGTGGTGTGTCGTGTGTGTGTGTCTGGTGTGTGTGTCTCCTGTGGTGTGTTGTGTGTGTGTGTGTGTGTGTGTCTCATGTGGAGTGTCATATGTGTGTGTCTCATGTGGTGTGTCGTGTCTGTGTCTCATGTGGTGTGTCGTGTCTGTGTCTCTTGTGGTGTGTCGTGTCTGTGTCTCATGGGGTGTGTCGTATGTGTCTCATGTGGTGTGTCGTGTGTGTCTCTCTCATGTGGTGTGTCGTGGGTGTCTCGTGTGGTGTGTCGTGTGTGTGTCTCGTGTGGTGGGTCATGTGTGTGTGTCTCGTGTGGTGTGTCGTGTGTGTGTGTCTCGTGTGGTATGTCGTGTGTGTGTCTCGTGTGGTGTGTCGTGTGTGTGTCTCGTGTGGTGTGTCGTGTGTGTGTCTCGTGTGGTGTGTCGTGTGTGTGTCTCGTGTGGTGTGTCGTGTGTGTGTCTCGTGTGGTGTGTCATGTGTGTCTCTCGTGTGGTGTGTCGTGTGTCTGTCTCGTGTGGTGTGTTGTGAGTGTGTGTCTCTTGTGTGGTGTGTCGTGTGTGTGTCTCATGTGGTGTGTGTGTGTCTCATGTGGTGTGTTGTGTGTGTGTCTCATGTGGTGTGTTGAGTGTGTGTCTCATGTGGTGTGTCGTCTGTGTGTCATGTGGTGTGTCTAGTGTGGTGTGTCGTATGTGTGTCTCGTGTGGTTTGTTGTCTGTGTGTGTCTCATGTGGTGTGTTGTGTGTGTGGTTCTTGTGTGGTGTGTCGTGTGTGTGTGTCTCGTGTGGTGTGTTGTGTGTGTGTGTCTCGTGTGGTGTGTCGTGTGTGTGTCTCATGTGGTGTGTCGTGTGTGTGTGTCTCGTGTGGTGTGTCGTGTGTGAGTCTCATGTGGTGTGTCGTCTGTGTGTCATTTGGTGTGTCGTGTGTGTCTCATGTGGTGTGTAGTCTGTGTGTGTCTCTCATGTGGTGTGTCGTGTGTGTGTCTCATGTGGTGTGTCGTGTGTGTCTCTCTCATGTGGTGTGTCTCTCTCATGTGGTGTGTCGTGTTTGCTTCTCGTGTGGTGTGTCGTGTCTGTGTGTCTCGTGTGGTGTGTCGTGTGTCTCTCATGTGGTGTGTCGTGTGTGTCTCTCATGTGGTGTGTCGTGTGTCTCTTATGTGGTGTGTCATGTGTCTCATGTGGTGTGTCGTGTGTCTCTCATGTGGTGTGTCGTGTGTGTGTCTCGTGTGGTGTGTCGTGTGTGTCTCATGTGGTGTGTCGTGTGTGTCTCATGTGGTGTGTCGTGTGTGTCTCAAATGGCGTGTTGTGTGTGTGTCTCATGTGGTGTGTCGTGTGTGTCTCATGTGGTGTGTCGTGTGTCTCTCTCATACGGTGTGCCGTGTGTGTCTCTCTCATATGGTGTGTCGTGTATGCGTCTCGTGTGGTGTGTTGAGTGTGCGTCTCGTGTGATGTGTCGTGTGTGCGTCTCGTGTGGTGTGTCGTGTGTGTGTCTCGTGTGGTGTGTCGTGTGTGTCTCTCGTGTGGTGTGTTGTGTGTGTCTCATGTGGTGTGTCGTGTGTGTCTCAAATAGCGTGTTGTGTGTGTCTCATGTGGAGTGTCGTGTGTGTCCTATGTGGTGTGTCTCATGTGGTGTGTGTGTCTCTCTTGTGGGTGTGTCTCTCATGTGTTGTGTGCGTGTCTGATGTGGTGTGTCGTGTCTGTGTGTCTCGTGGTGTGTGTGTGTGTCTCATGTGGTGTTTTGTGTGTCTCTCTCATCTGGTGTGTCGTGTGTGTCTCATGTCGTGTGTCGTGCGTGTCTCTCTCATATGGTGTGTTGTGTGTGTCTCTCTCATATGGTGTGTCGTGTGTGTCTCGTGTGGTGTGTATCTCATGTGGTGTGATGTGTGTGTTTCATGTGGTGTGTCGTGTGTGTCTCGTGTGGTGTGTCGTGTGTGTGTCTCGTGTGGTGTGTCGTGTGTGTGTCTCGTGTGTGTGTCTCGTGTGGTGTGTCGTGTGTGTGTGTGTCTCATGTGGAGTGTCGTATGTGTGTCTCATGTGGTGTGTCGTGTCTGTGTCTCATGTGGTGTGTCGTGTCTGTGTCTCATGTGGTGTGTCGTATGTGTCTCATGTGGTGTGTCGTGTGTGTCTCTCTCATGTGGTGTGTCGTGGGTGTCTCGTGTGGTGTGTCGTGTGTGTGTCTCGTGTGGTGGGTCGTGTGTGTGTGTCTCGTGTGTGTCTCGTGTGGTGTGTCGTGTGTGTGTGTGTGTCTCGTGTGGTGTGTCGTGTGTGTGTGTGTGTGTCTCGTGTGGTGTGTCGTGTGTGTGTGTCTCGTGTGGTGTGTCGTGTGTGTGTCTCGTGTGGTGTGTCGTGTGTGGGTGTCTCGTGTGGTGTGTCGTGTGTGTCTCGTGTGGTGTGTCGTGTGTCTCTTGTGTGGTGTGGTGTGTCGTGTGTGTGTGTCTCGTGTGGTGTGTCGTGTGTGTGTGTCTCGTGTTGTGTGTCGTGTGTGTGTGTCTCGTTTGGTGTGTCGTGTGTGTGTGTTTCGTATGGTGTGTCATGTGTGTGTGTCTTGTGTGGTGTGTCGTGTGTGTGTCGTGTGTGTGTCTCGTGTGGTGTGTCGTGTGTGTCTGTCTCGTGTGGTGTGTCGTGAGTGTGTGTCTCTTGTGGTGTGTCGTGTGTGTCTCGTGTGGTGTCTGTGTCTCATGTGGTGTGTCGTGTGTGTGTCTCATGTGGTGTGTTGTGTGTGTGTCTCATGTGGTGTGTCGTCTGTGTGTCATGTGGTGTGTCGTGTGTGTGTCTCGTGTGGTGTGTCGTGTGTGTCTCATGTGGTGTGTCGTGTGTGTCTCATGTGGTGTTTCGTGTGTTTGTGTGTGTGTCTCTTGGGGTGTGTCGTGTGTGTGTCTCGTGTGGTGTGTCGTGTGTGTCTCGTGTGGTGTGTCGTGTGTGTTTGTCTCTTGTGGTGTGTCGTGTGTGTGTGTGTCTCTTGTGGTGTGTCGTGTGTGTGTGTGTCTCGTGTGATGTGTCGTGTGTGTGTCTCCTGTAGTGTGTCGTGTGTGAGTCTCATGTGGTGTGTCGTGTGTTTCTGTGTGTGTCTCTTGTGGTGTGTCGTGTGTGTGTCTCGTGTGGTGTGTCGTGTGTGTCTCGTGTGGTGTGTCGTATGTGTTTGTCTCATGTGATGTGTCGTGTGTGTGTGTGTCTCTTGTGGTGTGTCGTGTGTGTGTGTGTCTCGTGTGGTGTGTCGTGTTTGTCTCGTGTGGTGTGTCGTGTGTCTCTTATGTGGTGTGTCATGTGTCTCATGTGGTGTGTCGTGTGTCTCTCATGTGGTGTGTCATGTGTCTCTTATGTGGTGTGTCATGTGTCTCATGTGGTGTGTCGTGTGTCTCTCATCTGGTGTGTCATGTGTGTCTCATTTGCTGTGTTGTCTGTGTCTCTTGTGGTGTGTCGTGTGTGTGTCTCGTGTGGTATGTCATGTGTGTCTCATGTGGTTTGTCGTGTGCGTCTCGTGTGGTGTGTCGTGTGTGCGTCTCATGTGGTGTGTCGTGTTTGCGTCTCGTGTGGTGTGTCGTGTGTGTGTCTCGTGTGGTGTGTCGTGTGTGTCTCAAATAGCGTGTTGTGTGTGTGTCTCATGTGGAGTGTCGTGTGTGTCGTATGTGGTGTGTCTCGTGTGGTGTGTGTCTCTCTGGTGGGTGTGTCTCTCATGTGTTGTGTGCGTGACTCATGTGTTGTGTCGTGTCTGTGTGTCTCATGTGGTGTGTGTGTGTGTCTCATGTGGTGTTTCGTGTGTCTCTCATGTGGTGTGTCGTGTGTCTCTCATGTGGTGTGTCGTGTGTGTTTTTCTCATATGGTGTGTTGTGTGTGTCTCTCTCAAATGGTGTGTCGTGTGTGTCTCGTGTGGTGTGTGTCTCATGTGGTGTGTCGTGTGTGTGTCTCGTGTGGTGTGTCGTGTGTGTGTGTCTCGTGTGTGTGTCTCCTGTGGTGTGTCGTGTGTGTGTGTGACTCATGTGGAGTGTCATATGTGTGTCTCATGTGGTGTGTCGTGTCTGTGTCTCATGTGGTGTGTCTTGTCTGTGTCTCATGTGGTGTGTCGTGTGTGTCTCTCTCATGTGGTGTGTCATGTGTGTCTCTCTCATAGAGTGTGTCGTGTGTGTCTCTCATATGGTGTGTCGTGTGTGTCTCGAGTGGTGTGTGTCTCGTGTTGTGTCGTGTGGTGTGTCGTGTGTGCGTCTCGTGTGGTGTGTCGTGTGTGCGTCTCATGTGGTGTGTCGTGTGTGCGTCTCGTGTGGTGTGTCGTGTGTGTGTCTCGTGTGGTGTGTCGTGTGTGTCTCAAATAGCGTGTTGTGTGTGTGTCTCATGTGGAGTGTCGTGTGTGTCGTATGTGGTGTGTCTCGTGTGGTGTGTGTGTCTCTCTGGTGGGTGTGTCTCTCATGTGTTGTGTGCGTGCCTCATGTGGTGTGTCTTGTCTGTGTGTCTCATGTGGTGTGTGTGTGTGTCTCATGTGGTGTTTCGTGTGTCTCTCATGTGGTGTGTCGTGTGTCTCTCATGTGGTGTGTCGTGTTTGTTTTTCTCATATGGTGTGTTGTGTGTGTCTCTCTCAAATCATGTGTCGTGTGTGTCTCGTGTGGTGTGTGACTCATGTGGTGTGTCGTGTGTGTGTCTCGTGTGGTGTGTCGTGTGTGTGTGTGTCTCGTGTGTGTGTCTCCTGTGGTGTGTCGTGTGTGTGTGACTCATGTGGAGTGTCATATGTGTGTGTCTCATGTGGTGTGTCGTGTCTGTGTCTCATGTGGTGTGTCTTGTCTGTGTCTCATGTGGTGTGTCGTGTGTGTCTCTCTCATGTGGTGTGTCATGTGTGTCTCATGTGGTGTGTCATGTGTGTCTTGTGTGCTGTGTTGGGTGTGTGTGTCTCGTGTGGTGTGTCGTGTCTGTGTGTCTCTTGTGGTGTGTCATGTGTGTGTGTCTAGTGTGGTGTGTCGTGTGTGTGTGTCTCGTGTGGTGTGTCGTGTGTGTGTCTCGTGTAGTGTGTCATGTGTGTGTCTCGTGTGTTGTGTCGTGTGTGTGTCTCGTGTGGTGTGTTGTGTGTGTGTGTCTCGTGTGGTGTGTTGTGTGTGTGACTCGTGTGGTGTCGTGTGTGTCTGTCTCGTGTGGTGTGTCATGAGTGTGTGTCTCTAATGTGGTGTGTCGTGTGTGTGTCTCATGTGGTGTGTCGTGTGTGTGTCTCATGTGGTGTGTCGCCTGTGTGTCATGTGGTGTGTCGTGTGTGTGTGTGTCTCGTGTGGTGTTTCGTGTGTTTGTGTGTGTGTCTTTTGAGGTGTGTCGTGTGTGTGTCTCATGTGGTGTGTCGTGTGTGTCTCGTGTGGTGTGTCGTGTGTGTTTGTCTCGTGTGGTGTGTCGTGTGTGTGTGTGTCTCTTGTGGTGTGTCGTGTGTGTGTGTGTCTCTTGTGGTGTGTCGTGTGTGTGTCTCCTGTAGTGTGTCGTGTGTGAGTCTCATGTGGTGTGTCGTGTGTTTGTGTGTGTGTCTCTTGTGGTGTGTCGTGTGTGTGTCTCGTGTGGTGTGTCGTGTGTGTCTCGTGTGGTGTGTCGTGTGTGTTTGTCTCGTGTGGTGTGTCGTGTGTGTGTGTGTGTCTCTTGTGGTGTGTCGTGTGTGTGTGTGTCTCGTGTGGTGTGTCGTGTGTGTCTCGTGTGGTGTGTCGTGTGTCTCTTATGTGGTGTGTCATGTGTCTCATGTGGTGTGTCGTGTGTCTCTCATGTGGTGTGTCATGTGTCTCTTATGTGGTGTGTCATGTGTCTCATGTGGTGTGTCGTGTGTCTCTCATGTAGTGTGTCATGTGTGTCTCATTTGCTGTGTCGTCTGTGTCTCTTGTGGTGTGTCGTGTGTGTGTCTCGTGTGGTATGTCATGTGTGTCTCATGTGGTTTGTCGTGTGCGTCTCGTGTGGTGTGTCGTGTGTGCGTCTCATGTGGTGTGTCGTGTGTGCGTCTCGTGTGGTGTGTCGTGTGTGTGTCTCGTGTGGTGTGTCGTGTGTGTCTCAAATAGCGTGTTGTGTGTGTGTCTCATGTGGAGTGTCGTGTGTGTCGTATGTGGTGTGTCTCGTGTGGTGTGTGTGTCTCTCTGGTGGGTGTGTCTCTCATGTGTTGTGTGCGTGCCTCATGTGGTGTGTCGTGTCTGTGTGTCTCATGTGGTGTGTGTGTGTGTCTCATGTGGTGTTTCGTGTGTCTCTCATGTGGTGTGTCGTGTGTCTCTCATGTGGTGTGTCGTGTGTGTTTTTCTCATATGGTGTGTTGTGTGTGTCTCTCTCAAATGGTGTGTCGTGTGTGTCTCGTGTGGTGTGTGTCTCATGTGGTGTGTCGTGTGTGTGTCTCGTGTGGTGTGTCGTGTGTGTGTGTCTCGTGTGTGTGTCTCCTGTGGTGTGTCGTGGGTGTGTGACTCATGTGGAGTGTCATATGTGTGTGTCTCATGTGGTGTGTCGTGTCTGTGTCTCATGTGGTGTGTCTTGTCTGTGTCTCATGTGGTGTGTCGTGTGTGTCTCTCTCATGTGGTGTGTCATGTGTGTCTCATGTGGTGTGTCATGTGTGTCTTTCTCTCATGTGGTGTGTCTCTCTCATGTGGTGTGTCGTGTGTGCTTCTCGTGTGGTGTGTCGTGTGTGTGTCTCGTGTCGTGTGTCGTGTGTCTCTCGTGTGGTGTGTCGTGTGTCTCTCATGTGGTGTGTCGTGTGTGTCTCATGTGGTGTGTCATGTGTGTCTCTCATGTGGTGTGTCGTGTGTCTCTTATGTGGTGTGTCATGTGTCTCATGTGGTGTGTCGTGTGTCTCTCATGTGGTGTGTCATGTGTGTCTCATTTGGTGTGTCGTCTGTGTCTCTTGTGGTGTGTCGTGTGTGTGTCTCGTGTGGTATGTCATGTGTGTCTCATGTGGTTTGTCGTGTGTGTCTCATGTGGTGTGTCGTGTGTGTCTCAAATGGCGTGTTGTGTGTGTGTCTCATGTGGTGTGTCGTGTGTGTCGCATGTGGTGTGTCGTGTGTGTCTCTCTCATAGGGTGTGTCGTGTGTGTCTCTCTCATATGGTGTGTCGTGTGTGTCTCGAGTGGTGTGTGTCTCATGTGTTGTGTCGTGTGGTGTGTCGTGTGTGCGTCTCGTGTGGTGTGTCGTGTGTGCGTCTCATGTGGTGTGTCGTGTGTGCGTCTCGTGTGGTGTGTCGTGTGTGCGTCTCGTGTGGTGTGTCGTGTGTGTGTCTCGTGTGGTGTGTCGTGTGTGTCTCAAATAGCGTGTTGTGTGTGTGTCTCATGTGGAGTGTCGTGTGTGTCGTATGTGGTGTGTCTCGTGTGGTGTGTGTGTCTCTCTGGTGGGTGTGTCTCTCATGTGTTGTGTGCGTGCCTCATGTGGTGTGTCGTGTCTGTGTGTCTCATGGGGTGTGTGTGTGTGTCTCATGTGGTGTTTCGTGTGTCTCTCATGTGGTGTGTCTTGTGTGTTTTTCTCATATGGTGTGTTGTGTGTGTCTCTCTCAAATGGTGTGTCGTGTGTGTCTCGTGTGGTGTGTGTCTCATGTGGTGTGTCGTGTGTGTGTCTCGTGTGGTGTGTCTCGTGTGTGTGTCTCCTGTGGTGTGTCGTGTGTGTGTGACTCATGTGGAGTGTCATATGTGTGTGTCTCATGTGGTGTGTCGTGTCTGTGTCTCATGTGGTGTGTCTTGTCTGTGTCTCATGTGGTGTGTCGTGTGTGTCTCTCTCATGTGGTGTGTCTTGTCTGTGTCTCATGTGGTGTGTCATGTGTGTCTCGTGTGGTGTGTCGGGTGTGTCTGTCTCGTGTGGTGTGTCGTGTGTGTGTGTCTCTTGTGGTGTGTCGTGTGTGTGTGTCTAGTGTGATGTGTCGTGTGTGTGTGTCTCGTCTGGTGTTTCGTGTGTGTGTCTCGTGTAGTGTGTCATGTGTGTGTCTCGTGTGTTGTGTCGTGTGTGTGTCTCGTGTGGTGTGTTGTGTGTTTGTGTCTTGTGTGGTGTGTCGTGTGTGTGTGTCTCGTGTGGTGTGTTGTGTGTGTGACTCGTGTGGTGCGTCGTGTGTGTCTGTCTCGTGTGGTGTGTCGTGAGTGTGTGTCTCTAATGTGGTGTGTCGTGTGTGTGTGTCTCATGTGGTGTGTCGTGTGTGTGTCTCATGTGGTGTGTCGCCTGTGTGTCATGTGGTGTGTCGTGTCTGTGTCTCATGTGGTGTGTCTTGTCTGTGTCTCATGTGGTGTGTCGTGTGTCTCTCTCTCATGTGGTGTGTCATGTGTGTCTCATGTGGTGTGTCATGTGTGTCTTTCTCTCATGTGGTGTGTCTCTCTCATGTGGTGTGTCGTGTGTGCTTCTCGTGTGGTGTGTCGTGTGTGTGTCTCGTGTGGTGTGTCGTGTGCGTGTGTCTCTCGTGTGGTGTGTCGTGTGTCTCTCATGTGGTGTGTCGTGTGTGTCTCATGTGGTGTGTCGTGTGTGTCTCTCATGTGGTGTGTCGTGTGTCTCTTATGTGGTGTGTCATGTGTCTCATGTGGTGTGTCGTGTGTCTCTCATGTGGTGTGTCATGTGTGTCTCATTTGGTGTGTCGTCTGTGTCTCTTGTGGTGTGTCGTGTGTGTGTCTCGTGTGGTATGTCATGTGTGTCTCATGTGGTTTGTCGTGTGTGTCTCATGTGGTGTGTCGTGTGTGTCTCAAATGGCGTGTTGTGTGTGTGTCTCATGTGGTGTGTCGTGTGTGTCGCATGTGGTGTGTCGTGTGTGTCTCTCTCATAGGGTGTGTCGTGTGTGTCTCTCTCATATGGTGTGTCGTGTGTGTCTCGAGTGGTGTGTGTCTCATGTGTTGTGTCGTGTGGTGTGTCGTGTGTGCGTCTCGTGTGGTGTGTCGTGTGTGCGTCTCATGTGGTGTGTCGTGTGTGCGTCTCGTGTGGTGTGTCGTGTGTGTGTCTCTTGTGGTGTGTCATGTGTGTCTCAAATAGAGTGTTGTGTGTGTGTCTCATGTGGAGTGTCGTGTGTGTCGTATGTGGTGTGTCACGTGTGGTGTGTGTGTCTCTCTGGTGGGTGTGTCTCTCATGTGTTGTGTGCGTGCCTCATGTGGTGTGTCGTGTCTGTGTGTCTCATGGGGTGTGTGTGTGTGTGTCTCATGTGGTGTTTCGTGTGTCTCTCATGTGGTGTGTCGTGTGTGTTTTTCTCATATGGTGTGTTGTGTGTGTCTCTCTCAAATGGTGTGTCGTGTGTGTCTCATGTGGTGTGTGTCTCGTGTGGTGTGTCGTGTGTGTGTCTCGTGTGGTGTGTCGTGTGTGTGTGTCTCGTGTGTGTGTCTCCTGTGGTGTGTCGTGTGTGTGTGACTCATGTGGAGTGTCATATGTGTGTGTCTCATGTGGTGTGTCGTGTCTGTGTCTCATGTGGTGTGTCTTGTCTGTGTCTCATGTGGTGTGTCGTGTGTGTCTCTCTCATGTGGTGTGTCATGTGTGTCTCATGTGGTGTGTCATGTGTGTGTTTCTCTCATGTGGTGTGTCTCTCTCATGTGGTGTGTCGTGTGTGCTTCTCTTGTGGTGTGTCGTGTGTGTGTCTCGTGTGGTGTGTCGTGTGCGTGTGTCTCTCGTGTGGTGTGTCGTGTGTCTCTCATGTGGTGTGTCGTGTGTGTCTCATGTGGTGTGTCGTGTGTGTCTCTCATGTGGTGTGTCGTGTGTCTCTTATGTGGTGTGTCATGTGTCTCATGTGGTGTGTCGTGTGTCTCTCATGTGGTGTGTCATGCGTGTCTCATTTGGTGTGTCGTCTGTGTCTCTTGTGGTGTGTCGTGTGTGTGTCTCGTGTGGTATGTCATGTGTGTCTCATGTGGTTTGTCGTGTGTGTCTCATGTGGTGTGTCGTGTGTGTCTCAAATGGCGTGTTGTGTGTGTGTCTCATGTGGTGTGTCGTGTGTGTCGCATGTGGTGTGTCATGTGTGTCTCTCTCATAGAGTGTGTCGTGTGTGTCTCTCATATGGTGTGTCGTGTGTGTCTCGAGTGGTGTGTGTCTCATGTGTTGTGTCGTGTGGTTTGTCGTGTGTGCGTCTCGTGTGGTGTGTCGTGTGTGCGTCTCATGTGGTGTGTCGTGTGTGCGTCTCGTGTGGTGTGTCGTGTGTGTGTCTCGTGTGGTGTGTCGTGTGTGTCTCAAATAGCGTGTTGTGTGTGTGTCTCATGTGGAGTGTCGTGTGTGTCGTATGTGGTGTGTCTCGTGTGGTGTGTGTGTCTCTCTGGTGGGTGTGTCTCTCATGTGTTGTGTGCGTGCCTCATGTGGTGTGTCTTGTCTGTGTGTCTCATGTGGTGTGTGTGTGTGTGTCTCATGTGGTGTTTCGTGTGTCTCTCATGTGGTGTGTCGTGTGTCTCATGTGGTGTGTCGTGTGTGTTTTTCTCATATGGTGTGTTGTGTGTGTCTCTCTCAAATCATGTGTCGTGTGTGTCTCGTGTGGTGTGTGACTCATGTGGTGTGTCGTGTGTGTGTCTCGTGTGGTGTGTCGTGTGTGCGTCTCGTGTGGTGTGTCGTGTGTGCGTCTCGTGTGGTGTGTCGTGTGTGTGTCTCGTGTGGTGTGTCGTGTGTGTCTCAAATAGCGTGTTGTGTGTGTGTCTCATGTGGAGTGTCGTGTGTGTCGTATGTGGTGTGTCTCGTGTGGTGTGTGTGTCTCTCTGGTGGGTGTGTCTCTCATGTGTTGTGTGCGTGCCTCATGTGGTGTGTCGTGTCTGTGTGTCTCATGGGGTGTGTGTGTGTGTCTCATGTGGTGTTTCGTGTGTCTCTCATGTGGTGTGTCTTGTGTGTTTTTCTCATATGGTGTGTTGTGTGTGTCTCTCTCAAATGGTGTGTCGTGTGTGTCTCGTGTGGTGTGTGTCTCATGTGGTGTGTCGTGTGTGTGTCTCGTGTGGTGTGTCTCGTGTGTGTGTCTCCTGTGGTGTGTCGTGTGTGTGTGACTCATGTGGAGTGTCATATGTGTGTGTCTCATGTGGTGTGTCGTGTCTGTGTCTCATGTGGTGTGTCTTGTCTGTGTCTCATGTGGTGTGTCGTGTGTGTCTCTCTCATGTGGTGTGTCTTGTCTGTGTCTCATGTGGTGTGTCATGTGTGTCTCGTGTGGTGTGTCGGGTGTGTCTGTCTCGTGTGGTGTGTCGTGTGTGTGTGTCTCTTGTGGTGTGTCGTGTGTGTGTGTCTAGTGTGATGTGTCGTGTGTGTGTGTCTCGTCTGGTGTTTCGTGTGTGTGTCTCGTGTAGTGTGTCATGTGTGTGTCTCGTGTGTTGTGTCGTGTGTGTGTCTCGTGTGGTGTGTTGTGTGTTTGTGTCTTGTGTGGTGTGTCGTGTGTGTGTGTCTCGTGTGGTGTGTTGTGTGTGTGACTCGTGTGGTGCGTCGTGTGTGTCTGTCTCGTGTGGTGTGTCGTGAGTGTGTGTCTCTAATGTGGTGTGTCGTGTGTGTGTGTCTCATGTGGTGTGTCGTGTGTGTGTCTCATGTGGTGTGTCGCCTGTGTGTCATGTGGTGTGTCGTGTCTGTGTCTCATGTGGTGTGTCTTGTCTGTGTCTCATGTGGTGTGTCGTGTGTCTCTCTCTCATGTGGTGTGTCATGTGTGTCTCATGTGGTGTGTCATGTGTGTCTTTCTCTCATGTGGTGTGTCTCTCTCATGTGGTGTGTCGTGTGTGCTTCTCGTGTGGTGTGTCGTGTGTGTGTCTCGTGTGGTGTGTCGTGTGCGTGTGTCTCTCGTGTGGTGTGTCGTGTGTCTCTCATGTGGTGTGTCGTGTGTGTCTCATGTGGTGTGTCGTGTGTGTCTCTCATGTGGTGTGTCGTGTGTCTCTTATGTGGTGTGTCATGTGTCTCATGTGGTGTGTCGTGTGTCTCTCATGTGGTGTGTCATGTGTGTCTCATTTGGTGTGTCGTCTGTGTCTCTTGTGGTGTGTCGTGTGTGTGTCTCGTGTGGTATGTCATGTGTGTCTCATGTGGTTTGTCGTGTGTGTCTCATGTGGTGTGTCGTGTGTGTCTCAAATGGCGTGTTGTGTGTGTGTCTCATGTGGTGTGTCGTGTGTGTCGCATGTGGTGTGTCGTGTGTGTCTCTCTCATAGGGTGTGTCGTGTGTGTCTCTCTCATATGGTGTGTCGTGTGTGTCTCGAGTGGTGTGTGTCTCATGTGTTGTGTCGTGTGGTGTGTCGTGTGTGCGTCTCGTGTGGTGTGTCGTGTGTGCGTCTCATGTGGTGTGTCGTGTGTGCGTCTCGTGTGGTGTGTCGTGTGTGTGTCTCTTGTGGTGTGTCATGTGTGTCTCAAATAGAGTGTTGTGTGTGTGTCTCATGTGGAGTGTCGTGTGTGTCGTATGTGGTGTGTCACGTGTGGTGTGTGTGTCTCTCTGGTGGGTGTGTCTCTCATGTGTTGTGTGCGTGCCTCATGTGGTGTGTCGTGTCTGTGTGTCTCATGGGGTGTGTGTGTGTGTGTCTCATGTGGTGTTTCGTGTGTCTCTCATGTGGTGTGTCGTGTGTGTTTTTCTCATATGGTGTGTTGTGTGTGTCTCTCTCAAATGGTGTGTCGTGTGTGTCTCATGTGGTGTGTGTCTCGTGTGGTGTGTCGTGTGTGTGTCTCGTGTGGTGTGTCGTGTGTGTGTGTCTCGTGTGTGTGTCTCCTGTGGTGTGTCGTGTGTGTGTGACTCATGTGGAGTGTCATATGTGTGTGTCTCATGTGGTGTGTCGTGTCTGTGTCTCATGTGGTGTGTCTTGTCTGTGTCTCATGTGGTGTGTCGTGTGTGTCTCTCTCATGTGGTGTGTCATGTGTGTCTCATGTGGTGTGTCATGTGTGTGTTTCTCTCATGTGGTGTGTCTCTCTCATGTGGTGTGTCGTGTGTGCTTCTCTTGTGGTGTGTCGTGTGTGTGTCTCGTGTGGTGTGTCGTGTGCGTGTGTCTCTCGTGTGGTGTGTCGTGTGTCTCTCATGTGGTGTGTCGTGTGTGTCTCATGTGGTGTGTCGTGTGTGTCTCTCATGTGGTGTGTCGTGTGTCTCTTATGTGGTGTGTCATGTGTCTCATGTGGTGTGTCGTGTGTCTCTCATGTGGTGTGTCATGCGTGTCTCATTTGGTGTGTCGTCTGTGTCTCTTGTGGTGTGTCGTGTGTGTGTCTCGTGTGGTATGTCATGTGTGTCTCATGTGGTTTGTCGTGTGTGTCTCATGTGGTGTGTCGTGTGTGTCTCAAATGGCGTGTTGTGTGTGTGTCTCATGTGGTGTGTCGTGTGTGTCGCATGTGGTGTGTCATGTGTGTCTCTCTCATAGAGTGTGTCGTGTGTGTCTCTCATATGGTGTGTCGTGTGTGTCTCGAGTGGTGTGTGTCTCATGTGTTGTGTCGTGTGGTTTGTCGTGTGTGCGTCTCGTGTGGTGTGTCGTGTGTGCGTCTCATGTGGTGTGTCGTGTGTGCGTCTCGTGTGGTGTGTCGTGTGTGTGTCTCGTGTGGTGTGTCGTGTGTGTCTCAAATAGCGTGTTGTGTGTGTGTCTCATGTGGAGTGTCGTGTGTGTCGTATGTGGTGTGTCTCGTGTGGTGTGTGTGTCTCTCTGGTGGGTGTGTCTCTCATGTGTTGTGTGCGTGCCTCATGTGGTGTGTCTTGTCTGTGTGTCTCATGTGGTGTGTGTGTGTGTGTCTCATGTGGTGTTTCGTGTGTCTCTCATGTGGTGTGTCGTGTGTCTCATGTGGTGTGTCGTGTGTGTTTTTCTCATATGGTGTGTTGTGTGTGTCTCTCTCAAATCATGTGTCGTGTGTGTCTCGTGTGGTGTGTGACTCATGTGGTGTGTCGTGTGTGTGTCTCGTGTGGTGTGTCGTGTGTGTGTGTGTCTCGTGTGTGTGTCTCCTATGGTGTGTCGTGTGTGTGTGACTCATGTGGAGTGTCATATGTGTGTGTCTCATGTGGTGTGTCGTGTCTGTGTCTCATGTGGTGTGTCTTGTCTGTGTCTCATGTGGTGTGTCGTGTGTGTCTCTCTCATTTGGTGTGTCATGTGTGTCTCATGTGGTGTGTCATGTGTGTCTTGTGTGCTGTGTTGGGTGTGTGTGTCTCGTGTGGTGTGTCGTGTGTGTGTGTCTAGTGTGGTGTGTCGTGTGTGTGTGTCTCGTGTGGTGTGTCGTGTGTGTGTCTCGTGTAGTGTGTCATGTGTGTGTCTCGTGTGTTGTGTCGTGTGTGTGTCTCGTGTGGTGTGTTGTGTGTGTGCGTCTCGTGTGGTGTGTCGTGTGTGCGTCTCATGTGGTGTGTCGTGTGTGCGTCTCGTGTGGTGTGTCGTGTGTGTGTCTCGTGTGGTGTGCCGTGTGTGCGTCTCGTGTGGTGTGTCGTGTGTGTGTCTCGTGTGGTGTGTCGTGTGTGCGTCTCATGTGGTGTGTCGTGTGTGCGTCTCGTGTGGTGTGTCGTGTGTGTGTCTCGTGTGGTGTGTCGTGTGTGTGTCTCGTGTGGTGTGTCGTGTGTGCGTCACGTGTGGTGTGTCGTGTGTGTGTCTCGTGTGGTGTGTCGTGTGTGTCTCAAATAGCGTGTTGTGTGTGTGTCTCATGTGGAGTGTCGTGTGTGTCGTATGTGGTGTGTCTCGTGTGGTGTGTGTGTCTCTCTGGTGGGTGTGTCTCTCATGTGTTGTGTGCGTGCCTCATGTGGTGTGTCGTGTCTGTGTGTCTCATGTGGTGTGTGTGTGTGTCTCATGTGGTGTTTCGTGTGTCTCTCATGTGGTGTGTCGTGTGTCTCTCATGTGGTGTGTCGTGTGTGTTTTTCTCCTATGGTGTGTTGTGTGTGTCTCTCTCAAATGGTGTGTCGTGTGTGTCTCGTGTGGTGTGTCTCATGTGGTGTGTCGTGTGTGTGTCTCGTGTGGTGTGTCGTGTGTGTGTGTCTCGTGTGTGTGTCTCCTGTGGTGTGTCGTGTGTGTGTGACTCATGTGGAGTGTCATATGTGTGTGTCTCATGTGGTGTGTCGTGTCTGTGTCTCATGTGGTGTGTCTTGTCTGTGTCTCATGTGGTGTGTCGTGTGTGTCTCTCTCATGTGGTGTGTCTTGTCTGTGTCTCATGTGGTGTGTCATGTGTGTCTCGTGTGGTGTGTCGGGTGTGTGTGTCTCGTGTGGTGTGTCGTGTGTGTGTGTCTCTTGTGGTGTGTCGTGTGTGTGTGTCTAGTGTGATGTGTCGTGTGTGTGTGTCTCGTCTGGTGTTTCGTGTGTGTGTCTCGTGTAGTGTGTCATGTGTGTGTCTCGTGTGTTGTGTCGTGTGTGTGTCTCGTGTGGTGTGTTGTGTGTGTGTGTCTTGTGTGGTGTGTCGTGTGTGTGTGTCTCGTGTGGTGTGTTGTGTGTGTGACTCGTGTGGTGCGTCGTGTGTGTCTGTCTCGTGTGGTGTGTCGTGAGTGTGTGTCTCTAATGTGGTGTGTCGTGTGTGTGTGTCTCATGTGGTGTGTCGTGTGTGTGTCTCATGTGGTGTGTCGCCTGTGTGTCATGTGGTGTGTCGTGTCTGTGTCTCATGTGGTGTGTCTTGTCTGTGTCTCATGTGGTGTGTCGTGTGTCTCTCTCTCATGTGGTGTGTCATGTGTGTCTCATGTGGTGTGTCATGTGTGTCTTTCTCTCATGTGGTGTGTCTCTCTCATGTGGTGTGTCGTGTGTGCTTCTCGTGTGGTGTGTCGTGTGTGTGTCTCGTGTGGTGTGTCGTGTGCGTGTGTCTCTCGTGTGGTGTGTCGTGTGTCTCTCATGTGGTGTGTCGTGTGTGTCTCATGTGGTGTGTCGTGTGTGTCTCTCATGTGGTGTGTCGTGTGTCTCTTATGTGGTGTGTCATGTGTCTCATGTGGTGTGTCGTGTGTCTCTCATGTGGTGTGTCATGTGTGTCTCATTTGGTGTGTCGTCTGTGTCTCTTGTGGTGTGTCGTGTGTGTGTCTCGTGTGGTATGTCATGTGTGTCTTGTGTGCTGTGTTGGGTGTGTGTGTCTCGTGTGGTGTGTCGTGTCTGTGTGTCTCTTGTGGTGTGTCATGTGTGTGTGTCTAGTGTGGTGTGTCGTGTGTGTGTGTCTCGTGTGGTGTGTCGTGTGTGTGTCTCGTGTAGTGTGTCATGTGTGTGTCTTTTGAGGTGTGTCGTGTGTGTGTCTCATGTGGTGTGTCGTGTGTGTCTCGTGTGGTGTGTCGTGTGTGTTTGTCTCGTGTGGTGTGTCGTGTGTGTGTGTGTCTCTTGTGGTGTGTCGTGTGTGTGTGTGTCTCGTGTGGTGTGTCGTGTGTGTGTCTCCTGTAGTGTGTCGTGTGTGAGTCTCATGTGGTGTGTCGTGTGTTTGTGTGTGTGTCTCTTGTGGTGTGTCGTGTGTGTGTCTCGTGTGGTGTGTCGTGTGTGTCTCGTGTGGTGTGTCGTGTGTGTTTGTCTCGTGTGGTGTGTCGTGTGTGTGTGTGTGTCTCTTGTGGTGTGTCGTGTCTGTGTGTGTCTCGTGTGGTGTGTCGTGTGTGTCTCGTGTGGTGTGTCGTGTGTCTCTTATGTGGTGTGTCATGTGTCTCATGTGGTGTGTCGTGTGTCTCTCATGTGGTGTGTCATGTGTCTCTTATGTGGTGTGTCATGTGTCTCATGTGGTGTGTCGTGTGTCTCTCATGTAGTGTGTCATGTGTGTCTCATTTGCTGTGTCGTCTGTGTCTCTTGTGGTGTGTCGTGTGTGTGTCTCGTGTGGTATGTCATGTGTGTCTCATGTGGTTTGTCGTGTGCGTCTCGTGTGGTGTGTCGTGTGTGCGTCTCATGTGGTGTGTCGTGTGTGCGTCTCGTGTGGTGTGTCGTGTGTGTGTCTCGTGTGGTGTGTCGTGTGTGTCTCAAATAGCGTGTTGTGTGTGTGTCTCATGTGGAGTGTCGTGTGTGTCGTATGTGGTGTGTCTCGTGTGGTGTGTGTGTCTCTCTGGTGGGTGTGTCTCTCATGTGTTGTGTGCGTGCCTCATGTGGTGTGTCGTGTCTGTGTGTCTCATGTGGTGTGTGTGTGTGTCTCATGTGGTGTTTCGTGTGTCTCTCATGTGGTGTGTCGTGTGTCTCTCATGTGGTGTGTCGTGTGTGTTTTTCTCATATGGTGTGTTGTGTGTGTCTCTTTCAAATGGTGTGTCGTGTGTGTCTCGTGTGGTGTGTGTCTCATGTGGTGTGTCGTGTGTGTGTCTCGTGTGGTGTGTCGTGTGTGTGTGTCTCGTGTGTGTGTCTCCTGTGGTGTGTCGTGGGTGTGTGACTCATGTGGAGTGTCATATGTGTGTGTCTCATGTGGTGTGTCGTGTCTGTGTCTCATGTGGTGTGTCTTGTCTGTGTCTCATGTGGTGTGTCGTGTGTGTCTCTCTCATGTGGTGTGTCATGTGTGTCTCATGTGGTGTGTCATGTGTGTCTTTCTCTCATGTGGTGTGTCTCTCTCATGTGGTGTGTCGTGTGTGCTTCTCGTGTGGTGTGTCGTGTGTGTCTCGTGTCGTGTGTCGTGTGTCTCTCGTGTGGTGTGTCGTGTGTCTCTCATGTGGTGTGTCGTGTGTGTCTCATGTGGTGTGTCGTGTGTGTCTCTCATGTGGTGTGTCGTGTGTCTCTTATGTGGTGTGTCATGTGTCTCATGTGGTGTGTCGTGTGTCTCTCATGTGGTGTGTCATGTGTGTCTCATTTGGTGTGTCGTCTGTGTCTCTTGTGGTGTGTCGTGTGTGTGTCTCGTGTGGTATGTCATGTGTGTCTCATGTGGTTTGTCGTGAGTGTCTCATGTGGTGTGTCGTGTGTGTCTCAAATGGCGTGTTGTGTGTGTGTCTCATGTGGTGTGTCGTGTGTGTCGCATGTGGTGTGTCGTGTGTGTCTCTCTCATAGGGTGTGTCGTGTGTGTCTCTCTCATATGGTGTGTCGTGTGTGTCTCGAGTGGTGTGTGTCTCATGTGTTGTGTCGTGTGGTGTGTCGTGTGTGCGTCTCGTGTGGTGTGTCGTGTGTGCGTCTCATGTGGTGTGTCGTGTGTGCGTCTCGTGTGGTGTGTCGTGTGTGCGTCTCGTGTGGTGTGTCGTGTGTGTGTCTCGTGTGGTGTGTCGTGTGTGTCTCAAATAGCGTGTTGTGTGTGTGTCTCATGTGGAGTGTCGTGTGTGTCGTATGTGGTGTGTCTCGTGTGGTGTGTGTGTCTCTCTGGTGGGTGTGTCTCTCATGTGTTGTGTGCGTGCCTCATGTGGTGTGTCGTGTCTGTGTGTCTCATGGGGTGTGTGTGTGTGTCTCATGTGGTGTTTCGTGTGTCTCTCATGTGGTGTGTCTTGTGTGTTTTTCTCATATGGTGTGTTGTGTGTGTCTCTCTCAAATGGTGTGTCGTGTGTGTCTCGTGTGGTGTGTGTCTCATGTGGTGTGTCGTGTGTGTGTCTCGTGTGGTGTGTCTCGTGTGTGTGTCTCCTGTGGTGTGTCGTGTGTGTGTGACTCATGTGGAGTGTCATATGTGTGTGTCTCATGTGGTGTTTCGTGTCTGTGTCTCATGTGGTGTGTCTTGTCTGTGTCTCATGTGGTGTGTCGTGTGTGTCTCTCTCATGTGGTGTGTCTTGTCTGTGTCTCATGTGGTGTGTCATGTGTGTCTCGTGTGGTGTGTCGGGTGTGTGTGTCTCGTGTGGTGTGTCGTGTGTGTGTGTCTCTTGTGGTGTGTCGTGTGTGTGTGTCTAGTGTGATGTGTCGTGTGTGTGTGTCTCGTCTGGTGTTTCGTGTGTGTGTCTCGTGTAGTGTGTCATGTGTGTGTCTCGTGTGTTGTGTCGTGTGTGTGTCTCGTGTGGTGTGTTGTGTGTGTGTGTCTTGTGTGGTGTGTCGTGTGTGTGTGTCTCGTGTGGTGTGTTGTGTGTGTGACTCGTGTGGTGCGTCGTGTGTGTCTGTCTCGTGTGGTGTGTCGTGAGTGTGTGTCTCTAATGTGGTGTGTCGTGTGTGTGTGTCTCATGTGGTGTGTCGTGTGTGTGTCTCATGTGGTGTGTCGCCTGTGTGTCATGTGGTGTGTCGTGTCTGTGTCTCATGTGGTGTGTCTTGTCTGTGTCTCATGTGGTGTGTCGTGTGTCTCTCTCTCATGTGGTGTGTCATGTGTGTCTCATGTGGTGTGTCATGTGTGTCTTTCTCTCATGTGGTGTGTCTCTCTCATGTGGTGTGTCGTGTGTGCTTCTCGTGTGGTGTGTCGTGTGTGTGTCTCGTGTGGTGTGTCGTGTGCGTGTGTCTCTCGTGTGGTGTGTCGTGTGTCTCTCATGTGGTGTGTCGTGTGTGTCTCATGTGGTGTGTCGTGTGTGTCTCTCATGTGGTGTGTCGTGTGTCTCTTATGTGGTGTGTCATGTGTCTCATGTGGTGTGTCGTGTGTCTCTCATGTGGTGTGTCATGCGTGTCTCATTTGGTGTGTCGTCTGTGTCTCTTGTGGTGTGTCGTGTGTGTGTCTCGTGTGGTATGTCATGTGTGTCTCATGTGGTTTGTCGTGTGTGTCTCATGTGGTGTGTCGTGTGTGTCTCAAATGGCGTGTTGTGTGTGTGTCTCATGTGGTGTGTCGTGTGTGTCGCATGTGGTGTGTCATGTGTGTCTCTCTCATAGAGTGTGTCGTGTGTGTCTCTCATATGGTGTGTCGTGTGTCTCGAGTGGTGTGTGTCTCATGTGTTGTGTCGTGTGGTGTGTCGTGTGTGCGTCTCGTGTGGTGTGTCGTGTGTGCGTCTCATGTGGTGTGTCGTGTGTGCATCTCGTGTGGTGTGTCGTGTGTGTGTCTCGTGTGGTGTGTCGTGTGTGTCTCAAATAGCGTGTTGTGTGTGTGTCTCATGTGGAGTGTCGTGTGTGTCGTATGTGGTGTGTCTCGTGTGGTGTGTGTGTCTCTCTGGTGGGTGTGTCTCTCATGTGTTGTGTGCGTGCCTCATGTGGTGTGTCTTGTCTGTGTGTCTCATGTGGTGTGTGTGTGTGTGTCTCATGTGGTGTTTCGTGTGTCTCTCATGTGGTGTGTCGTGTGTCTCATGTGGTGTGTCGTGTGTGTTTTTCTCATATGGTGTGTTGTGTGTGTCTCTCTCAAATCATGTGTCGTGTGTGTCTCGTGTGGTGTGTGACTCATGTGGTGTGTCGTGTGTGTGTCTCGTGTGGTGTGTCGTGTGTGTGTGTGTCTCGTGTGTGTGTCTCCTATGGTGTGTCGTGTGTGTGTGACTCATGTGGAGTGTCATATGTGTGTGTCTCATGTGGTGTGTCGTGTCTGTGTCTCATGTGGTGTGTCTTGTCTGTGTCTCATGTGGTGTGTCGTGTGTGTCTCTCTCATTTGGTGTGTCATGTGTGTCTCATGTGGTGTGTCATGTGTGTCTTGTGTGCTGTGTTGGGTGTGTGTGTCTCGTGTGGTGTGTCGTGTGTGTGTGTCTAGTGTGGTGTGTCGTGTGTGTGTGTCTCGTGTGGTGTGTCGTGTGTGTGTCTCGTGTAGTGTGTCATGTGTGTGTCTCGTGTGTTGTGTCGTGTGTGTGTCTCGTGTGGTGTGTTGTGTGTGTGCGTCTCGTGTGGTGTGTCGTGTGTGCGTCTCATGTGGTGTGTCGTGTGTGCGTCTCGTGTGGTGTGTCGTGTGTGTGTCTCGTGTGGTGTGCCGTGTGTGCGTCTCGTGTGGTGTGTCGTGTGTGTGTCTCGTGTGGTGTGTCGTGTGTGCGTCTCATGTGGTGTGTCGTGTGTGCGTCTCGTGTGGTGTGTCGTGTGTGTCTCATGTGGTGTGTCGTGTGTGTCTCATGTCGTGTGTCGTGTGTGTCTCAAATGGCGTGTTGTGTGTGTGTCTCATGTGGTGTGTCGTGTGTGTCGCATGTGGTGTGTCATGTGTGTCTCTCTCATAGAGTGTGTCGTGTGTGTCTCTCATATGGTGTGTCGTGTGTGTCTCGAGTGGTGTGTGTCTCATGTGTTGTGTCGTGTGGTGTGTCGTGTGTGCGTCTCGTGTGGTGTGTCGTGTGTGCGTCTCATGTGGTGTGTCGTGTGTGCGTCTCGTGTGGTGTGTCGTGTGTGTGTCTCGTGTGGTGTGTCGTGTGTGTCTCAAATAGCGTGTTGTGTGTGTGTCTCATGTGGAGTGTCGTGTGTGTCGTATGTGGTGTGTCTCGTGTGGTGTGTGTGTCTCTCTGGTGGGTGTGTCTCTCATGTGTTGTGTGCGTGCCTCATGTGGTGTGTCTTGTCTGTGTGTCTCATGTGGTGTGTGTGTGTGTGTCTCATGTGGTGTTTCGTGTGTCTCTCATGTGGTGTGTCGTGTGTCTCATGTGGTGTGTCGTGTGTGTTTTTCTCATATGGTGTGTTGTGTGTGTCTCTCTCAAATCATGTGTCGTGTGTGTCTCGTGTGGTGTGTGACTCATGTGGTGTGTCGTGTGTGTGTCTCGTGTGGTGTGTCGTGTGTGTGTGTGTCTCGTGTGTGTGTCTCCTATGGTGTGTCGTGTGTGTGTGACTCATGTGGAGTGTCATATGTGTGTGTCTCATGTGGTGTGTCGTGTCTGTGTCTCATGTGGTGTGTCTTGTCTGTGTCTCATGTGGTGTGTCGTGTGTGTCTCTCTCATTTGGTGTGTCATGTGTGTCTCATGTGGTGTGTCATGTGTGTCTTGTGTGCTGTGTTGGGTGTGTGTGTCTCGTGTGGTGTGTCGTGTGTGTGTGTCTAGTGTGGTGTGTCGTGTGTGTGTGTCTCGTGTGGTGTGTCGTGTGTGTGTCTCGTGTAGTGTGTCATGTGTGTGTCTCGTGTGTTGTGTCGTGTGTGTGTCTCGTGTGGTGTGTTGTGTATGTGCGTCTCGTGTGGTGTGTCGTGTGTGCGTCTCATGTGGTGTGTCGTGTGTGCGTCTCGTGTGGTGTGTCGTGTGTGTGTCTCGTGTGGTGTGCCGTGTGTGCGTCTCGTGTGGTGTGTCGTGTGTGTGTCTCGTGTGGTGTGTCGTGTGTGCGTCTCATGTGGTGTGTCGTGTGTGCGTCTCGTGTGGTGTGTCGTGTGTGTGTCTCGTGTGGTGTGTCGTGTGTGTGTCTCGTGTGGTGTGTCGTGTGTGCGTCACGTGTGGTGTGTCGTGTGTGTGTCTCGTGTGGTGTGTCGTGTGTGTCTCAAATAGCGTGTTGTGTGTGTGTCTCATGTGGAGTGTCGTGTGTGTCGTATGTGGTGTGTCTCGTGTGGTGTGTGTGTCTCTCTGGTGGGTGTGTCTCTCATGTGTTGTGTGCGTGCCTCATGTGGTGTGTCGTGTCTGTGTGTCTCATGTGGTGTGTGTGTGTGTCTCATGTGGTGTTTCGTGTGTCTCTCATGTGGTGTGTCGTGTGTCTCTCATGTGGTGTGTCGTGTGTGTTTTTCTCCTATGGTGTGTTGTGTGTGTCTCTCTCAAATGGTGTGTCGTGTGTGTCTCGTGTGGTGTGTCTCATGTGGTGTGTCGTGTGTGTGTCTCGTGTGGTGTGTCGTGTGTGTGTGTCTCGTGTGTGTGTCTCCTGTGGTGTGTCGTGTGTGTGTGACTCATGTGGAGTGTCATATGTGTGTGTCTCATGTGGTGTGTCGTGTCTGTGTCTCATGTGGTGTGTCTTGTCTGTGTCTCATGTGGTGTGTCGTGTGTGTCTCTCTCATGAGGTGTGTCATGTGTGTCTCATGTGGTGTGTCATGTGTGTCTTTCTCTCATGTGGTGTGTCTCTCTCATGTGGTGTGTCGTGTGTGCTTCTCGTGTGGTGTGTCGTGTGTGTGTCTCGTATGGTGTGTCGTGTGCGTGTGTCTCTCGTGTGGTGTGTCGTGTGTCTCTCATGTGGTGTGTCGTGTGTGTCTCATGTGGTGTGTCGTGTGTGTCTCTCATGTGGTGTGTCGTGTGTCTCTTATGTGGTGTGTCATGTGTCTCATGTGGTGTGTCATGTGTCTCTCATGTGGTGTGTCATGTGTGTCTCATTTGGTGTGTCGTCTGTGTCTCTTGTGGTGTGTCGTGTGTGTGTCTCGTGTGGTATGTCATGTGTGTCTCATGTGGTTTGTCGTGTGTGTCTCATGTGGTGTGTCGTGTGTCTCAAATGGCGTGTTGTGTGTGTGTCTCATGTGGTGTGTCGTGTGTGTCGCATGTGGTGTGTCGTGTGTGTCTCTCTCATAGGGTGTGTCGTGTGTGTCTCTCTCATATGGTGTGTCGTGTGTGTCTCGAGTGGTGTGTGTCTCATGTGTTGTGTCGTGTGGTGTGTCGTGTGTGCGTCTCGTGTGGTGTGTCGTGTGTGCGTCTCATGTGGTGTGTCGTGTGTGCGTCTCGTGTGGTGTGTCATGTGTGCGTCTCGTGTGGTGTGTCGTGTGTGTGTCTCGTGTGGTGTGTCGTGTGTGTCTCAAATAGCGTGTTGTGTGTGTGTCTCATGTGGAGTGTCGTGTGTGTCGTATGTGGTGTGTCTCGTGTGGTGTGTCTGTCTCTCTGGTGGGTGTGTCTCTCATGTGTTGTGTGCGTGCCTCATGTGGTGTGTCGTGTCTGTGTGTCTCATGGGGTGTGTGTGTGTGTCTCATGTGGTGTTTCGTGTGTCTCTCATGTGGTGTGTCGTGTGTGTTTTTCTCATATGGTGTGTTGTGTGTGTCTCTCTCAAATGGTGTGTCGTGTGTGTCTCGTGTGGTGTGTGTCTCATGTGGTGTGTCGTGTGTGTGTCTCGTGTGGTGTGTCTCGTGTGTGTGTCTCCTGTGGTGTGTCGTGTGTGTGTGACTCATGTGGAGTGTCATATGTGTGTGTCTCATGTGGTGTGTCGTGTCTGTGTCTCATGTGGTGTCTCTTGTCTGTGTCTCATGTGGTGTGTCGTGTGTGTCTCTCTCATGTGGTGTGTCTTGTCTGTGTCTCATGTGGTGTGTCATGTGTGTCTCGTGTGGTGTGTCGGGTGTGTGTGTCTCGTGTGGTGTGTCGTGTGTGTGTGTCTCTTGTGGTGTGTCGTGTGTGTGTGTCTAGTGTGATGTGTCGTGTGTGTGTGTCTCGTCTGGTGTTTCGTGTGTGTGTCTCGTGTAGTGTGTCATGTGTGTGTCTCGTGTGTTGTGTCGTGTGTGTGTCTCGTGTGGTGTGTTGTGTGTGTGTGTCTTGTGTGGTGTGTCGTGTGTGTGTGTGTCTCGTGTGGTGTGTTGTGTGTGTGACTCGTGTGGTGTGTCGTGTGTGTCTGTCTCGTGTGGTGTGTCGTGAGTGTGTGTCTCTAATGTGGTGTGTCGTGTGTGTGTGTCTCATGTGGTGTGTCGTGTGTGTGTCTCATGTGGTGTGTCGCCTGTGTGTCATGTGGTGTGTCGTGTGTGTGTGTGTCTCGTGTGGTGTTTCGTGTGTTTGTGTGTGTGTCTCTTGGGGTGTGTCGTGTGTGTGTCTCGTGTGGTGTGTCGTGTGTGTCTCGTGTGGTGTGTCGTGTGTGTCTCGTGTGGTGTGTCGTGTGTGTTTGTCTCGTGTGTTGTGTCGTCTGTGTGTGTGTGTCTCTTGTGGGGTGTCGTGTGTGTGTGTGTGTTTCGTGTGCTGTGTCGTGTGTGTCTCGTGTGGTATGTCATGTGTCTCATGCGGTGTGTCGTGTGTCTCTCATGTGGTGTGTCATGTGTGTCTTATGTGGTGTGTCATGTGTCTCATGTGGTGTGTCGTGTGTCTCTCATGTGGTGTGTCATGTGTGTCTCATTTGGTGTGTCGTCTGTGTCTCTTGTGGTGTGTCGTGTGTGTGTCTCGTGTGGTATGTTGTGTGTCTCATGTGGTTTGTCGTGTGCGTCTCGTGTGGTGTGTCGTGTGTGCGTCTCATGTGGTGTGTCGTGTGTGCGTCTCGTGTGGTGTGTCGTGTGTGTGTCTCGTGTGTTGTGTCGTGTGTGTCTCAAATAGCGTGTTGTGTGTGTGTCTCATGTGGAGTGTCGTGTGTGTCGTATGTGGTGTGTCTCGTGTGGTGTGTGTGTCTCTCTGGTGGGTGTGTCTCTCATGTGTTGTGTGCGTGCCTCATGTGGTGTGTCGTGTCTGTGTGTCTCATGTGGTGTGTGTGTGTGTCTCATGTGGTGTTTCGTGTGTCTCTCATGTCGTGTGTCGTGTGTCTCTCATGTGGTGTGTCGTGTGTGTTTTTCTCATATGGTGTGTTGTGTGTGTCTCTCTCAAATGGTGTGTCGTGTGTGTCTCGGGTGGTGTGTGGCTCATGTGGTGTGTCGTGTGTGTGTCTCGTGTGGTGTGTCGTGTGTGTGTGTCTCGTGTGTGTGTCTCCTGTGGTGTGTCGTGTGTGTGTGACTCATGTGGAGTGTCATATGTGTGTGTCTCATGTGGTGTGTCGTGTCTGTGTCTCATGTGGTGTGTCTTGTCTGTGTCTCATGTGGTGTGTCGTGTGTGTTTCTCTCATGTGGTGTGTCATGTGTGTCTCATGTGGTGTGTCATGTGTGTCTCGTGTGGTGTGTCGGGTGTGTGTGTCTCGTGTGGTGTGTCGTGTGTGTTTGTCTCTTGTGGTGTGTCGTGTGTGTGTGTCTAGTGTGGTGTGTCGTGTGTGTCTGTCTCGTGTGGTGTTTCGTGTGTGTGTCTCGTGTAGTGTGTCATGTGTGTGTCTCGTGTGTTGTGTCGTGTGTGTGTCTCGTGTGGTGTGTTGTGTGTGTGTAACTCGTGTGGTGTGTCGTGTGTGTCTGTCTCGTGTGGTGTCTTGTGAGTGTCTGTCTCTAATGTGGTGTGTCGTGTGTGTGTCTCATGTGGTGTGTCGTGTGTGTGTCTCATGTGGTGTGTCGCCTGTGTGTCATGTGGTGTGTCGTGTGTGTGTGTGTCTCGTGTGGTGTTTCGTGTGTTTGTGTGTGTGTCTCTTCGGGTGTGTCGTGTGTGTGTCCCGTGTGGTGTGTCGTGTGTGTCTCGTGTGGTGTGTCGTGTGTGTTTGTCTCGTGTGGTGTGTCGTGTGTGTGTGTGTCTCTTGTGGTGTGTTGTGTGTGTGTGTGTCTCGTGTGGTGTGTCGTGTGTGTGTCTCGTGTAGTGTCGTGTGTGTGTCTCATGTGGTGTGTCGTGTGTTTGTGTGTGTGTCTCTTGTGGTGTGTCGTGTGTGTGTCTCGTGTGGTGTGTCGTGCGTGTCTCATGTGTTGTGTCGTGTGTGTGTGTCTCATGTAGTGTGTCGTGTGTGTGTCTCTCGTGTGGCGTGTCGTGTGTGTGTGTCTCGTGTGGTGTGTGTTGTGTGTATCTCATGTCGTGTTTCGTGTGTGTGTCTCATGTGGTGTGTCGCGTGTGTGTGTCTCGTGTGGTGTGTCGTGTGTGTGTCTACTGTGGTGTGTCGTGTGTGTGTGTCTCGTGTGGTGTGTCGTGTGTGTGTGTCTCGTGTGGTGTGTCTTGTGTGTCTCGTGTGGTGTGTCGTGTGTGTGCCTCGTTTAGTGTGTCGTGTGTCGTGTGTGTGTCGGTCTCGTGTGGTGTGTCGTGTGTGTGTGTGTCTCTTGTGGTGTGTCGTGTGTTTGTGTGTCTCGTGTGGTGTGTCGTGTGTGTGTCTCATGTGGTGTGTCGTGTGTGTCTTATGTGGTGTGTCGTGTGTGTCTCAAATAGCGTGTTGTGTGTGTGTCTCATGTGGAGTGTCGTTTGTGTCCTATGTGGTGTGTCTCATGTGGTGTGTGTGTCTCTCTGGTGGGTGTGTCTCTCATGTGTTGTGTGCGTGCCTCATGTGGTGTGTCGTGTCTGTGTGTCTCATGTGGTGTGTGTGTGTGTCTCATGTGGTGTTTCGTGTGTCTCTCATGTGGTGTGTCGTGCGTGTTTTTCTCATATGGTGTGTTGTGTGTGTCTCTCTCAAATGGTGTGTCGTCTGTGTCTCGTGGGGTGTGTGTCTCCTGTGGTGTGTCTTGTGTATGTGTGTCTCATGTGGAGTGTCATATGTGTGTGTCTCATGTGGTGTGTCGTGTCTGTGTCTCATGTGGTGTGTCTTGTCTGTCTCATGTGGTGTGTCGTGTGCGTCTCCCTCATGTGGTGTGTCATGTGTGTCTCATGTGGTGTGTCATGTGTGTCTCGTGTGGTGTGTCGGGTGTGTGTGTCTCGTGTGGTGTGTCGTGTGTGTGTGTCTCTTGTGGTGTGTCGTGTGTGTGTGTCTAGTGTGGTGTGTCGTGTGTGTGTGTCTATTGTGGTGTGTCGTGTGTGTGTGTCTATTGTGGTGTGTCGTGTGTGTGTGTGTGTCTCGTGTGGTGTTTCGTGTGTGTGTCTCGTGTAGTGTGTCATGTGTGTGTCTCGTGTGTTGTGTCGTGTGTGTGTCTCGTGTGTTGTGTTGTGTGTGTGTGTCTCGTGTGGTGTGTCGTGTGTGTGTGTGTCTCGTGTGGTGTGTTGTGTGTGACTCGTGTGGTGTGTCGTGTGTGTGTCTCATGTGGTGTGTCTTGTGTGTGTCTCATGTGGTGTGTCGCCTGTGTGTCATGTGGTGTGTCGTGTGTGTGTGTGTCTCGTGTGGTGTTTCGTGTGTTTGTGTGTGTGTCTCTTGTGGTGTGTCGTGTGTGTGTGTCTCGTGTGGTGTGTCGTGTGTGTCTCGTGTGGTGTGTCGTGTGTGTTTGTCTTGTGTGGTGTGTCGTGTGTGTCTCTTGTGGTGTGTCGTGTGTGTGTGTGTCTCGTGTGGTGTGTCGTGTGTGTGTCTCGTGTAGTGTGTCGTGTGTGTGTCTCATGTGGTGTGTCGAGTGTTTGTGTGTGTGTCTCTTGTGGTGTGTCGTGTGTGTGTCTCGTGTGTGTCTCGTGTGGTGTGTCGTGTGTGTGTGTCTTGTGTGGTGTGTCGTGTGTGTGTGTCTCGTGTGATGTGTCCTGTGTGAGTTTCTCGTGTGGTGTGTTGTGTCTGTGTCTCGTTTGGTGTGTCATGTGTGTGTGTCTCGAGTGGAGTGTCGTGTGTGTGTGTCTCGTGTGGTGTGTCGTGTGTGTGTCTCATGTGGTGTGTCGTGTGTGTGTCTCATGTGGTGTGTCGTGTGTGTGTGTCTCGCGTGTGTGTCTCCTGTGGTGTGTCGTGTGTATGTGTGTCTCATGTGGAGTGTCATATGTGTGTGTCTCATGTGGTGTGTCGTGTCTGTGTCTCATGTGGTGTGTCTTGGCTGTGTCTCATGTGGTGAGTCATGTGTTTCTCTCTCATGTGGTGTGTCATGTGTGTCTCTCTCATGTGGTGTGTCATGTGTGTCTCGTGTGGTGTGTGTGTCTCGTGTGGTGTGTCGTTTGTGTGTGTCTCTTGTGGTGTGTCGTGTGTGTGTGTCTAGTGTGGTGTTTCGTGTGTGTGTGTCTCGTGAGGTGTTTCGTGTGTGTGTCTCGTGTAGTGAGTCATGTGTGTGTCTCCTGTGTTGTGTCGTGTGTGTGTCTCGTGTGGTGTGTTGTGTGTGTGTGTCTCGTGTGGTGTGTCGTGTGTGTGTGTGTCTCGTGTGGTGTGTTGTGTGTCTGTCTCATGTGCTGTGTCGTGAGTGTGTGTCTCTCGTGTGGTGTGTCGTGTGTGTGTCTCATGTGGTGTGTCGTGTGTGTGTCTCATGTGGTGTGTCGCCTGTGTGTCATGTGGTGTGTCGTGTGTGTGTGTGTCTCGTGTGGTGTTTCGTGTGTTTGTGTGTGTGTCTCTTGTGGTGTGTCGTGTGTGTGTCTCGTGTGGTGTGTCGTGTGTGTCTCGTGTGGTGTGTCGTGTGTGTTTGTCTCGTGTGGTGTTTCGTGTGTGTGTGTGTCTCTTGTGGTGTGTCGTGTGTGTGTGTGTCTCGTGTGGTGTGTCGTGTGTGTGTGTCGTGTAGTGTGTCGTGTGTGTGTCTCATGTGGTGTGTCGTGTGTTTGTGTGTGTGTCTCTTGTGGTGTGTCGTGTGTGTGTCTCGTGTGGTGTGTCGTGTGTGTCTCGTGTCGTGTGTCGTGTGTGTTTGTCTCGTGTGGTGTGTCGTGTGTGTGTGTGTGTCTCTTGTGGTGTGTCGTGTGTGTGTGTGTCTCGTGTAGTGTGTCGTGTGTGTGTCTCATGTGGTGTGTCGTGTGTTTGTGTGTGTGTCTCTTGTGGTGTGTCGTGTGTGTGTCTCATGTGGTATGTCGTGTGTGTCTCGTGTGGTGTGTCGTGTGTGTGTGTCTTGTGTGTGTGTCTCGTGTGGTGTGTCGTGTGTGTGTGTCTCGTGTGGTGTGTCGTGTGTGTGTGTCTCGTGTGGTGTGTTGTGTGTGTGTCTCGTTTGGTGTGTCATGTGTGTGTGTCTCGAATGGTGTGTCGTGTGTGTGTGTCTCTTGTGGTGTGTCGTGTGTGTCTCATGTGGTGTGTCGTGTATGTGTCTCGTATGGTGTGTCGTGTGTGTATCTCGTGTCTCCTGTGGTGTGTCGTGTGTGTGTGTGTGTCTCATGTGGAGTGTCATATGTGTGTGTCTCATGTGGTGTGTCGTGTCTGTGTCTCATGTGGTGTGTCTTGTCTGTGTCTCATGTGGTGTGTCGTGTGTGTCTCATGTGGTGTGTCATGTGTGTCTCGTGTGGTGTGTCGGGTGTGTGTGTCTCATGTGGTGTGTTGTGTGTTTGTGTCTCTTGTGGTGTGTAGTGTGCGTGTCTAGTGTGGTGTCTCGTGTGTGTGTGTCTCGTGTGGTGTTTCGTGTGTGTGTCTCGTGTAGTGTGTCATGTGTGTGTCTCATGTGTTGTGTCGTGTGTGTGTCTCGTGTGGTGTGTTGTGTGTGTGTGTCTCGTGTGGTGTGTCGTGTGTGTGTGTGTCTCGTGTGGTGTGTTGTGTGTGTGACTCGTGTGGTGTGTCGTGTGTGTCTGTCTCGTGTGCTGTGTCGTGAGTGTGTGTCTCTCGTGTGTTGTGTCGTGTGTGTGTCTCATGTGGTGTGTCGTGTGTGTGTCTCATGTGGTGTGTCGCCTGTGTGTCATGTGGTGTGTCGTGTGTGTATCGTGTGGTGTTTCGTGTGTTTGTGTGTGTGTCTCATGTGGTGTGTCGCCTGTGTGTCATGTGGTGTGTCGTGTGTGTGTGTGTCTCGTGTGGTGTTTCGTGTGTTTGTGTGTGTGTCTCTTGTGGTGTGTCGTGTGTGTGTCTTGTGTGGTGTGTCGTGTGTGTTTGTCTCGTGTGCTGTGTCGTGTGTGTGTCTGTCTCTTGTGGTGTGTCGTGTGTCTGTGTGTGTCTCGTGTGGTGTGTCGTGTGTGTGTCTCGTTTAGTGTGTCGTGTGTGTGTCTCATGTGGTGTGTCGTGTGTTTGTGTGTGTGTCTCTTGTGGTGTTTCGTGTGTGTGTCTCGTGTGGTGTGTCGTGTGTGTCTCGTGTGGTGTGTCGTGTGTGTTTGTCTCGTGTGGTGTGTCGTGTGTGTGTGTGTCTCTTGTGGTGTGTCGTGTGTGTGTGTGTCTCGTGTGGTGTGTCGTGTGTGTGTCTCGTGTAGTGTGTCGTGTGTGTGTCTCATGTGGTGTGTCGTGTGTTTGTGTGTGTGTCTCTTGTGGTGTGTCGTGTGTGTGTCTCGTGTGGTGTGTCGTGTGTGTGTGTCTCGTGTGGTGTGTCGTGTGTGTCTCATGTGTTGTGTCGTGTGTGTTTGTCTCGTGTGGTGTGTCGTGTGTGTGTCTCGGTAGGTGTGTCATGTGTCTGTGTCTCGAGTGGTGTGTCGTGTGTGTGTGACTCGTGTGGTGTGTCGTGTGTGTGTTTCTCATGTGGTGTGTCGTGTGTGTGTCTCATGTAGTGTGTCGTGTGTGTGTGTCTTGTGTGGTGTGTCGTGTGTGTGTCTCGTGTAGTGTGTCGTGTGTGTGTCTCGTGTAGTGTGTCGTGTGTGTGTCTCGTGTGGTGTGTCGTGTGTGTGTCTCGTGTGGTGTGTTGTGTGTGTGTGTGTCTCGTGTGGTGTGTCGTGTGTGTCTGTGTCTCGTGTGGTGTGTTGTGTGTGTGTCTCGTGTGGTGTGTCGTGTGTGTCTGTCTCGTGTGGTGTGTCGTGAGTGTGTGATTCTCGTGTGGTGTGTCGTGTGTGTGTCTCATGTGGTGTGTTGTGTGTGTGTCTCATGTGGTGTGTCGCCTTTGTGTCATGTGGTGTGTCGTGTGTGTGTGTGTGTCTCGTGTGGTGTGTCGTGTGTGTCTCGTGTGTGTCTGTCTCGTGTGGTGTGTCGTGTGTGTGTGTGTGTGTGTGTCTGTTGTGTTGTGTCGTGTGTGTGTGTGTCTCGTGTGGTGTGTCGTGTGTGTCTCGTGTGGTGTGTCGTGTGTGTGTCTCATGTGGTGTGTCGTGTGTGTGTCTCATGTGGTGTGTCGTGTGTGTGTGTCTCATGTAGTGTGTCGTGTGTGTGTCTCTCGTGTGGCGTGTTGTGTGTGTGTGTCTCGTGTGGTGTGTCGTGAGTGTGTGTTTCTCGTGTGGTGTGTCGTGTGTGTGTCTCATGTGGTGTGTCGTGTGTGTGTCTCATGTGGTGTGTCGCCTGTGTGTCATGTGGTGTGTCGTGTGTGTCTCGTTTGGTGTTTCGTGTGTTTGTGTGTGTGTCTCATGTGGTGTGTTGCCTGTGTGTCATGTGGTGTGTCGTGTGTGTGTGTGTCTCGTGTGGTGTTTCGTGTGTTTGTGTGTGTGTCTCTTGTGGTGTGTCGTGTGTGTGTCTCGTGTGGTGTGTCGTGTGTGTTTGTCTCGTGTGGTGTGTCGTGTGTGTGTCTCTTGTGGTGTGTCGTGTGTGTGTGTGTCTCGTGTGGTGTGTCGTGTGTGTGTCTCGTGCAGTGTGTCGTGTATGTGTCTCATGTGGTGTGTCGTGTGTTTGTGTGTGTGTCTCTTGTGGTGTGTCGTGTGTGTGTCTCGTGTGGTGTGTCGTGTGTGTCTCGTGTGGTGTGTCGTGTGTGTTTGTCTCGTGTGGTGTGTCATGTGTGTGTGTGTGTCTCTTGTGGTGTGTCGTGTGTGTGTGTGTCTCGTGTGGTGTGTCGTGTGTGTGTCTCGTGTAGTGTGTCGTGTGTGTGTCTCATGTGGTGTGTCGTGTGTTTGTGTGTGTGTCTCTTGTGGTGTGTCGTGTGTGTGTCTCGTGTGGTGTGTCATGTGTGTCTCATGTGTTGTGTCGTATGTGTGTGTCTTGTGTGGTGTGTCATGTGTGTGTGTCTCGTGTGGTGTGTCGTGTGTGTGTGTCTCGTGTGGTGTGTTGTGTGTGTGTCTCGGTTGGTGTGTCATGTGTGTGTGTCTCGAGTGGTGTGTCGTGTGTGTGTGACTCGTGTGGTGTGTCGTGTGTGTGTTTCTCATGTGGTGTGTCGTGTGTGTGTCTCATGGAGTGTGTCGTGTGTGTGTGTCTCGTGTGGTGTGTCGTGTGTGTGTCTCGTGTAGTGTGTCGTGTGTGTGTCTCGTGTAGTGTGTCGTGTGTGTGTCTCGTGTGGTGTGTCGTGTGTGTGTCTCGTGTGGTGTGTTGTGTGTGTGTATCTCGTGTGGTGTGTCGTGTGTGTCTCGTGTGGTGTGTCGTGTGTGTGTGTGTCTCGTGTGGTGTGTTGTGTGTGTGTCTCGTGTGGTGTGTCGTGTGTGTCTGTCTCGTGTGGTGTGTCGTGAGTGTGTGTTTCTCGTGTGGTGTGTCGTGTGTGTGTCTCATGTGGTATGTCGTGTGTGTGTCTCATGTGGTGTGTCGCCTGTGTGTCATGTGGTGTGTCGTGTGTGTGTGTGTGTCTCGTGTGGTGTTTCGTGTGTTTGTGTGTGTGTCTCTTGTGGTGTGTCGTGTGTGTGTCTCGTGTGGTGTCTCGTGTGTGTCTGTCTCGTGTGGTGTGTCGTGTGTGTGTGTGTGTGTGTGTCTGTCTGTTGTGGTGTGTCGTGTGTGTCTCGTGTGGAGAGGTGTGTCGTGTGTGTCTCGTGTGGTGTGTCGTGTGTGTGTCTCATGTGGTGTGTCGTGTGTGTGTCTCATGTGGTGTGTCGTGTGTGTGTGTCTCATGTAGTGTGTCGTGCGTGTGTCTCTCGTGTGGCGTGTCGTGTGCGTGTGTCTCGTGTGGTGTGTCGTGTGTGTCTCTCATGTCGTGTTTCATGTGTGTGTCTCATGTGGTGTGTCGTGTGTGTGTGTCTAGTGTGGTGTGTCGTGTGTGTGTGTCTCGTGTGGTGTGTGGTGTGTGTGTGTCTCGTGTGGTGTGTCGTGTATGTGCCTCGTGTGGTGTGTCGTGTGTGTGCCTCGTGTGGTGTGTTGTGTGTGTGTGTGTCGTGTGTCTGTCTCGTGTGGTGTGTCGTGTGTGTGTCTCTTGTGGTGTGTCGTGTGTGTGTGTGTCTCGTGTGGTGTGTCGTGTGTGTGTCTCATGTGGTGTGTCGTGTGTGTGTTTCTCATGTGGTGTGTCGTGTGTCTGTCTCATGTAGTGTGTCGTGTGTGTGTGTCTCATGTGGTGTGTCGTGTGTGTGTCTCGTGTAGTGTGTCGTGTGTGTGTCTCGTGTGGTGTGTCGTGTGTGTCTCGTGTGGTGTGTCGTGTGTGTGTGTGTGTCGTGTGGTGTGTTGTGTGTGTGTCTCGTGTGGTGTGTCGTGTGTGTCTGTCTCGTGTGGTGTGTAGTGAGTGTGTGTCTCTCGTGTGGTGTGTCGTGTGTGTGTCTCATGTGGTGTGTCGTGTGTGTGTCTCATGTGGTGTGTCGCCTGTGTGTCATGTGGTGTGTCGTGTGTGTGTGTGTCTCGTGTGGTGTTTCGTGTGTTTCTGTGTGTGTCTCTTGTGGTGTGTCGTGTGTGTGTCTCGTGTGGTGTGTCGTGTGTGTGTGTCTCGTGTGGTGTGTCGTGTGTGTGTGTCTCGTGTGGTGTGTTGTGTGTGTGTCTTGTTTGGTGTGTCATGTGTGTGTGTCTCGAGTGGTGTGTCGTGTGTGTGTGTCTCGTGTGGTGCGTTGTTTGTGTGTCTCGTTTGGTGTGTCATGTTTGTGTGTCTCGAGTGGTGTGTCGTGTGTGTTTGTGTCTCGTGTGGTGTGTCGTGTGTGTGTCTCATGTGGTGTGTCGTGTGTGTCTCTCATGTGGTGTGTCGTGTGTCTCTTATGTGGTGTGTCATGTGTTTCATGTGGTGTGACATGTGTGTGTCTCGTGTGGTGTGTCGTGTGTGTGTCTCATGTGGTGTGTCATCTGTGTGTCATGTGGTGTGTCATCTGTGTGTCATGTGGTGTGTCGTGTGTGTGTCATGTGGTGTGTCGTGTGTGTGTGTCTTGTGTGGTGTGTCGTGTGTGTGTGTCTCGTGTGATGTGTCGTGTGTGTGTGTCTCGTGTGGTGTGAGTGTCTCGTTTGGTGTGTCATGTGTGTGTGTCTCGAGTGGTGTGTCGTGTGTGTGTGTCTCGTGTGGTGTGTCATGTGTGTGTCTCATGTGGTGTGTCGTGTGTGTGTTTCTCATGTGGTGTGTCGTGTGTGTGTCTCATGTAGTGTGTCGTGTGTGTGTGTCTCATGTGTTGTGTCGTGTGTGTGTCTCGTGTAGTGTGTCGTGTGTGTGTCTCGTGTGGTGTGTCGTGTGTGTGTCTCCTGTGGTGTGTTGTGTGTGTGTGTCTCGTGTGGTGTGTCGTGTGTGTGTGTCTCGTGTGGTGTGTCGTGTGTGTGTCTCGGTAGGTGTGTCATGTGTCTGTGTCTCGAGTGGTGTGTCGTGTGTGTGTGTCTCATGTGTTGTGTCGTGTGTGTGTCTCGTGTAGTGTGTCGTGTGTGTGTCTCGTGTGGTGTGTCGTGTGTGTGTCTCCTGTGGTGTGTTGTGTGTGTGTGTCTCATGTGTTGTGTCGTGTGTGTTTGTCTCGTGTGGTGTGTCGTGTGTGTGTCTCGGTAGGTGTGTCATGTGTCTGTGTCTCGAGTGGTGTGTCGTGTGTGTGTGACTCGTGTGGTGTGTCGTGTGTGTGTTTCTCATGTGGTGTGTCGTGTGTGTGTCTCATGTAGTGTGTCGTGTGTGTGTGTCTCGTGTGGTGTGTCGTGTGTGTGTCTCGTGTAGTGTGTCGTGTGTGTGTCTCGTGTAGTGTGTCGTGTGTGTGTCTCGTGTGGTGTGTCGTGTGTGTGTCTCGTGTGGTGTGTTGTGTGTGTGTGTGTCTCGTGTGGTGTGTCGTGTGTGTGTGTGTCTCGTGTGGTGTGTTGTGTGTGTGTCTCGTGTGGTGTGTCGTGTGTGTCTGTCTCGTGTGGTGTGTCGTGAGTGTGTGATTCTCGTGTGGTGTGTCGTGTGTGTGTCTCATGTGGTGTGTTGTGTGTGTGTCTCATGTGGTGTGTCGCCTTTGTGTCATGTGGTGTGTCATGTGTGTGTGTGTGTCTCGTGTGGTGTGTCGTGTGTGTCTCGTGTGTGTCTGTCTCGTGTGGTGTGTCGTGTGTGTGTGTGTGTGTGTGTCTGTTGTGTTGTGTCGTGTGTGTGTGTGTCTCGTGTGGTGTGTCGTGTGTGTCTCGTGTGGTGTGTCGTGTGTGTGTCTCATGTGGTGTGTCGTGTGTGTGTCTCATGTGGTGTGTCGTGTGTGTGTGTCTCATGTAGTGTGTCGTGTGTGTGTCTCTCGTGTGGCGTGTTGTGTGTGTGTGTCTCGTGTGGTGTGTCGTGAGTGTGTGTTTCTCGTGTGGTGTGTCGTGTGTGTGTCTCATGTGGTGTGTCGTGTGTGTGTCTCATGTGGTGTATCGCCTGTGTGTCATGTGGTGTGTCGTGTGTGTCTCGTTTGGTGTTTCGTGTGTTTGTGTGTGTGTCTCATGTGGTGTGTTGCCTGTGTGTCATGTGGTGTGTCGTGTGTGTGTGTGTCTCGTGTGGTGTTTCGTGTGTTTGTGTGTGTGTCTCTTGTGGTGTGTCGTGTGTGTGTCTCGTGTGGTGTGTCGTGTGTGTTTGTCTCGTGTGGTGTGTCGTGTGTGTGTCTCTTGTGGTGTGTCGTGTGTGTGTGTGTCTCGTGTGGTGTGTCGTGTGTGTGTCTCGTGCAGTGTGTCGTGTATGTGTCTCATGTGGTGTGTCGTGTGTTTGTGTGTGTGTCTCTTGTGGTGTGTCGTGTGTGTGTCTCGTGTGGTGTGTCGTGTGTGTCTCGTGTGGTGTGTCGTGTGTGTTTGTCTCGTGTGGTGTGTCATGTGTGTGTGTGTGTCTCTTGTGGTGTGTCGTGTGTGTGTGTGTCTCGTGTGGTGTGTCGTGTGTGTGTCTCGTGTAGTGTGTCGTGTGTGTGTCTCATGTGGTGTGTCGTGTGTTTGTGTGTGTGTCTCTTGTGGTGTGTCGTGTGTGTGTCTCGTGTGGTGTGTCGTGTGTGTCTCATGTGTTGTGTCGTATGTGTGTGTCTTGTGTGGTGTGTCATGTGTGTGTGTCTCGTGTGGTGTGTCGTGTGTGTGTGTCTCGTGTGGTTTGTTGTGTGTGTGTCTCGGTTGGTGTGTCATGTGTGTGTGTCTCGAGTGGTGTGTCGTGTGTGTGTGACTCGTGTGGTGTGTCGTGTGTGTGTTTCTCATGTGGTGTGTCGTGTGTGTGTCTCATGGAGTGTGTCGTGTGTGTGTGTCTCGTGTGGTGTGTCGTGTGTGTGTCTCGTGTAGTGTGTCGTGTGTGTGTCTCGTGTAGTGTGTCGTGTGTGTGTCTCGTGTGGTGTGTCGTGTGTGTGTCTCGTGTGGTGTGTTGTGTGTGTGTATCTCGTGTGGTGTGTCGTGTGTGTCTCGTGTGGTGTGTCGTGTGTGTGTGTGTCTCGTGTGGTGTGTTGTGTGTGTGTCTTGTTTGGTGTGTCATGTGTGTGTGTCTCGAGTGGTGTGTCGTGTGTGTGTGTCTCGTGTGGTGCGTTGTTTGTGTGTCTCGTTTGGTGTGTCATGTGTGTGTGTCTCGAGTGGTGTGTCGTGTGTGTTTGTGTCTCGTGTGGTGTGTCGTGTGTGTGTCTCATGTGGTGTGTCGTGTGTGTCTCTCATGTGGTGTGTCGTGTGTCTCTTATGTGGTGTGTCATGTGTTTCATGTGGTGTGACATGTGTGTGTCTCGTGTGGTGTGTCGTGTGTGTGTCTCATGTGGTGTGTCATCTGTGTGTCATGTGGTGTGTCATCTGTGTGTCATGTGGTGTGTCGTGTGTGTGTCATGTGGTGTGTCGTGTGTGTGTGTCTTGTGTGGTGTGTCGTGTGTGTGTGTCTCGTGTGATGTGTCGTGTGTGTGTGTCTCGTGTGGTGTGAGTGTCTCGTTTGGTGTGTCATGTGTGTGTGTCTCGAGTGGTGTGTCGTGTGTGTGTGTCTCGTGTGGTGTGTCATGTGTGTGTCTCATGTGGTGTGTCGTGTGTGTGTTTCTCATGTGGTGTGTCGTGTGTGTGTCTCATGTAGTGTGTCGTGTGTGTGTGTCTCATGTGTTGTGTCGTGTGTGTGTCTCGTGTAGTGTGTCGTGTGTGTGTCTCGTGTGGTGTGTCGTGTGTGTGTCTCCTGTGGTGTGTTGTGTGTGTGTGTCTCGTGTGGTGTGTCGTGTGTGTGTGTCTCGTGTGGTGTGTCGTGTGTGTGTCTCGGTAGGTGTGTCATGTGTCTGTGTCTCGAGTGGTGTGTCGTGTGTGTGTGTCTCATGTGTTGTGTCGTGTGTGTGTCTCGTGTAGTGTGTCGTGTGTGTGTCTCGTGTGGTGTGTCGTGTGTGTGTCTCCTGTGGTGTGTTGTGTGTGTGTGTCTCATGTGTTGTGTCGTGTGTGTTTGTCTCGTGCGGTGTGTCGTGTGTGTGTCTCGGTAGGTGTGTCATGTGTCTGTGTCTCGAGTGGTGTGTCGTGTGTGTGTGACTCGTGTGGTGTGTCGTGTGTGTGTTTCTCATGTGGTGTGTCGTGTGTGTGTCTCATGTAGTGTGTCGTGTGTGTGTGTCTCGTGTGGTGTGTCGTGTGTGTGTCTCGTGTAGTGTGTCGTGTGTGTGTCTCGTGTAGTGTGTCGTGTGTGTGTCTCGTGTGGTGTGTCGTGTGTGTGTCTCGTGTGGTGTGTTGTGTGTGTGTGTGTCTCGTGTGGTGTGTCGTGTGTGTGTGTGTCTCGTGTGGTGTGTTGTGTGTGTGTCTCGTGTGGTGTGTCGTGTGTGTCTGTCTCGTGTGGTGTGTCGTGAGTGTGTGATTCTCGTGTGGTGTGTCGTGTGTGTGTCTCATGTGGTGTGTTGTGTGTGTGTCTCATGTGGTGTGTCGCCTTTGTGTCATGTGGTGTGTCATGTGTGTGTGTGTGTCTCGTGTGGTGTGTCGTGTGTGTCTCGTGTGTGTCTGTCTCGTGTGGTGTGTCGTGTGTGTGTGTGTGTGTGTGTCTGTTGTGTTGTGTCGTGTGTGTGTGTGTCTCGTGTGGTGTGTCGTGTGTGTCTCGTGTGGTGTGTCGTGTGTGTGTCTCATGTGGTGTGTCGTGTGTGTGTCTCATGTGGTGTGTCGTGTGTGTGTGTCTCATGTAGTGTGTCGTGTGTGTGTCTCTCGTGTGGCGTGTTGTGTGTGTGTGTCTCGTGTGGTGTGTCGTGAGTGTGTGTTTCTCGTGTGGTGTGTCGTGTGTGTGTCTCATGTGGTGTGTCGTGTGTGTGTCTCATGTGGTGTATCGCCTGTGTGTCATGTGGTGTGTCGTGTGTGTCTCGTTTGGTGTTTCGTGTGTTTGTGTGTGTGTCTCATGTGGTGTGTTGCCTGTGTGTCATGTGGTGTGTCGTGTGTGTGTGTGTCTCGTGTGGTGTTTCGTGTGTTTGTGTGTGTGTCTCTTGTGGTGTGTCGTGTGTGTGTCTCGTGTGGTGTGTCGTGTGTGTTTGTCTCGTGTGGTGTGTCGTGTGTGTGTCTCTTGTGGTGTGTCGTGTGTGTGTGTGTCTCGTGTGGTGTGTCGTGTGTGTGTCTCGTGCAGTGTGTCGTGTATGTGTCTCATGTGGTGTGTCGTGTGTTTGTGTGTGTGTCTCTTGTGGTGTGTCGTGTGTGTGTCTCGTGTGGTGTGTCGTGTGTGTCTCGTGTGGTGTGTCGTGTGTGTTTGTCTCGTGTGGTGTGTCATGTGTGTGTGTGTGTCTCTTGTGGTGTGTCGTGTGTGTGTGTGTCTCGTGTGGTGTGTCGTGTGTGTGTCTCGTGTAGTGTGTCGTGTGTGTGTCTCATGTGGTGTGTCGTGTGTTTGTGTGTGTGTCTCTTGTGGTGTGTCGTGTGTGTGTCTCGTGTGGTGTGTCGTGTGTGTCTCATGTGTTGTGTCGTATGTGTGTGTCTTGTGTGGTGTGTCATGTGTGTGTGTCTCGTGTGGTGTGTCGTGTGTGTGTGTCTCGTGTGGTGTGTTGTGTGTGTGTCTCGGTTGGTGTGTCATGTGTGTGTGTCTCGAGTGGTGTGTCGTGTGTGTGTGACTCGTGTGGTGTGTCGTGTGTGTGTTTCTCATGTGGTGTGTCGTGTGTGTGTCTCATGGAGTGTGTCGTGTGTGTGTGTCTCGTGTGGTGTGTCGTGTGTGTGTCTCGTGTAGTGTGTCGTGTGTGTGTCTCGTGTAGTGTGTCGTGTGTGTGTCTCGTGTGGTGTGTCGTGTGTGTGTCTCGTGTGGTGTGTTGTGTGTGTGTATCTCGTGTGGTGTGTCGTGTGTGTCTCGTGTGGTGTGTCGTGTGTGTGTGTGTCTCGTGTGGTGTGTTGTGTGTGTGTCTCGTGTGGTGTGTCGTGTGTGTCTGTCTCGTGTGGTGTGTCGTGAGTGTGTGTTTCTCGTGTGGTGTGTCGTGTGTGTGTCTCATGTGGTATGTCGTGTGTGTGTCTCATGTGGTGTGTCGCCTGTGTGTCATGTGGTGTGTCGTGTGTGTGTGTGTGTCTCGTGTGGTGTTTCGTGTGTTTGTGTGTGTGTCTCTTGTGGTGTGTCGTGTGTGTGTCTCGTGTGGTGTCTCGTGTGTGTCTGTCTCGTGTGGTGTGTCGTGTGTGTGTGTGTGTGTGTGTGTCTGTCTGTTGTGGTGTGTCGTGTGTGTCTCGTGTGGAGAGGTGTGTCATGTGTGTCTCGTGTGGTGTGTCGTGTGTGTGTCTCATGTGGTGTGTCGTGTGTGTGTCTCATGTGGTGTGTCGTGTGTGTGTGTCTCATGTAGTGTGTCGTGCGTGTGTCTCTCGTGTGGCGTGTCGTGTGCGTGTGTCTCGTGTGGTGTGTCGTGTGTGTCTCTCATGTCGTGTTTCATGTGTGTGTCTCATGTGGTGTGTCGTGTGTGTGTGTCTAGTGTGGTGTGTCGTGTGTGTGTGTCTCGTGTGGTGTGTGGTGTGTGTGTGTCTCGTGTGGTGTGTCGTGTATGTGCCTCGTGTGGTGTGTCGTGTGTGTGCCTCGTGTGGTGTGTTGTGTGTGTGTGTGTCGTGTGTCTGTCTCGTGTGGTGTGTCGTGTGTGTGTCTCTTGTGGTGTGTCGTGTGTGTGTGTGTCTCGTGTGGTGTGTCGTGTGTGTGTCTCATGTGGTGTGTCGTGTGTGTGTTTCTCATGTGGTGTGTCGTGTGTCTGTCTCATGTAGTGTGTCGTGTGTGTGTGTCTCATGTGGTGTGTCGTGTGTGTGTCTCGTGTAGTGTGTCGTGTGTGTGTCTCGTGTGGTGTGTCGTGTGTGTCTCGTGTGGTGTGTCGTGTGTGTGTGTGTGTCGTGTGGTGTGTTGTGTGTGTGTCTCGTGTGGTGTGTCGTGTGTGTCTGTCTCGTGTGGTGTGTAGTGAGTGTGTGTCTCTCGTGTGGTGTGTCGTGTGTGTGTCTCATGTGGTGTGTCGTGTGTGTGTCTCATGTGGTGTGTCGCCTGTGTGTCATGTGGTGTGTCGTGTGTGTGTGTGTCTCGTGTGGTGTTTCGTGTGTTTCTGTGTGTGTCTCTTGTGGTGTGTCGTGTGTGTGTCTCGTGTGGTGTGTCGTGTGTGTGTGTCTCGTGTGGTGTGTCGTGTGTGTGTGTCTCGTGTGGTGTGTTGTGTGTGTGTCTTGTTTGGTGTGTCATGTGTGTGTGTCTCGAGTGGTGTGTCGTGTGTGTGTGTCTCGTGTGGTGCGTTGTTTGTGTGTCTCGTTTGGTGTGTCATGTGTGTGTGTCTCGAGTGGTGTGTCGTGTGTGTTTGTGTCTCGTGTGGTGTGTCGTGTGTGTGTCTCATGTGGTGTGTCGTGTGTGTCTCTCATGTGGTGTGTCGTGTGTCTCTTATGTGGTGTGTCATGTGTTTCATGTGGTGTGACATGTGTGTGTCTCGTGTGGTGTGTCGTGTGTGTGTCTCATGTGGTGTGTCATCTGTGTGTCATGTGGTGTGTCATCTGTGTGTCATGTGGTGTGTCGTGTGTGTGTCATGTGGTGTGTCGTGTGTGTGTGTCTTGTGTGGTGTGTCGTGTGTGTGTGTCTCGTGTGATGTGTCGTGTGTGTGTGTCTCGTGTGGTGTGAGTGTCTCGTTTGGTGTGTCATGTGTGTGTGTCTCGAGTGGTGTGTCGTGTGTGTGTGTCTCGTGTGGTGTGTCATGTGTGTGTCTCATGTGGTGTGTCGTGTGTGTGTTTCTCATGTGGTGTGTCGTGTGTGTGTCTCATGTAGTGTGTCGTGTGTGTGTGTCTCATGTGTTGTGTCGTGTGTGTGTCTCGTGTAGTGTGTCGTGTGTGTGTCTCGTGTGGTGTGTCGTGTGTGTGTCTCCTGTGGTGTGTTGTGTGTGTGTGTCTCGTGTGGTGTGTCGTGTGTGTGTGTCTCGTGTGGTGTGTTGTGTGTGTGTCTCGTGTGGTGTGTTGTGTGTGTGTCTCGTGTGGTGTGTCGTGTGTGTGTCTGTCTCGTGTGGTGTGTCGTGAGTGTGTGTCTCTCGTGTGGTGTGTCGTGTGTGTGTCTCATGTGGTGTGTCGTGTGTGTGTCTCATGTGGTGTGTCGCCTGTGTGTCATGTGGTGTGTAGTGTGTCGTGTGTGTGTGTGTGTCTCGTGTGGTGTGTCGTGTGTGTGTCTCGTGTGGTGTGTTGTGTGTGTGTATCTCGTGTGGTGTGTCGTGTGTGTCTCGTGTGGTGTGTCGTGTGTGTGTGTGTCTCGTGTGGTGTGTTGTGTGTGTGTCTCGTGTGGTGTGTCGTGTGTGTCTGTCTCGTGTGGTGTGTCGTGAGTGTGTGTTTCTCGTGTGGTGTGTCGTGTGTGTGTCTCATGTGGTATGTCGTGTGTGTGTCTCATGTGGTGTGTCGCCTGTGTGTCATGTGGTGTGTCGTGTGTGTGTGTGTGTCTCGTGTGGTGTTTCGTGTGTTTGTGTGTGTGTCTCTTGTGGTGTGTCGTGTGTGTGTCTCGTGTGGTGTCTCGTGTGTGTCTGTCTCGTGTGGTGTGTCGTGTGTGTGTGTCTGTGTGTGTCTGTCTGTTGTGGTGTGTCGTGTGTGTCTCGTGTGGAGAGGTGTGTCGTGTGTGTCTCGTGTGGTGTGTCGTGTGTGTGTCTCATGTGGTGTGTCGTGTGTGTGTCTCATGTGGTGTGTCGTGTGTGTGTGTCTCATGTAGTGTGTCGTGCGTGTGTCTCTCGTGTGGCGTGTCGTGTGCGTGTGTCTCGTGTGGTGTGTCGTGTGTGTCTCTCATGTCGTGTTTCATGTGTGTGTCTCATGTGGTGTGTCGTGTGTGTGTGTCTAGTGTGGTGTGTCGTGTGTGTGTGTCTCGTGTGGTGTGTGGTGTGTGTGTGTCTCGTGTGGTGTGTCGTGTATGTGCCTCGTGTGGTGTGTCGTGTGTGTGCCTCGTGTGGTGTGTTGTGTGTGTGTGTGTCATGTGTCTGTCTCGTGTGGTGTGTCGTGTGTGTGTCTCTTGTGGTGTGTCGTGTGTGTGTGTGTCTCGTGTGGTGTGTCGTGTGTGTGTCTCATGTTGTGTGTCGTGTGTGTGTTTCTCATGTGGTGTGTCGTGTGTCTGTCTCATGTAGTGTGTCGTGTGTGTGTGTCTCATGTGGTGTGTCGTGTGTGTGTCTCGTGTAGTGTGTCGTGTGTGTGTCTCGTGTGGTGTGTCGTGTGTGTCTCGTGTGGTGTGTCGTGTGTGTGTGTGTGTCGTGTGGTGTGTTGTGTGTGTGTCTCGTGTGGTGTGTCGTGTGTGTCTGTCTCGTGTGGTGTGTAGTGAGTGTGTGTCTCTCGTGTGGTGTGTCGTGTGTGTGTCTCATGTGGTGTGTCGTGTGTGTGTCTCATGTGGTGTGTCGCCTGTGTGTCATGTGGTGTGTCGTGTGTGTGTGTGTCTCGTGTGGTGTTTCGTGTGTTTCTGTGTGTGTCTCTTGTGGTGTGTCGTGTGTGTGTCTCGTGTGGTGTGTCGTGTGTGTGTGTCTCGTGTGGTGTGTCGTGTGTGTGTGTCTCGTGTGGTGTGTTGTGTGTGTGTCTTGTTTGGTGTGTCATGTGTGTGTGTCTCGAGTGGTGTGTCGTGTGTGTGTGTCTCGTGTGGTGCGTTGTTTGTGTGTCTCGTTTGGTGTGTCATGTGTGTGTGTCTCGAGTGGTGTGTCGTGTGTGTTTGTGTCTCGTGTGGTGTGTCGTGTGTGTGTCTCATGTGGTGTGTCGTGTGTGTCTCTCATGTGGTGTGTCGTGTGTCTCTTATGTGGTGTGTCATGTGTTTCATGTGGTGTGACATGTGTGTGTCTCGTGTGGTGTGTCGTGTGTGTGTCTCATGTGGTGTGTCATCTGTGTGTCATGTGGTGTGTCATCTGTGTGTCATGTGGTGTGTCGTGTGTGTGTCATGTGGTGTGTCGTGTGTGTGTGTCTTGTGTGGTGTGTCGTGTGTGTGTGTCTCGTGTGATGTGTCGTGTGTGTGTGTCTCGTGTGGTGTGAGTGTCTCGTTTGGTGTGTCATGTGTGTGTGTCTCGAGTGGTGTGTCGTGTGTGTGTGTCTCGTGTGGTGTGTCATGTGTGTGTCTCATGTGGTGTGTCGTGTGTGTGTTTCTCATGTGGTGTGTCGTGTGTGTGTCTCATGTAGTGTGTCATGTGTGTGTGTCTCATGTGTTGTGTCGTGTGTGTGTCTCGTGTAGTGTGTCGTGTGTGTGTCTCGTGTGGTGTGTCGTGTGTGTGTCTCCTGTGGTGTGTTGTGTGTGTGTGTCTCGTGTGGTGTGTCGTGTGTGTGTGTCTCGTGTGGTGTGTTGTGTGTGTGTCTCGTGTGGTGTGTTGTGTGTGTGTCTCGTGTGGTGTGTCGTGTGTGTGTCTGTCTCGTGTGGTGTGTCGTGAGTGTGTGTCTCTCGTGTGGTGTGTCGTGTGTGTGTCTCATGTGGTGTGTCGTGTGTGTGTCTCATGTGGTGTGTCGCCTGTGTGTCATGTGGTGTGTCGTGTGTGTGTGTGTGTGTCTCGTGTGGTGTTTCATGCGTTTGTGTGTGTGTCTCTTGTGGTGTGTCGTGTGTGTGTCTCGTGTGGTGTGTCGTGTGTGTCTCGTGTGGTGTGTCATGTGTGTCTGTCTCGTGTGGTGTGTCGTGTGTGTGTGTGTGTGTCTCTTGTGGTGTGTCGTGTGTGTGTGTCTCTTGTGGTGTGTCGTGTGTGTGTGTGTGTCTCGAGTGGTGTGGTGTGTCGTGTGTGTGTCTTGTGTGGTGTGTCGTGTGTGTGTCTCATGTGCTGTGTCGTGTGTGTGTCTCATGTGGTGTGTCGTGTGTGTGTCTCATGTGGTGTGTCGTGTGTGTGTGTCTCATGGAGTGTGTTGTGTGTGTGTCTCTCGTGTGGCGTGTCGTGTGTGTGTGTGTCTCGTGTGGTGTGTCGTGTGTGTCTCTCATGTCATGTTTCGTGTGTGTGTCTCATGTGGTGTGTCGTGTGTGTGTGTCCCGTGTGGAGTGTCCTGTGTGTGTGTCTAGTGTGGTGTGTCGTGTGTGTGTGTCTCGTTTGGTGTGTCGTGTGTGTGTGTCTCGTGTGGTGTGTCGTGTGTGTGTGTCTCGTGTGGTGTGTCTTGTGTGTCTCGTGTGGTGTGTCGTGTGTGTGCCTCGTGTGGTGTGTCGTGTGTGTGCCTCGTGTGGTGTGTCGTGTGTGTGCCTCGTGTGGTGTGTCGTGTGTGTGTCGTGTGTCTGTCTCGTGTGGTGTGTCGTGTGTGTGTGTGTCTCTTGTGGTGTGTCGTGTGTGTGTGTGTCTCGTGTGGTGTGTCGTATGTGTGTCTCGTGTGGTGTGTCGTGTGTGTGTCTCATGTGGTGTGTCGTGTGTGTTTCTCATGTGGTGTGTGGTGTGTGTGTGTGTGTCTTATGTAGTGTGTCGTGTGTGTGTGTCTCGTGTGGGGTGTCGTGTGTGTGTGTCTCGTGTGGTGTGTCGTGTGTGTCTTTCATGTGGTGTGTCGTGTGTGTGTCTCATGTGGTGTGTCGTGTGTGTGCGTCTCGTGAGGTGTGTCGTGTGTGTGTGTGTCTCGCGTAGTGTGTGTGTGTCTCGTGCGGTGTGTCGTGTGTGTGTGTCTCGTGTGGTGTGTCGTGTGTGTGTGTGTCTCCTGTCGTGTGTCGTGTGTGTGTCTTGTGTGGTGTGTCGTGTGCGTCTCGTGTCGTTTGTGTCTCGTGTGGTGTTTCGTGTGTGTGCCTCGTGTGGTGTGTCGTGTGTGTGCCTTGTGGTGTGTCGTGTGTGTGTGTCTCGTGTGGTGTGTCGTATGTGGTGTGTCGTATGTGCGTCTTATGTGGTGTGTCGTGTGTGTGTGTTTCATGTAGTGTGTCGTGTGTGTCTCGTGTGGTGTGTCGTGTGTGTGCCTCCTGTGGTGTGTCGTGTGTTTGCCTCGTGTGGTGTGTCGTGTGTGTGCCTCGTGTGGTGTGTCGTGTATGTGCCTCGTGTGGTGTGTCGTGTGTGTGCCTCGTGTGGTGTGTTGTGTGTGTGTGTCGTGTTTGTCTGTCTCATGTGGTGTGTCATGTGTGTGTCTCATGTGGTTTGTCGTCTGTGTCTCGTGTGGTGTGTCGTGTGTGTGTCTCGTGTAGTGTGTCGTGTGTGTGTGTCTCATGTGGTGTGTGTCTCGTGTGGTGTGTCGTGTGTGTGTCTCATGTGGTGTGTCGTGTGTGTGTCTCATGTGGTGTGTCGTCTGTGTGTCATGTGGTGTGTCGTGTGTGTCTCTCTCATATGGTGTGTCGTGTGTGTTTCTCTCATATGGCGTGTCGGGTGTGTCTCTCTCATATGGTGTGTCATGTGTGTCTTGTGTGGTGTGTGTCTCATGTGGTGTGTCGTGTGTGTCTCGTGGGATGTGTCGTTTGTGTGTCTCCTGTGGTGTGTCGTGTGTGTGTGTGTCTCATGTGGTGTGTCGTGTGCGTGTGTCTCATGTGGTGTGTCGTGTCTGTGTCTCATGTGGTGTGCCGTGTCTGTGTCTCATGTGATGTGTCGTGTCTCTGTCTCATGTGGTGTGTCCTGTCTGTGTCTCGTGTGGTGTGTCGTGTGTGTCTCGTGTGGTGTGTCGTGTGTGTCTCGTGTGGTGTGTCGTGTGTGTGTGTGTGTGTGTCTCGTGTGGTGTGTCCTGTGTGTCTCGTGTGGTGTGTCGTGTGTGTCTTGTGTGGTGTGTCGTGTGTGTCTCGTGTGGTGTGTCGTGTGTCTGTCTCGTGTGGTGTGTCGTGTGTGTCTCTTGTGGTGTGTCGTGTGGTGTGTTGTGTGTGTCTCGTGTGGTGTGTCGTGTGTGTCTGTCTCGTGTGGTGTGTCGTGTGTGTCTCTTGTGGTGTGTCGTGTGTGTGTCTCGTGTGGTGTGGTGTGTCGTGTGTGTGTCTCGTGTGGTGTGTCGTGTGTGTGTCTCATGTGGTGTGTCGTGTGTGTGTGTCTTATGTAGTGTGTCGTGTGTGTGTCTCTTGTGTGGTGTGTCGTGTGTGTGTGTCTCGTGTGGTGTGTCGTGTGTGTGCCTCGTGTGGTGTGTTGTGTGTGTGTGTGTCGTGTTTGTCTGTCTCATGTGGTGTGTCGTGTGTGTGTCTCATGTGGTGTGTCGTCTGTGTCTCGTGTGGTGTGTCGTGTGTGTGTGTCTCGTGTGGTGTGTCGTGTGTGTGTGTCTCGTGTGGTGTGTGTCTCGTGTGTTGTGTCGTGTGTGTGTCTCATGTGGTGTCGTCTGTGTGTCATGTGGTGTGTCGTGTATGTGTGTCTCGTGTGGTGTGTCGTGTGTTTGTGTCTCGTGTGGTGTGTCGTGTGTGTGTGTCTCATGTGGTGTGTCGTGTGTGTGTCTCATTTGGTGTGTCGTGTGTGTTTCATGTGGGGTGTCATGTGTGTGTCTCGTGTGTTGTGTCGTGTGTGTGTCTCGTGTAGTGTGTCGTGTGTGTGTCTCGTGTGGTGTGTCGTGTGTGTGTCTTGTGTGGTGTGTTGTGTGTGTGTGTCTCGTGTGGTGTGTCGTGTGTGTGTCTCATGTGGTGTGTCATCTGTGTGTCATGTGGTGTGTCGTGTGTGTGTCATGTGGTGTGTCGTGTGTGTGTGTCTTGTGTGGTGTGTCGTGTGTGTGTGTCTCGTGTGGTGTGTCGTGTGTGTGTGTCTCGTGTGGTGTGTCGTGTGTGTGTGTCTCGTTTGGTGTGTCATGTGTGTGTGTCTCGAGTGGTGTGTCGTGTCTGTGTGTCTCCTGTGGTGTCTCGTGTGTGTGTCTCATGTGGTGTGTCGTGTGTGTCTCTCATGTGGTGTGTCGTGTGTGTCTTATGTGGTGTGTCATGTGTTTCATGTGGTGTGACATGTGTGTGTCTCGTGTGGTGTGTCGTTTGTGTGTCTCGTGTGGTGTGTCATCTGTGTGTCATGTGGTGTGTCATCTGTGTGTCATGTGGTGTGTCGTGTGTGTGTCATGTGGTGTGTCGTGTGTGTGTGTCTTGTGTGGTGTGTCGTGTGTGTGTGTCTCGTGTGGTGTGTCGTGTGTGTTTCATGTGGGGTGTCATGTGTGTGTCTCGTGTGTTGTGTCGTGTGTGTGTCTCGTGTAGTGTGTCGTGTGTGTGTCTCGTGTGGTGTGTCGTGTGTGTGTCTCGTGTGGTGTGTTGTGTGTGTGTGTCTCGTGTGGTGTGTCGTGTGTGTGTCTCATGTGGTGTGTCATCTGTGTGTCATGTGGTGTGTCGTGTGTGTGTCATGTGGTGTGTCGTGTGTGTGTGTCTTGTGTGGTGTGTCGTGTGTGTGTGTCTCGTGTGGTGTGTCGTGTGTGTGTGTCTCGTGTGGTGTGTCGTCTGTGTGTGTCTCGTTTGGTGTGTCATGTGTGTGTGTCTCGAGTGGTGTGTCGTGTCTGTGTGTCTCCTGTGGTGTGTCGTGTGTGTGTCTCATGTGGTGTGTCGTGTGTGTCTCTCATGTGGTGTGTCGTGTGTGTCTTATGTGGTGTGTCATGTGTTTCATGTGATTTTACATGTGTGTGTCTCGTGTGGTGTGTCGTTTGTGTGTCTCATGTGGTGTGTCATCTGTGTGTCATGTGGTGTGTCATCTGTGTGTCATGTGGTGTGTCGTGTGTGTGTCATGTGGTGTGTCGTGTGTGTGTGTCTTGTGTGGTGTGTCGTGTGTGTGTGTCTCGTGTGGTGTGTCGTGTGTGTGTCTCATGTGGTGTGTCGTCTGTGTGTCATGTGGTGTGTCGTGTGTGTCTCTCTCATATGGTGTGTCGTGTGTGTTTCTCTCATATGGCGTTTCGGGTGTGTCTCTCTCATATGGTGTGTCATGTGTGTCTTGTGTGGTGTGTCGTGTGTGTCTCGTGGGGTGTGTCGTTTGTGTGTCTTCTGTGGTGTGTCGTGTGTGTGTGTCTCATGTGGTGTGTCGTGTGTGTCTCGTGGGGTGTGTCGTTTGTGTGTCTCATGTGGTGTGTCGTGTGCGTGTGTCTCATGTGGTGTGTCATGTCTGTGTCTCATGTGGTGTGCCGTGTCTGTGTCTCATGTGATGTGTCGTGTCTGTGTCTCATGTGGTGTGTCCTGTCTGTGTCTCGTGTGGTGTGTCGTGTGTGTCTCGTGTGGTGTGTCGTGTGTGTGTCGTGTGGTGTGTCGTGTGGTGTGTCGTGTGTCTCGTGTGGTGTGTCGTGTGTGTCTCGTGTGGTGTGTCGTGTGTGTCTCGTGTGGTGTGTCGTGTGTCTGTCTCGTGTGGTGTGTCGTGTGTGTCTCTTGTGGTGTGTCGTGTGGTGTGTCGTGTGTGTCTCGTGTGGTGTGTCGTGTGTGTCTGTCTCGTGTGGTGTGTCGTGTGTGTGTGTGTCTCTTGTGGTGTGTCGTGTGTGTGTGTCTCGTGTGGTGTATCGTGTGTGTGTCTCATGTGGTGTGTCGTGTGTGTGTCTCATGTAGTGTGTCGTGTGTGTGTCTCTTGTGTGATGTGTCGTGTGTGTGTGTGTGTCTCGTGTGGTGTGTCGTGTGTGTGCCTCGTGTGGTGTGTTGTGTGTGTGTGTGTCGTGTTTGTCTGTCTCATGTGGTGTGTCGTGTGTGTGTCTCATGTGGTGTGCCGTCTGTGTCTCGTGTGGTGTGTCGTGTGTGTGTGTCTCGTGTGGTGTGTCGTGTGTGTGTGTGTCTCGTGTGGTGTGTGTCTCGTGTGGTGTGTCGTGTGTGTGTCTCATGTGGTGTGTCGTCTATGTGTCATGTGGTGTGTCGTGTGTGTGTGTCTCGTGTGGTGTGTCGTGTGTTTGTGTCTCGTGTGGTGTGTTGTGTGTGTGTGTCTCATGTGGTGTGTCGTGTGTGTTTCTCATGTGGTGTGTCGTGTGTGTCTCATGTAGTGTGTCGTGTGTGTGTCTCGTGTGGTGTGTCGTGTGTGTGTCTCATGTGGTGTGTCATCTGTGTGTCATGTGGTGTGTCGTGTGTGTGTCATGTGGTGTGTCGTGTGTGTGTGTCTTGTGTGGTGTGTCGTGTGTGTGTGTCTCGTGTGGTGTGTCGTGTGTGTGTGTCTCGTGTGGTGTGTTGTGTGTGTGTGTCTCGTTTGGTGTGTCATGTGTGTGTGTCTCGAGTGGTGTGTCGTGTCTGTGTGTCTCCTGTGGTGTGTCGTGTGTGTGTCTCATGTGGTGTGTCGTGTGTGTCTCTCATGTGGTGTGTCGTGTGTCTCTTATGTGGTGTGTCATGTGTTTCATGTGGTGTGACATGTGTGTGTCTCGTGTGGTGTGTCGTGTGTGTGTCTCATGTGGTGTGTCATCTGTGTGTCATGTGGTGTGTCGTGTGTGTGTCATGTGGTGTGTCGTGTGTGTGTGTCTTGTGTGGTGTGTCGTGTGTGTGTGTGTCGTGTGATGTGTCGTGTGTGTGTGTCTCGTGTGGTGTGTTGTGTGTGTGTCTCGTTTGGTGTGTCATGTGTGTGTGTCTCGAGTGGTGTGTCGTGTGTGTGTGTAGGAGCCACATTAAAGTTTATTTCGTTTTGACTTATGTTCGTTGTGTTCTGCACCTCTTGAGTATGCGCCCTCTATAGGTGGTGAAATGGCGCCACCAATATGGATAAAAGGATGCTCCAGTGCGCATGTCAGGAAGAAGGCAGGCCGCAGCGACACAATCTTTTGACCTCGCCCGCCAGCCAGACGCACGCTGATCACATCAACTATTGTTTGACAGTCATGCAATTTACCGACATTGTACTCATTTTTGCATACCAGTGCATCATTTTGTTTGTATTTATTTTCTTTTGTAATATAACCGGCAACATTTCCCTTTACTTCATCTCACTGGATTTATTAGGCCAAGGGCGTGAGTCAAAGACCCGGAAGTCTGCTTTCTTCACTGGTTTACGAAATGGATAGGAACTGGGGCTATAGGAAAAGCCAAACCCGTTTTTAAGCCAGTACATTTTAGTCAAAAGATTGCTGCAACTTCTTTGGATTTCGTTGGACTTATTGGAATACGTGGAAACCTTCTCACTGCTCTCAAAGGGAACCTGTCGCCATTACGCGCCAAAGCGGAGACCGGAGACAAAGGAATCTCCTCGTCGGCGGTAAGTGAGACGAAATACGGATATAGTGAAGGTTTTTTCGTTAAGATAAAATTCCTCTGATTGTTTAGAAGCCATTTTTGTTCGTGGATTTTGAAAAGACTTTTTAGAAACTTGATTTTTGAAAGTTAATTATCTTGGCCAAACAATTCAAGCCGTAGGCTGGAAGCGGCTTCGTTGGAAGACTTTTAAGTTTGAAAGGAAAAGGAACTGTTTTTGAATTTCATTGGACTTTGAGAACTGAAAATAAGATTTATATTTTTGTGATTTTGGATTTCTGGAACTTTTTACGTTTTGAATAACGGCTGACGCAAAGAAAGCAGAGGCACCTGTTACAATGGAGGATGAAACAGTGACGCGTATGCGATATGCCAGAGCAGGAAAGATGTCGCACATAACTAGACGCATGAACATTGTAAATGACTTGATGACAAAGAAGGACTTTCTTGAGGAAGTAAAGGAGAACATGACAAAGTTTAATGAGTTTTTGGAGGAGTTCAAGGCGTTGCATGCATCTTACGCGAGTTTGCTCGATGAAACAGCGCGAGAGGAAGACATGAGAATCTGGTATTGGCCGAAACTTGAAGACATCGATTCTTTTATTGGGAAAGTCTCGCAGTGGATAGTTTCTACCGAAAGGCCTAGCTCCCCTAGCACATCTGAAGTAACTTCATCCGCAAACTTAGTGCATGACACGGCACCAGCGCATGAACCTGCCCCTCCAGAACACAGCCATGCTCAAACGGATCTGGACTTTCCTGACACGCGATCACATAGGTCTAGCGCTTCATCAGGCAGATCCCACTCCTCAACGAGATCATTACGCATCAACGCGGAGGCAGAAAGAGAAGCTTTACTGGTCAAAGCGTCTAAGCTTCAGCAAAAACACGCCGTTCAGGACCAGGAGGAAATATTGCGTAAGTACAAGGAAGCGCTGGAGATAAGCACTGAATTAGATGCAACCAATGCCAAAATTAATTATTTAAAAGCTGCCGAAAAGACTTTAGCTCCCATTCCGTTTAGTTTGGAAACAACAAATGTGTCTGTGATGGAGGAACGTGCACCACAGGATGTTGAGTTCGATGAGGAAAGTCTAATTTCGTTCCATGGCACTCCCTCTGTCAGGCCCAGGGCAAGTGGTGCCCATGTTAATTTTCCCTTGCTAAACCAAGATCACAGTGCAGCTCAACTTAGGCCCACTAGCAGTAGCCAGGTGCAGTATACCTCTTTGCCTCTTAGCCTTCCCTATGGAGGTGAAGCAAACATTTCCCCTGTCCTCCCTCAGTTGGCTGTCAGTGCAGCTAGTAGTTCATCTCAAGACACTTTGCCTACTGCAACACAGAACTCATATGTTACTCAGCTTCTTCAACCGGAACTTCAGTCTCAGCCTCTAGTACAGCCTTTAGCACCACTTCCAGTTACTCAACTTCAACCTGTGCAACCCCCTCTCTCACAGCCTCTGCAACTGCCACTGCAGCATCTGACTCAGCCTCTGCCTATAGCACCTCAGCCTCGGTCTCAACTGCAGCTACAGTCTCTGCCACTACAGGCTCTGCACAGCCGCCAATGCCAAGGCCTCCTCTGCAGCCACAACCTGTGCAACTCCCACGGCAGCCTCAGCTTCAGCCGCAGCAGACCCAGTCTCTGCCTGTGACACTGCACCCTCAGCCTTTGCAGCCTCATCCACTGCCACTCCAGCCTCAGCCTCCTCTACAGCTGCTACAACCTCAACTCCCACCGTGGTCCCAGCCACAGCTTCAACAACAACAGTCTCAGCCTCAGCCTCAACTACAGCCTCAACTGCCACCTCAGGTACAGTTTCAGCCTCAGGCTCAAACACCCTCTATGGCCAGCTCACCACATGACAGTCATTTGGTAACGGTACTGGAAAACCAAAACGAATTGACCAAACTGCTCATGAGGCAACAGCTATCATCCACCTTGCCACAGGGCAGCATTTCAGTCTTTGATGGTGAGGTATTGGAATACAAATCATTCATTCACAACTTCAAAAACACAATTGAACGTAAAACTGACAACTGTAGAGACAGACTGCAATATCTAATTCAGTACACAAAGGGCCAAGCTCAACGGCTTGTCAAAAGCTGTGAATACATGGAACCTGACAGAGGCTATGAAAAGGCTCTGAAATTACTGAAAGAAAACTTTGGCAATGAGTATAAGATCTCTTGTGCCTACTTAGAAAAGGCCCTCTCATGGCCTCAAATCAAACCACAGGATGCCAAGTCCCTGCAGGAGTTTGCCATGTTCTTGCGGAGTTGTTGCAATGCAATGGAGGAGATGACCTATATGGAGGAGTTGGACACCATATCAACCATGAGAAGCATTGCTGTGAAGTTGCCATACAAGCTACGGGAGAAATGGTGCAACAAAGCATTTGAGCTGCAACAACAACGCCAGAGCCGGGTGAGAATTTTAGATCTTGTCTCTTTTATGGAAACACAGGCTCGCGTAGCTGGAGACCCAATGTTTGGCGATCTCCGAGATCAGCCAGTAGGAAAAGGAAAGGCAAACGCTAATGTTAAAACACGGCCCTCCAAGCCCTCCAGCAGTAGCTTTGCCACTAGTATAGCGCCTGTTAAAGGAACAAGCTCTGTCCCATCAGACCAGTCATGTGACTTCTGCAGCTCCAAGCATGCACTGGACTCTTGCCAGAAGTTCACAAGAAAGGCTCATAGAGACAAGCTGAGCTTTCTAAGGTCCAAGGGAATCTGCTATGGATGTCTCACCTCAGGGCACATTAGTAAAGACTGCAGTAGGCGTCTTATCTGTAACGTGTGCAGGCGAAACCATCCCAGCAGCCTCCACATTGCAACCAAGGAAACGGCTAATCCACCTGAAAGTGCAGCAGAGTCATGTGCTCATATAGGGGCCGGAGACAATGAGGGCGTGCTTTCCATTGTTGCAGTTAAAGTCAGGGCAGCAAAGGGCAGCCATGTCATTGAAACATACGCTCTGCTGGATCCTGGATCTTCTGCCACCTTCTGCTCAGAGGAGCTCATGACACATCTGAACTTGACTGGAAAGAGGACAAACATACTTCTGCGTACCATGAGTCAGGAAACGTCAGTCCCAACATATGTTGTGTCAGGATTGGAGATTTCAGCATTGAACAGCGACACATTCTTCAGTCTTCCTGGCACATTGACTCAAAAGAACATGCCAGTAACCAGTAGCAGCATCCCCAAGCAAAGTGATCTAGCGCATTGGGCGTACTTGGGTAAGGTCACCATTCCCTCCATTTGTTCAAAAGTGGAACTGTTGATTGGCACAAATGCTCCACACTTACTTGAGCCATGGGAGGTTATAAACAGCCAAAATGGGGGTCCCTATGCAGTTAGAACGCTGTTAGGGTGGGTGGTAAATGGGCCATTCAGAAGCACTGCTGGTATTAGGACAAGTGTGACAGTTAATAGGATATCGGTTGAGGGTCTAGAAAAGCTGATAATCTCACAGTACAACCAGGATTTCCAGGAGAATGCATCTGAGGAAAAGACGGAAATGTCTGTCGAGGATAAAAGATTCTTGCAGATGGCAAATGAGGCAGTACTGGAGAATGGACACTACAGTTTAAAACTGCCCTTCAGGAAGGCGAGCGTGCATATGCCAAGCAACAGGAAAATGGCAGAACAGCGCCTGAACAGCCTGAAAAGGAAAATGGCCAGGAATGATCAGTTCAAACAGGAGTACACAGCATTCATCACAGACTTCTTTGACAACAACTACGCTGAGGAAGTCCCACAGGGGGAGCTCCAACAGCCAGCAGGAGCCACATGGTTTTTGCCACACCATGGGGTCTACCACCCAAAGAAGAAAAAGCTCAGAGTGGTGTTTGACTGTGCTGCATCATTCCAAGGTGTATCACTCAACTCGGAACTGCTACCGGGCCCAGACCTCACCAACTCTCTCCTTGGTGTTATCATGAGGTTTCGCAAAGAGCCCATTGCAGTCATGGCTGACATCAAATCAATGTTCCATCAGGTCAGAGTGGCAAAGTCTGATGTGGACTACTTACGATTCCTCTGGTGGCCACAAGGTGACACCAGACAGACTCCAAAAGAACACCGCATGCTTGTGCACATCTTTGGTGCTGTATCCTCCCCCAGTATTGCAACCTATGCTCTCCAAAGAACTGCCACTGACTATGAAAGTTGTTTTTCCCCTCAGGTAGCAGAAACCATTAGACACAACTTTTATGTTGACGACTGCGCCAGGTCAGTGGCCAAAGAGTCTGATGCCATCCAGCTGGTAAGAGACCTCACCGCATTGTGCAGCAAAGGTGGGTTCCTGCTAACTCAGTGGGTGAGCAATAGCCGTGCAGTGCTGGCATCCATTCCCCAAGAGCACAGAGCCAAAGACATTAAGTCTCTTGATCTTGACAAAGACAGCCTGCCAGTTGAGCGAGCATTGGGACTGCAATGGTCTGTAGACTCAGATAGCTTTCAGTTCAACACCAACCTCAACCAAAAGCCACATACACGCCGAGGCATACTGTCTGTTGTAAGCTCTGTTTTTGACCCACTTGGTTTTCTTGCCCCTCTCATTCTCCCTGCTAAGCAGTTGCTACAGGAGCTCTGCCAGGCGGGCTACGGATGGGACGAACCACTACCACAGGGCATATCCAAGCGATGGATGGAGTGGACCAGCAGCTTGGAGTTGGTCAAAGGCTTCACCGTGCCGCGCTGTTTGAAACCAGAGGGCTTTGGAGTGACCAGATGTGTCGAACTGCATCACTTTGCCGACGCCAGTGAGAGTGGGTACGGCTCTGTCAGCTATATCAGACAGGTGAACAGGAAGCATGTAGTACATGTCACCTTTGTACTGGGCAAATCTAGAGTACTACCCCTAAAGAAAATCACGGTGCCAAGACTGGAGCTAGCAGCCGCTGCTCTGTCAGTCAAAGTGGACCGAATGCTGAGAAGAGAGCTACACTTGGATTTAGAGCCCTCAGTATTCTGGACGGACAGCCAAACGGTGCTGAAATACATCGCTAACGACCAAGCCAGGTTTAAGACCTATGTGGCAAATAGGGTCTCATTTATACGAGACAATACAGAGCTGTCTCAGTGGAGATATGTAGGCAGCAAAGACAACCCTGCGGATGACGCATCCAGAGGGTTGAATGCCAGAAAATTTATGGAGCAAAAACGATGGATGCATGCCCCAGATTTTCTATGGAAAACACAGGAATGTTGGCCAGTAGTGCAGGCACAGGGCCCTTTGCTTCAGGGTGATCCAGAGGTAAGGAAAACCACTACAGTGTTCACAGCCATGGTAAAACCTGAAACCCCTACTGACCAGCTTATCATGTATTTCTCAGACTGGACCAGCCTCTTAAAGGCTGTAGCTTGGTACCTCAAGCTAAAGAAAGCTTTGGTGTTGAAAGTGAAAAGTGGAAAGCTCACCCCACTTGTCCACTCTGACATGTCAAAGTTGAGCCCCAAGCTGGAAGCTATAAAGCCCTTAACAGTGACTGATCTAGCAGACGCAGAGAGAGCTGTTGTCATGTATGTTCAGAGACAAGCTTTCCCTAACAAACTGTCAACATTGCAGATGACTCCTCCCAGAGTACCCCACAACAGCAGGCTGCGCAGACTCGATCCTGTATTGGAGGATGGCCTCTTAAGGGTAGGTGGCAGGCTACACCGATCTGCAATGCCGGAGGAGACTAAACACCCCTGCATCTTGCCCACAGGTTCACACATATCAGTATTGTTGTTAAGACACATTCATAAGCGCAGTGGACACAGTGGCAGAAACCACATGCTTTCAGAGCTCCGTAAGAGATACTGGATCGTAAAGGGCAACTCAGTGGCAAGAAAGGTGCTCTCCAAATGTGTCACGTGCCGCCGTGTGAGAGGCAAAGTAGGACAGCAGAAAATGGCAGACCTGCCGCTGGAAAGAATTCTACCTGACCTCCCACCCTTCACCAACGTTGGACTGGACTACTTCGGGCCAATTGAGGTGAGGCGAGGGAGAGGCACCATCAAAAGGTACGGAGTTATCTTCACTTGCATGTCTAGCAGAGCTGTACATTTAGAAATTGCATATACCATGGACACCGACTCATGCATTCATGCTCTGAGGAGATTTGTGTGCAGGAGAGGCCAAGTCAGGCGCATCAGGTCTGACAATGGGACGAACCTGGTGGGTGCGCATGCAGAGCTGAAGAGGGCCCTGATGTCCATCAATCAGAAGAAAATTCAAGACTCCCTACTTCCTGATCGCATCGAATGGAGCTTCAACCCACCTGCTGCATCACACCATGGCGGAGTCTGGGAAAGACTCATAAGATCCGTCCGGCAGGTATTCAACTCCATTCTGCACCAGCAAACAACCGATGACGAAGGCCTTCATACCCTCTTCTGTGAGGTGGAGGCAGTCCTGAATAGCCGCCCCCTCTCCACAGCCTCCTCAGACCCCCACGACGTGGAACCACTGACTCCTAATCATCTCCTTTTGATTAAGACTACACCCACTCTGCCCCCTGGAGTCTTCCAGAAGACCGACATTTACGCCAAACGCCGCTGGAAACAAGTCCAGTACATGGCTGACGTCTTCTGGCAAAGATGGACGAAGGAGTATCTTCTACTGCTACAGGAAAGGCAGAAATGGACAGGCACAAAGAAAAACTTCAGCATCGGAGACGTTGTCCTGGTGGTCGATCCCAATGCTCCGCGAGGGTCCTGGCCGCTTGGAAGAGTGCTGGAGACCACAGCAGATGCAAGAGGCCTGGTCAGATCCGTGAAGCTTAAGACCAAGACGTCAGTTCTTGAGAGGCCCATTACCAAGCTGTGCCGCATCCTTGAGGCCGATGACGATGCCTAATGAAAACACTATACAGGAAAGTAGTGTTATTTATTTAATTCATTTGAATTGCATACTTTTTTTTTTTTTTTAATAACTGCCATATTTGGACTCTTTTGCTATTCATAGTTAATAGACCCTTTATAACTTGGCTCCTTTTTTGTATATTTTGTAATAATTGATTCTTGGGAAACAATTAAGGGGCCGGTGTGTAGGAGCCACATTAAAGTTTATTTCGTTTTGACTTATGTTCGTTGTGTTCTGCACTTCTTGAGTATGCGCCCTCTATAGGTGGTGAAATGGCGCCACCAATATGGATAAAAGGATGCTCCAGTGCGCATGTCAGGAAGAAGGCAGGCCGCAGCGACACAATCTTTTGACCTCGCCCGCCAGCCAGACGCACGCTGATCACATCAACTATTGTTTGACAGTCATGCAATTTACCGACATTGTACTCATTTTTGCATACCAGTGCATCATTTTGTTTGTATTTATTTTCTTTTGTAATAAAACCGGCAACATTTCCCTTTACTTCATCTCACTGGATTTATTAGGCCAAGGGCGTGAGTCAAAGACCCGGAAGTCTGCTTTCTTCACTGGTTTACGAAATGGATAGGAACTGGGGCTATAGGAAAAGCCAAACCCGTTTTTAAGCCAGTACAGTGTGTGTCTCGTGTGGTGTGTCGTGTGTGTGTCTCATGTGGTGTGTTGTGTGTGTGTTTCTCATGTGGTGTGTCGTGTGTGTGTCTCATGTAGTGTGTCGTGTGTGTGTGTGTCTCGTGTGTTGTGTCGTGTGTGTTTCTCGTGTAGTGTGTCGTGTGTGTGTCTCGTGTGGTGTGTCGTGTGTGTGTCTCGTGTGGTGTGTTGTGTGTGTGTGTCTCGTGTGGTGTGTCGTGTGTGTGTCTCATGTGGTGTGTCATCTGTGTGTCATGTGGTGTTTCGTGTGTGTGTCATGTGGTGTGTCGTGTGTGTGTGTCTTGTGTGGTGTGTTGTGTGTGTGTGTCTCGTTTGGTGTGTCATGTGTGTGTGTCTCGAGTTGTGTGTCGTGTCTGTGTGTCTCCTGTGGTGTGTCGTGTGTGTGTCTCATGTGGTGTGTCGTGTGTGTGTGTCTTGTGTGGTGTGTCATGTGTGTGTGTCTCGAGTGGTGTGTCGTGTGTGTGTGTCTCGTGTGGTGTGTCGTGTGTGTGTCTCATGTGGTGTGTCGTGTGTGTGTTTCTCATGTGGTGTGTCGTGTGTGTGTCTCATGTAGTGTGTCGTGTGTGTGTGTGTCTCATGTGTTGTGTCGTGTGTGTGTCTCGTGTAGTGTGTCGTGTGTGTGTCTCGTGTGGTGTGTCGTGTGTGTGTCTCGTGTGGTGTGTTGTGTGTGTGTGTCTCGTGTGGTGTGTCGTGTGTGTGTGTGTCTCGTGTGGTGTGTTGTGTGTGTCTGTCTCGTGTGGTGTGTCGTGAGTGTGTGTCTCTCGTGTGGTGTGTCGTGTGTGTGTCTCATGTGGTGTGTCGTGTGTGTGACTCATGTGGTGTGTCGCCTGTGTGTCATGTGGTATGTCGTGTGTGTGTGTGTCTCGTGTGGTGTTTCATGTGTTTGTGTGTGTGTCTCTTGTGGTGTGTCGTGTGTGTGTCTCGTGTGGTGTGTCGTGTGTGTCTCGTGTGGTGTGTCGTGTGTGTGTGTCTCTTGTGGTGTGTCGTGTGTGTGTGTCTCTTGTGGTGTGTCGTGTGTGTCTCGAGTGGTGTGGTGTGTCGTGTGTGTGTCTCGTGTGGTGTGTCGTGTGTGTGTCTCATGTGGTGTGTCGTGTGTGTGTCTCATGTGGTGTTTTGTGTGTGTGTGGCTCATGTGGTGTGTCGTGTGTGTGTCTCATGTGGTGTGTCGTCTGTGTGTCATGTGGTGTGTCGTGTGTGTGTCATGTGGTGTGTCGTGTGTGTGTGTCTTGTGTGGTGTGTCGTGTGTGTGTGTCTCGTGTGGTGTGTCGTGTGTGTGTCTCATGTGGTGTGTCGTGTGTGTGTTTCTCATGTGGTGTGTCGTGTGTGTGTCTCATGTAGTGTGTCGTGTGTGTGTGTGTCTCGTGTGTTGTGTAGTGTGTGTGTGTCTCGTGTGGTGTGTAATGTGCGTGTGTCTCGTGTGGTGTGTTGTGCTTGTGTCTCATGTGATGTGTCGTGTGTGTGTGTGTGTCTCCTGTGGTGTGTCGTGTGTGTGTGTCTCATGTGGTGTGTCGTCTGTGTGTGTCTCATGTGGTGTGTCGTGTGTGGGTCTCGTGTGGTGTGTAGTGTGTGTCTCGTGTGCTGTGTCGTGTGTGTGTGTCTCATGTGGTGTGTCATGTGTGTGTGTCTCATATGGTGTGTCGTGTGTCTCTCAAATGGTGTGTCGTGTGTGTGTCTCGTGTGGTGTGTAGTGTGTGTGTCTCGTGTGGTGTGTCGTGTGTGTGTCTCGTGTGGTGTGTAGTGTGTGTCTCTCTCATGTGGTGTGTTGTGTGTGTGTATCTCATGTGGTGTGTCGTGTGTCTCTTCAATGGTGTGTCGTGTGTGTGTCGTGTGTGTGTCTCGTGTGGTGTGTCGTGTGTGTGTCTCGTGTGGTGTGTCGTGTGTGTGTGTCGTGTGGTGTGTAGTGTGTGTCTCTCTCATGTGGTGTGTCATGTGTGTGTGTCTCATGTGGTGTGTCGTGTGTGTGTGTCTCATGTGGTGTGTCGTGTGTCTCTCAAATGGTGTGTCGTGTGTGTGTCGTGTGTGTGTCTCGTGTGGTGTGTCGTGTGTGTTTTTCGTGTGGTGTGTCGTGTGTGTGTCTCGTGTGGTGTGTCGTGTGTGTGTCTCGTGTGGTGTGTCGTGTGTGTGTGTCGTGTGGTGTGTAGTGTGTGTCTCTCTCATGTGGTGTGTCGTGTGTGTGTGTCTCATGTGGTGTGTCGTGTGTCTCTCAAATGGTGTGTCGTGTGTGTGTCGTGTGTGTGTGTCGTGTGTGTGTCGTGTGTGTGTCTCGTGTGGTGTGTCGTGTGTGTTTTTCGTGTGGTGTGTCGTGTGTGTCTCGAGTGGTGTGGTGTGTCGTGTGTGTGTCTCGTGTGGTGTGTCGTGTGTGTGTCTCTTGTGGTGTGTCGTGTGTGTGTGTCTCTTGTGGTGTGTCGTGTGTGTCTCGAGTGGTGTGGTGTGTCGTGTGTGTGTCTCGTGTGGTGTGTCGTGTGTGTCTCTCATGTGGTGTGTCGTGTCTGTGTGTCTCATGTGGTGTGTGTGTGTGTCTCATGTGGTGTGTCGTGTGTCTCTCATGTGGTGTGTCGTGTGTGTCTCATGTGGTGTGTCATGTGTGTCTCTCTCATATGGTGTGTCGTGTGTGTTTCTCTCATATGGCGTGTCGGATGTGTCTCTCTCATATGGTGTGTCATGTGTGTCTTGTCTGGTGTGTGTCTCCTGTGGTGTGTCGTGTGTGTCTCATGTGGTGTGTCGTGTGCGTGTGTCTCATGTGGTGTGTCGTGTCTGTGTCTCATGTGATGTGTCGTGTCTGTGTCTCATGTGATGTGTCGTGTCTGTGTCTCATGTGGTGTGTCCTGTCTGTGTCTCGTGTGGTGTGTCGTGTGTGTCTCGTGTGGTGTGTCGTGTGTGTGTGTGTGTCTCGTGTGGTGTGTCATGTGTGTCTCGTGTGGTGTGTCGTGTGTGTCTCGTGTGGTGTGTCGTGTGTCTGTCTCGTGTATTGTGTCGTGTGTGTCTCGTATGGTGTGTCGTGTGTGTCTCGTGTGGTGTGTCGTGTGTCTGTCTCGTGTGGTGTGTCGTGTGTGTCTGTCTCGTGTGGTGTGTGGTGTGTGTGTCTCTTGTGGTGTGTCGTGTGTGTGTCTCGTGTGGTGTGTCGTGTGTGTCTCGTGTGGTGTGTCGTGTGTCTGTCTCGTGTGGTGTGTCGTCTGTGTGTGTGTCTCTTGTGGTGTGTCGTGTGTGTGTCTCGTGTGGTGTGGTGTGTCATGTGTGTGTCTCGTGTGGAGTGTCGTGTGTGTGTCTCGTGTGGTGTGTCGTGTGTGTGTCTCATGCGGTGTGTCGTGTGTGTGTGTCTCATGTAGTGTGTCGTGTGTATGTCTCTTGTGTGGTGTGTAGTGTGTGTGTGTCTCGTGTGGTGTGTCGTGTGTGTGCCTCGTGTGGTGTGTTGTGTGTGTGTGTCGTGTTTGTCTGTCTCATGTGGTGTGTCGTGTGTGTGTCTCATGTGGTGTGTCGTCTGTGTCTCGTGTGGTGTGTCGTGTGTGTGTGTCTCGTGTGGTGTGTCGTGTGTGTGTCTCGTGTGGTGTGTGTCTCGTGTGGTGTGTCGTGTGTGTGTCTCATGTGGTGTGTCGTCTGAGTGTCATGTGGTGTGTCGTGTGTGTGTGTCTCGTGTGGTGTGTCGTGTGTTTGTGTCTCGTGTGGTGTGTAGTGTGTGTGTCTCATGTGGTGTGTCGTGTGTGTGTCTCATTTGGTGTGTCGTGTGTGTGTGTGTTTCATGTGGTGTGTCATGTGTGTGTCTCGTGTGGTGTGTCATCTGTGTGTCATGTGGTCTGTCGTGTGTGTGTCATGTGGTGTGTCGTGTGTTTGTGTCTTGTGTGGTGTGTCGTGCGTGTGTGTCTCGTGTGGTGTGTCGTGTGTGTGTGTCTCGTGTGGTGTATTGTGTGTGTGTCTCGTTTGGTGTGTCATGTGTGTGTGTCTCGAGTGGTGTGTCGTGTGTGTGTGTCTCCTGTGGTGTGTCGTGTGTGTGTGTCTCATGTGGTGTGTTTGTGTCTCGTGTGGTGTGTCGTGTGTGTGACTCATGTGGTGTGTCGCCTGTGTGTCATGTGGTGTGTCGTGTGTGTGTGTGTGTCTCGTGTGGTGTTTCATGTGTTTGTGTGTGTGTCTCTTGTGGTGTGTCGTGTGTGTGTCTCGTGTGGTGTGTCGTGTGTGTCTCGTGTGGTGTGTCGTGTGTGTGTGTCTCTTGTGGTGTGTCGTGTGTGTGTGTCTCTTGTGGTGTGTCGTGTGTGTGTGTGTCTCGAGTGGTGTGGTGTGTCGTGTGTGTGTCTCGTGTGGTGTGTCGTGTGTGTGTCTCATGTGGTGTGTCGTGTGTGTGTCTCATGTGGTGTTTCGTGTGTGTGTGGCTCATGTGGTGTGTCGTGTGTGTGGCTCATGTGTTGGGTCGTCTGTGTGTCATGTGGTGTGTCGTGTGTGTGTCATGTGGTGTGTCGTGTGTGTGTGTCTTGTGTGGTGTGTCGTGTGTGTGTGTCTCGTGTGATGTGTCGTGTGTGTGTGTCTCGTGTGGTGTGTTGTGTGTGTGTCTCGTTTGGTGTGTCATGTGTGTGTGTCTCGAGTGGTGTGTCGTGTGTGTGTGTCTCGTGTGGTGTGTCGTGTGTGTGTCTCATGTGGTGTGTCGTGTGTGTGTTTCTCATGTGGTGTGTCGTGTGTGTGTCTCATGTAGTGTGTCGTGTGTGTGTGTGTCTCGTGTGTTGTGTAGTGTGTGTGTGTCTCGTGTGGTGTGTAATGTGCGTGTGTCTCGTGTGGTGTGTTGTGCTTGTGTCTCATGTGATGTGTCGTGTGTGTGTGTGTCTCCTGTGGTGTGTCGTGTGTGTCTCTTGTGATGTGTCGTGTGTGTGTGTGTGTCTCCTGTGGTGTGTCGTGTGTGTGTGTCTCATGTGGTGTGTCGTCTGTGTGTGTCTCATGTGGTGTGTCGTGTGTGGGTCTCGTGTGGTGTGTAGTGTGTGTCTCGTGTGCTGTGTCGTGTGTGTGTGTCTCATGTGGTGTGTCATGTGTGTGTGTCTCATATGGTGTGTCGTGTGTCTCTCAAATGGTGTGTCGTGTGTGTGTCTCGTGTGGTGTGTAGTGTGTGTGTCTCGTGTGGTGTGTCGTGTGTGTGTCTCGTGTGGTGTGTAGTGTGTGTCTCTCTCATGTGGTGTGTTGTGTGTGTGTATCTCATGTGGTGTGTCGTGTGTCTCTTCAATGGTGTGTCGTGTGTGTGTCGTGTGTGTGTCTCGTGTGGTGTGTCGTGTGTGTGTCTCGTGTGGTGTGTCGTGTGTGTGTGTCGTGTGGTGTGTAGTGTGTGTCTCTCTCATGTGGTGTGTCGTGTGTGTGTGTCTCATGTGGTGTGTCGTGTGTGTGTGTCTCATGTGGTGTGTCGTGTGTCTCTCAAATGGTGTGTCGTGTGTGTGTCGTGTGTGTGTCTCGTGTGGTGTGTCGTGTGTGTTTTTCGTGTGGTGTGTCGTGTGTGTGTTTCATGTGGTGTGTCGTGTGTCTCTCAAATGGTGTGTCATGTGTGTGTCTCGTGTGGTGTGTCGTGTGTTTGTCTCGTGTGGTGTGTGTGTCTCATGTGTTGTGTCGTGTGTGTGTCTCGTGTGGTGTGTCGTGTGTGCGTCTCGTGTGGTGTGTCGTGTGTGCGTCTCGTGTTGTGTGTCGTGTGTGCGTCTCGTGTGGTGTGTCGTGTGTGCGTCTCGTGTGGTGTGTCGTGTGTGCGTCTCGTGTGGTGTGTCGTATGTGCGTCTCGTGTGGTGTGTCGTGTGTGTGTCTCGTGTGGTGTGTGTGTCTCAAATGGCGTGTTGTGTGTGTGTCTCATGTGGCGTGTCGTGTGTGTCATATGTGGTGTGTCTCGTGTGGTGTGTGTGTCTCTCTCATGGGTGTGTCTCTCATGTGTTGTGTGCGTCTCTCATGTGGTGTGTCGTGTCTGTGTGTCTCATGTGGTGTGTGTGTGTGTCTCATGTGGTGTGTCGTGTGTCTCTCATGTGGTGTGTCGTGTGTGTCTCATGTGGTGTGTCATGTGTGTCTCTCTCATATGGTGTGTCGTGTGTGTTTCTCTCATATGGCGTGTCGGGTGTGTCTCTCTCATATGGTGTGTCATGTGTGTCTTGTCTGGTGTGTGTCTCCTGTGGTGTGTCGTGTGTGTCTCATGTGGTGTGTCGTGTGCGTGTGTCTCATGTGGTGTGTCGTGTCTGTGTCTCATGTGGTGTGTCGTGTCTGTGTCTCATGTGATGTGTCGTGTCTGTGTCTCATGTGATGTGTCGTGTCTGTGTCTCATGTGGTGTGTCCTGTCTGTGTCTCGTGTGGTGTGTCGTGTGTGTCTCGTGTGGTGTGTCGTGTGTGTGTGTGTGTCTCGTGTGGTGTGTCGTGTGTGTCTCGTGTGGTGTGTCGTGTGTGTCTCGTGTGGTGTGTCGTGTATCTGTCTCGTGTGGTGTGTCGTGTGTGTCTGTCTCGTGTGGTGTGTGGTGTGTGTGTCTCTTGTGGTGTGTCGTGTGTGTGTCTCGTGTGGTGTGTCGTGTGTGTCTCGTGTCGTGTGTCGTGTGTCTGTCTCGTGTGGTGTGTCGTGTGTGTGTGTGTCTCTTGTGGTGTGTCGTGTGTGTGTCTCGTGTGGTGTGGTGTGTCATGTGTGTGTCTCGTGTGGTGTGTCGTGTGTGTGTCTCATGCGGTGTGTCGTGTGTGTGTGTCTCATGCAGTGTGTCGTGTGTATGTCTCTTGTGTGGTGTGTAGTGTGTGTGTGTCTCGTGTGGTGTGTCGTGTGTGTGCCTCGTGTGGTGTGTTGTGTGTGTCTCGTGTGGTGTGTCGTGTGTGTGTGTCTCGTGTGGTGTGTCGTGTGTGTGTGTGTCTCGTGTGGTGTGTGTCTCGTGTGGTGTGTCGTGTGTGTGTGTCTCATGTGGTGTGTCGTCTGTGTGTCATGTGGTGTGTCGTGTGTGTGTGTCTCGTGTGGTGTGTCGTGTGTTTGTGTCTCGTGTGGTGTGTAGTGTGTGTGTCTCATGTGGTGTGTCGTGTGTGTGTCTCATTTGGTGTGTCGTGTGTGTGTGTGTTTCATGTGGTGTGTCATGTGTGTGTCTCGTGTGGTGTGTCATGTGTGTGTCTCATGTGGTGTGTCATCTGTGTGTCATGTGGTCTGTCGTGTGTGTGTGTGTTTCATGTGGTCTGTCGTGTGTGTGTCATGTGGTGTGTCGTGTGTTTGTGTCTTGTGTGGTGTGTCGTGCGTGTGTGTCTCGTGTGGTGTGTCGTGTGTGTGTGTCTCGTGTGGTGTATTGTGTGTGTGTCTCGTTTGGTGTGTCATGTGTGTGTGTCTCGAGTGGTGTGTCGTGTGTGTGTGTCTCCTGTGGTGTGTCGTGTGTGTGTGTCTCATGTGGTGTGTTTGTGTCTCGTGTGGTGTGTCGTGTGTGTGACTCATGTGGTGTGTCGCCTGTGTGTCATGTGGTGTGTCGTGTGTGTGTGTGTGTCTCATGTGGTGTTTCATGTGTTTGTGTGTGTGTCTCTTGTGGTGTGTCGTGTGTGTGTCTCGTGTGGTGTGTCGTGTGTGTCTCGTGTGCTGTGTCGTGTGTGTGTGTCTCTTGTGGTGTGTCGTGTGTGTGTGTCTCTTGTGGTGTGTCGTGTGTGTGTGTGTCTCGAGTGGTGTGGTGTGTCGTGTGTGTGTCTCGTGTGGTGTGTCATGTGTGTGTCTCATGTGGTGTTTCGTGTGTGTGTGGCTCATGTGGTGTGTCGTGTGTGTGTCTCATGTGGTGTGTCGTCTATGTGTCATGTGGTGTGTCGTGTGTGTGTCATGTGGTGTGTCGTGTGTGTGTGTCTTGAGTGGTGTGTCGTGTGTGTGTGTCTCGTGTGATGTGTCGTGTGTGTGTGTCTCGTGTGGTGTGTCGTGTGTGTGTCTCGTGTGGTGTGTAGTGTGTGTGTCTCGTGTGGTGTGTCGTGTGTGTGTCTCGTGTGGTGTGTAGTGTGTGTGCGTCTCATGTGGTGTGTCGTGTGTGCGTCTCATGTGGTGTGTCATCTGTGTGTCATGTGGTGTGTCGTGTGTGTGTCATGTGGTGTGTCGTGTGTGTGTCTTGAGGGGTGTGTCGTGTGTGTGTGTCTCGTGTGATCTGTCGTGTGTGTGCGTCTCGTGTGGTGTGTCGTGTGTGTGTCTCGTGTGGTGTGTAGTGTGTGTGTCTCGTGTGGTGTGTCGTGTGTGTGTCTCGTGTGGTGTGTAGTGTGTGTCTCTCTCATGTGGTGTGTTGTGTGTGTGTATCTCATGTGGTGTGTCGTGTGTCTCTTCAATGGTGTGTCGTGTGTGTGTCGTGTGTGTGTCTCGTGTGGTGTGGTGTGTCGTGTGTGTGTCTCGTGTGGTGTGTCGTGTGTGTGTCTCATGTGGTGTGTCGTGTGTGTGTCTCATGTGGTGTTTCGTGTGTGTGTGGCTCATGTGGTGTGTCGTGTGTTTGTCTCATGTGTTGTGTCGTCTGTGTTTCATGTGGTGTGTCGTGTGTGTGTCATGTGGTGTGTCGTGTGTGTGTGTCTTGTGTGGTGTGTCGTGTGTGTGTGTCTCGTGTGATGTGTCGTGTGTGTGTGTCTCGTGTGGTGTGTTGTGTGTGTCTCGTTTGGTGTGTCATGTGTGTGTGTCTCGAGTGGTGTGTCGTGTGTGTGTGTCTCGTGTGGTGTGTCGTGTGTGTGTCTCATGTGGTGTGTCGTGTGTGTGTTTCTCATGTGGTGTGTCGTGTGTGTGTCTCATGTAGTGTGTCGTGTGTGTGTGTGTCTCGTGTGTTGTGTAGTGTGTGTGTGTCTCGTGTGGTGTGTAATGTGCGTGTGTCTCGTGTGGTGTGTTGTGCTTGTGTCTCATGTGATGTGTCGTGTGTGTGTGTGTCTCCTGTGGTGTGTCGTGTGTGTCTCTTGTGATGTGTCGTGTGTGTGTGTGTGTCTCCTGTGGTGTGTCGTGTGTGTGTGTCTCATGTGGTGTGTCGTCTGTGTGTGTCTCATGTGGTGTGTCGTGTGTGGGTCTCGTGTGGTGTGTAGTGTGTGTCTCGTGTGCTGTGTCGTGTGTGTGTGTCTCATGTGGTGTGTCATGTGTGTGTGTCTCATATGGTGTGTCGTGTGTCTCTCAAATGGTGTGTCGTGTGTGTGTCTCGTGTGGTTTGTAGTGTGTGTGTCTCGTGTGGTGTGTCGTGTGTGTGTCTCGTGTGGTGTGTAGTGTGTGTCTCTCTCATGTGGTGTGTTGTGTGTGTGTATCTCATGTGGTGTGTCATGTGTCTCTTCAATGGTGTGTCGTGTGTGTGTCGTGTGTGTGTCTCGTGTGGTGTGTCGTGTGTGTGTCTCGTGTGGTGTGTCGTGTGGTGTGTAGTGTGTGTCTCTCTCATGTGGTGTGTCGTGTGTGTGTGTCTCATGTGGTGTGTCGTGTGTGTGTGTCTCATGTGGTGTGTCGTGTGTCTCTCAAATGGTGTGTCGTGTGTGTGTCGTGTGTGTGTCTCGTGTGGTGTGTCGTGTGTGTTTTTCGTGTGGTGTGTCGTGTGTGTGTTTCATGTGGTGTGTCGTGTGTCTCTCAAATGGTGTGTCATGTGTGTGTCTCGTGTGGTGTGTCGTGTGTTTGTCTCGTGTGGTGTGTGTGTCTCGTGTGTTGTGTCGTGTGTGTGTCTCGTGTGGTGTGTCGTGTGTGCGTCTCGTGTGGTGTGTCGTGTGTGCGTCTCGTGTTGTGTGTCGTGTGTGCGTCTCGTGTGGTGTGTCGTGTGTGCGTCTCGTGTGGTGTGTCGTGTGTGCGTCTCGTGTGGTGTGTCGTGTGTGCGTCTCGTGTGGTGTGTCGTGTGTGCGTCTCGTGTGGTGTGTCGTGTGTGTGTCTCGTGTGGTGTGTGTGTCTCAAATGGCATGTTGTGTGTGTGTCTCATGTGGCGTGTCGTGTGTGTCATATGTGGTGTGTCTCGTGTGGTGTGTGTGTCTCTCTCATGGGTGTGTCTCTCATGTGTTGTGTGCGTCTCTCATGTGGTGTGTCATGTCTGTGTGTCTCATGTGGTGTGTGTGTGTCTCTCATGTGGTGTGTCGTGTGTGTCTCATGTGGTGTGTCATGTGTGTCTCTCTCATATGGTGTGTCGTGTGTGTTTCTCTCATATGGCGTGTCGGGTGTGTCTCTCTCATATGGTGTGTCATGTGTCTCTTGTCTGGTGTGTGTCTCCTGTGGTGTGTCGTGTGTGTCTCATGTGGTGTGTCGTGTGCGTGTGTCTCATGTGGTGTGTCGTGTCTGTGTCTCATGTGGTGTGTCGTGTCTGTGTCTCATGTGATGTGTCGTGTCTGTGTCTCATGTGATGTGTCGTGTCTGTGTCTCATGTGGTGTGTCCTGTCTGTGTCTCGTGTGGTGTGTCGTGTGTGTCTCGTGTGGTGTGTCGTGTGTGTGTGTGTGTCTCGTGTGGTGTGTCGTGTGTGTCTCGTGTGGTGTGTCATGTGTGTCTCGTGTGGTGTGTCGTGTGTGTCTCGTGTGGTGTGTCATGTGTGTGTGTGTGTCTCGTGTGGTGTGTCGTGTGTGTCTCGTGTGGTGTGTCATGTGTGTCTCGTGTGGTGTGTCGTGTGTCTGTCTCGTGTGGTGTGTCGTGTGTGTCTGTCTCGTGTGGTGTGTCGTGTGTGTGTCTCTTGTGGTGTGTCGTGTGTGTGTCTCGTGTGGTGTGTCATGTGTGTCTCGTGTGGTGTGTCGTGTGTCTGTCTCGTGTGGTGTGTCGTGTGTGTGTGTGTCTCTTGTGGTGTGTCGTGTGTGTGTCTCGTGTGGTGTGGTGTGTCATGTGTGTGTCTCGTGTGGTGTGTCGTGTGTGTGTCTCATGCGGTGTGTCGTGTGTGTGTGTCTCATGCAGTGTGTCGTGTGTATGTCTCTTGTGTGGTGTGTAGTGTGTGTGTGTCTCGTGTGGTGTGTCGTGTGTGTGCCTCGTGTGGTGTGTTGTGTGTGTCTCGTGTGGTGTGTCGTGTGTGTGTGTCTCGTGTGGTGTGTCGTGTGTGTGTGTGTCTCGTGTGGTGTGTGTCTCGTGTGGTGTGTCGTGTGTGTGTCTCATGTGGTGTGTCGTCTGTGTGTCATGTGGTGTGTCGTGTGTGTGTCTCTCGTGTGGTGTGTCGTGTGTTTGTGTCTCGTGTGGTGTGTAGTGTGTGTGTCTCATGTGGTGTGTCGTGTGTGTGTCTCATTTGGTGTGTCGTGTGTGTGTGTGTTTCATGTGGTGTGTCATGTGTGTGTCTCGTGTGGTGTGTCATGTGTGTGTCTCATGTGGTGTGTCATCTGTGTGTCATGTGGTCTGTCGTGTGTGTGTGTGTTTCATGTGGTCTGTCGTGTGTGTGTCATGTGGTGTGTCGTGTGTTTGTGTCTTGTGTGGTGTGTCGTGCGTGTGTGTCTCGTGTGGTGTGTCGTGTGTGTGTGTCTCGTGTGGTGTATTGTGTGTGTGTCTCGTTTGGTGTGTCATGTGTGTGTGTCTCGAGTGGTGTGTCGTGTGTGTGTGTCTCCTGTGGTGTGTCGTGTGTGTGTGTCTCATGTGGTGTGTTTGTGTCTCGTGTGGTGTGTCGTGTGTGTGACTCATGTGGTGTGTCGCCTGTGTGTCATGTGGTGTGTCGTGTGTGTGTGTGTGTCTCGTGTGGTGTTTCATGTGTTTGTGTGTGTGTCTCTTGTGGTGTGTCGTGTGTGTGTCTCGTGTGGTGTGTCGTGTGTGTCTCGTGTGGTGTCTCGTGTGTGTCTCTTGTGGTGTGTCGTGTGTGTGTGTCTCTTGTGGTGTGTCGTGTGTGTGTGTCTCTTGTGGTGTGTCGTGTGTGTGTGTGTCTCGAGTGGTGTGGTGTGTCGTGTGTGTGTCTCGTGTGGTGTGTCGTGTGTGTGTCTCATGTGGTGTTTCGTGTGTGTGTGGCTCATGTGGTGTGTCGTGTGTGTGTCTCATGTGGTGTGTCGTCTATGTGTCATGTGGTGTGTCGTGTGTGTGTCATGTGGTGTGTCGTGTGTGTGTGTCTTGAGTGGTGTGTCGTGTGTGTGTGTCTCGTGTGATGTGTCGTGTGTGTGTGTCTCGTGTGGTGTGTTGTGTGTGTGTGTCTCGTTTGGTGTGTCATGTGTGTGTGTCTCGAGTGGTGTGTCGTGTGTGTGTGTCTCGTGTGGTGTGTCGTGTGTGTGTCTCATGTGGTGTGTCGTGTGTGTGTTTCTCATGTGGTGTGTCGTGTGTGTGTCTCATGTAGTGTGTCGTGTGTGTGTGTGTCTCGTGTGTTGTGTCGTGTGTGTGTGTCTCGTGTGGTGTGTAATGTGCGTGTGTCTCGTGTGGTGTGTTGTGCTTGTGTCTCATGTGATGTGTCGTGTGTGTGTGTGTCTCCTGTGGTGTGTCGTGTGTGTCTCTTGTGATGTGTCGTGTGTTTGTGTGTGTCTCCTGTGGTGTGTCGTGTGTGTGTGTCTCATGTTGTGTGTCGTCTGTGTGTGTCTCATGTGGTGTGTCGTGTGTGGGTCTCGTGTGGTGTGTAGTGTGTGTCTCGTGTGCTGTGTCGTGTGTGTGTGTCTCATGTGGTGTGTCATGTGTGTGTGTCTCATATGGTGTGTCGTGTGTCTCTCAAATGGTGTGTCGTGTGTGTGTCTCGTGTGGTGTGTAGTGTGTGTGTCTCGTGTGGTGTGTCGTGTGTGTGTCTCGTGTGGTGTGTAGTGTGTGTCTCTCTCATGTGGTGTGTTGTGTGTGTGTATCTCATGTGGTGTGTCGTGTGTCTCTTCAATGGTGTGTCGTGTGTGTGTCGTGTGTGTGTCTCGTGTGGTGTGTCGTGTGTGTGTCTCGTGTGGTGTGTCGTGTGTGTGTGTCGTGTGGTGTGTAGTGTGTGTCTCTCTCATGTGGTGTGTCGTGTGTGTGTCTCATGTGGTGTGTCGTGTGTGTGTGTCTCATGTGGTGTGTCGTGTGTCTCTCAAATGGTGTGTCGTGTGTGTGTCTCGTGTGGTGTGTCGTGTGTGTTTTTCGTGTGGTGTGTCGTGTGTGTGTTTCATGTGGTGTGTCGTGTGTCTCTCAAATGGTGTGTCATGTGTGTGTCTCGTGTGGTGTGTCGTGTGTTTGTCTCGTGTGGTGTGTGTGTCTCGTGTGTTGTGTCGTGTGTGTGTCTCGTGTGGTGTGTCGTGTGTGCGTCTCGTGTGGTGTGTCGTGTGTGCGTCTCGTGTTGTGTGTCGTGTGTGCGTCTCGTGTGGTGTGTCGTGTGTGCGTCTCGTGTGGTGTGTCGTGTGTGCGTCTCGTGTGGTGTGTCGTGTGTGCGTCTCGTGTGGTGTGTCGTGTGTGCGTCTCGTGTGGTGTGTCGTGTGTGTGTCTCGTGTGGTGTGTGTGTCTCAAATGGCGTGTTGTGTGTGTGTCTCATGTGGCGTGTCGTGTGTGTCATATGTGGTGTGTCTCGTGTGGTGTGTGTGTCTCTCTCATGGGCGTGTCTCTCATGTGTTGTGTGCGTCTCTCATGTGGTGTGTCGTGTCTGTGTGTCTCATGTGGTGTGTGTGTGTGTCTCATGTGGTGTGTCGTGTGTCTCTCATGTGGTGTGTCGTGTGTGTCTCATGTGGTGTGTCATGTGTGTCTCTCTCATATGGTGTGTCGTGTGTGTTCCTCTCATATGGCGTGTCGGGTGTGTCTCTCTCATATGGTGTGTCATGTGTGTCTTGTCTGGTGTGTGTCTCCTGTGGTGTGTCGTGTGTGTCTCATGTGGTGTGTCGTGTGCGTGTGTCTCATGTGGTGTGTCGTGTCTGTGTCTCATGTGGTGTGTCATGTCTGTGTCTCATGTGATGTGTCGTGTCTGTGTCTCATGTGATGTGTCGTGTCTGTGTCTCATGTGGTGTGTCCTGTCTGTGTCTCGTGTGGTGTGTCGTGTGTGTCTCGTGTGGTGTGTCGTGTGTGTGTGTGTGTCTCGTGTGGTGTGTCGTGTGTGTCTCGTGTGGTGTGTCGTGTGTGTCTCGTGTGGTGTGTCGTGTGTCTGTCTCGTGTGGTGTGTCGTGTGTGTCTGTCTCGTGTGGTGTGTGGTGTGTGTGTCTCTTGTGGTGTGTCGTGTGTGTGTCTCGTGTGGTGTGGTGTGTCATGTGTGTGTCTCGTGTGGTGTGTCGTGTGTGTGTCTCATGCGGTGTGTCGTGTGTGTGTGTCTCATGTAGTGTGTCGTGTGTATGTCTCTTGTGTGGTGTGTAGTGTGTGTGTGTCTCGTGTGGTGTGTCGTGTGTGTGCCTCGTGTGGTGTGTTGTGTGTGTGTGTGTGTGTCGTGTTTGTCTGTCTCATGTGGTGTGTCGTGTGTGTGTCTCATGTGGTGTGTCGTCTGTGTCTCGTGTGGTGTGTCGTGTGTGTGTGTCTCGTGTGGTGTGTCGTGTGTGTGTGTGTCTCGTGTGGTGTGTGTCTCGTGTGGTGTGTCGTGTGTGTGTCTCATGTGGTGTGTCGTCTGTATGTCATGTGGTGTGTCGTGTGTGTGTGTCTCGTGTGGTGTGTCGTGTGTTTGTGTCTCGTGTGGTGTGTAGTGTGTGTGTCTCATGTGGTGTGTCGTGTGTGTGTCTCATTTGGTGTGTCGTGTGTGAGTGTGTTTCATGTGGTGTGTCATGTGTGTGTCTCGTGTGGTCTGTCGTGTGTGTGTCATGTGGTGTGTCGTGTGTTTGTGTCTTGTGTGGTGTGTCGTGCGTGTGTGTCTCGTGTGGTGTGTCGTGTGTGTGTGTCTCGTGTGATGTATTGTGTGTGTGTCTCGTTTGGTGTGTCATGTGTGTGTGTCTCGAGTGGTGTGTCGTGTGTGTGTGTCTCCTGTGGTGTGTCGTGTGTGTGTGTCTCATGTGGTGTGTTTGTGTCTCGTGTGGTGTGTAGTGTGTGTGTCTCATGTGGTGTGTCGTGTGTGTGTCTCATTTGGTGTGTCGTGTGTGTTTCATGTGGTGTGTCATGTGTGTGTCTCGTGTGGTGTGTCGTGTGTGTGTCTCATGTGGTGTGTCATCTGTCTGTCATGTGGTCTGTCGTGTGTGTGTCATGTGGTGTGTCGTGTTTTTGTGTCTTGTGTGGTGTGTCGTGCGTGTGTGTCTCGTGTGGTGTGTCGTGTGTGTGTGTCTCGTGTGGTGTATTGTGTGTGTGTCTCGTTTGGTGTGTCATGTGTGTGTGTCTCGAGTGGTGTGTCGTGTGTGTGTGTCTCCTGTGGTGTGTCGTGTGTGTGTGTCTCATGTGGTGTGTCGTGTGTGTGTCTCATGTGGTGTGTCGTCCGTGTGTCATGTGGTGTGTCGTGTGTGTGTGTCTCATGTGGTGTGTCATGTGTGTGTCTCTCATGTGGTGTGTCTCTCTCATGTTGTGTGCCGTGTGTGTGTCTCGTGTGGTGTGTCGTGTGTGTGTGTGTCTCGTGTGGTGTGTCGTGTGTGTGTCTCATGTGGTGTGTCGTCTGTGTGTCATTTGGTGTGTCGTGTGTGTCTCATGTGGTGTGTAGTCTGTGTGTCTCGTTTGGTGTGTCATGTGTGTGTGTCTCGAGTGGTGTGTCGTGTGTGTTTGTGTCTCGTGTGGTGTGTCGTGTGTGTGTCTCATGTGGTGTGTCGTGTGTGTCTCTCATGTGGTGTGTCGTGTGTGTCTCTCATGTGGTGTGTCTTGTGTCCCTTATGTGGTGTGTCATGTGTTTCATGTGGTGTGACATGTGTGTGTCTCGTGTGGTGTGTCGTGTGTGTGTCTCATGTGGTGTGTCATCTGTGTGTCATGTGGTGTGTCGTGTGTGTGTCATGTGGTGTGTCGTGTGTGTGTGTCTTGTGTGGTGTGTCGTGTGTGTGTGTCTCGTGTGATGTGTCGTGTGTATGTGTCTCGTGTGGTGTGTTGTGTGTGTGTCTCGTTTGGTGTGTCATGTGTGTGTGTCTCGAGTGGTGTGTCGTGTGTGTGTGTCTCGTGTGGTGTGTCGTGTGTGTGTCTCATGTGGTGTGTCGTGTGTGTGTTTCTCATGTGGTGTGTCGTGTGTGTGTCTCATGTAGTGTGTCGTGTGTGTGTGTGTCTCGTGTGTTGTGTCGTGTGTGTTTCTCGTGTAGTGTGTCGTGTGTGTGTCTCGTGTGGTGTGTCGTGTGTGTGTCTCGTGTGGTGTGTTGTGTTTGTGTGTCTCGTGTGGTGTGTCGTGTGTGTGTCTCATGTGGTGTGTCATCTGTGTGTCATGTGGTGTTTCGTGTGTGTGTCATGTGTGTGTGTCTTGTGTGGTGTGTCGTGTGTGTGTGTCTCGTGTGGTGTGTCGTGTGTGTGTGTCTCGTGTGGTGTGTTGTGTGTGTGTGTGTCTCGTTTGGTGTGTCATGTGTGTGTGTCTCGAGTTGTGTGTCGTGTCTGTGTGTCTCATGTGGTGTGTCGTGTGTGTCTCTCATGTGGTGTGTCGTGTGTGTCTCTCATGTGGTGTGTCGTGTGTCTCTTATGTGGTGTGTCATGTGTTTCATGTGCTGTGACATGTGTGTGTCTCGTGTGGTGTGTCGTGTGTGTGTCTCATGTGGTGTGTCATCTGTGTGTCATGTGGTGTGTCATCTGTGTGTCATGTGGTGTGTCGTGTGTGTGTCATGTTTTGTGTCGTGTGTGTGTGTCTTGTGTGGTGTGTCGTGTGTGTGTGTCTCGTGTGATGTGTCGTGTGTGTGTGTCTCGTGTGGTGTGTTGTGTGTGTGTCTCGTTTGGTGTGTCATGTGTGTGTGTCTCGAGTTGTGTGTCGTGTCTGTGTGTCTCCTGTGGTGTGTCGTGTGTGTGTCTCATGTGGTGTGTCGTGTGTGTCTCTCATGTGGTGTGTCATGTGTTTCATGTGCTGTGACATGTGTGTGTCTCGTGTGGTGTGTCGTGTGTGTGTCTCATGTGGTGTGTCATCTGTGTGTCATGTGGTGTGTCATCTGTGTGTCATGTGGTGTGTCGTGTGTGTGTCATGTTTTGTGTCGTGTGTGTGTGTCTTGTGTGGTGTGTCGTGTGTGTGTGTCTCGTGTGATGTGTCGTGTGTGTGTGTCTCGTGTGGTGTGTTGTGTGTGTGTCTCGTTTGGTGTGTCATGTGTGTGTGTCTCGAGTGGTGTGTCGTGTGTGTGTGTCTCGTGTGGTGTGTCGTGTGTGTGTCTCATGTGGTGTGTCGTGTGTGTGTTTCTCATGTGGTGTGTCGTGTGTGTGTCTCATGTAGTGTGTCGTGTGTGTGTGTGTGTCTCGTGTGTTGTGTCGTGTGTGTGTCTCGTGTAGTGTGTCGTGTGTGTGTCTCGTGTGGTGTGTCGTGTGTGTGTCTCGTGTGGTGTGTCGTGTGTGTGTGTGTCTCGTGTGGTGTGTTGTGTGTGTGTCTCGTGTGGTGTGTCGTGTGTGTCTGTCTCGTGTGGTGTGTCGTGAGTGTGTGTCTCTCGTGTGGTGTGTCGTGTGTGTGTCTCATGTGGTGTGTCGTGTGTGTGACTCATGTGGTGTGTCGCCTGTGTGTCATGTGGTTTGTCGTGTGTGTGTGTGTGTGTGTCTCGTGTGGTGTTTCATGTGTTTGTGTGTGTGTCTCTTGTGGTGTGTTGTGTGTGTGTCTCGTGTGGTGTGTCGTGTGTGTCTCGTGTGGTGTGTCGTGTGTGTCTGTCTCGTGTGGTGTGTCGTGTGTGTGTGTGTCTCTTGTGGTGTGTCGTGTGTGTGTGTCTCTTGTGGTGTGTCGTGTGTGTGTGTGTGTCTCGAGTGGTGTGGTGTGTCGTGTGTGTGTCTCGTGTTGTGTGTCGTGTGTGTGTCTCATGTGGTGTGTCGTGTGTGTGTCTCATGTGGTGTGTCGTGTGTGTGTCTCATGTGGTGTGTCGTGTGTGTGTGTCTCATGTAGTGTGTTGTGTGTGTGTCTCTCGTGTGGCGTGTCGTGTGTGTGTGTGTCTCGTGTGGTGTGTCGTGTGTGTCTCTCATGTCGTGTTTCGTGTGTGTGTCTCATGTGGTGTGTCGTGTGTGTGTGTCTCGTGTGGTGTGTCGTGTGTGTGTGTCTAGTGTGGTGTGTCGTGTGTGTGTGTCTCGTGTCGTGTGTCGTGTTTGTGTGTCTCGTGTGGTGTGTCGTGTGTGAGTGTCTCGTGTGGTGTGTCTTGTGTGCCTCGTGTGGTGTGTCATGTGTGTGCCTCGTGTGGTGTGTCGTGTGTGTGCCTCGTGTGGTGTGTCGTGTGTGTGTCGTGTGTCTGTCTCGTGTGGTGTGTCTTGTGTGTGTGTGTCTCTTGTGGTGTGTCGTGTATGTGTGTGTCTCGTGTGGTGTGTCGTATGTGTGTCTCGTGTTTTGTGTCGTGTGTGTGTCTCATGTGGTGTGTCGTGTGTGTTTCTCATGTGGTGTGTCATGTGTTTTTCTCATGTGGTGTGTCGTGTGTGTGTGTGTGTCTTATGTAGTGTGTCGTGTGTGTGTGTGTGTCTCGTGTGGTGTGTCGTGTGTGTCTTTCATGTGGTGTGTCGTGTGTGTGTCTCATGTGGTGTGTCGTGTGTGTGCGTCTCGTGAGGTGTGTCGTGTGTGTGTGTGTCTCGTGTCGTGTGTGTGTGTCTCGTGTGGTGTGTCGTGTGTGTGTGTCTCGTGTGGTGTGTCGTGTGTGTGTCTCATGTGGTGTGTCATCTGTGTGTCATGTGGTGTGTCGTGTGTGTGTCATGTGGTGTGTCGTGTGTGTGTGTCTCATGTGGTGTGTCGTGTGTGTGTGTGTCTCATATGGTGTGTCGTGTGTGTGTCTCATGTGGTGTGTCGTCCGTGTGTCATGTGGTGTGTCGTGTGTGTGTGTCTCATGTGGTGTGTCGTGTGTGTGTGTCTCATGTGGTGTGTCATGTGTGTGTGTGTCTCATGTGGTATGTCATGTGTGTGTGTCTCATGTGGTGTGTCATGTGTGTGTCTCTCATGTGGTGTGTCTCCCTCATGTGGTGTGTCGTGTTTGTTTCTCATGTTGTGTGTCGTGTGTGTGTCTCGTGTGGTGTGTCGTGTGTGTGTCTCGTGTGGTGTGTCGTGTGTGTGTCTCGTGTGGTGTGTCGTGTGTGTCTCGTGTGGTGTGTCATGTGTGTGTGTCTCATATGGTGTGTCGTGTGTGTGTGTCTCATGTGGCCTGTCGTGTGTGTGTGTGTCTCATGTATTGTGTCTCTCAAATGGTGTGTCGAGTGTCTCATGTGGTGTGTCGTGTGTGTCCTATGTGGTGTGTCTCGTGTGGTGTGTCTGTGTCTCTCGTGGGTGTGTGCGTGTGTGTGTCTCATGTGGTGTGTCTCATGTGTACATGTGTGTCTTGTGGTGTGTCTCGTGTGTGTGATTTATGTGGTGTGTCTCGTGTGTGTGTGTGTCTCATGTGGTATGTCTCGTGTGTGTCTTATGTGGTGTCTTGTGTGTGTCTCATGTGGTCCGTTGTGTCTGTCTCGTGGTGTGTCGTGTGTGTCTCATGTGGTGTGCGTCTGTGTCTCGTGGTGTGTCGTGTGTGTCTCTCATGTGGTTTGTGGTGTGTCCTGTGTGTGTCTCGTGTGGTGTCTCATCTGTGTGTCATGTGGTGTGCTGTGTGTGTGTCTCGTGTGGTGTGTCGTGTGTGTGTGTCTCATGTGGTGTGTCGTGTGTGTGTCTCATGTGGTGTGCGTGTGTGTGTGTCTCATGTGGTGTGTCGTGTGTGTGTCTCATGTGGTGTGTCGTGTGTGTGTCTCATGTGGTGTGTCGTGTGTGTGTCTCATGTGGTGTGTCGTGTGTGTGTCATGTGGTGTGTCGTGTGTGTGTCATGTGGTGTGTCGTGTGTGTATGTCTTGTGTGGTGTGTCGTGTGTGTGTGTCTCGTGTGATGTGTCGTGTGTGTGTGTCTCGTGTGGTGTGTTGTGTGTGTGTCTCGTTTGGTGTGTCATGTGTGTGTGTCTCGAGTGGTGTGTCGTGTGTGTGTGTCTCGTGTGGTGTGTCGTGTTTGTGTCTCATGTGGTGTGTCGTGTGTGTGTTTCTCATGTGGTGTGTCGTGTGTGTGTCTCATGTAGTGTGTCGTGTGTGTGTGTGTCTCGTGTGTTGTGTCGTGTGTGTGTGTCTCGTGTGGTGTGTCATGTGCGTGTGTCTCGTGTGGTGTGTTGTGCTTGTGTCTCATGTGATGTGTCGTGTGTGTGTGTGTCTCCTGTGGTGTGTCGTGTGTGTCTCTTGTGATGTGTCGTGTGTGTGTGTGTGTCTCCTGTGGTGTGTCGTGTGTGTGTGTCTCATGTGGTGTGTCGTCTGTGTGTGTCTCATGTGGTGTGTCGTGTGTGGGTCTCGTGTGGTGTGTAGTGTGTGTCTTGTGTGCTGTGTCGTGTGTGTGTGTCTCATGTGGTGTGTCATGTGTGTGTGTCTCATATGGTGTGTCGTGTGTCTCTCAAATGGTGTGTCGTGTGTGTGTCTTGTGTGGTGTGTAGTGTGTGTGTCTCGTGTGGTGTGTCGTGTGTGTGTCTCGTGTGGTGTGTAGTGTGTGTCTCTCTCATGTGGTGTGTTGTGTGTGTGTATCTCATGTGGTGTGTCGTGTGTCTCTTCAATGGTGTGTCGTGTGTGTGTCGTGTGTGTGTCTCGTGTGGTGTGTCGTGTGTGTGTGTCGTGTGGTGTGTAGTGTGTGTCTCTCTCATGTGGTGTGTCGTGTATGTGTGTCTCATGTGGTGTGTCGTGTGTGTGTGTCTCATGTGGTGTGTCGTGTGTCTCTCAAATGGTGTGTCGTGTGTGTCTCGTGTGTGTGTCTCGTGTGGTGTGTTGTGTGTGTTTTTCGTGTGGTGTGTCGTGTGTGTGTTTCATGTGGTGTGTCGTGTCTCTCTCAAATGGTGTGTCATGTGTGTGTCTCGTGTGGTGTGTCGTGTGTTTGTCTCGTGTGGTGTGTTGTGTGTGTGTGTCTCGTGTGTTGTGTCGTCTGTGTGTCTCGTGTGGTGTGTCGTGTGTGCGTCTCGTGTGGTGTGTCGTGTGTCGTGTGTGCGTCTCGTGTTGTGTGTCGTGTGTGCGTCTCGTCTGGTGTGTCGTGTGTGCGTCTCGTGTGGTGTGTCGTGTGTGCGTCTCGTGTGGTGTGTCGTGTGTGCGTCTCGTGTGGTGTGTCGTGTGTGTGTCTCGTGTGGTGTTTGTGTCTCAAATGGCGTGTTGTGTGTGTGTCTCATGTGGCGTGTCGTGTGTGTCATATGTGGTGTGTCTCGTGTGGTGTGTGTGTCTCTCTCATGGGTGTGTCTCTCATGTGTTGTGTGCGTCTCTCATGTGGTGTGTCGTGTCTGTGTGTCTCATGTGGTGTGTGTGTGTGTCTCATGTGGTGTGTCGTGTGTCTCTCATGTGGTGTGTCGTGTGTGTCTCATGTGGTGTGTCGTGTGTGTCTCTCTCATATGGTGTGTCGTGTGTGTTTCTCTCATATGGCGTGTCGGGTGTGTCTCTCTCATATGGTGTGTCATGTGTGTCTTGTCTGGTGTGTGTCTCATGTGGTGTGTCGATTGTGTCTCGTGGGGTGTGTCGTTTGTGTGTCTCCTGTGGTGTGTCGTGTGTGTCTCATGTGGTGTGTCGTGTGCGTGTGTCTCATGTGGTGTGTCGTGTCTGTGTCTCATGTGGTGTGTCGTGTCTGTGTCTCATGTGATGTGTCGTGTCTGTGTCTCATGTGATGTGTCGTGTCTGTGTCTCATGTGGTGTGTCCTGTCTGTGTCTCGTGTGGTGTGTCGTGTGTGTCTCATGTGGTGTGTCGTGTGTGTGTGTGTGTCTCGTGTGGTGTGTCGTGTGTGTCTCGTGTGGTGTGTCGTGTGTCTGTCTCGTGTGGTGTGTCGTGTGTGTCTGTCTCGTGTGGTGTGTGTGTCTCTTGTGGTGTGTCGTGTGTGTGTCTCGTGTGGTGTGTCGTGTGTGTGTCTCGTGTGGTGTGTCGTGTGTGTGTCTCGTGTGGTGTGTCGTGTGTGTGTGTCTCGTGTGGTGTGTCGTGTGTGTGTGTGTGTCTCGTGTGGTGTGTCGTGTGTGTGTGTCTCATGTGGCCTGTCGTGTGTGTGTCTCGTGTGGTGTGTCGTGTGTGTGTCTCGTGTGGTGTGTCGTGTGTGTGTGTCTCGTGTGGTGTGTCGTGTGTGTGTGTGTGTCTCGTGTGGTGTGTTGTGTGTTTGTCTCATGTGGTGTGTCGTGTGTTTGTCTCGTGTGTTGTGTCGTGTGTGTGTTTCGTGTGGTGTGTCGTGTGTCTCTCAAATGGTGTGTCATGTGTGTGTCTCGTGTGGTGTGTCGTGTGTGTGTCTCGTGTGTTGTGTCGTGTGTGTGTCTCGTGTGGTGTGTCGTGTGTGCGTCTCGTGTGGTGTGTCGTGTGTGCGTCTCGTGTTGTGTGTCGTGTGTGCGTCTCGTGTGGTGTGTCATCTGTGTGCCATGTGGTGTGTCGTCTGTGTGTCATGTGGTGTGTCGTTTGTGTGTGTCTCGTGTGGTGTGTCGTGTGTGTGTGTCTCGTGTGGTGTGTCGTGTGTGTGTGTCTCGTGTGGTGTGTCGTGTGTGTGTGTCTCGTGTGGTGTGTCGTGTGTGTGTGTCTCGTGTGGTGTGTGTCTCGTGTGTTGTGTCGTGTGTGTGTCTCATTTGGTGTGTCGTGTGTGTGTCTCATTTGGTGTGTCGTGTGTGTGTGTGTTTCACGTGGTGTGTCATGTGTGTGTCTCGTGTGGTGTGTCGTGTGTGTGTCTCATGTGGTGTGTCATCTGTGTGTCATGTGGTGTGTCGTCTGTGTGTCATGTGGTGTGTCGTGTGTGTGTGTCTCGTGTGGTGTGTCGTGTGTGTGTGTCTCGTGTGGTGTGTGTCTCGTGTGGTGTGTCGTGTGTGTGTATCATGTGGTGTGTCGTGTGTGTGTCTCATGTGGTGTGTCGTCTGTGTGTCATGTGGTGTGTCGTGTGTGTGTGTCTCGTGTGGTGTGTCGTGTGTTTGTGTCTCGTGTGGTGTGTCGTGTGTGTGTCTCATGTGGTGTGTCATGTGTGTGTATGTGTCTCGTGTGGTGTGTCATGTGTGTGTCTCGTGTGTGTGTCTCATGTGGTGTGTCATCTGTGTGTCATGTGGTGTGTTGTGTGTGTGTGTCTTGTGTGGTGTGTCGTGTGTGGGTGTCTCGTGTGGTGTGTCGTGTGTGTGTGTCTCGTGTGGTGTGTTGTTTGTGTGTCTTGTTTGGTGTGTCATGTGTGTGTGTCTCGAGTGGTGTGTCGTGTGTGTGTGTCTCGTGTGGTGTGTCGTGTGTGTGTCTCATGTGGTGTGTCGTGTGTGTGTGTCTCATGTGGTGTGTCGTGTTGGTGTCTCATGTGGTGTGTCATCCGTGTGTCATATGGTCTGTCATTTGTGTGTGTCTCATGTGGTGTGTTGTGTGTGTCTCATGTGGTGTGTCTAGTGTGTGTGTCTCATGTGGTGTGTCATGTGTGTGTCTCTCATGTGGTGTGTCTCTCTCATGTGGTGTGTCGTGTTTGTTTCTCGTGTTGTGTGTCGTGTGTGTGTCTCGTGTTGTGTGTCGTGTGTGTGTCTCATGTGGTGTGTCGTGTGTGTGTGTCTCATGTGGTGTGTCGTGTTGGTGTCTCATGTGGTGTGTCGTCCGTGTGTCATGTGGTCTGTCATTTGTGTGTGTCTCATGTGGTGTGTCGTGTGTGTCTCATGTGGTGTGTCTAGTGTGTGTGTCTCATGTGGTGTGTCATGTGTGTGTCTCTCATGTGGTGTGTCTCTCTCATGTGGTGTATCGTGTTTGTTTCTCGTGTTGTGTGTCGTGTGTGTGTCTCGTGTTGTGTTTCGTGTGTGTGTCTCGTGTGGTGTGTCGTGTGTGTGTGTGTCTCGTGTGGTGTGTGTCTCATGTGGCCTGTTGTGTGTGTGTGTCTCATGTATTGTGTCTCTCAAATGGTGTGTCGAGTGTCTCATGTGGTGTGTCGTGTGTGTCCTATGTGGTGTGTCGAGTGTGGTGTGTCTGTGTCTCTCGGGGGGGTGTCGTCTGTGTGTCATGTGGTGTGTCGTTTGTGTGTGTCTCGTGTGGTGTGTCGTGTGTGTGTGTCCCGTGTGGTGTGTCGTGTGTATGTGTCTCGTGTGGTGTGTCGTGTGTGTGTGTCTCGTGTGGTGTGTCGTGTGTGTGTGTCTCGTGTGGTGTGTGTCTCGTGTGGTGTGTCGTGTGTGTGTCTCATGTGGTGTGTCGTGTGTGTGTCTCATTTGGTGTGTCGTGTGTGTGTCTCATTTGGTGTGTCGTGTGTGTGTGTTTCATGTGGTGTGTCATGTGTGTGTCTCGTGTGGTGTGTCGTGTGTGTGTCTCATGTGGTGTGTCATCTGTGTGTCATGTGGTGTGTCGTCTGTGTGTCATGTGGTGTGTCGTGTGTGTGTGTCTCGTGTGGTGTGTCGTGTGTGTGTGTCTCGTGTGGTGTGTGTCTCGTGTGGTGTGTCGTGTGTGTGTATCATGTGGTGTGTCGTGTGTGTTTCTCATGTGGTGTGTCGTCTATGTGTCATGTGGTGTGTCGTGTGTGTGTGTCTCGTGTGGTGTGTCGTGTGTTTGTGTCTCGTGTGGTGTGTCGTGTGTGTGTCTCATGTGGTGTGTCATGTGTGTGTGTGTCTCGTGTGGTGTGTCATGTGTGTGTCTCGTGTGGTGTGTCGTGTGTGTGTCTCATGTGGTGTGTCATCTGTGTGTCATGTGGTGTGTCGTGTGTGTGTGTCTTGTGTGGTGTGTCGTGTGTGGGTGTCTCGTGTGGTGTGTCGTGTGTGTGTGTCTCGTGTGGTGTGTCGTGTGTGTGTGTCTCGTGTTGTGTGTCGTGTGTTTGTCTCATGTGGTGTGTCGTGTGTGTGTGTCTCATGTGGTGTGTCGTGTTGGTGTCTCATGTGGTGTGTCGTCCGTCTGTCATGTGGTCTGTCATTTGTGTGTGTCTCATGTGGTGTGTCTAGTTTGTGTGTCTCATGTGGTGTGTCATGTGTGTGTCTCTCATGTGGTGTGTCTCTCTCATGTGGTGTGTCGTGTTTGTTTCTCGTGTTTTGTGTCGTGTGTGTGTCTCGTGTTGTGTGTCGTGTGTGTGTCTCGTGTGGTGTGTCGTGTGTGTGTCTCTTGTGGCGTGTCATGTGTGTGTGTGTCTCGTGTGGTGTGTTGTGTGTGTGTGTGTCTCGTGTGGTGTGTGTCTCATGTGGCCTGTCGTGTGTGTGTGTCTCATGTATTGTGTCTCTCAAATGGTGTGTCGAGTTTCTCATGTGGTGTGTCATGTGTGTCCTATGTGGTGTGTCTCGTGTGGTGTGTCTGTGTCTCTCGGGGGTGTGTGCGTGTGTGTGTCTCATGTGGTGTGTCTCCTGTGTGCATGCGTGTCTCGTGGTGTGTCTCGTGTGTGTGATTTATGTGGTGTGTCTCGTGTGTGTGTGTGTCTCATGTGGTATGTCTCGTGTGTGTCTCATGTGGTGTCTTGTGTGTGTCTCATGTGGTCTGTTGTGTCTGTCTCATGGTGTGTCATGTGTGTCTCATGTGGTGTGCGTCTGTGTCTCATGTGGTGTGTCGTGTGTGTCTCTCATGTGGTATGTGGTGTGTCATGTGTGTGTCTCATGTATCCTCTGTGGTGTCTCTCTCATGTGGTGTGTGTGTCTCATGTATCCTCTGTGGTGTCTCTCTCATGTGGTGTGTGTGTGTGTGTGTGTGTCTCATGTATCCTATGTGGTGACTCTCTCATGTGGTGTGTGTGTGTGTGTGTGTGTGTGTATGTGTATCACGTGGTGTCTCTCATGTGGTGTGTGTGTATGTGTATCACGTGGTGTCTCTCATGTGGTGTGTCTCGTGTGGTGTATGTGTCATGTGCTATGTGTTTATGTAATTTGTGTGTGTCATGTGGTACGTGTGTGCTATGTGGTGTGTCTCGTGTGTGTGCCATGTGGTGTGCGCTTGTCAGTCATGTGGTCTGTGTCTTGTGGTGCGTGTCATGTGGTACGTGTGTGCCATGTGTGTCATGTGGTGTGTGTATATATATTTGTCGTATGTGTCATGTGGTATGTTTGTGCCGTGTGTCATGTGGTGTGTGTGTCTGTGTGTGTGTCTCTAATGTGTGTCATGTGGTGTGAACGGGCCTAACTTGCTAAAATGTTTCTGCCCGAACGTCCTGGTTGGGCAAATTGGGCATTTGAGCAATGCCTGGTGTTGAGGCTTGTAAGGTAATAACAGTTTTCATTTTAATTGGTTTTAAAAATCTGTGCAAATTGACCCTTCATATGCTAAACATTTTCTCATACAAAACATGGTTACCATTGGCATTGCTCGACTTCACCTTTAATCCCACACTTCAGCACTAAGGAATTTAAAGTGTCCATAAAATTCAAGATGGCACCCACTGCGGCTGATGTCTCCATGTACCCCTCCTGCCACCATTTTTGTTTATTTTCCTCATTGTTTATAAAGTGTACATGCATGTGAATTTCATCTGCACTGATTACATACAACAGAGAATCATTGCTGAAGCTCAGTAAACAACCTGAGGATATTTTTAACTTGCCAGATCTGGACTATTCTATCTGCCGGGACTCCTGCAGGCCAGACCCGCTTGCAGCGGAGTTGAGTGAATGATGCAGCCAGAGGAAGGAGCGACTCAAGCGGTGGTGAGGCAAGAGAGGTGGGCTACTGTACATTAGATTAGATAAAACTTTATTGATCCCTTTGGAAGGGTTTTCTCAGGGAAATTAAGATTCCAGCAGCATCATTACAGATAAACAGAGAAAAGAAATAGAGGAAAACTTCTAGATAACTTAAAATAAATTCTGTATTTACATATACAAATATAAAAAGAATAAGATATGGGGAAGAGAGGAAGGGGGGGAGAGAGAGGAGGGGGAAAAATGGGGGGGGGGGGCAGCAGGAGAGATATTGCACATTGTCCGGTATTGCTTATTGTTAGGCTAGGCTACTGCTCCTTCCCATCCTCTGTCCTCCTATTACCCCTCCTCCCCCCCAGAGAGGAGTTGTACAGTCTGATGGTATGAGGGACAAAGGAGTTTTTGAGTCTGTTCATCCTGCACTTGGGAAGGAGCATTCTGTCACTGAACAGGCTCCTCTGGTTGCTGATGACGGTGTGCAGAGGGTGACTGGCATCGTCCATTATGTTCAATAGTTTGTCCATAGACCTCTTCTCTGCCACCGTCACCAGAGAGTCCAGTTTCATGCCGACCACAGAGCCGGCCCGCCTGATCAGTTTGTCCAGCCTGGATGTGTCCTTCTTGGATGTGCTGCCCCCCCAGCACACCACGGTGTAAAACAGGACACTGGCGACCACAGACTGATAGAACATCCACAGGAGTTTCCTGCAGATGTTAAAGGACCGCAGCCTACTCAGGAAGTATAGCCTGCTCTGTCCCTTCCTGTATAAGTGATTAGTGTTGCAAGTCCAGTCCAGCTTGCTGTCCAGCCACAGCCCGAGGTACTTGTAGGAATCCACAGCCTCCACCTCGAGTCCCTCGATCAGAACTGGTCGTGACCTTGGTCTGGACCTCCCAAAGTCAATGAACAGCTCCTTGGTCTTCGAGGTGTTGAGCTGCAGATGGTTCCTGTTGCACCACACAGCAAAGTCCCTCACCAGGCTCTTATACTCCTCCTCTCTGTCGTCACTGATACACCCAAGGATGGCTGAGTCATCGGCAAACTTCTGAATGTGACACAGCTCTGAGTTGTAGCAGAAGTCCATGGTGTACAGGGTGAAGAGAAGAGGGGCCAGCACCGTGCCCTGGGGTGCTCTGGTGCTGCTAATCAGAGTGTCAGACATGATGTCCTTCAGCCTGATGTACTGCGGCCTGTCAGTGAGGTAGCTGGAGATCCAGGTGACCAGGCAGGGGTCCACTCGCATCCTGTTCAGTTTGGAACAAGCTTGGCTAAAGGATTGGGCTAGCAGACCACTTCTCCCCAGCCTTCTGCTTGTTAACATCCATTCTCTCGAAACTAAGATGGATGAACTCAGAGGCAGAACTACATGTCATCACAAAGTGAGAGACTGCTGCACACTGATTTTTCACTGAAACTTGGCCATCACCCCACCCAGGAAGAACTGTTTGCAAACCCTAAACAAACATTTACTAAACGTTAGAATTAGGTTTGGTTTGCAAACCCAAGCAAATAAACATTTAGCAAACGTTTCTCTTAGGTTTGGTTTGCAAACCATTGTACACAAACATTTATTAAACATTTGTTTTAGGTTTGGTTTGCAAACCTGAAATATACAAACATTTAGTAAACGTTTCTGTTAGGTTTGCAACCCTAAAATATATAAATAGTAAACAAACGTTTGTATTAGGTTTGGTTTGCAAACCTAAATATGCAAACGTTTACCAAACTTTTGTTTCAGGCTTGGTTTGTAACCCTAAAATATGCAAACCTTTAGCAAATGTTTCTACTAGGTTTGGTTTGCAAACCCAAATATTCAAACTGTTAGCAAACGGTTGCATTCGGTTTGGTTAGCAAACCCCTAAAATACAAACGTTCAGCAAACATTTTCATTTGGTTTGGTTTGCAAACACAAAAATACAAACTGTTAGCAAACGTATCTGTTAGGCTTGGTTTGCAAACCCAAATGAACAAACATTTATTTAATGCTTTCATGAGGTTTGGCTTGAAACACAATCATGCAAACTCTTAAACATTTATACAGAAATTTTCACTGTATCATGCATGCCCATTTTACTACTGAATTTAGAAGAATCAAACGTTTTAAAATAAATGCTCATTTTAGGCTATATAATTTAAAGGTTTTGAAAGTGTATGTTTACATGTATAGATCCAGAGGGTTCCTGATGCTTCTATAAATTTGATAAATGGAAATAAGTATTTCTTATTAACAAATCACCATAACTAGCCTATATGGTCATATCTAAAATCAACAAATCGGAATGGGCATGGAATCTTAATAGGCTGATGAAGTGATACAATTAGGCCTACTTGCCCTTTTGTATTTTGCATTTGTAGACTGTAGTTGCCCCTTTGCTACCACTTGTCTTGAACACTACAGGTGCAGTATGTCTATAGTAAACACTATATTTGTCAATTTTGCTATATCTGTACAGGGTGCTGCCTGTACCCGATACACAATTAAGTTATATAATTATGTCCGTGCACTGTTAATCCCGGGCGTTAATCCTGTTAATATTTAGGCCTGTAACACCCAGCTAAAACATTCCTCAACTAGGCCTGTATCACATATAGCCTACCTGTAGCCTAAGGCTATAAACCTCCTAATGTTATTAAGCCTATCGCTATAAGTCAGTCAGTCAGTCGGGTTCAATTCCCCTCTATCGCTATAAACTCCCTAATATTACCTGCTGTACTGTAGAGATAATATATAGGCCTAGCAGCCTGCCTATATACCTGTATATTTGCTACTGCATTTAGACCTATATTCTCTCATATGTGGATCAAACCATAGAATTCAGAAAATTATTAATTTCTGACCAAACCCAGCCACCTTCTAATGTAGTGGCAGAGGTGTGCGTATATGTACAGGGTGACCCAAAAAAACCCAGAGCCCAGTAGCATTTAATAACATTGTTATGGGTTCTGTTTTTTTTGGGTCACCCTGTATATAGGCATATGGTCCAGGCACATAGCCAAGAGGGTGCCCTCGCCCACCCACCAATAGCAAATCCTGGCTACGTGCCAGATATAGGCCTAATAAGTATAAAACATTGTGTTCAGTATATGGGCCTACTAATAAGTATATAATATAGGCCCTATACATGTATATATATATAAAGAATATAATAAATTATTATATTCTACATTTTATATATATATATATATATATATATATATATATCTATATATCTATATATATATATATATATATATATATATTTATATATATATAAACCATGGTGTCTGACTCTTCCGATCACGAATGGTGTAAAACAAGGATGTGTTATGGAACCCACCCTTTGCAGCCTCATGTTTGCTACCATGCTGTTCAAAGCACTCTCTGCGACAGATGCAGGGGTAACCATCCGCTACAGATGCGACGGGCGGGTCTTTGACCTACGGCGTCTTAAAGCTAAAACCAAAGTATTGTAGGCCCTAGTGAGAGACTTCCTCTTTGCAGATGATTGCGCCCTTGCTGCTCTCAGCGAAGCAGAGCTGCAAGAACTTGCTAGTTGCCTGTCAACAGCCAGCAAAGCCTTTGGTTTGACAATTAGCCTGAAGAAAACAGAAGTGATGCTTCAGCCTGCACCAGGGCTGTCACTACCAGCCCCTCACATTGTGTTTGAAGGAACAGAGATGAACAATGTAGAGAGCTTTATCTACCTGGGAAGTTAGGGCTGCACGATTATGGAAAAAATGATAATCACGATTATCTTGATCAAAATTGTAATCACGGTTATTAATCACGATTATTCTTGATGTTAGGGAAATCACTTAAATTTTATTTCACTATATTCAAACAAACAATATGAACAGCTTTCAGTGCACAATGAAATTTAAAAGAGAAATTCTGATTTCCAAATGACAAATAAATGAAATTTATCCAAGAAATTACCAAAGGATGAAGGAACTGACAACTCAATTGCAACAATTACATAGCATTATACTGAGGCCTACAAGTTTTTAGCTAGAAAGACCAGCCTATCAACATGCTCTGGCTTTAAACACGAGTGAAGGCAGGTCACAACATTGCCTCCAGTGCTAAATACCCTCTCAGATGGAGAACTTGTTGCTGGAATACATAAGTATTTCTTCGCAAGCTGGGAAATCCGTGGGTACAGTTGCTGATGCCCTTTCCACCAGTCCAGTGGGTCCCCTTCACTGTCCAGGCTGGCACACTGAAGGTATGAATGAAGCTCAGAGGCCACAGTCTGCTGCTCCTGGAGAAGAGAGGATCTTGTTGAGTTTGCCCCAGTGTCTTTGAAGAAGCTCCCCAAAGTCTTCTTTTTCTTAGATGTACTTGGTGCATCCTCTGTGTTGTCTGTAGTCTCTCTACACGGATCAGTTCGGTCCCTCTCCTTGAAAAGAGCATGATACATAAAATAAGAAAAATCTAATTCAGCTTAACTGTTGCAGTTAGTTTTCAAATTCAATTTTAGTTTTCAAATTCAATTTAACATTCATCTTCAGATTACAGCATGTCAATAATCTTTTAGCAAATTTTAATGAGCCAAGTTAACATATGTAATGTATTGTAAACTCTGTACGTATATTCACAATTATTACTAACCATTCGTGCAGATGCAACCATCTCAGATATGAGTCTGGCCTGGATTGGTGCAATCCTGTCCTCATTTACATATCTCATCTTAAAGCGTGGGTCGAGAGCAAATGCCATATCGAGCAGTTCTTGTGTCTCAGGATCCTGGTATTTTTCCTCCAAGTAGGTGAGGATTTTGGTTTTGATGGTGTTGGTCAGGTCTGGAGCATCATCACTTGCCTTGAGGATGGAGGAGCTGAACAGGTGGAGGACTGGCTTCACAAAGGAAATACTAACATACTTCTCACTGGACAGTGCATCTGTGAATTCAGTCAGAGGTTGGAGGGCTTTGTTGATGGCTTCCAGGATGTCAGTGTCCTGCCACGTTGGGATGAGGTGTCTTGCTTTTCGGTCAGACACTAAGACTTGAGAAATGGCCCTATGCTGCTCCAGGACTCTTGAAATCATTGCCTGTCTTGATCCCCACCTTGTGGGGCATTCTGTCTTCAGCCCATGCTCTGGAAGCTTCAGCTCTTTTTGAGCCTGTGCTAGCTCCCTTTTGCGCCTCCAGCTGTAAGAGAAACTGCTGACGAGTTTCTTGCAGATCCCCACTGCACGGTCAATTTGTGGATCTCTCATAGCATTCTCTGTAAAAGAACATGAAACTCATGTTGAATCAAACCACAACAAAAGTATATGCATATTCGCGTGTTATTTTAAGATGTTGTATTCAAGTCCCTTATTATTATTATTTTTTTAACTTGTCAATATTAATATCATTGCCCGTTGTGCACTAGGAACATGTAGTGAGCTAAAATACAAGTTACTTCTGTTTTTTCACTGTTCTGTCAGTTTTTACTGCTACAAAAGAGGGCAACAAAAACATACATAAACAAAAAGAGATGGAATACATATGCTTTTAAGGGGGATGAACACCTGTGTTTGCTTGTATGCTTCTTTTAAGGCACACTGAGAGAACGCATGTAAATGTTCAATAAGTTTCCCTCTGGTGTGGATGTTGTGTTCCCAAGTTCAATGCGTCTGTAGATGGCGCTCCACAAATTACAAACTAGACCTGAGACATTACATTACATGGCTGATCTCTGCTGATACACTGTGAGATGAGGACAAATGAACTTGAAAAGAAGGTGTGCGTGTTTGCGTGTTTCCAGATAGTTAATTCTACCATTTAGTTACTTACACACTACATAACAGCATGCAGGTATTTGAAGATAACACAGCAATAATAATAATTTCGAGATAAAATTATATAGATATATTGAATATTAATATTTTCAGATTACATCTCAATTATGTATGCATTTTTTAACTACTCACCAATGGCCAGATGGAGCCTGTGGCCAAAACACTGAAGCCTTGTCCACTGATTCAGAGATGCTGCCTTGACGATGTTGGCCCCACTGTCTGTTGTGATGCAGACAAGTCTCTCCTCTTGCAAACTCCAAGAAGCCAGTGCCTCTTCCAATCCCTGGGCTATGGCTTCTCCCGTGTGGTCTTGCGGGAAAAATGACGTCTGCAAGCACCGGTTTTTAATTTGGAAATCCTCATCAATGTAATGCACTGTCAGGGACAAGTACGGTTCCATGGTCCTGCTTGACCACAGGTCGGTCGTGGTAGCATAAAACGGGACCGCTGATAACTCTTTCTCAATTTTTCCCCGACATTGATTGTACAGCGCAGGTAATGCCACTTTCGAGAAATAATTTCTTGACGGCATCTTGTATCTTTTGTCCAGCGTTTTCACCATTTTTTTGAAGGCGTCATTATTCACGGTGTTTATTGGGGCCATGGCTTTGGCTAAATAAAACGCGATTGTGTCTGTTATTTCCTGGTGTCTGTGTGATGTGGGTAAATATCGTGTTGCACGGTGTAGTGTTGCTTGGATGGTTGTCTGGGTTGGGGCTGTGGGACGGGGATTTTGTACAGTGCCAACAACGCTGGCTTTGGCCTTCATGCACTCATTATATTTTTCTACGTGGTGCTTTTTTAAGTGATTAAACAGATTTGTTGTGTTACCCTGCGGGGCAGACAACTCTCTGACACTCTCTGCACATCGCCTGCTTTTGTTGGACATCACTCGCCCTGAATCCAAAATACGTCCAAATAACAGAACTTGAGCCCTTTCGAGGGACAAACTCCTCCTCACCTCCCCCTGCTTCTTCAGACACAGACTGACTCTGTTGTTCCGACATAGTTAGCTTTTCTCTCTCACCTCAATCTGTTACCTACTCTCACGCTATCACCCCTTGAAGAAGATACCGCTGCACTGAAGCTCTGCGCACTTGGCTTGCTTGCTTATTTAGGTGGAGTAATGAAACCTTACATGCGTCGATTCGCCCCCTAATGGTTTGGCGGAGTACTGGTCAAAAAGTGCTTGATCAGATATGCAGCAGAGCTCGCATTTTAAATGGAAATAAATCGCGATTTTCATTTAATTTAATCGTGGCAGCCAAAATCGCGATTTTCGATTAAATTTGACTAATTGTGCAGCCCTATGGGAAGTACACTGACCTCATCCTGTAGCATGGACAAAGAAGTGTCAAACAGGATTGCGAAGGCAGGCTCCTCTTTTGGCAGGCTCTGGACACGACTGTGGGGTGAACGTGGCATCAGACTCCAGACAAAACTGGCAATCTACAAGGCAGTCGTCATTACGGCCCTTCTTTACAGTTGTGAAACATGGACACTGTACAAAAAGCAGCTAAAAGCACTGGACAGATTTCACCTCCGCTGCCTGCGCAAGATCATCGGTATCTCCTGGACAGACAAGGTTCCCAATACAGAAGTGCTCCGTCGAGCAAACATGCCTGGCATTGAAGCATTCATCATGAAAGCTCAACTGAGATGGGCTGGCCATGTGGTACGAACAGACAATTCACGACTCCCGAAGACGGTGTTCTACTGCGAGCTTGCTTCTGGCACGAGAATGGTCGGACGCCCCTACAAGCACTTCAAGGACTCGTTGAAATCATCCCTTGCTGCATGCAGCATTCCACATCGAGAATGGGAGACCATTGCTACAGACAGATGTGCCTGGCGCCATGCTGTCTGCCAAGGAGTAAAAACCTTCGAGGAGAACAGACTTGACGAGCTGGATCGGAAACGACAAGATAGGAAGGAGAGGAGACCCGACCCCAGCACCACCGTCGTATGCCAAGTGTGCAGACGCACGTGTGCCTCAGCATTTGGGCTGCGATCCCATCTTAGATGCCATTGAAGTCATCATTGCGGAGCGATGGACATTATATATATATATACACACACACACACACACATATATATATATGTGTGTATATATATATATATATATATATATATATATATGTTGTCTGCTTCAAAGTAGGCCCTATAGGTATATGTCAGCTATACAAAAAATGCTTAAAACACATTTAGAAGCTCATAAAGTAAAATTCGAAAATTTAATTATATAAAACTTGAATACTGACAGATTATATAATGAGGCTTGGTGATTTGTCATTGATAATCACGTTGAAGGTGTCAAAAGTTTCTAGCTAAGCTTGGTTTGAATCCCAGTGACTTTCAGATACGCCCAAGTAATAATACAAGAAATTTTAATTATTTGCCATTTCATGAATATTCCTCCAGTGAGGATCAACTTCTGTAGGCCTGTGTTTCCTATTATTAGTAGATTTAATGTTCCCGTCCTGGGTACACTGGCTCTCGATACATGAGGGTTTAACCTCGCCCCATCCACCACCCACCCACCTTATAATTTTCAGCCTACATAGGCCTACACGGATATGGCCTATATATAGGGCCTAAGGCACAGCACAGGGCTGGTGTCCCCCCCCTTGCACGGGTCCCCATAGACCCTTACGGCTATTTACAGAAACCGGTATTCAAATTAATAAAGCTGTAACCTATTCTGAATTGTGTTTATAGAGGCCTAGATCTATATTGGCTCCTTTTCAACAAGTTCAAGTCAACTTTTCATGTTACAAGATTTATAATAAACATAGGACTAATTATAATAAACATAAGACTATTTATAGACCTTGATCAGTCAATAGAGGTAGGCCTAGATAGATTTATCTAGGGCCATTGTATAGATTAGTTGTAGACTACGCCTAAGCCCTATACAATCCATGTAGGCTATCACTTCTGCTAGGGGCATCGGGTACAAGCATCAATCTATATAGACATAGTTTGTGGGTACAACTTGCATTTCTCCCTGTGTTAGAGGCCCCCTATATACAACCCCGATTCCAAAAAAGTTGGGACAAAGTACAAATTATAAATAAAAACGGAATGCAATAATTTACAAATCTCAAAAACTGATATTGTATTCACAATAGAACATAGACAACATATCAAATGTCGAAAGTGAGACATTTTGAAATTTCATGCCAAATATTGGCTCATTTGAAATTTCATGACAGCAACACATCTCAAAAAAGTTGGGACGGGGCAATAAGAGGCTGGAAAAGTTAAAGGTACAAAAAAAGGAACAGCTGGAGGACCAAATTGCAACTCATTAGGTCAATTGGCAATAGATCATTAACATTACTGGGTATAAAAAGAGCATCTTGGAGTGGCAGTGGCTCTCAGAAGTAAAGATGGGAAGAGGATCACCAATCCCCCAATTCTGCGCCGACAAATAGTGGAGCAATATCAGAAAGGAGTTTGACAGTGTAAAATTGCAAAGAGTTTGAACATATCATCTACAGTGCATATTATCATCAAAAGATTCAGAGAATCAGGAAGAATCTCTGTGCGTAAGGGTCAAGGCCGGAAAACCATACTGGGTGCCCGTGATCTTTGGGCCCTTAGACGGCACTGCATCACATACAGGCATGCTTCTGTATTGGAAATCACAAAATGGGCTCAGGAATATTTCCAGAGAACATTATCTGTGAACACAATTCACCGTGCCATCCGCTGTTGCCAGCTAAAACTCTATAGTTCGAAGAAGAAGCCGTATCTAAACATGATCCAGAAGCGCAGATGTCTTCTCTGGGCCAAGGCTCATTTAAAATGGACTGTGGCAAAGTGGAAAACTGTTCTGTGGTCAGACGAATCAAAATTTGAAGTTCTTTATGGAAATCAGGGACGCCGTGTCATTCGGACTAAAGAGGAGAAGGACGACCCAAGTTGTTATCAGCGCTCAGTTCAGAAGCCTGCATCTCTGATGGTATGGGGTTGCATTAGTGTGTGTGGCATGGGCAGCTTACACATCTGGAAAGACACCGTCAATGCTGAAAGGTATATCCAGGTTCTAGAGCAACATATGCTCCCATCCAGACGACGTCTCTTTCAGGGAAGGCCTTGCATTTTCCAACATGACCAGGGTTTCCCATACATAGACCTTTGTGTGGCGCAGCGCCACACAATGGATTCCTATCGCCACACAATCAGACTCGCGATTTTGAAAAAAAAAAAAATTCTGTTGCGTATCGTTCCGTTCATTCATAGTGCTCTTTCTTCTCGTTCACGCACGCGCGCACACCGACAGAGAGAGAGAGAGAGGCATGTCACAGGCTTGCCGGTGCGCATATACCCGGACTGCAAGTAGGCCTGTTAGGCTAATTAAAAATAACGCAGCCTTCCCGATTCGCCTTCCGACCCCTTATTTTAAAAGGTAGCCTACATCGTGCTCGTGATGAGCTTTATCATAGCCTTCTTGGCTTACAGGAAACGGACATCCCTGAGTCAGGCTATAAACCAATTTTGATGCATACAGTAGCAGCTTGACGCGAGGAACCGGCCTTATTGCATTATCCCGTTTATCCCGCTTCAGCAATGACTTCCCTTACGATAGGGCACTTGAGTTTTTTTTCAGGAAGCCACACAGAATTAAATGTTCTGATAGGGCATGCAGGCTTTGCACCAATTAGGGTAATGCTTTTTCATTATTGTTAGTTGCCTTGGTGTTACCTTAAGTGGTTTCTTACATCTAATTATTTTATTTTATTATTATTTTGTTACATTATACTATTTATTTCATTTTAGTCTTGGTTGAGGTACCGTAAGTGTTGAGTTCAATATTTAAAATAAAAACCTCCAGCTTGTTTTTTGCAATTTATTCCTTGAATGTCAACTAAAGAATGATTGAAAGATTGCCACCAAAAAGGCAAAAAAACTAAGGTAAAAACCAGAGATGCACCGATTGACCAGCTGCCGATCGGAATCGGCTGATTTTCACGTGATCGGCCATGACCAGCGACCGACCGGTCAAAATTAAAATACGCCGATTTTCTGCCGATCAAAACTTGTGTATCACATAGAGATGAAAGTGGAAATACTCGTAATTCGCAACTAAAAAGACCGCAGCTACACTGGCAGCTTGAACATGCTTTCTAGTGCGATTGTGTTGCGCTTGCGCAGAACAGTGCCAGTCCTGCGCGCATAACGAGCTCCGGCGCGCGCGCCATTAAAAAAAAAAAAAAATCACTATATTTGGATATATTATATATCCAAATGTAGTGAATTTTTTTTGTGCCAGATATTGGATGTGAAAAGAAGAAAATGTTTGCGTTTGTGTGAATTTCCCATAATACGTTAGCCTATTACCAAACATCTAGTTAGATTTGTACAAAGAGAGAGAGAGAGAAATGTCTTTTTGTTTGTTTTACAACCTTGGTTGCACTTGATTCCATTGGAAATTACTCTACAAATACACATTTGACAAAGATGATAGAATGGCTATGGTAAGTATGACTGGAAATTATTTTTGTATTTTGATACTGAATGAAGAAATGGGTTGTTCTATAAGGCATAAGTTTTCAGATCTAAATAGGCTTATGAAAGTGTGTTCCATAGCAGTAGGCAAATAATATATGAGGGGGAAGTTGTTTTTGTGCCAGATATTGGATGGGAAAAGAAAAAATGTTTGTGTGAATTTCCTGTTTCAGGAATTAATGTTAATACCAAACATGAAGAAAGATTTTACAAAGAGCAATGTCTTTTTGTTTGTTTTCAACCTTTGAGGTGTTGAAAATTTATTACTGAAAATCTGGCAGAATGTTCTATTAAAGAAAAAATAAAAATAAAATAGTCTTTGTGTGTGCTGTGAAGTGGTTTGAAAAAATGAAATCGGAATCGGCCAAAATCGGTATCGGCAGGTCACACTCCATGGAAAATCGGAATCGGACCAAAAAATTGCAATCGGTGCAGCTCTAGTAAAAACTAAACTTTAACTTCAATTTTGGTGAGTAATTTTCATAAATTTAAAAGACAGGTTTTCCACCAACATCAAGCCCAGCAAGCTAATGGCCTGCCCTGTAATGTAAAGTTGGGTCAAGCAATGAAACCAGGCAGGGTTCTGGTAAAAATTGTTTTAGCTGTCTTCTCTTAAAGAACTTAAAAGAAATTAGATTGAACTGAATAATCTCAAATGCTTCTTGTAGCTTTAAAATAGTCCCAGCAGGTGACTCTGAAGAAAAATACTGTGTGTTTGAACACCGCCCGCTGTAAACACTTTGCATACACCCCAATGACCAACTCCACCGACCACCACGACACCACCGCGCACGATTCCCTCATCGGCACAGTGGAGCACGACAAATTGCTACCTGGACTGATGACAATGCCAAACCACATACTGCATCAATTACAGCATCATGGCTGCGTAGAAGAAGGGTCCGGGTACTGCAGTCCAGATCTTTCACCCATAGAAAACATTTGGCGCATCATAAAATGGAAGATATGACAAAAAAAGACCTAAGACAGTTGAGCAACTAGAATCCTACGTTAAACAAGAATGGGTTAACATTCCTATCCCTAAACTTGAGCAACTTGTCTCCTCAGTCCCCAGACATTTACAGACTGTTGTAAAGAGAAAAGGGGATGTCTCACAGTGGTAAACATGGCCTTGTCCCAACTTTTTTGAGATGTGTTGTTGTCATGAAATTTAAAAATCACCTAATTTTTCTCTTTAAATGATACATTTTCTCAGTTTAAACATTTGATATGTCATCTATGTTCTATTCTGAATAAAATATAGAATTGTGAAACTTCCACATCATTGCATTCCGTTTTTATTTACAATTTGTACTTTGTCCCAACTTTTTTGGAATCGGGGATTTGTGTGTGTGTGTGTATATATATATATATATATATATATATATATATATATATATATATATATATATATATATATATATATATAATCTTTCCCAAGAGTTTAAAGTTAATTTATTCAGCGTCCTGTTTGTCAGCAGGTCTAACGTTAGCGTGGATTTTGTGGTATTTCCCATTAATTTTGCAGACAAAGCAATTAGGCCTGTGGACCACGGGGTCCATAGTTAGGGGGGCATGGAAGAATTTGTGTCATATAGATTTATGTTTTTCATACCCAAATCCAGCGTGAATGCATGTGTAGGGCCTAGGCCTATATTGCGCAAGCCTAACGAGTAAAAAAAATGTTTTGAATTCTTTGTAGGCTTATTGGACCCCTTGGGGTTTTAAAAGTTTTTTTTTTACTTGCTGCTCCTGAATTAGGCCAAGTCTATAAGTCTGTAGATCTATTCTTTTCCCTCTTGCTGAGCAATGATTAAAAAAAAAACATTTATTAGGCTAATTTTATTTTATTAACATTAGGCCTATTATTATTATTATTATTATTATTAATTAATTAATTAATTTTTTTTTGGGGGGGGGGGGTTGCTAAGCCGATTCTTTTCTACTTCTCTGTTGCCTGGTGGATTTTATTTCCTAATATGTTCCCCCCTCCAACTATTAAATAGTCCACCCCTAAGATCCACAGGCATGCTTGGTTTCAGTGGTATTTTCCCCCTGGGTATTTTCCATCAAATTGGCGGTAAAATAATACAGGTCATCACGTGTCATCCCAAGCATGCACGCGTACGTAGTTCTAAAGACCTGCACCAACGGATTTTTTTTCACTCTGGACAGCAAGTTTGCATCAGAGCAAGGCATCGGAGAAGCATTAAAAAGCGAAAAACAGTTTAGATCTCCCATGATACAAATATATTATCACTATTAAATCACTGAAGTTATTTTTTGTGGATTTACTGAAGTGAACTCAGAAGTTTAAGTTTTCCAAAAACATCGGCTTCAAAACACATCAGGCCTAAACAACTTGGAGGTAAGTTAAAATTGTTTTAAACACATTTTATCAAATCAGTTACTGTAAGGCTACGTTATTAGTCTGTCTGAGGCTTTAGAGTGTTCAGTGATACGGAAGCGTATTGCTGCCACACTCAAAAAAAAAATTGGCTTAGCATAAAGTAATTACGTGAAAACTTTGTTATAACAATATCTTATCACGTTTTTACAATATATTTATCATGTAATAACATATCACGTAATTTCATGATACGAAATCATCACGTTATTTCATGATACGAAATTATCACATTATTTCATGATATTTTCATGTAATAACGTGAAAACACCTTATCAAGAAATAATGTTAAAGTATGGTTTAACATCATAGGCTAGGCTACTTCCATTAGACGGCCTGGCCTAGCCTAGCCTACTGTATAACTTTGGTCAAGCAAAAACACCAAGCAAAAACATGGCTGAATCCTGAAAGACTCAGTTTTGTACACTGTAAAAAATGATTTGTTGTTTTAACTTAAAAAAGTTAGTGCAAGGGTTGCCTTAAGGGCTGCTTTAAAATTTTGAGTTCACTGAAATTAATATAGTAAGTTCACAACAATTTAACTTACTATGTGAATTCCAGTGAACTCAAAATTTTAAGGCAGCCCTTGCACTAACTTTTTTAAGTTAAAACAACAAATATTTTTTTTACAGTGTATAAATAGGGGGCAAAATGTAGTGTTTTTCCTGCCATGGAAGTGCACTTATGTACTGAGGAGGAAGCAATTTGCATTCCAGCCGTGAATGAAACTGAGCTGAGGCGCCATTTTGAATCCTCATTCAAAATGGTGCCTCGGCTCAGTTTTCCCTTCCTCCTCAGTATTGCTCGGTGTTAGGCTAGGCTAGGCTGTCTGCTTTTAATGGAAGTAGCCTAGCCTATGACATTAAACCATGCTTTCACGTTATTTATTGATGTGTTTTCACGTTATTACATGAAAATATCTTGAAATAACGTGATAATTTCGTATCATGAAATTACGTGATATCATGTTATTACATGATAATTATATTGTAAAAAAGTGATAAGATATTGTTATAACAAAGTTTTCACATAATTACTTGATACATATGGGGGCGAAGCCACTCTATATGTAGTTTTCATTATTTATGGCTCACAGACCCTCTCCCATAGCCAATATCAAGTGCCTGTGATACAGGCCTGTATTGGCTCTAGTTAGGATAGAGAAATATGAAACCCTTTGTGGAAAGAGATCAGAGATAGAAAGTTACTGTTAGACTATTCCAGTGGGAGTTACTACTGTAGGAACAGGCCTGATTTTGGGGGGGGGTGGTGTTTAAAAATTAAAGTAGTAGAAAACTGTGTGTATGAGGGCCACAGTTCTTAGACATGTACGTACATTTTAAGTTTACTTAAATATCCTTTTTAATTAATTTTGTATATATGCATCATACATATACACACACACACACACACACACACACACACACACACACACACATATATATATATATGTGTGTGTGTGTGTGTGTGTGTGTGTGTATATGTGTATATGTGTGTATACTTGCAGAATAAATGGGTAAATGGGTCGCCACAACCCTATTGATTGAAAAGCTTAGAAACAAAAAATTAAAAATAAACTGGCAAAGGTTAGAGCTTGTCAGGAGCAAGGAAAAAAAAAAAAAACAGTCACAAAAAAACCTATATTTGTAATGTAGATCCTGACAAGGTTTCCAATGGTACAAATTTTAGCCATATAGATTACACTCTAAAGGAAGTTACTAAATCTGCTGAGTCAGTTAGTAGGCCTACATCTACAGTAGATGTTGAACACATTACAAATGAGTTATGCAGCATGGATAAATCAGAGGAAAAAGTGGAACAGCAAAAGGTATTGCAAAATGACAAACACCAGAAAGAGACAGATTCAAAGAGAGGCAGTCAAATGACCTTGAGAAATTTTCCACTACAGAATGATCCACTATATCTTGGCTACTTAGAGTGGAGAAATCTGAATAGAAGAATAAAGTATATTGAAGAGGGTAAATGGAACCAGTCGACAAAAATATGAATATTCATGTAGTTACTTTCATTTGAAAATGACTCTTTATCTGTCAAGCTGTTAACTATAACTTTATGAACAATATTTTTTTATTGTGTAGCTACAGTTCCTGTGGTACTATGGCTGCCCCATTTGACATGGGATATAATAGTGATTTGGAGAATCAAATTTCCCGTCCTTTAACTAATGATGAAAAGAAAGCAAAGCGGAGGACATATATGAAGAATTATATGGCCAAACATCGAGCAGATGCAAGAAGAGCTACGGTTACAAATTTAGGGGAAATAAGTGACATTGAGGATGAGATTGAAACTTCCTTGAGGACTGACATGAATGATGACAATATTGATTGCTCAGAGGGTCATGAAGAATTTGACACTGGAGCTGAATCATGGCCATTGTAGGAGGAAAATGGAAACATGACAGCTAGGCCCACAGAAAATAATGAGCACAACCTGCCTGTCCCAAGCCTACTGGATAATGTGTATGACCATTTTTTTTTAATTAATATTTTTATTAGGATTTTTTTTTCATACAAACAAGAACAAGACATTACACAATTCAAAAAATAAAAATAAAAATAATTGATAAATAAATAACGAAGTTCTATTATGTAATAATTAAATATTAAAGCTGCACAGTACAAATAAAACCAAAAGGAAAAAAACAAACAAACAAAAAAAATCCTAAAATAAATAAAAAAAGGGAGAGAGAGAGAGGGTCCGTCAGTTAGGGGGCAGAGACTGGAGAGAGTGGAAGAATGTAAGAAAGGGAAGCCACTTGTTATAAAATTTAGCAGAGTTACCGTTCACTGAATATCTGATCTTTTCAAACTTTAGAAAAGACATGACGTCATTGAGCCACTGACGACTCGAGGGAGCTTTAGTCGACTTCCAGTGAAGTAGAAGGTGGCGTCTTGCCAGTAAGGAAGTAAAAGCTAAAATATCCAATTGATGAGAGGTAAACCGGTTATGGTCCTCTGGGAGCCCGAATATGGCAACATGGGGGGAGACTTTTATGGTCACTGATAGTATTTTAGACATGGTATCAAAATAATTCAACCAGAAGCAAGAGAGTAGCGGACAAGAGTAGAACATATGGGTTAAATTGCAGGATGAGGCATGACATTTGTCGCATTTGTCAGCAATACTGGGATAGATTTGAGACAATCGAGCTTTGGAAAAATGGACTCTAAACAGTACTTTAAACTGTATAAGTGTGAGACGAGCACAGGATGAGCTTGTGTGAATTTTTTTAAGAGCAGTGTCCCACCAGTCATCCTCCAAGTTTAGATCCAGTTCATCTTCCCAGGCAGTCTTAACTTTAGTAACTGGTAAGCAATCAAAAGAAAGAAGTTCGTTATAAACTTTAGAAATAAATGATTTTTGAAGTGAATCGCGGTTTAAAAACACCTCCCAGTGTAGAGTAGGCGGTAAGGAAGGAAAAACTGGAAACAAAGCTTTAGCGCAGTGTCTAATTTGAAAGTATCAAAAGAGATGAGAAGGTGGGAGATGAAATTCTTTTGAGAGATCTATAAAGCTGCAAAAAATACCATCCTTGTAAAGGTCTTTAAAACATTTCAGGCCTTTATTATGCCATGCGAGAAAGGTTGAATCTGTAAGCGGAGGTTGAAATAAATGATTCTTCAGTAAAGGAGCTAATGTAGATGCTGACTTAAAATTGAAGTGCTTCCTAAACTGATACCAAATTTTAAGTGTGGAGAGAACCACTTGATTATTTGTAAAGCCAGAGGGGTTAGATGGAATAGAAGAGGTAAGTAAAGCAGGTAAGGAGGATGAAACACATGACTGTGCCTCCAAGTAGCACCATGGCAGATTGGTAGATTTGAACCAAAATGAAATTTTATGAATACGTGCCGCCCAATAATACAGTTGGAAATTCAGAAGTGTCAATCCACCATTGAATTTACATCTCTGAAGTATGGATTTACAGATCCTGGGAGCCTTTCCACACCATAAGAAATCAGAAATAGTTTGATCAATTGTTTTAAAAAACTGCTTTGGCAGGAAAAGTGGGAGACAATGGAACAAAAATAGAAATTTGGGCAAGATGTTCATTTTAACTGCGTGAATTCTTCCAATTAACGAGAGAGGCAAGCTTCTCCATCTTTGGAAGTCAGATTTAATTTTAGACATTAAAGGTAAAAAATTAGCAGAAAAAAAGTGACTTTAACATTCTGGTAACGCTGATCCAAAGATACCTAAAGCCAGACAAATTCATCTTAAAAGGGACATCTGACTGTGTAAGCTGTGATGCTGAAGCATTAATAGGATAGCATTCACTTTTAGAGATATTCACTTTATAGCCTGAGAATGATCCAAATCTCTGGAAAGCAGATAAAATTGTGGGAATGGAAAGGACAGGATCCGAGACATATAACAATAAATCATCAGCATAAAGTGACAACTTAAATTCTGTGCCCAATCATGAGATCCCTCTAAAAGTTGAGGAGGACCTCAGAAAGATTGACAAGGGCTCTATAGCTAGTGCGAACAATAGAGGAGATGGGGGACACCCCTGTCTGGTATCATGGGTTAGAGTAAAAAAAAACTGGATTGGATGCCATTAGTGGAGATGCTTGCTTGTGGAGATGTATAAAGGAGACGTATCCATGAAATGAACCCATTTCCCAGTCCAAATTTCTTTAGTACAGTAAATAAATAGTCCCATTCAACCCTGTCGAAAGCTTTTTCTGCATCAACTGAGATTACTACTTCGGGTGTTGTTGTGGTAGTTTTAGAATAAATAATATTTAGGAGTGTGCGGACATTAAAAAATAACTGCCGCCCCTTAACAAATCCAGTTTGCTCATGTGAGACAATAGTTGGTACAATGTTTTCCAGGCGACAGGCCAAAGCTTTAGCAAGGATCTTAGCATCTACATTTATTAATGAGAGAGGTCTGTATGAGCTGCAGAGATTTGGATCCTTATCTTTTTTTAAGAGGAGACTTATGGAGGCTTGCCTTAAAGTGGGAGGGAGAGTGCCATGTTCCAGTGATTCTTTATAAACAGCATGCAGTAAAGGGAGCAGTTTTTCCTGAAATCTCTTAAAAAATTCAACTGGGAATCCATCAGGGCCAGGAGCTTTGTTATTTTGCATGCTACTCACAGCGAGAGTGATTTCTTCTACCGTTAATGGGGAGTCAAGTTTTTTAGCAGCATCTAAGCTTAACACAGGAAAATTGAGGCTATCTAGGAATGAATTCACTTCAGTGGTGTCAGGTGAAGATTCAGATGTATATAAAGAGGAGTAAAATGAGTGAAAAACAGAATTAATGGTAATGGGATCCTTATGCAATGAGCCAGATGAATCTTTTATCTGAGGGATCATACGTGAGGCTGCCTGGCGACGTAGTTGATGAGCCAGGAGCCGACTTGCCTTGTCGCCATGTTCATAATATGTGGAGCGTGATCGTAAGAGAAGTCGCTCTGCATCACTAGTGGTGATGAGATCAAATTCAGTCTGTAAATCAACACGTTGTTTAAGTAAACTGGGAGAGGGGCAAATAGCGAGTTGTTGGTCCAATTTGGTGATATTAATAGAGAGTTCTTGCAATTTGGTTTTACGGGACTTATTCAAGTGGGCAGAGTAGGAAATAATTTGTCCCCGCAAGTATGCTTTTAATGATTCCCACAGCAGTGAACAAGAAACAGGTTCCATATCATTTTTATTTAAAGAGATATAATCATCAATTTTAGGTGCAATAAATTCTGTGAACTTATCATCTGAGAGAAGTAATGTATTGAACCTCCAAGGTGTTGAGTAACGGGGTTGTGAAGAAAACTGAATATCTAAAGAAAGAGGAGCATGGTCAGAAATAACAATCGGGTGATAATTAACAGACAGTACTTTGGGAATTAGTTTAGCATCAATAAAATAATAATCAATCCGAGAGAAAGACTGATGCATCTGAGAAAAAAAATGAATATTCCTTGGTACAAGGGTTATAAAATCTCCAAGGATCAATGCAACTGTTCTTAGACATAAAATCTGAAAGTGACCTTGACATTAAAGAAGGGGTCAGAGTTCGTGGGTTAGAGCGGTCTAGGTTGGGATCAATTACACAGTTCATGTCCCCTCCAATTATAAGAAGGCTGTTGTTCAATGAGGGAAGACATTCAAAAAGTTTATTCATAAAGTGTGGATCATCAAAATTGGGGGCATACATGTTAACTAATAAAACGGGAGTATGGAATAGCGTGCCTGTAACAATTAAGTATCTGCCATTTTTGTCTGATATCACCTTAGAAGCTGAAAACTGGATTGACTTACCAATTAAAATAGCAACCCCCCTGGCTTTAGAGTTGAAATTAGAGTGAAACACCTCAGAAACCCAAGAACATTTAAGTCTGACCTGATCTTTGACGCACATGTGGGTTTCCTGCAGAAACACTAGGTCAGCTTTAAGACGTTTCAAATGAGCAAATATCCTTGATCTCTTAATTGGACTCCCCATGCCTTTAATATTCCAGCTCAAAAATCTCACAGAGGACCCAATATGTGGAATATCAGAAGTACGAGCGTTGGTGGACATATGTTAAGTTCCTAGAGATAGAAATAGACTGAAAGCGGACCCCCAGGGAAGGAAGGAAAAGAGGGGGGGAAAACGCAAAAAAAAAAAAAAATAATAATAATTACACACAAAAAACTAATAATAATAAAAAAAAACACCACACTTACAAATTGAACCCCCCACCCCACCCCATTGCACTTACAACGACCCCATCCCCAAACGATGGAGAACCCAGTGCTAACTCCACAAGGAGTCAGATCCCCAAAACGAAAACTTACGGCTTTGGGCATGACTATCGAGCTTCGGATTGAGCTCCTGCAGTCCTAACAACATCTGACAGATCGGTACAACCAATCAAGTCCAAGTTAAAGTGAAAACTGAAAACCACACAGTGTGCGTATATGAGAATAGCAAAGAGGAAACAAATGAAATAAAGTAATAACTGTCAATATTAACTGACACTGCTTCCTCAAGGTTGTGTATCATTTCTCGGTTCTCTCACTATTGAGCGATCTGATGAATGCGCTGGCCTCTTCTGGTGATTTAAACTCCTTCTCTGCACCATTATGAGTGACTCGGAGGCGCGCCGGATACAGCAAACCAAAGCGAATCCCCGGTATTTCGCGGAGCTGGCGTCGGACATCATTAAAGGAGGCTCGGGCACGGGCCGTCCTCGGAGTGTGGTCGGGGAAGACAGAAAAACTCATGTCTCCAATCTTGATCCGTTGCTGAGCCCTGGCTCGGCGCAGTATGTCCACACAGTCTGTATGGTAGTGCAGACGAGCGATTATGGGGTGCGGGCGCTCTCCGGGCTTCGGCTGGAGAGTACGATGAGCGCGGTCCACGAGAGGCTCCTTCGCGAGGTTAAAGGCCTCCTTGAGAAGAGAGGAAACAGCTGTAGCAGTAAAGGAGGTGGAAAAATCTTCGGGAATGCCCACTAGCTGTATGTTGTTGTGCCGCGATCTCGCCTCCAAATCCTCGCATTTATTGTTCAATCTCCTCAGTTCAGTTGACAGATGCTCCAATTTAGCCTGTAAGGTAGTAATGTCATCGGCCCAGGAGGACAACGATGTCTCCATTTCACCTATGGTAGTCTTCAGAGTGCACACATCGGACTGGATGTTTGTAATGCTACTGGATAATTCAGTCTTCACTACCTGTAGCTCAGCCTTGATATTTGACAAATTTTCGGTCAAGGCAGCCTGAAGCTCAGTTTTAAAAATAGCCGACATCTCAACACGGAGTGACGAGAGCAGCTCGGCCTTAAAGTCGTGGAAAGCAGCGCCGCTTGCGGCTTCGGCCAGGCCAGAAGGGGAGTCACTACGAGGCGGGGATGCAACGTGCGAAGCAGGCCACGGTGGCTGCACAGGTACTTTAGGCTTTGGAGGCATTTAGATCGGCAAAAAGACAGCGTTAAATTCAAATTATGATGGTGGAGAACACACACACCGAAAAAAGATACAAAAGATGTACCTAAAATAGTTTTTTTTAAAGGTTGCTGCAGGAGCTAGGAGAAACGCGTCCTAATCCATTAGTCGCTACACCGGAAGTCTTGTGTATGACCATTTTGATAGTGATGATGAACTGGCTGTGGAAAGTATCGAAGAAATTGAAGCACTGCAAGAAATTGACTGTAGTGATGATGAAGAAGAATCTGCATTGTCAGAATGTGAAGATGAATTGGATGCAATGGTTTGTGCATCCACTGCTCCAGATGCCCCTGGCACACTCTGGTCTGATCTTCGTGAGGCAGTTTATCAAACAAGGATGAATACAGTCCAAACAGATGCTGTTCTTTCTGTTCTCTTTAAGCATAAGGACAGTGTCTCTGCCACATTGCCTCCTTAGACTCAGCGAGTGGTGTGCCTTCAACAACTTGGCGCTGAACATCTCCAAAACTAAGGAACTCATCCTGGACTTCCGATGGAACAAAGCCGCCCCTGCCCCCCTGTACATCAATGGCGAAAGCGTGGAGCGAGTGGAGTCCTTCAAATTCCTTGGGGTCCACATCTCTGCTGACCTCTCCTGGGCAGCCAACCCCACCGCACTGGTTAAAAAGGTGCAGCAGAGACTACACTTCCTGAGAGTGCTCAGGAAGGAGCAACTTGACACGAACCTGTTGGTGACCTTCTACCGGTCAGCCATTGAGAGCCTGCTGACCTATGCTGTGTCAGTGTGGCACTCAAACCGCACAGAAGCAGACAGAAAAAGACTGCAGAGGGTGACTAACACAGCACAAAAGATCATCGGCTGCCCTCTACCTCCCTTGTCCACCATCTACAACTCCCAGTGCCTAGGCAGGGCAAAGAGCATCATAAAAGACGATACACACCCTGGCTTCCACCTCTTCGACCTGTTGCCCTCTGGCAGGCGCTACAGGGCCATACCAGCCAAAACAAACAGACTCAGGGACAGTTTCTTTCCAAGAGCTGTCACAATACTCAACTCAAGTTTGCACTGAGGAACTGTCATGCTTGAACACCACTGACAAGGTCACCATCACCACAATGCTGATAACCACTTGATCTCAAACCTAGTCTCTCCTTGTCAGTCTGTAAACTGTCATATTTGCACTGTAAATGTCACAAGACGGTCATATTGCACTATCATATCAAGTCAGTTCATCTGTTCTTAGACATCCTCTTCCTTTGTCATTTTAGGTACTGCAAACTGTCATATTTGCACTGTTAATATCATAGCTATCTGTAAACTGTCTTATTGCACTATTATACCAAGTCAGATCATCTGTTTTTTAGTTGCCTACATACTGAAAATAGGCGTCTGTACATGCCAATGCTACCTCTATCACTCGATGCAGCTAGTCACTTTATTCTCAACCCTGTTACTGCTATGCACCTGTGTTCCTTCAGGGACTTGCACAAGTTTATGTATAGTTGTCAGTAGTTTTCTAGTAGTAGTTTTATTGTACATATTTTCCTATGTTTATTTTAGTATTTATGTGTGCACTTTATGGTGAAGCTTTAAATCTCATAGTACTTGTATAATGACAATAAAGGCTTTCTATTCTATTCTAAAACCCATGCTACGCTAATGAGGACAACTCACCAGGCCATGCATGAGAAGATAAAACATGTAAGTGGGCACAGTTACTATTACTTTGGTCTTGCAAATCAACTACAGTTTGTGTTAGGATTATATCCTGTTCATGTCATCGCAGATCTAGATGTGCTCATGATTACCTGGAATAATGATGGCCTCCCCCTTTACAATTCTAGGCGGATTAGCTCTTGGCCTGTACTAGCTTACATTTCGAACATTAAGCCTAGACACATATTTGAAGTTCTGCTTACTGCTGGTGAGGGCAAACCTTGTAATCTTAACTTCCTGGAGGAATTCATCGAAGAGCTGCCTGATTTGACACAGAATGGCTTTATATACCAGGGAAAGACATACAGAGTGTTAATGAAGACTGCTTTATCATGGCAAAAGCCATGATAAAACACAGCAAATCATTCTCTGCCAAGGTAGGCTGCTGTCAGTGTGAGATGGAAGGATTGCATGATGGCAAGAGAATGATCTGGGTTGGCAGCAGCCATTACATTTCGCGCAGTGATGAGAGCTTCAGGTCTAAGCGACAGCCTGAGTATCACAAACCAGGTGAAACTCCCCTCCTTAAACTTGATGTAGATATGGTTTCTGCTTTCCCACCAGACTTCATGCATCAAGCAGGCGGAACAGTCAAGAAAATGTTGTTGTGTATTATCAAGGGGCCCAAGAAGGCTGGCAATGGCAAGAGGCATTGCAAAATGAGTGCAAGAAATATAAGCATCCTTGATAAACGCATTCAACATATCAAGCAGTTCCTGCCCAGCACATTTGCGCGCAAGCTAAGGAAAACAATTGAGTTGGCAGATTACAAGTTGACAGAACTCCGCCAATTCCTTTTGTATACAGGCAAAATCCTCCTGCAGGATCTAATGGCCACCGATGATCACTACAAGCATTTTAAAACCCCGATTCCAAAAAAGTTGGGACAAAGTACAAATTGTAAATAAAAATGGAATGCAACGATGTGGAAGTTTCAAAATTCCGTATTTTATTCAGAATAGAACATAGATGACATATCAAATGTTTAAACTGGGAAAAAGCATCATTTAAAGAGAAAAATTAAGTGATTTTAAATTTCATGACAACAACACATCTCAAAAAAGTTGGGACAAGGCCATGTTTACCACTGCAAGACATCCCCTTTTCTCTTTACAACAGTCTGTAAACGTCTGGGGACTGAGAAGACAAGTTGCTCAAGTTTAGGGATAGGAATGTTAACCCATTCTTGTGTAATGTAGGATTCTAGTTGCTCAACTGTCTTAGGTCTTTTTTGTCGTATCTTCTGTTTTATGATGCGCCAAATGTTTTCTGTGGGTGAAAGATCTGGACTGCAGGCTGGCCTGTTCAGTACCCGGACCCTTCTTCTACGCAGCCATGATGCTGTAATTGATGTAGTATGTGGTTTGGCATTGTCATGTTGGAAAATGCAAGGTCTTCCCTGAAAGAGACGTCGTCTGGATGGGAGCATATGTTGCTCTAGAACCTGGATATACCTTTCAGCATTGATGGTGTCTTTCCAGATGTGTAAGCTGCCCATGCCACACGCACTAATGCAACCCCATACCATCAGAGATGCAGGCTTCTGAACTGAGCGCTGATAACAACTCGGGTCGTCCTTCTCCTCTTTAGTCCGAATGACACGGCGTCCCTGATTTCCATAAAGAACTTCAAATTTTGATTCGTCTGACCACAGAACAGTTTCCCACATTGCCACAGTCCATTTTAAATGAGCCTTGGCCCAGAGAAGACGTCTGCACTTCTGGATCATGTTTAGATACGGCTTCTTCTTTGAACTATAGAGTTTTAGCTGGCAACGGTGGATGGCACGGTGAATTGTGTTCACAGATAATGTTCTCTGGAAATATTCCTGAGCCCATTTTGTGATTTCCAATACAAAAGCATGCCTGTATGTGATGCATTGGCATCTAAGGGCCCAAAGATCACGGGCACCCAGTATGGTTTTCTGGCCTTGACCCTTACGCACAGAGATTCTTCCAGATTCTCTGAATCTTTTGATGATATTATGCACTGTAGATGCAATTATGCACTGTAGATGCAATTTTACACTGTCGAACTCCTTTCTGATATTGCTCCACTATTTGTCAGCGCAGAATTAGGGGGATTGGTGATCCTCTTCCCATCTTTACTTCTGAGAGCCGCTGCCACTCCAAGATGCTCTTTTTATACCCAGTCATGTTAATGATCTATTGCCAATTGACTTAATGAGTTGCAATTTGGTCCTCCAGCTGTTCCTTTTTTGTACCTTTAACTTTTCCAGCCTCTTATTGCCCCGTCCCAACTTTTTTGAGATGTGTTGCTGTCATGAAATTTCAAATGAGCCAATATTTGGCATGAAATTTCAAAATGTCTCACTTTCGACATTTGATATGTTGTCTATGTTCTATTGTGAATACAATATCAGTTTTTGAGATTTGTAAATTATTGCATTCCGTTTTTATTTACAATTTGTACTTTTCCCAACTTTTTTTGGAATCGGGGTTGTATAACATACAATACTGTGTGTGCACTCATGGTGGACAGTGAAACTGCAGCCATCTACACAGACCTGGAAAAACTTTTGATGAAGATTGTGGTTGATGGCTTCACTGAGCTGTATGGCACTGCTTTTATGACTTACAATGCACATGCTAATATCCACTTTCCAGATGTTGCTGCCGTCCATGGCAGCCTGGAGTCTGTATCCGCTTACCCTTTTGAGAATCACTCGGGTCACCTCAAAAAGAGCATAACATCCAGTCATGACCCCCTTGTATCAATGCTAAAGGGTATTCAGAGGAGGCACACTGTCCTGAAGGGAACAACATTGAGAACACCACTCCCATGGATAAAATTTATTTGCCCGGACAATGTATATGTTGATCACAGGGAGCATAGATGCTTTGAGGCCCTAGGCTATCATGAAGGTATAGCCAAGTGCTGCGAGTACACACAAGTTACACCCTATTTCACTCAACCCATTTCTTCATTCCGCATTGGCTGCTATAGAGTTCAAACAACTCGCTGGAATTTCATTCACTTCAAAGAAGAGGATTTCATTCGACTACGTCCAGGAATGCACATCGACTTGAGTGAAATGCCCGGCATGGCTGGCCCTGATACTGCTGATATTTCTGTCTTTATGGGATTCCTGCACAGTCAGATGGATCTGCTGTTTTAGAAACATAGGTACAGTTGTGCTCATAAGTTTACATACCCTGGCAGAATCTATGATTCTTTGACAATTTTTCAGAGAATATGAATGATAACACAAAAACATCTTTTCCCCTCATGCTTAGTGGTTGGGTGAAACCATTTATGGTCAAACGACTGTGTTTTTTCTTTTTAAATCATAATGACAACAGAAACTACCCAAATGACCCTGATCAAAAGTTCACATACCCTGGTGATTTTGACCTGATAACATGCACAGAAGTTGACACAAATGGGTTTGAATGGCTACTAAAGGTAACATCCTCACCTGTGATCTGTTTGCTTGTAATCAGTGTGTGTGTGTATAAAAGCTGAGTGAGTTTCTAGGATCCAGACAGACTCTTGCATCTTTCATCCAGCCACTGACGTTTCTGGATTCTGAGTCATGGGGAAAGCAAAAGAATTGTCAACGGATCTACGGGAAAAGGTAGTTGAACTGTATAAAACAGGAAAGGGATACAAAAAGATATCCACGGAATTGATAATGCCAGTCAGCAGTGTTCAAACTGTGATTAACAAATGGAAAATCAGGGGCTCTGTTAAAACCAAACCACAGTCAGGTAGACCAACAAAAATTTACACCAAACAGCACAGAGACAAGCCTCAAAACTTCTGGAACAAGGTAATTTGGAGTGATGAGACCAAAATTGAACTTTTTGGCCACAACCATAAACGTTACATTTGGAGAGGTGTCAACAAGGCCTATGATGAAAGGAACACCATTCCTACTGTAAAGCATGGAGGTGGATCGCTGATGTTTTGGAGATGTGTGAGCTACAAAGGCACAGGAAACTTGGTCAAAGTTGAAGGAAACATGAATGCAGCACGTTATCAGCAAATACTGGAGGCAAATTTGCACTCATCAGCCCAGAAGCTGCGCATGGGACGTACTTGGACGTTCCAACATGACAACGATCCAAAACACAAGGCCAAGTCGACCTGTCATTGGCTACAGCAGAACAAAGTGAAGGTTCTGGAGTAGCCATCTCAGTCTCCTGACCTCAATATCATTGAGCCACTCTGGGGAGATCTCAAGCACGCAGTTCATGCAAGACAGCCCAGGAATTTACAGGAACTGGAGGCTTTTTGCCAAGAAGAATGGGCAGCTTAACCATCTGAGAAAATAAAGAGCCTCATCCACAACTACCACAAAAGACTTCAGGCTGTCATTGATGTTAGAGGGGGCAATACACGGTATTAAAAACTGGGGTATGTAAACTTTTGATCAGGGTCATTTGGATGTTTTTTGTTGTCATTATGATTTAAAAATAGAAAACACAGTTGTTTATCAATAAATGGCTTCACCCAACCACTAACCATGAGTGGGGAAAAAAGTTTTTGTGTTATCATTCATATTCTCTGAAAAAAGGCCAAGAAAGCAAAAATTCTGCCAGGGTATGTAAACTTATGAGCACAACTGTATGTATAAATATTGCAACCTGTATAGTCGTACATTTAAATGTTATGGAATTCTCTCCTTTCAAAAGTAAAAAATAGGCTATTATAATAATAAACATAATTAACACACATAACAGGTCTCTTATGGACTATATTTTGTAGTCCACATTAAATAACAATGGTGCAGTAAATGTACTATTACAGTGAAGGAAATATCAAAATATAAAGTGCAATTGTGGTATGTTGTTCATTTCCAGCGGGATGGGCTCTGCACTCGGCACTCGACTTTTATGGACAGTCCACTGAAGATGGTGTCTGGACAAGACCAACTTCAGGTAAGGTCACTGGCTTTGTATTTACTCTTCTACACACACTGTCCATGCACTTGCAGAGCCAGGGACACTTCATTTTGTTTGGAGGAACCCTCTACTCACTTCCACAGAACTGTCATGTTGTTTTGAGCTTTGCAATGGTTTTAAAACTAGCGTTTTGTATCGGCAAAAAGACATGCCCCGCGCACTGCCGTGTTGGCGCTTTCCGGTTGAAATCGCAAAAAATAATAATAATAATAATAATAATAATTTTCTCAAAACACATCCAATTGATGTGATTGTGGTAGGAACCCAACGTATGCACTCCCAATAATGCGAAAATAGACCGAGAAAGCATTTCACTCTGGAGTATTCCTTGAACATAAGTTCCATTTTGAAATTTAAAAAAAAATGTTTTTTCTTTTCATTTTTAGAATGCATAAATTCTATTTTCTGTTATATTTATATTGTAAAAATTCCATCAAAAATTAGGACATATAGTTTTGCAAATTTTTCAAATACGGAGTTGAAAACCACACAGTTCATTTATAATTATGTGAGCTCCTGCTTGTTTCTTGTTTAAAATTACTTCATATTCTAATGGTTTTGAATTCATGTCTTATTAACAGAAAGTCAGGAATGACTTGGGGGATGGCATCATTCAGATGAATGAAAGGATTGGAAGGGATGTACAGATACATGATAGAGCTGGATGAGCACCACAGTTGATTCCAAATCCTGGAAATTCCAAGTAAGGGGAGACGGTCATAGGTCATTTTGCTGCCCTCTCCCTCCTGGCCAACAGCAGCAGGCAGCGGAGGGACCTGTCAAACTACAGGCTGTGCTTAGATTATCTGGGTCTACCTTGCAAGAATGGCGTCCAAACACATTTTTGAAGAAATTAGTCTAGAAACGTTAGCATAAATGTGTTTTGTGATGTACATATATATATATATATATATATATATATATATCAATCAGCTGGATAGTACAGTGGTAATGCTCACTGACTACGACGTGGGAGATCGGGGTTCGAATCCTGGTCGGGGCAAAACAGTAAGGGTCCTTAGGCAAGACCCCTCATGATATATCTCAGGAATGAGTGAAGACATAACTGATAGAGTCATACCGGCTCAGACATCGCCTGGGTCAACAAGGTCTGCGTCAGTTGCTAGGGAACCAGGGCAAACTGATGAGAAATGGGCTACTGGAACAAGACATCGATGGATGAGGACAGAAAATACGGATTTGCTGGCATGCTACTATACAAGCAATCCCAGAGAGAGGGGATACATGCAGCGAATGTGGGACCATTGGATACTTCAAAACCCACAATCAAGGCTAACAAAGAAACAGCTATTAGCCCAGTGTTCCAACATCCGTAATCGAAATCACAACTAGAGATTAATGAAATACAACAACGATGCTACGGCAAGGGGGGAGATCAGTGGGGAGATCATCATCCCCACAACCAGAGATTGGGTACCACGCCCCAACAGCTAACAGCCTCAACACAAGAGCTGCTGACCTGAGAAGGAAGATCGTGACCCAACTGGAAACCTGGAGCCCCCGACGAATACCGAAGCTGAGTTGCCAAGTACCTTCAGAAGATCTACTAGTAGATGTAAATGCTGCTCTGAAGACAATCTCCACAAGAACCATCACTGAGACCAACAAGCTGATACACAGTACAGCAACAGTAATCATGGAGATGCTTGGACACAAGGTGGGCTCAGGACATAACAAACAGTATCCACCATGGAAGAGACGATTAGAGGCCAAGATAAAGGCAGCATGAAGTTAGCCAGCTAGCTGAACTACAGAAAGGGAACATGGTGAATAAAGGGGCACCCAGGAAGTACAACTCACTCTCCATACCAGAGGCACTCGAAACTGCCAAACAGCGACTAACAGCTCTGGCCACCCGGTTGAAGAGATACACCAAGGAGGGAGAGGCCAGGAGAATAAACAAGCTGTTCTCCACTGAACCAGCCAAGGTGTACTCAACAACCGGTCAGACCCACCAAGAGCTGAGGTGGAAAAATACTGGAAAGACATATGGGAAAGAAAGAGTGTCAAAGATGAAGAGCTGGACAGCACAAGGTCCCGATATGACCCATACGTACTGGCTGAAGAAGCTAACTGCACTCCATGAATGCCTAGCAGCACAGATGAACCAGCTGCTGAGGGATGGGACCCACCCAGAATGGCTAACCCAAGGCAGGACAGTCCTAATCATGAAAGACCCCCAGAAGGGACCCATCCCATCTTGCCCAAGACTGTAAGAAGAGACAGACCAACCTGTGCACTGCCTGGATTGACTACAAGAAAGCCTACGACTCAATGCCACACACATGGATACTGGAAAGTCTGGAACTGTATAAGATCAACAGGAACCTAAGGACCTTCATCCAGAACTCAATGGAAATGTGGAAGACAACCCTAGAGGCCAACTCAAAACCCATTGCCCAAGTCAACATCAAGTGCGGCATATACCAAGGAGATGCGCTATCACCACTGCTGTTCTGCATAGGCCTGAACCCCCTCAGTCGGATCATCACGAAGAGTGGCTACGGGTACCGATTCCGTAGTGGGGCAACAATCAGCCACCTGCTCTACATGGATGACATCAAGCTGTATGCCAGGATCAAGCGAGGAATAGACTCGCTGATCCACACCACCCGGATCTACGTCGATGACATAGGGATGTCATTCGGATTGGACAAGTGTGGCCGGATGGTCTCAAAGAGAGGCAAGATGATCTGGACTGAGGGGACTGACCTACCAGAGGGCAACATAGGTGATATCCAAGACAGCTACAAGTACCTTGGCATCCCACAGGCTAATGGAAACCAAGAAGAGGCCACAAGGAAGCCAACCACAGCCAAATACCTCCAGAGAGTAAGGCAGGTCCTGAAAAGTCAGCTGAATGGTAAGAACAAGGTTTGAGCCATCAACATGTATGCACTACCAGTCATCAGATACCCCGCTGGTATCATAAACTGGCCAAAGGAGGAGATAGAAGCCACAGATATCAAGACTAGAAAGCTCCTCACCATGCATGGAGGGTTCCACCCCAAGTCCAGCACCCTGAGACTATACACTAAGTGGAAAGAGGGAGGCCGAGGGCTAGTGAGCGTCAAGACCACGGTCCAGGATGAAACATCAAAAATCCGAGAATACATCAGAAAGATGGCCCCAAAGGATGAACTGCTAAGTGAATGTCTCAGGCAGCAGAACCCTGATGAGAGTGCAGAGGAGGAGGAGGAACAGACAACTTGGAGGGACAAACCCCTACATGGCATGTACCACCGTCAGATAGAGGAAGTGGCTGATATCAAGAAATCCTACCAGTGGCTGGATAATGCAGGACTGACAGACAGCACAGAGGCACTAATCATGGCAGCACAAGAACAGGCCATAAGCACAAGAGCCATAGAGGCCAGGATCTACCAGAGTAGATCAGACCCAAGATGCAGACTGTGCAAAGAAGCCCCTGAAACAGTCCAGCACATAGTAGCAGGGTGTAAGATGCTAGCTGGATCAGCGTATATGGAGAGGCACAACCAAGTGGCTGGGATAGTATACAGGAACATCTGCAACCAGTATGGAATAGAAGTACCCAAGTCTCAATGGGCCATACCACAGAAGGTGGCTGAGAACAACAGGGCCAAGGTTCTGTGGGACTTCAGCTTCCAGACTGACAAACAGATCCTGGCTAACCAACCGGACATAGTGGTGGTGGACAAAGAGCAGAAGAGGGTGGTGGTGATAGATGTGGCGATCCCAGCTGACGCCAACATCAGGAAGAAGGAACATGAGAAACTTGAGAAGTATCAAGGGTTGAAAGAGCAGCTGGAACGGATGTGGAAGGTCAAGGGTTGCGTGGTCCCCGTGGTAGTGGGGGCACTTGGGGCAGTAACCCCCAAACTGGGAGAGTGGCTCCAGCAAATCCTAGGAACAACATCTGAAGCCTCAGTCCAGAAGAGCGCAGTCCTAGGAACATCGAAGATACTACGCAGAACCCTCAAACTCCCAGGCCTCTGGTAGAGGACCCGAGCTTGAGGATGACATGGATACCACCCCCCCTGCCGGGGGTGAGAAGGAGATTTATATATATATGAGTGATTCCACGCTTATGGGTACTGAAATGGGGACATGAACTTATTTTTAAAAATTCACCTAAAACCATTTCTTTTTTTACCATCAGGTCACAAAACATGTAATCTTTAATGAATGATATGTTAAAAGATAACTTTAATTTTCTGAGATGTAATAAAAACATATTTATATGCCAAAGTCAAGCCTATGAGTTCCAAAATGATGTCTGTTACATTACTTCTGTTACGATTGTCCATCTCGCGTCTGTTACAAATTAATTACAATCTAGCTATATACCATGTTAATCTTATTGAAAGAATGTGTATGTTTATTCTACTACACATGTTTATTAATTATATTTGCTAAAACATCACCTTCCTATGTTTCAAAAAGTAATTCTACATTGTTAAAATTGAGAATATATATGTCCACAACACTTCTGTTACGTTCTGACTTTGGCATATAAATATGTTTTTATTACATCTAAGAAAATTAAAGTTATCTTTTAACATATCATTCATTAAAGATTACATGTTTTGTGACCTGATGGTAAAAAAAGAAATGGTTTTAGGTGAATTTTTAAAAATAAGTTCATGTCCCCATTTCAGTATCCATAAGTGTGGAATCACTCATATATATATTTTTTTTTATTTTTACAGGAAATTGATAATTTCAGTATGACACTTTTTGTTGTGAAGGCTTGTCACTCAAGTAACTTGCCAGAGTTTGTTACTTGCAGCAAAATTTGTGACCCATCATGCAAAAAGTACATTTTTGAAGAAATTGTGGAATCTGAGTTTTGTCCTTAGAACTGAAATACATTGTTTAAAAAGTTTTAATGTAGTTTACTTTTTCAAATAGTCAAAATGCTTCCAGAACTGGTGGTGTTTGAATATGGCTTGTCTAGGAAGGATAGAAAGGATTGGCATTCAATTATACTGGTGTAATTACTCAAAATTTGTAGTAAAAAGGTTCACATGACCATGAGTTTGGCATTATTCCAGCTGATATGGAGCGGCTGTAGCATGTCAGCACATACCCCCAATGCAATTTCATGGCAGTTGGGGTGGGGTGGCATGGCGTCCTTGGCCACGCCCTGGCTACAGGCAAAGCATATTTGCACATACACTCTCTCTCTAATATATATAAGTCAAAATTATTGATTTTACTTATTATTTTACTCTGCCTCAAATTTTTATGACTATTGTATGTCTGGTTACATGTTTACAAAACAAAGCTACAGATTGTTTCAGCCCCATACCCCCCCAATTTTCCCTTTTTATGAAACTAGAAGACATAAATAATAAATTACTAACTTATTTTTGTGAAATTTTGAAGATAATGCCATGTTTCTGTGGTAACCATTATTTTATACTGTACTGGGCCTAATAAACGCACATGCCCTAATAAATGCGCATCAGCAAAAATACTCATCGTGAAATGGCAGGATATTTAATTTTAAAATTTCATGTTTTTGGACTTTAAAATTATTGAAACTGTATTGCTGGGATTCAAATCAAATGTAGCAGCGATATTATGAGACAATGTTATACACAGAAAGTTGACCCTCACTGGCTAGAAACTGGGAAAAATTGGGAAACTTGAACTCTAACACATTTTGGCCATTTTTTCAGAAACATAGCATACACTTTATGCCATGTGGAAGAATTATTAACACTCTTTGCCATTCTTTATGGACAGTAATAAGATGTGGGACCTCCATCGTGATTGTCAACGACAAATCACTGGGGCCTCGTTTATACTGTTTTCATGACATGTAGTTCCGAAATCTCCTCAGGTGGCAATCATACAGTGTTATACTGGTTTAATTTATTGTTGCAATTTTATATGCAGCTTGTATCATTGTCATCTGAGGAGATTTAAGAAATGCATGTCATGGCAACAGTATAAATAAATAATATTCTTTTTGTTGACAATTTATAAGTTTTAATATTTACTTCTCTAATAAGACTATGTTAATTTAAAAACAAGTTTGTATATATCAATATATATTCCCTGCTTGTATGTTTCAGCTCCGTGCATTCAACAACACCATCACAGGTGACACTGCTACAGCCAATAACAAGCGCAGAGCATTCCACAATGCCTTAGCTGCCGCAATACCTGATGTGGGGACAGGTGAAGGACAGATTTCATTGAGGGGCAGTCTGAGACAATGTCTTAGAATCCTTGCCCATGATTATATATGGCAGTATTTTGCAGCCAAGGGCGGGAAGGGGTCCAAGAAAAAAAATTCTTTTCGGTCCGACCTTCCCACAACATACAACATTGTGTGTATTGTTGTGATTAAAAAAAATCACATCAATCAGCACAGTTCATAGAACGCGAATTGGGTGAGGTCATGAAGTCATGCCCTCACAGGGCCTCATCCAAGAGGTACCACACTGCTGTAAGTACTGGCCAGTCCAGTGAGGACGCAGCAGCTGCTGCCGTCATTGCTGCTGAAGAGGACATTGAGATACCCGGCGGCAACAGGCAGCCAGTGAATGAAAATATTGATGAGCATGATGAAAACAGTGACTCTGAATCAGATGAAGAACCATCTTCATCTGACCATGATTGTGAAAATTAGTGACTTTTAATCTTATGCAAATGGTTTTTAACCCTCAGAAACCTATAAAATATCCCAGTTTAGTATTTTTAGTTTTTGGAGGGGTCATTATGCTCCGCCGACAAAGTCGAGGAGCATTATGTTTTTGGGTTTTCCGTCCGTCACGTCTGTCCCACTCACTTGGTTTCCGGATGGTAACTTCGAAAGGATTTATTGGATCTTCTTGAAACATTACACACATGTTCCCTACCCCACCCCAAAGAACCCTTATTGATTTTGGGGTCCAAAGGTCAAGGTCACAGCGGACTTCAATACAATTTTCATTTCTGGGCTCTAACTTGACAAATAATCAACAGATTTGGATGAAACTTTGCACATTTGTTCTCAATCCACTCAAGGAATGTGTGGTTAATGACTGTGACCAGCAGAGATTGTATAATTATGTAACCATATATATAGTAATGAGATTCAGTGCTGATAGTGAGGCCTTCATATGGCACTCAAATGTATATAGATTGTGCAAGACTCTGTTACACTGGTTCACAGGATGTCTACATCAAGTTTTGTATTTTGTTTTGCTGCAAAAACTGCTTATTGGAAAATGACTGACCAGCACAAATATGTAACCATATATATTTAGCTGCCGTTGAGAGTCGGTGCTTATGTTATTGTGCTTAAACACATGTAGATTGTGCATGATTCTTATTGCATTTGTATAATATTTTACATTAAATTTTGTCATTTTTGAAATATGATGTGTTGTCTTTTCTATTATTGGTATAATATGTGTAAGAGCCATTCTTTTCATTTTAGTGTTATTATAAGAGCTCCTGAAAATCTTTGTTACTTTAGATTTGGATTAGACTTTGTGTTTCAAACTGACATTAATACACATAAATGTATTGTGTTAGTGTGCTGTCATGATTGTCCCCCTGTAGGTGGCAGCAATACTTTCTATTTAAGCTGGTGTGGTGACACGGCCTAGAGGCTGTAGGGGTGCAACGCGCAACAGTCATTGACCGTGACCGTGAGGGTGATTGTGACCGAGCGCGTGCGCGCGACTGTGCCTGAACGTCGGCCTGTTGCATCAAGCCAGCTCATTGAAACAAACAGAAAACTTTTCTTGTTTTATATTTTTACAAGTTTATGTTACCCCTCTTTTGTTTAATAAACAACTCATCGTAAAGGAAAAACGTATCCTCATCCTTTCACGCGTCAGACTCCTGCACCCTTTACAACCAAGGAAGTGAACAAAATGGGAAAAGTTTAAAGATCTATGGGAACAAAGGAAAATGGAAAACTTAACCTGTTTTAATCACTACAATATGGATTCTCTCCAACTCCTGTTTGATTACAGTTCAAGGACGGTTGTATACTACATATAAAAAGGCAATAACAGCAGAGAACAGTGAGCCACTCACTAGTACAGCTGCTGCCTGCTTTGGGCAGGTTTTGTTGTAGCATTCACATGTAAACTGTTCTCCCTCAAAACACTAAACAAATGTTTTTATGCAAACAGTTCTCCGACAAATGCTGAACAAACATTTCTATAAAACCAATTGCAAACTATTCCCCAGGAAACGTTCCATGCAAACTCTTCACAATCAGTTTGCAAACTCTTCCCTAGAAATGCTGAACAAATGTTTCTGTGCAAACAGATTGGTAACTGTTCCCTACAAACTCTTTACAGCCAGTTTGCAAACTGTTCTGCAGCAAACGTTTCTATGCAAACTGTTGACAGTCCATTTTCAAACTGTTCTCCCACAAATGTTGAACAAACGTTTCTATTCAAACTGTTGGCAATCAGTTAGCAACTTGTTCTTACAAAAACGTTTAACAAATGTTTTCATGCAAACTCTTAAACAGTTTGTAAAACTTTCTTGTGCAAATATTTAACAAATGTTAATATGCAAACAGTTTGTTGAACGTTTGTAATATGTTGGTGTGCAAGCTGGTTTTGCTTACAGGTTTTGGTTTGTTTTGGGTTTGCAAACTCATGTCTCGCAAATGTTTCCCAAACTTTGTTGTTTGCTTCCTGGGTGGGCAGACAATATCCCAAAATCAGCTGTCCGGCTACACACTCACTCCATTCATCAGGGGGACCACACAGCGGCATCGGGCAAAGTCAAAAGTGGGGAACTTGCATTTCCATTAACAACTGATGGTGCTCAGACGTGCAGACTGTCAGTAAAGGGTTGTTTTACAATCAGGGTACGCAAGCTAAAAATCACATTTAACACTTATTATCTTCAATATCAAAAGGCTTGACTAAATAAACTTGGTTGTTTATTGTAGCCCTGTGATAGCTCTATTTACCATGCAAAAAAAAAAAATTAGTGATAACGTTATTTTTGGTGAATGTATGGCAATATATGTCATATTTAGCAAAATTACTCGTGTCATTTAGAAAAAGTGCTTTTTTGACCACAGGTAGCTCCAAAAGGGATGCACTTAAATCATTCTTTATACCATCAAACAAATATTTGGTTCCATATCATTGGAAACATAGTTAAGTTTTAATGTTGAATGCCAGTAAGTTTTCAGACTATTTTGATCAAATTAGTATGTAATTGTGTCAAAAAAATGTCCTCTCCGAGACAGCTAATTTTTCAATATAAAATAACATATCTAAAATGATTATTTTCATCCTAAAATGTGGTCAAGATATTGGGACATAAACATTAGAGATAACTAACACAAAGCTTACAGCCTTATATTTAAAAGCACTATGGAAGTAGTGGATTCTGAATTGTCAAAAAAATTGTCCTCTCCGAGAATCACTTCATTTGTTTCTCCCAGCCCTGCTTAAAGCTACACTTAATCTTCTTTATCTTATAGCAGATTACACAAAACTACCATACACATATGTCAAAAAATTACCTGAAATCTGTTCTTTAACTTGTCCTTCACTTAAAAACTGGTACAAGAACCAGTTTGAATCAATTTGAATTTTGGACCCCTGTGACACAAACTTTGTAGCCTGATTGTAAAACAACCCTTAACACTGTTTGAGTGATGCTGAGTACCTAATGCTGAAATGCAGACCCTTCTTCTTACCAAGGGAGTTTACCAGCAGCACTGGGGACATTGCATGAGGCTATAAACACACAAGAAAACAAACACCCTGAGGCAGTGTTTATAGTGGCTGGTGACTTTAACCACTGTAACCTACAGACTGTGATGCCAACATATCAACATGTCATGTTTCCTACATGGGAGAAAAACACACTGGATCATATATACAGCAACATGAAGGGGGCGTACAAGGCTGTACCTCACCCTCACTTCAGACAGTCAGGCCACATCTCTGTGTTCTTTTACCCAGCATACAGACAGCTCCTCAAGCAAGCACCCACTGGAAGAAAAACTGCTAAAGTATGGACAAAAGAACCTGAACAGGAGCGTCAGGACTGCTTTCAGTGCAGTGGGATATTTTTAAGACTGTTGCTATGACTGAGGACAGCACGGTCAACCTGAAGGAATACAGTTCAGTAGTCTCCAGCTACATAAGCACATGCACTGACTTCATTGTTCTCCACAAAACACATCTGGTCATATCCAAATACTAAACCTTGGATTAACTCAGAAGTTTGCTATATACTTGTTCCAAGGCATATGCCTCAAATGATGCCAATGATTACAAAATATCCAGTTATGACCTCCATAGAGCCATTAAGGAAGCCAAGAATAAGTACAGACTGAAACTAGAGGGTCACTACACTACGGCTGATACCTGGTACATGTGGCAGGGAGTGGAAAACATCACAGGCTACAGAGACAGAAGTAGAGGGATGACCACTGACAGCCACTTCTCACCAGATGTTAGGGTTTTGCTGGGATTCGAACCTGGTTCGTTGGTGTGATAATCCAGCAAACCCCCACTAGGCCACCAGGGGGATGACTCAAATGCAGAGGCGTGAGGCGGAAGTAGAAAAAGAATCAAAAGGTTTATTTAAACTATATACACTATATACAGGGCAAAACAAAAGACAAAAAAAACCAAAGAGTATAATCCAAAAGAAAAGCAAAGTGCAAAAATTCAAAAGCTAAGAAGATCAAAAAACACAGTACAAAGGAAACTGGAGATAAACATAACAGCACAAAGACTCCGTGACAAGAGGACTGAACTCAGGGGTATAAATAGACAAACTAATTAAGGACACAGGTGAAGATAATTAGGCAATTAACACAAACACAAAACACAGGAACAGTGGCGGCCTCTAGAGGCCAAAATAAACACGACATGAAAAGGAAATAACAGCGGCCTCTAGAGGCCAAAACAGTCCTAGTCCTAACAGGACCCCCCCCTCTAGGAGCGTCTCCTGACGTTCCCAGGGCGATCCGGATGGGCCGAATGGAAGTCCCGACATAGTTCTTTATCAAGGACATCCCGAGCAGGAACCCAGCAGCGCTCCTCAGGACCATAGCCCTCCCAGTCCACCAGATATTGCAACCCGCCGCGGACCCGGCGGGAGTCAAGCAGGCGATTCACAGTGAACACAGTCTGCCCCTGGAAGATGCGGGGGGGTGGGGGGTTCCTAGGGGCAGGGGCATACGTAGACGTCAGTACGGGCCGTAACAGGGAAACATGGAAAGTGGGGTTGATCCTCAGAGTCCGGGGCAACTGGAGCCGGTAGGAGACAGGGTTCACCCTGCGCACCACCTTGAAGGGGCCAATGTAGCGAGGAGCAAGCTTGCGGTTCTCCACCCGCAGTGGAAGGTCCTTAGTGGACAGCCAAACACGCTGCCCAGGGCGGAAAGCGTGTGCAGGTCTTCTATGGCGGTTGGCCTGAGTCTGGTTGGTTCTGGAGGTCTGTATGAGAGGGTGAAGTCAAACCGACTGAAAAACAGGGCCCACCTAGCCTGTCGAGGGTTCAGTCTCTTGGCTTGCTGGAGGTACTCCAGGTTCTTGTGGTCAGTCCAAACCAGGAATGGATGTTGTGCTCCCTCCAGCCAGTGCCTCCACTCCTCAAGGGCCAGTTTGACCGCTAGCAGTTCTCGATCCCCCACATCGTACCGGGACTCAGCAGGACTCAGGAGGTGGGAGAAGTAAGCGCAGGGGTGCAGCTTTCCTTCCGAACGTTGAGAGAGCACCGCGCCGACACCACTGTCCGAGGCGTCCACCTCCACGATGAATGGTTGGGAGGTGTCCGGGAGAACCAGAATGGGTGCCGTGCAGAAGCGGTCCTTGAGGTCTTTGAACGCCTTTTCTGCCTGAGGAGACCAGCCATAAGATCCACCTGTCCCTTTGGTGAGGTCAGACATGGGTGCTGCCACAGAACTGAAGTTCCTGATGAACTTGCGGTAGAAGTTAGCGAATCCTAAGAACCGCTGAACCTCCTTAACGGACTTGGGAGTAGGCCAATCCCGGACGGCCAGGGTCTTGGCAGGGTCCATTTGGAGTTGGCCTGTCCGTACAATAAATCCCAGAAAGGAGACCTCGGGAACATGAAATTCGCATTTCTGGGCCTTGGCGAACAGATTGTTCTGTAGCAGCCTCTGGAGAACCTGGCGGACATGGTGGCGGTGCTCCTGCACGGTCTTGGAAAAGATAAGGATGTCGTCGAGGTAGACAAAAACGTATAGGTTAATCATGTCCCTTAAGACGTCGTTGATTAGGGCCTGAAAAACAGCTGGTGCGTTGGTGAGTCCGAAGGGCATCACCTGGTATTCGTAGTGCCCAGACGGGGTGTTAAAGGCAGTCTTCCACTCATCTCCCTGTCGGATACGGATGAGGTGGTATGCGTTCCGTAGGTCCAACTTGGTGAAGACGGTGGCGCCTTGGAGCAGGTCGAAAGCTGTGGACATCAGCGGAAGGGGATATCGGTTGCGCACAGTGATTTTATTCAGGCCCCTGTAATCAATACATGGTCGGAGCCCCCCATCCTTCTTGCCGACAAAGAAGAAGCCGGCTCCAGCAGGTGAAGTGGAGGGTCGAATAAACCCAGAGACCAGGGCATCTTTGAGGTATTCCTCCATAGCCTTGCGTTCTGGCTGAGAGAGGGAAAACAGTCTGCCACGAGGAGGGGTAGACCCAGGGAGCAAGTCGATGGCACAGTCGTAGGCCCGGTGCGGAGGAAGAACGGCGGCCCTGCTCTTGCTGAATACCTCCTTGAGATCCCAGTACTCTGTGGGAACTTGAGATAACTCGGTGAGATCAGGGGGCTCGGCAGGAGACACAGGAGAGCTAGAGAGCAGACAAGAGGCATGGCATGCAGGGCCCCATTCCACAACCTGGCTAGTTACCCAGTCTATGCGAGGGTTGTGGCGAGTAAGCCAAGGAAGGCCTAGAATAACTGGGAACTCAGGTGAAGGAATCAGGTGCAGGGATATTTCTTCCTTGTGACCTTGAGACTGGAGGAAGACTGGAGAAGTAACTTGAGTGACTCTTCCATCACCTAACGCTTGGCCATCGAGGGCAGACACAGACAGAGGGACTTCAAGAGGTGCAGTAGGTATATTGATGCTTTGGGCGAAGTGAATATCCATAAAGTTCCCAGCCGCCCCTGAGTCTATCAAAGCTTGACAAGAGTGGACAGACTCACCCCAGGAGATGGAGACCGGGATGTAGATTCCTTGGCCAGGGAGTCCGGGAGAGAGGGTAGGCCCCGTCACAACCCTCCCTCGGCTGGACGGGGCGGTCCTTTTCCCAAGAGTTCGGGACATGATGCTCGGAAGTGACCAGGCTTGCCACAGTAGATGCAGCACTTGTCCCTCCTTCTGCGCTCCCTCTCAGATGCGGAGAGGCGAGTACGACCCACTTGCATGGGTTCTGGACAGTCACTGAAGGAGGTAGACGGTCTCCAGGTAGAGGTAGGGAGGCTGGAGGGGCTCAAGGCTTGGTGGCGTTCTCTCATCCTGTTGTCCAGACGAATAGCATGTGAGATGAGGGTTTCGAGGTCACTTGGGCATCCAATAGAGGCCAGACCGTCCTTGATGGGGTCAGACAGACCATGGTGGAAGGCTGACACCAGGGCAGTCTCATTCCATCCACTTACTGCTGCGAGTGTTCGGAACGAGATGGCGTAATCTGCGACGCTTCCTCCTTGCCGGATGGACATGAGCTTTCGGGCTGCGTCGGTACTGATGTCTACCTGATCGAAGACCCGAAGCATCTCTTCAGAAAACAGCTGGAAATCAAAGCACTCAGGTCCCTGTCTTTGCCAGATAGCAGTAGCCCAGGCTCGCGCCTTACCAGCTAATAAGGTGATCACAAAGGCAATCTTGCGGCGATCCGTAGTGTAGGTGGTAGGCTGAAGCTCAAAGGTGAGTTGACACTGGGTGAGGAACTCTCGGCACTCACTGTGCTTGCCGTCATACCTCTGTGGTGCAGGAAGGCTGGGTTCGCGAGGTGAAGAAGGCAGCATTGCAGGAGGCACTGGAGCAGGAGTGGGAGCTGGATCAGGAGCAGGAACTGGATCAGGAGCAGGAACTGGATCAGGAGCAGGAACTGGATCAGGAGCAGGAACTGGATCAGGAGCAGGAGATGCAGGCAGAGATGTCAGCTGTGCCAGGGTTTTCCCAATTTGCTGAAGCAGTTCCTCGTGGCGAGCGAGGGCCTCACGTTGGCTGGTGAGCGTACGTCCATGAGCGTCCATGGTTGCTCCGAAGCGTGTCAAAGCTGCCATAATTCCCTGAAGGTTGGCCGGGTAGACAGTTGAAGCAGCCTCTGCTGAGTCGGTCATGACGGAGTCTTTCTGTTAGGGTTTTGCTGGGATTCGAACCTGGTTCGTTGGTGTGATAATCCAGCAAACCCCCACTAGGCCACCAGGGGGATGACTCAAATGCAGAGGCGTGAGGCGGAAGTAGAAAAAGAATCAAAAGGTTTATTTAAACTATATACACTATATACAGGGCAAAACAAAAGACAAAAAAAACCAAAGAGTATAATCCAAAAGAAAAGCAAAGTGCAAAAATTCAAAAGCTAAGAAGATCAAAAAACACAGTACAAAGGAAACTGGAGATAAACATAACAGCACAAAGACTCCGTGACAAGAGGACTGAACTCAGGGGTATAAATAGACAAACTAATTAAGGACACAGGTGAAGATAATTAGGCAATTAACACAAACACAAAACACAGGAACAGTGGCGGCCTCTAGAGGCCAAAATAAACACGACATGAAAAGGAAATAACAGCGGCCTCTAGAGGCCAAAACAGTCCTAGTCCTAACACCAGATGAGTTCAATGAATTCTATGCCCACTCCGAGGCCCACAACAAACATACTAGACCACAACAAACAAAGTAGCCCCAGGGGGTCTAGGGAGTGTCATCACCACTGTTCACAATATTGCTGATGTGGAAAAAGTCTCTGAGGAGGATAAGGCAAGGCAAGGCAAGTTTATTTATATAGCACATTTCATACACAGTGGCAGTTCAATGCGCTTTACAGAAGTAAAAGCAAAACAGTAAACAATAGAAAATAAAATTACATAACATAAATGGGGAAGAAAAATAATAAGAATTAAACAATAGTAGAAATAAAATAATAAAATGAAGTAAAAATTCAGTTAAAAAAACAGCAGAATAAAATAGAATAAAAGTTAAGTAAAGTTTAAAACACGCAGAGACTGTAAAAGTTAAGAAAGTTTAAAACATGTAAACATGACAATATTAATCAGTTAGCAGAAAGCATCTGAGAACAGCTTGGTCTTTAGTCTAGACCAAGCTGTTCTGGGGATAAACCCCCAGAAGACAGCTTGCCGAAAAAAGGCAAAGCTAACGGTCCAAATGATTACTGACCTGTTGCATCGATTCCCATAGTGATTAAATGCTTCGAGAGAATCATGAGCCACATTCAGACATTCATACCTGACAGAATAGGCCCCCTACAGTTTGCATACAGACCAAACAGGTCAACAGAGGATGCAGTCAGCACAGCATTGCATAAACAGCATATTGGCTAACTCTTTCTGAGCACTCTCCAAGCTTAGCGAGTCCCTCTCAGGAAGCACTCACCACATGTATCAGGTCTGTACATGACTTAATAGGGACACTGCAAAAAGTAAAATCTAACCAAGATTAAATATCTTAAATCAAGACAAAATATGCTTGTTATTTGTCTGCCAAGATAATTCTCCTTTCCAGGCAGGTTTTGTGTAAGAGTATTTCACTTACTTTAAGCATTTTTTCCCTCAATTATCTTAATAAGGTATTATAACTTGTTATTGAGATTTTATTACTGGTTATGAGCCAGTTCTGTCTTAAAATGAGAATTACCATAATTTCATCGGTGTTATATTAGCCATGACAAGTTTGTCAAAGTCAGAATTTCTTATTTCAAGCATCTTATCCTTTCTTTTAATCTCTTAACACAAAACAGATAACTAAATTAAATGAATTGTTGTATTGTCAATCTGGCAACAAAAATAGGCTACAAAATGGATTGGTTTGTTGTTTTGATTTTGATTTATTTGGCGGTCTCAGTTGGTATAAACACTTACTTAAACGGAGCACACCAATATGCTCAGATGAAATAGTCAAACTGTTGGTTGGGGGACAAAGTATCTAGCATGTTAAAATGAGTAGTACAACTTTACTTGTTTTTAGTATAAATACACTAGTTTTAAGACATCTGTGGGGTTTCTAAAGCTAGATATATTTACTTGTTTTTAAAAATCTTGCCAAGTCAAATTTTCTTGTTCTGTTGGCAGATAATTTTGCTTATTTTAAGTAAAATATTCCTAATTTTATTACTTTTTTTTTCTTGTTTTTGTAAGCTGGGTTTTTGCAGTGGAGGGTATCATTTTGACAATTGTTCATAAAGTATTCTTAAGTTCCATATAATTTAACTCCTTTATGTATTAACTAAATGAGTATTAGAACAAATGAAAAGCTCCATGAGATCCCTGGCGGGTTTTTTTTGGACATTTTTGTAGATAAATCACCCCTGCGCTATATACAAACTAGAAAAGTTCTGGATCTGCCAGTGAGTCAATTTAAAAAGCTCTCTGATGCATGGATTCTGTATATTTCAATGTCATTTGATAGCACTATGTTCATTCTTAGTCATTTTTTCCTCAAATAAACTGATAAAAACTGCTCAGGTATTGTCTCCAATACTTATTTTACACATCTTGACTTTTTCATCCAATAAGAATACATTTCCATTCATAATTTTGTTATTTCTCTCATCATTTTCTGTGTTGACTTGCCCTTTTGTTTTGACAGGACTGTCACACTGACCTTGGATGCTGAAAATCTTCACGACAGGGATCCCAGATGGGTTGATGTAAAAAAATAAATAAAAATAACGGGGGTCTACCATGCTAAACTCATGCTTAAATCAAGATTTATATATCTAATAAACTATAAGTACCTCCCACATAATAGTTGGTGCCCCAAAAAAAGGATATCTGGCAAGTGCGAGTTGTGCGAGTATAGATTTTCTATGTAATTTGGTCTAATAACAATGACCTCTCCCCACAACTGGCCCTAGCCGAACGTGCCTGAAGTTGACACTTGCTGATTCCAGTCATTTCAGGTTTCGTTTTCATTTTGTAATGGCAGCCCCCAACATGCGTGAGAGAGAAGATTTTGTTGAATATTTCTTGGAATTTACATGAATACTAGGTAGGAACCCATTGCTTTGACCACACTCACCAAGAAAGGCATCTCTGGGGCGATCTTTACCCGCCATTAGATTTCACAACTTGCATTTGGCGAGTGGTTAAACTACATGCTGCATAAAGTTTTCACACACCTAGAGAATAAGGACTGCTATGCCCGACTACTGTTTATTGACTATAGCTCAGCTTTCAACACTGTGATACCAGCTAGGCTCACCAACAAGCTCTGCACTCTAGGTGTGCCACCAACTCTCTGCAACTGGATCCTGGATTTCTTAACAGGCAGACCCCAGTCAGTCAGGCTGGGGAACAACATTTCCAAAACAATATCCATGAATACAGGAACCCCACAAGGCTGTGTTCCGAGTCCCATGCTGTACACACTTCACCCATGACTGTGTCGCTACCCAGCGTAATGCCAGCATTATTAAATTTGTGGACGACACGACAGTCATTGGACCGATTTCTGGGGAAGATGAATCAGTGTACAGGAGGGAGGTGGCAAGCCTTGTGAAGAGGTTTCAGGACAGTAATCTCTCTTAACATCACCAAAATGAAGGAAATATTCATTGACACATGGACGAAGAGAGTACAGCACTGTAGGTTGAATTGGGATTAATTAAATTATAAATTATGTAATTGATAATTAAATTAATCAATTTATAAATAAAGATCAGTCTCATAAAATCTTAAATTATTAATCTTAATACTCACCGTGAATGGTTACATTCAAGATTAATGGTAGCTCTGTATTAGATGGGAAACCCAGTTGTATACAAAAGCTAAATTCTGAAGGAAAAAGGAGTTCTAAATAGTTGACCTTGTGAATAAACAACAGGAACAAGTAAAATGCAATTCAATTTTATTAGCTTTTATTTGTCTACTACTCACTAATAATAATAATCTCAAAATACATTCAATGTCGGCAAAGGTAATAAGACAAAACAATGGAACAATTACACCTGGACTATAAAGTTGAGGGAAAGAGAGAGAGAAAGAGATAGAAGAAGAGAATCCCTTGTGTGTGCGTGTGTGTGGAGGTGTGTGTGACCTAGCTTGTCGTTAGCTAAAACAAAGGAATGTTAGCTAAAACAAAGGAATGTTAGCTAAATAGAACAAAGGATTAGCTCTGTGGCTAATGTGTGCTTTGTGTAGGTATCTGTGGGCAGATGCTAATGACTAGCCACTCTGGCAATGCTTAAACAAAATGGCGGTCAGTGCCTAGGTGTCGTATCACAGGTAACTCAATGAGGGAGGTAACAAAATGGCGTCGGGAAATATGGCGCCGGCAGGCCTAGTCGAGAACACAAGCCTACCAGCTAGCGTATCACCCTGAGGTAGCTAGCAATAAGTTGCTAAGGAGAATCTGACCACGCTACAGCTGGATCCAAACACTGCACTTAACAACAATTTCCAACAGACTATCTAGGCAAAGAACTCAACGCGAGAGAGAGAGAGAGAGAGAGAGAGAGAGAGAGAGTATGTGTGTGTATAATAGGTGTTGGATGGAGAGAACTAGGCCTTGTAGCGGTCTAGCCTCGGAGCTTAAAATAACAAACTTGTCGCTGCGCTGCTAATCAGATAGGGAAGCTAGCAATGGAGTTAAGGAAAGATATCATGCAAGATACCCTGTCTAACAAGTTCAAAGAAAAAAACAGAACCAAAACAAACAATAAAAACAAACAAACACCTTCCGTGTCTGAGCGGGTATGCTAAATAGCTCAAAGCTTAAACATGACCCTAACAACCATCTGAATAAGCTACAAATTAAAAATTTGCCCAAGTGCCTACTCAATGCGATGGAAGTTCTTTCTCCGATGTCCGCGCTGAGGGTCGCGGTCCGAGGAGAGGAGGTTAGCGGCGCGTTGCGTCCAACCGCGGCTAACGAAGCAGGGAGATGGAGGCCTAGCTGGCCCACGGTGCTTCAGGAGAAACCTCCGGTGATGCGTCGACGAGAAAAAGCTGAGAGGAGCGAAGCTGTCCGCAAATGCCTCTTAGCGTGGAAAACTACTTAACTGTAGTTAAACTTTGCAAAGGTTTAGAATCAAAACCACTATATCGCTGAAACTTAGCGGGTCGTTCAAAAGTTCGGCCGAAACTAATTTGAACAGGCTGTTCTCAGACAATAGCGGTTAGTCTCAACACTGTAGGCGAGCGTGCCTACAGTCCGTCCGACCACTCCAGTAGTCAGAACACGAGAGGACGAATCGAGGCGCTCTCGATACAGTTAAAGCAGTTCCACTTTACATCACATCCGGGTGGAGCACGCAAGGAATTGTGGGATCGTTATAGGGGGCGCTGGCGAGTTACCAACATTCCCCCCTTGGCCATAGGCGCTGAAAGGAGTGATACCCTATGGGCACATGGTGTTTAGTCTGCGACCCACGGTCCCTAGTAATCCACAATGAGGTAGTTCCACAATGAGGTAGTTCCAAGGGTCCTTTCTGTGAAAAGTCTTTCAGACACAGTTCAATTCATTTCATACAGTCCATAAGATGCATAGGCACTTGGGCATGAAAGCATAGGCACTTGGACATGAAAACAATTACACTATGGCTACTTAACTACCTTCTTCATACAATATTTCACACAGCAAACAAAAATAATCAAAACTCCATAAAGGAAAATGGAAAAGAGAGGTTAGTTAGCATGTTAGCAAGCCTACTCTTCAAGAAAGTTAGTGGAGGCCTTAGGCCTGATGGAGAATCGGACAATGCCACGATCTAATTTCTCAGGTGCGTAGATCGTTTTGTCCAGTTTGCGGTGTAGTGTTAGTATGTACCTATGTAGAGTGATGGCTATGAAGACTGTGATAACCCAACCGCTAGCTAGAAATCCCAGCGCAATTCGGCTTATTAAAGATCCTTGATCGGACGAAGGGTTTGCGCGGTTATTCAAGAAAGTGGTAGCGATGCCAGTGGGCTTAAGATTGAATTGCACGGTTTTGGTCCCTTCCAGCAGTAGTTGTGCTTGGAGGGTGGAGTTTATCTCAAGTTCGTGACCTGGGAAGGCATCGGGCATTTCTATCTCGGTCTCATACTGGTCAGCGCTAAGGTGATGGAGGGTGATGTCACCCACGTGAACAGTGGCTCCTAGTGGGACACTTAGGAGAGAGGTTTCGTTAGGGATCTTCATTCTAGTGGCAGTGTTATGTTGATCATATGATACCAGAATCTCAGTTTGGGGAGTGTTGATTAGCCACCGATTACCAGCTCTTTCTACTCTAGTTCCTATTCCTTCATCTTTAATAGACAATTTGCCTGCACACTTCTGATCGGGGACTTTTGTCAATCCACAGAGACGGTCTGTGGTGTCTCGGATAAAGGGATTGCTGGGGCAGACCCAGTGGATATCTTTGGTAGAGGTGCACCTGTCTAAATTAGGGACGAGGTAGATAGAGGGGTTGTCATCGTGATAGGCTATGGTGGAAGGTGTCTGCAAACGTACGTGTACGTCGTTGTTCCAGAAACCTACATTAAGGACAGATTTGATTCTGTATATGTTTTGCCGTTCAATAACGGGGAGATTGAGGATGAAGCCTATTTCTAGGTTTTGAGGGTTCACAAAAATGGGGATAGCACTGCCAAGACTATAAGCCAGATGAATCTGTGATGAGTAAACATTAGTCGTGGTAGTAGATCGGAGTATGCTGTCAACCATGCTGAGGGGTATCAAATATGGTGGGATTTTACCTCCACTCAGGGTGCTGAGAGAGCTACTTACTTCTCTCATCAGGTCCTGCATTAGGTCTCGGATTACTCGGACGTACTTGACTTCGCTTCTCATGATTGTCGCTAGCCTGTCTACGGCATGTACTGTGTTCTTGATTAATGTAGAATGCATGTTAACGGTTAGTATGGTTCCCTGCAGGGTTTTGCCTAGGCCCTGCAGCTCCTCCTGTTGAGTTAGTAGTCTACCCTGGATTTCTGGCATTTCTTCCTTAAGAATGTTCATTTCTCGTTTGACCGCGGTTAGGCTAACGGTGTTAACGGCAGAGAGGCCCATTGAGAACAGAGAGCCAATGGCGGATGCAGCAGTAAGTAGTCCTCCGAGGAACCGTTTAGGGCGTGTTTTGCCGCTGAGTTCCTCCTCAGTGACTATGAACTTCTGTAACTGTTCGAGCATGTGAACTGTGGTACGCTTGGCGTGTTCGATGTTGGACCCAATCTCGGAGTCAGGCCCGGTTTCGAGGTTTGTTTGTGTGGGCGATCTAAAATGCTTACGGTACACGTCCCAAGGATCGAGGCGGGTGTACACGCGCTGGGTATGGACGCGGCAATTGGTGAGGAGCAGTCCTGGGGCATCTTGGAGAACAATGCCACTTGGCGGACCTGGTTCCACTATGTTACCGGCCAATGTGGTCTGCAGGACTAGGAAGATGCCGAGGATCCAGAGAGGGGCCATTCTGCAACATACAGGAGTTTGTTATTCCGATTTGAGTGGTAACGAGGGTGGTTACTTATAGATGCACGCTTATGGATTGAGAGGCATGCAACTAAGTTGGGCAGGCTATAACTTATTGTTTGTCCACCCCCCTATGGAGTGTGGACTGCTCAAAAAGCTTTATTTGGTTGCTATGGACCCATCTATACGAAGGCGCCTGGCTGGGCTTCGAAGTTTTGATGCGGTAGGCGACGGGGGACAGTTTGCCGACGATTTCGAAAGGACCGGACCAACGGGGTAAGAATTTTCTGGCTACTCCTACCGGTTTGGTGAAATTGAAGTATAGGACTCTGTCGCCTACTTCGTACTCACGGTGTGTCGCCTTTCTGTCGTAGTAAGCTTTCTGTCCTTTCGCACTCTTTTCGAGGTGTTCCTGGGCCCACGCAAATGTGGCCTGCAAGTGGCGTTGCAAGTCGGTGACGTACTGGTGTGCGGTGTACGCAGTGGCAACGCTTAGGTCCTCTGGTCGGTAGAGGAGGTGTAAGGGAAGAACCATTTCACGGCCAGTCATCATTTCGAACGGGGTGACTCCGGTGGTGCGGTGAGGAGTGGACCGAATGGCCATCAGCACCAGAGGGAGTTTGATGTCCCAATCTTTGCCATGGTGACTCACATACTTGCGAAGCATGCTCACGATGGTTTGGTTGGCGCGTTCGACCTGACCGGAAGACTGAGGATGATACGCGATGTGGAATTTTGCCTCGACTCCGAGCATCTCCCACAACACTCTCATGACCTCTGCGGTGAAATGAGTACCTCGGTCGGAATCAATGGATAGGGGCAAGCCCCAACGGCTGAACACATGGTTCATAAGAAGGAGAGCGGTGGTCTCTGCGGTTTCGTTTGGGGCGGGCAAGCATTCCACCCACTTCGTGAACGCGCAAGTGACGGTCAGGAGGTACTTATTACCTCGAGCCGATTTCGGCACCAGTCCGACCCAGTCTATCTGGAGATTAGACCAGGGGAATGAGATGCCTTTGCTTTGCAGTGGGGCGCGGTTCAACGGTTGGGCTGGTCGGAATTGGCAGCAAATCAAGCACCCTTTGACATACTCTGTAACGTCCTGAATCATGAAGGGCCAATAGACAATCTGTTGGAGTGTCTGGTAGGTCGCCTGAGCGTTCCTATGGCCCCCGCACGGGCTGTCGTGAGCGTACTGCAACATGACCCCCCTATGATCTGTGGGCACGACCCACCGGGGAGGTCCCTGGTTGCGTGGTGTGTACACCAGGAGTCCTTTCTCGAGTTTTAAGCCGTTTTTGAGATTGTGAAGGTGATTTAAGTCTCGGGACTGTTGCAACTCTTGTGGGGAAATTGGGGACGCCACGGGGTCCGCAAGGAACTTACGGATTTGGTGGATCACGGAATCCCTTTCCTGCATAGACACCAGGTCGGCATCCTGGGGCAGTCGGCCGAGTTGCACTGTTCCTGCTTGGGGTACTGCGTCAGTTTGACCTGCTCTAGCCTGTCGGCGAATAATCGCGGTTACGTTATGGTGTGGCGTCTCGGGAAGCCATGACGGCTGGAATTCCCAAAGGGGGCCGTCTACGGCTCCCGCTTTGGCGAGGCCATCTGCCTCATCATTACCGACTTTGTCAGGTCCTGGGACTTGAGAATGTCCCTTCACCTTCTTCCAATAGACGCACATTCCCTGTTCGGTTACGAGCCGATCGCATGCTAGGAAGAGTTCGGAGTGTTTCACTTCCTTGCCCCTTGCGTTTTTCATGTCCTGCACCTTCCACGAGGGAAAGTGTGAGACGAAGCTATGCCTGGCATAATTTGAATCAGAGCAGAGGACTAACCGCTTGATGTTCTCACGGGCAGCTTGTTGCAGGACGATGAGCACGGCTGCTACCTCCGCATATTGGCTAGTCTTAGTCGATGTTGGTATTTCCCTTGTATAGGGCCGTTCGCCCATACGATACCGACACCGGCTTGGACTTTGCGTTCATGATGGAATGAGCATCCATCTATGTAAGCGGTGGGGAGGTCTTTGCAGACGTTCTCGTCATAGTAGTGGTGGTCGGAGGGGAGAGCAGGTACGGTTGTTAGTTCGGTTTGATCTGGACTATTCTCGCAGTCGCAATGCTGGCATTCCGCCAGGCCTCGGCCAAGCGCCATCTTGTGGTTCTGGGCGTACTTCACCTCGACGTTGTAGCCCTGTAGTGCCATCATCCAAGCTGCGATGCGACTATTCGAAACTCTTCCCTCTCTCAGCCTCTGGCTGTTCAAGAACGAGACCGGTTGATGATTGGTCTCTATCACCACCTTCTGGCCACCAATGTAACTGCGAAAGTGTTCAACGGCCCAGACCGTGGCCAGCAGGGCTTTTTCGCAGTCTGAAAATTTAAACTCCACAGCACTGAGAGGCCGACTGGCGTATGCTACGACACGGCGATCTTTGTCATGCTGCTGTGACAGTGCAGCGCTCAGGCAGTGGGTGGAGAAACTAGCCTCCAAGAAGAACGGTTTGTCTTTGTCGGGATACGCGAGGCAGGGAGCAGAGCAGAGCTTCTGCTTCATGCTCTTGAACGCGAGTTCTTGAGACTCACTCCACTGGAAGGGTTCATCCTTTTGGAGGAGCTCGGTGAGCGGTCGTGCTATCTCCGCGTAGTCCTCGATGAACTGTCAGGAGTAGTTGCAGACCCCTAAGAAGCTCCTGAGTTCGGGTACGTTAGATGGGGCTTTGATGTCTTGGATAGCCCGCACCCTCCCCGACTGGGGTTCAATGCCATCTGGCCCAACGCACAGCCCAACGTATTCGACTTTGGTGCGACACCACTGCCCTTTGGTGACAGAGAGCTTCGCTCCTGCTCTGGACAGCTGAGACAGAACATGGCGTATCTCTTCGAGGTGTGCATCAAAAGTCTGTGACCTAATGAGGATGTCATCAACATAGATCTAGTTGCCACGAGCTGCGGCATCGCTCATTGCCTTATGCAAGAAGATGTTGAATTCAGCGGGGGAGTTCGCGTAGCCAAACGGACATCGGTTGAAAGTTAGCTGGCGGTTCCCAAAGGAAAAGGCCAGCTTGTGTTGGTCAGCTGGATCCACACGCATGGTCCAGAATCCACTCGCCACGTCGGCGGTGGAGAAGAACTTTGCACCCTTCACCTTGGCAAGTTCTTGATCCAGATGGATCATGGGCCATCTTGACAAGGGCACTTGCTTGTTCAGCTGCCTATAGTCAATGGTGAGACGCCACTTGCCGTTCGGTTTCAGCACCGGCCACAAGGGGGAGTTGTAAGTCGAGTTACACTCGCGAATGATCTGCTTTTCCAGCAGAGTGTCCAGTGTTTCTTGTATTGAGTCGTATGTGGCTAACGGGATTTTGTATTGCCGCACGAACGTCGGTGGAGCGTTCGGATCTGTTGGGATTCGGACGGTGTGGATGTTTGTGACTCCGCAGTCATTAGAATCTCGCGCCCAGATCGCCTTGAAGTTGTAGAACAGTTCACGGAGCTGTCGTCTCTGGGCGTCCGTGGTCAGGCTGTCAGCTTTCACCAGCTGTTGTTGAACTTCTCGTTCGAAGCCTGGGTACGGTTCACCTAGAGCTGAATCGACGACCTCAGTTGCAGGGGTGTCGTTGCTCGATTGCGTGGCAAGAGCGTACACCAGCATGTGTTTCGGGGTGTCAGTTTTGGTCATGACTATGCGCTCGTCGCGAAGCATGTCGTGAGGTTCGATGCGGATCATGTGGAAAGGAAGAGTGATCCAGGGAGGTTCCACTGGATCGGAATGAGTGTCCGGCGTTGGCAGCTCACCGATGACTGGAATGGTGAGTTCAAAGTCATGGAATGCCTGGTCTATCAGAAGGCCTAAAGGCCGACGGGCGGGGATCGTGATGGCGTCCCGCGTGGAGTTTTGAACCAGGAGGTAAGCGGAACGATGACTCACTTCAAGCAGCGGAGTCCCACACACGGCTAAATCGAGCTCCATGAAGAATCTGAGAGGCTGGAAGAACGCCTGGGAGCTACGAAACTGTTGGTCTTTCATGATGACCAGCTTAAGAGGGGAACCAGCAGTCCTAGCGGGAATGACGATGTCAAATTCGCTAGCGACATGGCAGGCTTGGGGAATCGTTTGTCCTGACCGCATTTGTTCCGGGTCAGCTTGGAACGGGTGCTTAGCAGCGTCGGCTTGGGACCAGATGACCCGGTTGACTAGGTCCAGTTGGGCTCCCAGTCTGACCAAGATGTCTGCCCCAATGACCAGTGGGTCAGGAAGTCCGGGGACGACACTCAAGAAATGAAGGAATTCTCTCTGACCGATAGCGAGCGACACGGCGCAGACGCCCGTGGCTTTGATGGGGCTCTGGGGTTGTTCGGCTGACAGTAGCCGGTGGCTCTTCTGCACAAAGACAGGGGAAGGAGTGCTCTGACGCACTATGTCAAACCACGTTTGGCTGATGGCTGACTTCTCTGACCAAAGCGCTAACCTGACGCCAGGTGCCGTGACGCCGTTGACAATAATGTTGCCAGATATCCAGGGGTAGTACCTGGTTGGGGCAGATTCGCCAAGAAAGCAAAGGAAAGACGGGTGGCCATCAAGCGCGTTGCGGTTGAGAAGAGTGTCGGTTGAGTTTGGTGCGTCTTGACTCGGCTCAGGGTGGAGCGGAGTGGTCTCGAGGTTCTCGGGGACCTGCCCTGACTCAGCTATCGGTGGAGTAGCCTCCACGCTAACTTCATCGCAACAGGCTCGATCGTGACGACGAGGATCTGGGGTCTGTGGGGACGCGACCTGGGCCCACAGTTGCCCACGACGACAGTCAATGAGGGGCGCTAGCCTATCTAGTAGGTCTTGGCCAATGAGGAACGGTTCTACCCCAACAGAGCAGATGTAAGTGGGGTGAGTGATGGACATGCCCTGGAAGGTGAGTTCTAACCATGCAATGGTTGTTACTGGGGCTTGATTCTGGGTGAAGCTAACCAAGTTGACGTCACAACGTTCGGTTCTGATGGGTCTACCTTGCGCGCGCCGCGCATCAGAAACCTCTGCGAAGACTTTGGAACACATCAGGGTGATTTCTGACCCGGTATCCAAGAGAGCTTGGAGGGAAACGTTGCCTTCTACCACCACTGGGGTATAGATACGCTTGGCGTTGCCTTTCCTAACCAAATCTCCAAGAAACTGCGTCAGGGGTGCATCCTGCGGGTCAGGCTTCACTACCGGGGGGGGTGGTTTCAACTCATCGCTGCCTATTGGGCAGGGGTCCTTTCCCCACCCCACGAGGTAGACACGCGGTGGTGGTGGGGATGGGTCCCGGCCTAGTCATGCTGACGGTTCGTCCCTGTCCTTGCTCGGCTTACCCTTCCTGTTCTTATTGCTCAGCAGTTGTTTAACTCGTGCTAATTCGGTCCTCAGTTCTGCCATCCCAAGCGGCTCTTGGTTGGCTTGTTTAATCCGTGCTAATTCAGCCCTCAGTTCTGCCATCCCAAGCGGCTCTTGGTTGGCTTGTTTAGCGGTAGCTAGCTTAGGGCTCCGCTCCCTTCGAGAGGAGTTGCGATGGGGCCTTGACTGTCCGCTATTCTGAGATTTAGGGCCGTGACTGCCAGGTTTGCGGTTACCTTGCCCTTTGGCGTTGGGGCCCTGTTCCCCCTTGGCTCCAGCTCGTCGAACTTTCCAGTTACCTTTGGGTTGACTCGACGTCTGGTGGCCGGGGTTTGGGTTCGCCCAAGGGGGCCCGCGGTTTGGGGCTTCACCCCCTTCTAGGCCTAAGGACTGACCTTCCTGCTCATATAGACTGAGGACTCTGGGATCGTCCTCGTGGCGGTCTGTGGGTCGGACGAACGTCTCCCACGTTAGTTGTGCGGTGCGACGCATTTCTCTCATAGTATGGGGGTGCTGGCGACACGCGAGTGTTACTTGGTTACGGATGCACGGGTGAAGGTTATGGAGGAAGAGGGACTTGAAGTTGCGATCTTCCTCTAGCCCGGGCTCGCTTCTGCCCTGAAAGTACGCTGCACGGAGCCGACGGTAGTACTCGCGAGGGTGTTCGCTTCGTTTCTGTCTGATTAGAATGGCACCCATCATCGCAGCAGTCTCATCCTCGTACAACGAGTATTCCTCTTTCAAGTACTTACGTATTTTCTTGTAGTCGTCGAGGACTGACTGCGGTAGGGTCTCAACGAATGCTCGTACGCCACTACCTAAAGTTTTCCAGACTAGTCTGGCCTTTTCATGCGACGTAGCCTCTGGCAGGTCCAGGAGGCTACGCTCGATTTCCCGGAAATAATCATTAACGCTTCGGTGTCTATGATTTTCCGGCTCAAAACGCTCTATGTCTTTCGCAAGGACGTCGATTTGGCGGATCCTAGTTTTGCGTTCTGCGACGAGGCGTTTTGATTTTGACCCGTAGGGGTCCTCGCTGTCTTCGCTATTTGAGCTGCTCTCATATCGCCTATGTCTGCGTTTCGGCTTGTAGGCGGCCTCTCCGTCAGAGGAGTCTGAGGGTACGTAGCGCGGCGTTTTCTGCGGGCTAGAGGCTGCAGCGATATTGAAGCGCGAGGGGGTGTAGTGGGGAGTAAAGTAAAAACTCCCAGCGCCACAAGGTGGCGATCGCGCGACTTTCACGCGAGTTGAGCTTGAGTGCGGTGTCTGATCTACCATTCTAAGCTCAGGTTCTTCCTCCTCCAGAGCGGAACTCTGTTCTTGGGAGGGTTTGGCCGATCCCTCATCTGAGCGACGTGCTTGCGTCACTTCTTCTCTGAGGTATTCTATTTCGCGCTTTAGTTCATCTTGTGTGGCTCTCAGGCCCACGAGGCTACTCTCCGCGCTTTCTGCTCTCCTTTGAGCTTCGGCCAGTTGTCGTTTTAGTGTTCTTTTCTCTTGTTCGAGGGTCATACACACATGTTCCATTTCCTTATAGTAGATCATGAACAATTTGGGTAGCCCTTCTGGGAGAGTCATAGTACGCTCCTTAAGTTCCCTAACGGCTATGTGTATTTCATCAAAGCGAGCCTTTTGGTCCAGATCACAGAAGTAATTTCTCCTATCCTCCGGGACTTGGCCTAAATCGCCTACAACGTCGAAGAGAGAGAGGAGGGGCCCTTCTGACTCCCTTGATGGGGAACGCGACATTTTGTTCGAAATGTATTAATTAACTTAAAGGAAATTAATACTAGGTGTTGATTAGGTTAGAATTTAATTCAATCCAAGTTGCTAAATAATTGATGTGGTTTCTTAGCTACTTTGTTTTCACTAATGTTTCACTTGTATTAATTAGCTCAATTAATAATTAGTTAATAATAATGATTATTATTAATAATATTAATTAAGTACTTGGATTAGATATTACTCTAATGTACTAATCAAATAAACCAGTTTATCAGCTAACTGTGGTTGGCAGCTGAATTTCAGTTCTGTGATTAACACACTGTTAATGATTCACCATTAAAGTCATCTGTGTTATACCTTGGCAGTTGATTTTGGGTTTACAGCAGTTTACAAGTTATTATTGAGAAATTCACAAGGTCATTAAACTATTCCTCACACGGGGCACCACTTTAATGTAGGTTGAATTGGGATTAATTAAATTATAAATTATGTAATTGATAATTAAATTAATCAATTTATAAATAAAGATCAGTCTCATAAAATCTTAAATTATTAATCTTAATACTCACCGTGAATGGTTACATTCAAGATTAATGGTAGCTCTGTATTAGATGGGAAACCCAGTTGTATACAAAAGCTAAATTCTGAAGGAAAAAGGAGTTCTAAATAGTTGACCTTGTGAATAAACAACAGGAACAAGTAAAATGCAATTCAATTTTATTAGCTTTTATTTGTCTACTACTCACTAATAATAATAATCTCAAAATACATTCAATGTCGGCAAAGGTAATAACAAGACAAAACAATGGAACAATTACACCTGGACTATAAAGTTGAGGGAAAGAGAGAGAGAAAGAGATAGAAGAAGAGAATCCCTTGTGTGTGCGTGTGTGTGGAGGTGTGTGTGTGTGTGTGTGACCTAGCTTGTCGTTAGCTAAAACAAAGGAATGTTAGCTAAAACAAAGGAATGTTAGCTAAATAGAACAAAGGATTAGCTCTGTGGCTAATGTGTGCTTTGTGTAGGTATCTGTGGGCAGATGCTAATGACTAGCCACTCTGGCAATGCTTAAACAAAATGGCGGTCAGTGCCTAGGTGTCGTATCACAGGTAACTCAATGAGGGAGGTAACAAAATGGCGTCGGGAAATATGGCGCCGGCAGGCCTAGTCGAGAACACAAGCCTACCAGCTAGCGTATCACCCTGAGGTAGCTAGCAATAAGTTGCTAAGGAGAATCTGACCACGCTACAGCTGGATCCAAACACTGCACTTAACAACAATTTCCAACAGACTATCTAGGCAAAGAACTCAACGCGAGAGAGAGAGAGAGAGAGAGAGAGAGAGTATGTGTGTGTATAATAGGTGTTGGATGGAGAGAACTAGGCCTTGTAGCGGTCTAGCCTCGGAGCTTAAAATAACAAACTTGTCGCTGCGCTGCTAATCAGATAGGGAAGCTAGCAATGGAGTTAAGGAAAGATATCATGCAAGATACCCTGTCTAACAAGTTCAAAGAAAAAAACAGAACCAAAACAAACAATAAAAACAAACAAACACCTTCCGTGTCTGAGCGGGTATGCTAAATAGCTCAAAGCTTAAACATGACCCTAACAACCATCTGAATAAGCTACAAATTAAAAATTTGCCCAAGTGCCTACTCAGTGCGATGGAAGTTCTTTCTCCGATGTCCGCGCTGAGGGTCGCGGTCCGAGGAGAGGAGGTTAGCGGCGCGTTGCGTCCAACCGCGGCTAACGAAGCAGGGAGATGGAGGCCTAGCTGGCCCACGGTGCTTCAGGAGAAACCTCCGGTGATGCGTCGACGAGAAAAAGCTGAGAGGAGCGAAGCTGTCCGCAAATGCCTCTTAGCGTGGAAAACTACTTAACTGTAGTTAAACTTTGCAAAGGTTTAGAATCAAAACCACTATATCGCTGAAACTTAGCGGGTCGTTCAAAAGTTCAGCCGAAACTAATTTGAACAGGCTGTTCTCAGACAATAGCGGTTAGTCTCAACACTGTAGGCGAGCGTGCCTACAGTCCGTCCGACCACTCCAGTAGTCAGAACACGAGAGGACGAATCGAGGCGCTCTCGATACAGTTAAAGCAGTTCCACTTTACATCACATCCGGGTGGAGCGCGCAAGGAATTGTGGGATCGTTATAGGGGGCGCTGGCGAGTTACCAACAGCACCCACCACTGCATATTGGAGAGACTTGCTACATTTAAATTCCAAGGCATTAACATCGCTGAGGAGCTTACTTGGACCCATAACATCACAGACCTGGTGGGGAAAGCCAGACAGCGTCTGTGCTTCCTGAGAAGGCTGAGGAAGTTTGGCATGTCAAGCACTATTCTTAGCAACTTCTGCAGATGTACAAACAAGAACATCCTCACCCACTCCATCACAGTCGGGTATGGGAGCAGTATAGCACAGGACCGCAAGGCTCTACAGTGGGTGGTATAATCAGCACAAAGCATTACTGGAACAGGGCTCGACATTAACTTTTAAACCCACTTGCCCTGGGAGGCAAGTGGGGGTAAATTTCCACTTGCCTCCGAATATTATCACTTGCCCCCTATTTTGCAAGTACTACTTTTTTTTTTTAGGAAAACCATCGAAGTGTTATAAATTGCAACATAAAATGACACTCACACATTAAGTTGAAGCTTAGTTATTAAGTTTATTATTAAGTTTGGTTATTAGTTACTTTTTACTTGTAAATGGACAATAACAATTTTATCCAAAATAGTTTTTCCTGCCTTAGTCGATTTATTTCCATTTCACATGCATGCAGCTATTGTAAAGTTCAGTGTGTTTGTATAGAACTCTTTCTCAGACTGTAGGTTCATTACTCAATAATGTAGAAATAATAAAATAGAAATCTATAACAAAGTCTGTATCAAGAAAACAATAGGGTGCCAAGATTTTTGAACAGTACTGTCTTTGAGAATATTTTTTTTGTTATATATCATCCACCTCTGGGTTTAAAAAAAAAAAACCTGCGCTGCGTCATGACAGGATGATGTTTGAGTTTTAAATTGTTTAGTGTGTATGTTATGGGTGTTTTATATATACCTGGCAACCTGTAACTGAATCAGTGCAGCTGCTCTGTCATGACGCAGCGCGGGTTGTGTTTTTTTTAAATAAACCTAGAGATGGATGATCTTTAAAAAAAAAACAGATATATAAATCTTTTGCAAAGGACTGTGTTCCTCTGATAACAGAAACAAAGCTCCAGCTCTCTCTGCTCTGTTCTGTCATGATTTTTCCATTTCCGGTTGAGAGTACACCGTGCACATTCTGGCTGCCGCTTCTCACCGGAGCTTTTATTTTTTTGGTGTTTGAGTAGTTTGATGTTTGTTTGAGTTCTTTGTCCACTGGCTGTAGCTCTGGACCCAGTTTTGGGCGTTGGTTCCCTCCAGGCCTTGGTTCACCGTGGGTGATGCCTGTACTCCTAGCTATGGACTGCAGTGAGCTTATTGCTCATTTTAACATCGTGATTGTCCAGCGCTCAGTGCAGCAGTGCTTTAGTGCTTGGCATGATGTTCCGAGCGATGTTGCTCGGTGGTGTCGCGGTGGCTGTGCAGGCGGTTTGGGACTTGTTTTCGTGTGCCTTTTGGTGGGACTATGGCTGCTACACTATTGGAATGGCATCCTGACCTTTATTTGGCGGACTTTATTTTATTTTTTTCCTATAATTGTAAAGGGAAAGGTTTTGAGAAAGGTACAATATAAATTGAACTTAATAATAATAATAAGTCACTCCTTGTTGAGTTTTTTTATGCCCAAGTTATTTGAAAACAATCTGGGTTTTCTGTGTCGAATAAGGAAGCTGCTTCACTTTTAAGAAAATCAAACACTTTCATGAAGGTGCGAACTCGAATGCAAGCAGAAAAAAATAAAATGAGTTTCTTAAGCAAACTCTTCCATACTCACTTCCGACTTTGTTTCTGTAAAATACATTTTAAATACAATCGTGAATTTCTCTGGAGTTTTCAGGCTTGGCCCCTCTCTTCATATTCTTTAACCACTCATTTCCTTGTTGTTCTTGAAGCATTTGCTTCAATTCGTTAACATTTTTCTAAGGCATTACCGTTTCTAGCGGGGAAATGGTAATGCCTTTTCTCTATTTGAACAAGCAAAAATTAACCATATTGAAGACAGATTAAGCCTTGCTTGCATGAAAGACGGTGTCTGTCTGACCCCAGCTGTAATTATCATGTGATGCATGACGTCATGCACAAGGGGTCTGTAAACAGTACGCGTACCAACAGCAGGAGTACATAAAATAACTTGCAAAGCAGTAAATGAAATCAAGACTAAGAAAAGAGCCAAGACATAATGGCGGATATGTAGTGAGGGACGCTTTTAGGAACTGAAATAAAAGATCAAAAAGCCTAATTTTTGTGGTGCTAGTTCGTAATATATGCTCATTCCAACTTGCCCGGTTGGGCATGTCGGGGACATATCCCACTTGCCCGAATGCGTGTTTCACTCGCCCTGGGCAATCAGGAAGTGCTTAATGTCAAGCCCTGTGGAACAGCACTCCCTGCACTGGAGGACATTTGTAACACCAGAGTTCTCAGGAGGGCCCTTAATGTTATCAAGGACATGACCCACCCACAACACAAACTGTTCATGTTGCTGCCATCAGGGACACACTACAGGAGCATTGCAGCCAGAACAACAAGGCTAAAAGACAGTTTTTTCCCCTCCCCATGCCATCAGGCTTGTGAACAAAACTCAGCCACTGCCTCTCCCCTAGTCCTGTTGAGTTTACACTGAACTACCTACTTATTTGCATTGGCACGTTACAATTTGCTACATAATTTTATATTGTTTTATATTCTTGTTTTTTAATTACTTTTTATCTTTTTCAATTACTTTATATCTCTTCTTTTTTATATGTTTAGGTAAATGTTGCTGGAGCACTCACAGAATAAGAATTTAATTGTATTGTGTGACACTGTCTTTAGTACATATGGCAAAGTTGAACTGAAAGTATTGCAACTCCAGGAACATAGAGGATTTCATCTCATCATCTCTAGCTGCTTTATCCTGTTCTACAGGGTCGCAGGCAAGCTGGAGCCTATCCCAGCTGACTACAGGTGAAAGGCGGGGTACACCCTGGACAAGTCTAAATAGACAAGTTGACACATAGACAACCATTCACACCTACGGTTAATTTAGAGTCACCAGTTAACCTAACCTGCATGTCTTTGGACTGTGGGGGAAACCGGAGCACCCGGAGGAAACCCACGCGGACACAGGGAGAACATGCAAACTCCGCACAGAAAGGCCCTCGCCGGCCACGGGGCTTGAACCTGGACCTTCTTGCTGTGAGGCGACAGCGCTAACCACTACACCACCGTGCCCATAGAGGATTTACTATTCGAAATACTACAGTCATTATTCAGAATTCACCAAATGCAACTGAAGGTTAGTTTTGTATGGGTTCTTGGCCATACTGAAGTTGAGGGGAATGAGAAGGCAGATAAAGTTGCAAAAAGAGCTCTGAAGCATGGGACTTGTCACATTAAATTCAAACAAACCCCCCAAAAAACCCACTCCTTTATACTGACAGATAATATCCATACAAGACATGTTCAAGTGTTCACTTGTTCATATTTGTACATGTATACTGTGTACAGATTTTATTTTAAAAGAAAAACAATGTCCCTGAGTGCTGCCATCTTATTCTCATCGAGGTTCAAATATTGCACTCTGACATCAGATTGTGACATCACTTACTTGCCACATGACTTACCAAAGCCAAGACAGGGCTTTCCCCAAAGTGTGGATATGCAGCACTCCACCACGCTGTGCAACATCAGCGCCATGCTGTCACTTGCACATCCCCCCCCCAAAAAAAAAACCCACCCCACAACAAAAATCAATACCATAATGCAGAGTGCTTTCCGCACTTACATACCTCCTATTCCCCTCTTAAAATGAGTAATAACTATAGAAATAGGAAGATATTGTAATATATAGGTCTAGAGTATCCTGGCACTTAACCCAGAAGTGAAAAAGGGTTTCGCTGTGTGGAGTGACTGCCATTCACAACCATACATAAAACCACGCTCTAAGCGCTAGTCGGTAAATGGCGCTGCCGTGTGATTTGACCTCGAGTCTGCTCCTGGCATCCTGAAATTGGAAAATGAAGATGCAAGTTATGAAGTGCTTTCATTTCAAATCTAATTTTGCCCCTTGCATATTTGATAAGGTAAAAACCAGCAAATTTAATAATGTTGAATTGTGCCTAAATCAGCCCTAGATGCCACCAAAATGTACCATTTGAAGTCTCTAATAATACTACTGATGGCCCCCGCATCAGTACTACTGATCTGATATTTTTTTTTCTGGGGAAGGCCCTGCAAGACCTAATGGTTTTATATATATATATATATATATATATATATATATATATATATATATATATATATATATATATATATATATTCTAAATTGTTGTAAACAACCCTAAAGATGCCTGAGTGTCAAGCGTTTGGCTGTAAAAATAAGCCTGATCACTGAAACAGTGAACACACACACAGCTTTGGGAAGCCTTCCGCTGCCTATAAACGCTACATTGCTGTTTTGTTTTTTCAAAAATTAACCTTTTGCTTGTATTTTCGTGTGTGACATGCTTTTGTTTGTTTGCTGAGAAAAGCTATCTTTTTAGACGGCAAGAACTGTGTTTACTAGTATTTGCGTCAGTACTGCATATGCATTATCTAGCTGAGTGGGATTTAGTCAAATTCTGTTGATTCGCTTATTTTGTTGCCAATAAAAATCACATGGTTACAGAACATTTCTGATGAGACTTTTAGAATTAGAAGCCTTTGTCACATATACATTACAGCACAGTGAAATTCTCTCTTTTCCATCTGAAACAGTGAACACAAACACAGAGGGAGAGCGCAAGAGAGAGCGAGGAAGAGAGAAAACACAGTGGCGCCCAGGGATTTTTATTTTTTTAAGAATTAGAAGCCTTTATTTGATGGCTCTGTGTTACTAAGGCTAGATTATTGTGTTACTTAGTAGCTCCATGTTATTAAGTACTAGTGATCCGGTTACATCATGTGCGGATATCTGGTTTCAGTGCAAATGGTTATGTCCAGGTAAGCCTATTTTTTAGCAATATCATAACTTTCTAAATGGATAAATTGTTACAAAATTTTATTTTTCATTTAAACATGTGGGGGCACATCAGCGCACTTGCTATAACTGGCAAACAACGTTTATTTTTGGGTTTTGTTTTCTTTTAAGGTAAACATGAGTAAGTTGGAAGTTAAAACTGTAATTTAGGAACAAATCAAAAAGAAGTGGCAGAATGAATGGAACAAAAAAGATTTGACAAGAAACACCAATAAACACAAACAGATGTTTGTTCTGATGCCCACACCACCAATGATCTCACCACCGAGAAACGGTGACTCACAGAGAAAATGAATAACTTCCGGTCATTTTGATCATTCACCAAACGTGGCCAGTGTCAAAATTCACTCTGGCTGCTCTACCAGCAACTAGTGATGACCAAATGAGGCTCCGAAGCACTTATCGAGTATAAGGGGGCATGGCAGATGAAACCCCACTGCAAAGCATATATCGTTGAGCAGCAAACCATATGAACAATAACAAACGAGACCTCAACTGTGATTCACTCAAAAGGTTCATTACTTGAAGTCTCATTCAACAGAGTTCACTAGCGACACCTATTGCTAAGCTAAATACACAGCATATTTTAATTTCTACATTAGTGTTCTGCCACTTTGCATGTACTTTGTACAATGTTCCATTTTAAAATAACTTATTACATAAGTTTATGTGCCTTTGTTATTTTGTGTCATGTTTCAAGATTTAAAGAACAGGCTACATCTTTTATTAGATGCATATAATCAGAAGACATAGTCTGACTTTAAATTGTTTCATTAGTATTTCGTACCATTGTTAAAATTCTGCTTGTAAATTTATATGATTTATTTATTATTACACCACTAGACTGCCAGTGCTATGATTAGCTATTTATTAAGCACTAAATATATAAAATGGAAAAAAAAACCCTACTCATTTTTACACACACATACAGTCTCTATTAATTTATGCTCAGTATAATTATGTCTCCACAAAAAAAAAAGTGTCCATAAACATAAAAGGAGGACATTTGTGTTCAGCGTTTGTGTGATGGGACTGCAAGTGCTCCTGCAGTTGTAGCAACATTTAGGGGAACCTTTGTAGATTTTTATTTCTGAACTTTTTTCCAACTGTGTTTGGATTAAGGCGGTTCCTTTTCTCACACACTCTGGATGAAACACTGACATGAACCAAACAAACTAAGGCCTCATCTATCACTGGTCACGTGGTTTACTGCTAAACGATACACACCTTGAAGCGGGGGCTTTGTCCAACACACCCCCTTACACTCGAGACCCGCTTCGTAGATGCTGGTAAATTCATGGACGCTCTCTGTGACGTAGATGAAATAGGTGGCTACAAAGCTACAGAATGCTTTGTTATGCAAACTAGACCACATGCAGAATCAGAATCATGTTTATTAGCCAAGTATGTTGACACACACAAGGAATTTGATTCCAGCAGTTGGGTCTCTCTCTAGTGGTACAGAAAAGGGAGAGGAAAAAAAAGTATGTAATGTACATATGTATATGATTTTATATGTAATGTACAACAGACATTACACAATATAAATAATTATTATACAAACAGGACACTTTTTCAATGGAATAAAAACATGTATTCTGCTCCCTTCTAACAGGTTTCATTCATTTGGTTTGGTAGCATGCAGTATTGTTAGCATATCACTTATCCTACATGTATTATGTCACTCGACCCAATGGAGAATGAGCATATGGTTTACAATATTGCATGGTTGTGAAGACATGACATCACACATCAGAGCTGATGTGAATATTCAATGAGAAAGTTTTCTACTGCGCATGCACAGAAGCATTTCTTGGTTCGCCGGCAATGCCCACAGTCAACTGTCACAGTGAACTGACAATGCCATAAAATCCATATTATACATAAAACTTCTGTGCTAGAGAGTATTTTCACTCCTAAACTCACCAGACGCCATTCCTGAGTTTTTGATGCACTATATTGGAGACAGTTCCCTTTCTAAGCCTTCTCAACATGGTAATGCCAAAAAACAAACTACACTTTTCTTTAGATCTAAGCCATCACTATTCAAAGAAACAGAATAAAGTTCAAGCAGAAGTGCCAAACTAATATAAAGAATAATTCAGATCAAACCATTCCAAGGAACTTGAAACAAGTTCAAAAGCTTAGAGAAAACCTGATTCTATTCAAACCAAAAAGTCAAAATTAGAACCAGAACAAGAAGAATTCAGACAGCCAGATCAGGAACAAGAAGAATCACCTGTGATAGAAATTGACGATCTGAATAAATCAATAAAGATCTAAAATACTCCAAAACAGTCTGGATACTTGGCAGTGAAACCTACAAATGTGACCTCAGTGTAAAGGATGAGGAACTTGTTCTTGGGCATAGTGAATCAGGTTGGCTGAATGATATTGTAATTGATTACTGCATGGCTGTTCTCAAGAAGCGATGTAATACTAATGGCTTAAAATAGTTGTCTTGATGTAGGAAGTCTTCGGCAACCACCAGCACCCAAACCAGATATACAAATTTTAAATACAGATCCTGTTGGGGGGGGGGCGGCACGGTGGTGTAGTGGTTAGCGCTGTTGCCTCACAGCAAGAAGGTCCGGGTTCGAGCCCTGTGGCTGGCGAGGGCCTTTCTGTGTGGAGTTTGCATGTTCTCCCCGTGTCGACGTGGGTTTCCTCCGGGTGCTCCGGTTTCCCCCACAGTCCAAAGACATGCAGGTTAGGTTAACTGGTGACTCTAAATTGACCGTAGGTGTGAATGGGAGTGTGAATGATTGTCTGTGTCTATGTGTCAGCCCTGTGATGACCTGGCGACTTGTCCAGGGTGTACCCCACCTTTCGCCCATATGCCGCTTTTCCACTACAAACGCGGCTGAGTCGGGCTGAGCCGTGCCGTGCCGTGCTGAGTCGTGCCGTGCTGAGTCGAGCTGAGTGGGGCTGTTGGAGTTGCATTTCGACTACAACCGCGCTGAAGCGTGCTGGCTGGAAGTGGGTGGACACATTGGGTGGAGTTAGCGAAAGTGGGTGGACGTCAGGTGATGTCGTTAAGCGGCGCAAACAGTGACATCAGTGATCTTTTAAGCGGTAGTCTCATGACCCGGATAGTAAACAATAAACATGGAGGACATGGAGTCGTTAGTGTTGCTGGTCTTGGTTCTGTGGCTTGTTGTCACCAACAACGCCAACAGATACTGGCAAGAGCGTATAGATGAGGCGAGGCGCATAAGGCTTCAGAAATTCTCGTAATTCTTCTTCTTCCGGGTTTACAGTGTTTACAGATCCCGGCGTGCTCGCGGGGCGTGTGTGAGCATGTGAGGACACTCCTCCTCACCAATCAGTGCACAGGGGAGTGTCTGCTCATGCCCCCAGCCTCACTCAGCTCGGTTTGGCTCGCTTCAGCCCCACTCCAAAACCGTGCGAGTTTTGGGTGCTAAGCAGGGCTGAAGCGAGCCGAGTCGTGCTGTTTTGAGGTAGTCGAAACGCGAGCCGTGTCGGGCTGAAGTGAGCTGAAGTGAGCTGAAAAAGGGTAGTGGAAAAGGGCCAATAGTCAGCTGGGATAGGTTCCAGCTTGCCTGCGACCCTGTAGAAGGATAAAGCGGCTAGAGATAATGAGATGAGATCCTGTTGGGATGGGTTCTCACTGGATAGTTGTCTCCACTTTTAACTGTCATGATGGAGATGTTCATGTGTTAGACAGTGGAGGAGGCAACTATCTCAGGTTAACATGTTTAAGAAGTGTGGCTCGGTTTGCAAGACCAGTGTCATCAGTGTCACTAGTTTTGAAATTTGTAGATGTTCAATCCCAACCTGATACTAATTCCTGTGGTGTATTTGCCATAGCAAACTGTGTCAGTATTTTACATGGCATTGATCCATGTACTGTCGAATATGATGTTAGGGTCATGAGAGAGCACTTACATACTTGTATGCAAAACAAACTCTTTACCATGTTCCCACATAAAATTGTTGAGAAAACTGATAGATATAGAACCATTCATGTAGAAAGGCTTTACTGTAGTTGTAAGTTACCAGAAGATTCATATTTGTATTTTATGTGCAATGAATGTAAAATGTGGTTTCACACTGTGAAAACGTGAGTCATAAAACAGAAGCACAGATCAAAAAAGATAAGAACTTGAAATGTATACAATGTCAGCTGAAGAAACGAAAAGGTAGAGGTTGGGGAAGAGGCAAGAAATTGTAAAATAGATGAATAAGTAGTAGTTAAGTTATATGTTTTGACAATAAAACAACAATATTTTATTTTTCTTCTAACTTGATCATACGTGACGGGATGGGTTGATCTATAAAGGCGATTAACTAAGTACCGATTAATAAAATGGTGGACGTGACGGATGACTCTGTGAAACTGGAACAAAAAAGGTAAGATTATACATTATGTAAATAAATGTCACAAAAAATGATATTGCGGGATGGAAAAGCGTATAAAAACCCGGAAGGTAAATATAAGAAAATACGTGACGGTACTGTTCCGTGTGTGTGTGTGTGTGTTCACCTTGATGAGACGAAGGATATCTGACACATCCTGGAACAAAAAAAGTAAGATTATACATTATGTAAACAAATGTCACAAAAATGGTACTGCGGGACGGAACAGCATATAAAAACCCGGAAGGCAATACGTGACACCACATTAAAATACGTGACGGTTCTGTTCCATACCGAGTTATGGGAGATGCGGACAAACGCGCCTAATCTTCCACGTATTCTCGGTCAGAATTCCAGTTCACGTGTAAAAAAAAAAAAAAAATAGAATCAAAATGATGGCTGAACTCTGACCTTTTGATTGGCACTTTAATGTCACAGTCTAAAATAGCAAATGAGAGTGAGCGCTGAAAAGAAGTGCATGCCCCTTTCGTTTTATGTAAAGACCTGCAACCGAAATTCTGAAGACTGGCGCTTCGTGTAGCCAATTAAATTCTGAACACGAAGATGACGCAGCTTCAACCAAAGAACATGAGATAAGATATTCCTTTATTGGGGTGTCGTGGCTCAGATGGCTGAGGCACCTTACCATAAATCCGGGGACCTGGGTTTGATTCCGGCCGAAGGGCATTTCCTGATCCCTCACCTTCTCTCTCTCCCGCTCGTTTCCTGTCTCTCTACACTGTCCTATCCAGAAAAAAAAAAAAGATATTCCTTTATTGATCCCCATGAGGGGAAATGCAGTGCTTCAACTAGGCAAGGCAAGTTTATTTATATAGCACATTTCATACACAATGGCAGTTCAATGTGCTTTACAGAAGTAAAAACAGTAAACAATAGAGAAATAAAATTACATAAAATAATTTTATCTTTATTCTAAAATAATTAATTAAAAGAATTAAAAGAAAATAATAAGAATTAAACAATAGTAGAAATAAAATATTAAAATGCCAAAAAGAAAAAGGAGAAAAAGAAAGAGAAAGGGAAAAAAAATTCTAGGAACTAGGAAGTACATCAAACACATGCATAAAGTGTGTATAAAAATTTAATTGTTTGCAAAGCGGCAAGTATGTTTTTTCAAGGATATAAACTCAACTGATATATAAACGGGTAATTAGTGCCACCAGCTGGCAATATAAAGAGTTGCTTTTTACATTGCATTACAGGCATTTAGCAGACACTCTTATCCAGAGCAATGTACAAGTGTAAAAGTCAGGTACAAGAAGTGCAGAACTTTGAGACAAGAAAGCTCTAGTGCCAAATGAACAGTGACAGAACAAGATCTAGTGTAAAATTCTGTAACAGTCAGCAAACAGCCAATGAAAACAAGTCAAACATATAAATGAGCTGACCAAGTACAAATAAATAGAGAAAAATAAAATCCCAATAGAGGGCTCCGAGATGATGCTAAAAATAGTAACACTGCGCGTGCGCAGCCATCTTGGAAGTCACTCGCTCCAGAGCGCGCATAGAGTACACATCATAGAGTACACATTTAGCGATTCGTTTCCGCGTTAGAGGGCTTAAAAGCTTGGATTTTTTAAGAATTTAGACATCTGAAGTGATGGAGCACTACTGTGAAAGTAGCAGGCACGGGAGCGTTATGCTGAGAAGGTACGTTTCATTGGGAATGTAGATCCATACACTGTTAGTGAGAAGGAATGGAAAGCTGACCCCAGCTTGTTGCCGCATTTAACATAGATCTTGTGAACTATCTAGTGTTTCACCCAAGTCCATTTTGTGAACTAAAGGATTTCCAGAACTACAAGAGCATGGAAGCATACGATAGATTTGTATCCGGTTGGGTTCGCGATGTGTCGGTGTTTACTGCTGAAGACGGAGAGACAAAAGTGATCAGAGGGAAAGTGTTACACTCGCAGAGACTATCCTAGCCTAGTCTATACCCCTGGATAATAGTTGACAAGAGACATGCTATTTTGTGTGCACATTGCAACTGCATTGCTGGACTTGGGGAATGTTGCTCCCATGTTGCTTCCCTGTTGTTTTATGTTGAAGCGGCCACGAGACTGAGGGAAAGTACGACGGTCATACAACAGCCGGCATACTGGATGCTACCGGTAACTATGAAATTAAAATAACTATTTTAGTAACTATGAAATTCAAGACAATATTAACCTACCTGTCACAAAGTGATCAGAACAAATCCGGATACAGTCAAGTTGTCCTAAATTTGATCGGTTAATGGCAGCCAGCCACTGTCGTCTCCTCCGCTCGCTTTTCTCCTGTGCTGCAATTCCCTGGTTAGTCACGACTTTCGGGAGTCTGTGGAAGCTTTTGCCACCCTTTTCCCCTCGGTTACTACAGCCAACAATGACGCACGTATTCGGCATTGTCACCCCTTTTTGCTTCGCTGGACAACAACAATGCACTGACACAGCGCGCTTTGACTTCCAATATGGCCGCCGCCGGGTTCGCGCTGATCTCGAAGCACTCTATAGCTAACATGAAGTCATCATGATCAAGCTAGACAGTACACAGCCCAGGTTGGTCAAGACTGTGAAGACAGCTACGCGATTACCCCATGGACAGAGAAACAGGGGAGAGGTGCAGCCTGAAGAGGTACCTGTAGGTTTTTAGTCTCTGCTTGAAGGTGGTCAGGGAGTTGGCAGTCATCACTCATCTCAGTGATATTGCTCCTTTATGTCCACCAGGGGTCCAAAGGGCTCTGTGTTTCTGTACGGATTATCAGTTATTATATAAGGTCTATATAATATGGATATAAACTTTGAGATATACAGTGGTGCTTGAAAGTTTGTGAACCCATTAGAATTTTCTATATTTCTGCATAAATATGACCTAAAATATCACCAGATTTTCACACAAATCCTAAAAGTAGATAAAGAGAACCCAGTTAAACAAATGAGACAAAAATATTATCCTTGTTCATTTATTTATTGAGGAAAATGATCCAGTATTACATATCTGTGAGTGGCAAAAGTATGTGAACCTCTTGGATTAGTTAGTTTGAAGGTAAAATTAGAGTCAGGTGTTTTCAATCAATGGGATGACAATCAGGTGTGAGTGGGCACCCTGTTTTATTTGAAGAACAGGGATCTATCAAAGTCTGATCTTCACAACACGTTTGTGGAAGTGTTTCATGGCATGAACAAAGGAGATTTCTGAGGACCTCAGAAAAAGAGTTGTCGATGCTCATCAGGCTGGAAAAGGTTACAAAACCATCTCTAAAGAGGTTGGACTCCACCAATCCACAGTCAGACAGATTGTGTACAAATGGAGGAAATTCAAGATCATTGTTCCCCTCCCCAGGAGTGGTCGACCAACAAAGATCACTCCAAGAGCAAGGCGTGTAATAGTCGGCAAGGTCACAAAGGACCCCAGAGTAACTTCTAAGCAACTGAAGGCCTCTCTCACATTGGCTAATGTTAATGTTCATGAGTCCACCATCAGGAGAACACTGAACAACAATGGTGTGCATGGTAGGGTTGCAAGGAGAAAGCCACTGCTCTCCAAAAAGAACATTGCTGCTTGTCTGCAGTTTGCTAAAGATCACGTGGACAAGTCAGAAGGCTATTGGAAAAATGTTTTGTGGACAGATGAGACCAAAATAGAATTTTTTGGTTTAAATGAGAAGCATTTTGTTTGGAGAAAGGAAAACACTGTATTCCAGCATAAGAACCTTATCCCATCTGTGAAACATGGTGGTGGTGGTATCATGGTTTGGGCCTGTTTTGCTGCATCTGGGCCAGGGTGGCTTGCCATCATTGATGGAACAATGAATTCTGAATTATACCAGTGAATTCTAAAGGAAAATGTCAGGACATCTGTCCATGAACTGAATCTCAAGAGAAGGTGTGTCATGCAGCAAGACAATGACCCTAAACACACAAGTCGTTCTACCAAAGAATGGTTCAAGAAGAATAAAATTAATGTTTTGGAATGGCCAAGTCAAAGTCCTGACCTTAATCCAATCAAAATGTTGTGGAAGGACCTGAAGCAAGCAGTTCATGTGAGGAAACCCACCAACATCCCAGAGCTGAAGCTGTTCTGTACAGAGGAATGGGCTAAAATTCCTCCAATCCGGTGTGCAGGACTGATCAACAGTTACTGGAAATGTTTAGTTGCAGTTATTGCTGCACAAGGGGGTCACACCAGATACTGATACCAAAGGTTCACATACTTTTGCCATTCACAGATATGTAATATTGGATCATTTTCCTCAATAAATAAATGACCAAGTATAATATTTTTGTCTCATTTGTTTAAGTGGGTTCTCTTTATCTACTTTTAGGACTTGATTGAAAATCTGATGATGTTTTAGGTCATATTTATGCAGAAATATAGAACATTCTAAAGGGTTCACAAACTTTCAAGCACCGCTGTAGTCCTGGGTATGACTTGAAACTGCATCAGGTGGTGGGACTTCAGTTTGGGAGTTCTGAAGTTTTGGGGAGTGTCAAGCCACCCCTTAGTCATCATTGCTCTCAAGTCCATCCTGGCCCAGGATGGTAGTACCTGTCAGGGTCCCAGCTATGGGTTAAATAGTGGTTACAAAACCATGGTGGTTCCGTTTTGTCAAATTGGCAGTGGTTCCGGCAACGGGCAGCTCTGTTTGTCAACTTGGCAGCAGTTCTGGCAAAAAGCAACAGGATTTTTTCTGCAACCGTCTCAGCTATGCTGTGCTGCCGAACTACAGAGAATTCCTGCCAAGGGACATTATAGAGCACCAGTTAGTGTCATCATCAGTCAATGGTGCAGCCTCACTTTTGAATATAGAGATAGTAAATCATAGTTTTGTAGATCAGGGTACTGCATACAGGGCAACCGATGCACCACAACATATGGCAGAGGTGAAAAATATGCGAAGACGGTACATTACTGCATCGTCCTGAACAGCAGAAAAAATTCAGAGAAAATCAATCAATCTTTAATCCTTGGTGCATGGAATGTACGAACAACTAATGATAGTGCTGACTCTATAAGACCTGAACGTGCAACAGCCATCATCTGCAGAGAACTTGAAAAGGCGCACATGGACATCTGTGCACTGAGTGAAGTAAGGTAGCCTGGCTCAGGTAATGGAATTGAGAGGAACCACACAATATTTTGGAGTGGCAGCGAAAGTAAAGAAGCTGGTCTAGGTTTTGCTCTCAGCAATAAACTAGTTGCTCAGGGAATGAATCCCAAACCAATCAATCTCATCTCATCTCATTATCTCTAGCCACTTTATCCTGTTCTACAGGGTCACAGGCAAGCTGGAGCCTATCCCAGCTGACTACGGGCGAAAGGCGGGGTACACCCTGGACAAGTCTAAATAGACAACCATTCACACCTACGGTCAATTTAGAGTCACCAGTTAACCTAACCTGCATGTCTTTGGACTGTGGGGGAAACCAGAGCACCCGGAGGAAACCCACGCAGACACGGGGAAAACATGCAAACTCCGCACAGAAAGGCCCTCGCCGGCCACGGGGCTCAAACCCGGACCTTCTTGCTGTGAGGCGATAGCGCTAACCACTACACTACCGTGCCACCCTCCAATCAATCTCAAGCTCTTCATTTATGGGAATGGGCGCGTGCAGCGACCAGCAGAGAGTGAGAGCTTGGCATCCTCATGTTGGTGTTTGTGTTTTTAATGGTTTTCTGGATCCTTTTGTTTTATTTTTTGAGTTATATGATTGAGTACTCCTGGTTCCACTAATCTAGATGGATATTTTTTTATTTCACTGCGCTGTGGCTTCTTTTGTACCGGCTGTTTGCCCATGATGTGTGTGGCACTGCAGGCCAAGTGAGGACACAATATTCCAGAGACGTGCTGTTGCAGCTAAACTTTGTCAGTTTAGCTCAGAGGCTAGACCTCACCCTACAGCTACCAGATTTTATTTTGAGAGACTTTCATGGATCGAGTGGCATAAAGAGGGACAAGAAGAGGAAGCGGGGCAAACAAAGAGGCATCAGAGGAAACAGCGGCTCAACCGGATTCCTCTGCCCTCTGTTATCATGGGGAACATCCAATCCGTGAGGAATAAAGTGGACGAACTCCAAGGAAATGTTCATTTACAGAAGGATTTTAGAACATGGCCTTCACTGAGATGTGGCTCACCGAGCGAGACTGGGACATCGACCTGTTTTGGAGCTCCTTTCCATCTGGACTGACTGGCAGAGATAATGGGCAAAACTCAGGGAGGTGGAGTATATAATATATTATATAGTATATAATATAAAATAAATTTCCAGTATCCTCTTCATTTTTATGGTACTGTCGCTTTCATTTTTGTACTTTTCACTTTCGCTTTCCTTTTTCTGTTTTTTTTCCCCATTTTTTTCTCTTTCTTTTTTCGGAAGAACGCCGAGACCGGAAGCTTTCTTTTTCTCTCCTCCTGTGTAAAGACCACAAGCGGAGGCCATCCACATCTGATCTGCTTTAATATCAACAGATCTTCATTTAAGGTACGTGAATCTTTTCATCATGGCACACCTTCAGCTTGTTCAGTGTGCTGAGTGCAGGATGTTTAGTCATTCTTCCTCCGTCACTAGCGATAGCTTTATTAGCTTTACTTGTGAGAAGTGCAGATTAGTTAGCTCTCTGACGGAGAAGATTACAGTGCTAGAAGCGCGTGTCCAGGATTTAGAGCAGGTTAGTGAGTGTGAGAACAGTGTAGTTTCTGTTAAGGAAAGTCTGGATGCCCTAGGTGGAGTTAGCAATCCCCCAGCTCCGGCATTAGAGCCCTTACAGTGGGGCAAATGGGTGACGGCTCGGCGGCATAAGCATAGAGCCAAAGCTACCGCTGAGGCTCGCCCACGGGAGCACCACTCCTCTCCGCGTCATGTGTCGAACAGGTTTGCTCTCCTTAGTGATGCACCCACTGAGAAACCTGAAAGAGCTCTGGTTATAGGGGACTCTATCATACGGCACGTGAAATTAGCTCAGCCTTTAGGGGCACCAGCAGCTTTAGTCAGGTGTATACCGGGAGCCAGGGCGCCGGACATAGCAGGCAATCTTAGGGTCCTAGGCAAGCACAGGTTCTCAAAGATAGTTATCCATGCAGGAGCTAATGATATACGCCTTCGTCAGTCTGAGGTTACTAAGAGTAACTTTGTAGAGGTGTTTAAATTAGCGAAGGCGATGTCCAATGCTGTAGTATGCTCTAGCCCCATCCCAATGCGGCGTGGCGATGTAGCTTACAGCAGGTTATGGTCGCTGAACTGCTGGCTGTCCAGGTGGTGCACTGAAAACAGTGTGGGGTTTATAGATAATTGGGCTAATTTTGAGGGCACTGCTGGCCTGTTAGGGCAGGACGGTATCCATCCCACTCGGGAAGGTGCTGCTCTCATTTCCTGCAGCATAGGTCATAGTCTCAGAACAGGCCTAGTTAATTTCTGACAATCCAGAGCCAAGGCCAGGGAGCAGACGAACAGGCTAAACCAAATGTCTGCTAGCTGCACAGAGTCGTCACTCAGGGCCCACTACATCGAGACTGTGTCTGTTACCCGAGCTCAACAAAAAGGTAGAAATTTTCAGAGAGTTTGTTCCAGTAACCTAATCAATATAAAATTAGATCATACTGACTGTACAGCTGCTGCCAGCACCTTTGATCTAAAGGTGGGGCTATTAAATATTAGATCTCTTACATCTAAAACGCTAATGGTTAATGAACTCATTACTGATCAGGAGTTTAATGTACTGTGTTTAACAGAAACATGGATTAGCATTAGCATTAGAATATATAGCATTAAATGAAGCGAGTCCTCCTGGATACAGTTATATACACCAGCCTCGTCTAACTGGCAGAGGAGGAGGCGTTGCGGTTATTTATAACGATTATCTAGGTGTAACACAAAAACCTGGTTATAAATTTAATACATTTGAAGTTCTTCATACTCATATAATGTATGTAGCCTCGAAAAATAAGTCTACCCAGTTAATTCCATTGCTTATTATTTACAGGCCCCCGGGGCCATATTTTGAGTTTCTTTCTGAATTTGCAGATTTTATCTCAGATCTGGTTATTTCCTTAGACAAAGCTTTAGTTGTCGAAGATTTTAATATTCACTTCGATAACCCAGAAGACCCTTTAAAAACAGCGTTTGTGTCCATCTTAGACTCAGTCGGGATTAAGCAGAATGTCATAGGACCGACCCATAATGGTGGTCACACCCTTGACCTAATACTAACATTCAGATTAAACGTAGATAATATAGTCATACTTCCACAGTCTGAAGTTATCTCAGATCATTGTCTCATCTCATTCAAGATATGTCTGAGTAATAATATATGCACCTCACCACGCTACTGTATTAAACGTACTTTCACGTCAACTACTGCACAGAGCTTTATAAATGATCTCCCAGAGCTGTCAACTTTGATTTGGTCACTGTCAGCCCCTGCAGAACTTGATCAGGCAACTGAATGCTTAGAGTCAACATTCCGCCATACTTTGGATAATGTAGCTCCTCTAAAAAGGAAAATGGTCAGAGACAAAAAATTAGCACCCTGGTATAATGATGACACTCGCACATTAAAACAGACCACTCAAAAATTGGAACGTAAATGGCGTCAAACAAAATTGGTAGTGTTCAAATTAGCTTGGAAGGAGAGCTTCCTGAAGTATAGAAAAGCTCTTAGTGCTGCGAGATCAACATATTTCTCCTCCCTAATAGAAGATAACAAAAATAATCCTAGATTCCTATTTAATACTGTAGCAAAATTAACCAGGAATAAGTCCACTATCAACACATGCACACCTGCAGTATGTAATAGCAACAACTTCATGAATTTTTTTAATGACAAAATTGAGAATATCTGACAAAAAATTCAAACTACGAATTTAAGGTTAGACAATGAAAGTGACCTTGTAGTTAACAATATAACTGTATCAGATCATCAGTTAGAATGCTTTACTCCCCTAAAAGAAACTGAATTACTTTCATTAATCTCTACATCAAAAGCCTCAACTTGCGTACTAGATCCCTTACCGACACATCTATTCAAACAGATAATGCCTGGAGTAATTGAACCGCTTCTAAAAATAATAAATTCTTCCCTTATGATTGGCTATGTACCCAAATCCTTTAAACTAGCAGTTATCAAACCCCTGATTAAAAAACCTGACCTTGATCCCTGTCAGCTGTCCAATTATCGGCCAATATCAAACCTCCCCTTTATCTCCAAGATCCTTGAAAAAGCTGTGGCACAGCAGTTATGCTCATATTTACATAGGAATAACATCCATGAAATGTATCAGTCAGGATTTATACCTCATCATAGCACAGAGACAGCACTGGTTAAAGTAGTAAACGACCTACTGTTGGCATCTGATCAGGGCTGTGTCTCGCTACTTGTGTTGCTTGACCTTCATGCAGCATTTGATACCATTGATCATTCCATTCTTCTGGATAGACTAGAAAATGTTGTGGGAGTTAAGGGAATGGCCCTCTCCTGGCTCAGGTCTTATCTAACTGATCGTTATCAGTATGTTGATATAAATGGTGATATTTCTAGACGTACCGAGGTAAAGTTTGGTGTTCCACAAGGTTCTGTCTTGGGTCCACTGCTTTTTTCTCTATATATGTTACCTCTGGGTGATATTATTTGTAAACATTGTATTAGTTTCCACTGTTATGCTGATGACACACAGTTGTATGTCTCTGCAAAACCTGATGAGAGACACCAGCTTAATAGAATTGAGGAATGTGTTAAGGACATTAGACACTGGATGCTTATTAATTTCCTTCTGCTTAACTCTGACAAGACTGAAGTACTTGTGCTAGGACCACATACAGCTAGAAGTAAGTTTTCTGATTACACAGTGACTCTGGATGGCCTTTCTGTTTCTTCACGTGCAGCAGTAAAAGACCTCGGAGTGATTATTGACCCCAGTCTTTCATTCAAAACTCACATTGATAACATCACCCGGATAGCCTTCTTTCATCTCAGAAATATTGCAAAGATAAGAAATTTAATGTCATTGCACGATGCAGAAAATCTAGTCCATGCTTTCGTTACCTCCAGGTTGGATTATTGTAATGCCTTACTGTCTGGATGTTCCAATAAGTGCATAAACAAGCTCCAGTTAGTTCAAAATGCAGCAGCAAGAGTCCTTACTAGAACTAGAAAATATGACCACATCACGCCTGTCTTATCCACACTGCATTGGCTCCCAATCAAATTTCGTATTGATTATAAAATACTACTATTGACCTTTAAAGCACTAAATGGTCTCGCACCACAGTACCTGAGTGAACTTCTGCTCCTCTATGACCCGCCACGCCTACTTAGATCAAAAGGTGCAGGCTATCTGCTGGTACCTCATATAGTGAAGGCTACATCAGGGGGCATAGCCTTTTCTTACAAAGCCCCACAGTTATGGAACAGCCTTCCAAGTAATGTTTGGGAATCAGACACAGTCTCAGCATTTAAGTCTAGGCTGAAAACATATCTGTTTAGTCAAGCCTTTTGTTAATGGTGTTTATGAGGTAAAGGTGTAGATCAAAAGGGTCCTCAGACATAGAGTGTTTTGGTAAACTGGGATGTATGGATGCTGTCAGTCCCCACTCGCTTGCTCACTCGAGTTTGTTGACAGTGTAGTGGCTGGCTGCTTTATGTCCCGGGGCTCCCTCATGCCTGTGTTACCTTCTGGCTCTCTCCTTTTAGTTATGCTGTCATAGTTAGTTGCCGGAATCCCTGCTTGTACTCGGTGCAATATGTATACTGCTCCTACTTATTCAGGTGACATTGGGCATACCTAACAACCTGTGCTTTCTTTCCCTCCCCCCCCACCCCAAATCTGTCCCTCTGAGTTACATGGAGTCAACAGGAAATCTTTTGGTGGAGAGGGTGGAGACCTCGACTGGCTATCGTAGCCTGTAGGGAATCGGCCATCAGACATTCTGTCGCATGTCCCAGACCTGGTGAAATGTAACTGAATTGTCTTGGCCAGCCCTAAGGGTCCCATCTGCATCTCATCATTGCTGAGGAGTGTGCTCCCATCACCCAAACAAGCATCCAGCCAGAGCAGGTCATGATATTTTTTACCATATTAACATGCCATTGTTGTGTGTTATGCCTGATGTAAAGACTCTCGTCTCTGCGAGCCTACCACACAGATTTAATACTTGTCATTTTTAGGGCATACCTAACAACCTGTGTTTTCTTTCTCTCTCTCTTCCCCCCCCCCCCCCCCCCCCAATCTGTCCCTCTGAGTTACATGTTGATCCTGGGATTGAGATGCTGGCCTCTTCTGCCCCTCGGACCTGCTTGATCCATCCTGGTGCCCTGTGTCTGGTCGGAGTTTTATCGCACCGCTCCTGTGAAGGACGGCCCCATGAGGACAGTTGAGGGTTATACCTATTAAAACTGTTAATATTATAGTCAGGCTGTCTGCTGTTGCCCAAATGAGGATGGGTTCCCTTTTGAGTCTGGTTCCTCTCGAGGTTTCTTCCTCATGTCGTCTGAGGGAGTTTTTCCTTGCCACCGTCGCCACAGGCTTGCTCATTGGGGATAGATTAGGGATAAAATTAGCTCATGTTTTAAGTCGTTCAAATTCTGTAAAGCTGCTTTGCGACAATGTTTATTGTTAAAAGCGCTATACAAATAAACTTGATTTGATTTGATTTGATATATGTGAACAAACAATACTGTAGCTCTGTAACGGTTAGAGAGCGCATCTGTATGCCAGATGTGGAACTTTTATCTGTGTTATTGCGCCCTTTTTATCTACCCCATGAGTTTCCTCAACTCTTTATAACAACAGTGTATATTCACCTGAAGGCAGATCCTGCCTCTGCCTCCAGTACTGTTTTGGATGTAGTGCAGAAGCTGCAGTCAGTATCACCTGATGCACCAAATTTTATACTGGGTGATTTTAACCATGTCTCTCTTAAAAAGTCACTCAAAAACTTTTATCAGTATGTCTCCTGTCCAACTAGACTGGATAAGATATTAGATCTTTGTTATGGGTCAGTAAAGGATGCTTTTACTGTAAGTCTTTCCCACTTCCTCCTCTGGGATCTGCTGATCATAATTGCATGCACCTATTGCCCATTTACAAGACTGTTTTCAAGAGAGAGAAAACAAAGACTATGGACATAAAGGTCTGGTCAGAGGAATCAATGCTCTGTCTGCAGGAATGCTACAACTGTACTGATGGGGATATCTTCACACAGTCTTGTGGTGATAATTTGGATTAATTGGTGGATGTAACCTGCTCATATGTTGCTTTTTGTAGGGATATGATCATCCCTAGTAGGCGGGTTAAAATATATCCGAACAACAAACCATGGGTTACCAAATCTGTTAAGTCTTGCTTACAAAGGAAGAAACTTGCTTTTAAAACAGGGACCAGCCTCTGATCTGAACTCAGCTACTAAAGAGCTAAAGATTGAAATTTTAAAAGCAAAGCAGAACTATAAATCAGATCTGGAGAGTAAGATTGCTGCAAACAAACTTGGCTCAGTTTAAGAAAAAGTGTGAGGATTATAGCAGGACTCCAAAATTCATAGAGCAGTAATCATGTAATTTTAGATGGTTTTAACTCTGACACTGAATTTGCTAATGCTCTTAACTGTTTTTATTGTCGTTTTGACACTTTTGATTTTAGCAAGGAAATCTGGGAATTAGGTCTTAAACTCAAGGACAATCCACACTTTAACATTTACCTTCAGGATGTTGAAAGAGGTAAATAAGTAGCGTTCTGTTAAGGTAAATAAGAGCCATGGTAATCTGTGGTTGTTTACTTAAATCTTGTGCTAAAGAACTAAGCCCTGTATTTCATTATGTATTTAATAAGTCGTTACAGTTACAACATGTGCCCAGCCTCTGGAAGGATGCTGTGGTTGTTCCTGTCCCTAAATCCAGTTGTCCAAAAACCCTTAATGATTTTAGGCCGGTTGCTCTGACCTCAGTTTTAATGAAAATTCTTGAGAAACTGGTCATGGCTGAGATTTTGAGACAAACTGAACAAGCACTGGAGCCTATGCAATTTGCATACAGACCTCACAGAGGAGTAGAGGACGATATAGTCACCTTATTGAACATGCTTCTTAGACACTTGGATGGGAATGGGTCTCATGCTAGACTTTTATTTGTGGAGTTCTTCTCTGCTTTTAATACAATTCAATCCCACATTTTAATCAGAAGACTTTTTGTTAGGACTGGGACTGTTTTGGCCTCTAGAGGCCGCTGTTATTTCCTTATCTTGTCATGTTTGTTTTGGCCTCTAGAGGCCGCCACTGTTCCTGTGTTTTGTGTTTGTGTTGATTGCCTGTTTGTCCTCATTAGTGTCACCTGTTTCCCATTTAGTTTTGTGTATATATACTCCCTCAGTTTGTTCCCTAGTCATGGAGTCTTTGTGCTACCTATGGTTTGTTTCCTCTGTCCTGTGTACTTTGTTTATGCGCTTGTATTTTTTGGTATTTTGTTTTCTTTGGATTTGTTCTACCCTTTTGGATCTTCTGAGCGTTTTGCCTTTTCTTTTCTTTGGACTTTGTACTACCTTTTTGGATCTTCTGAGCATTTTGCCTCTTCTTTTCTCATTTTTTGGACTTTGAACCTTTTGGATTATACTTTTTGTTTTTTGCCCTGGATTGTATATAGTGTATATATTGTAAATAAACTGTTTTTTTGATACTCTACTTTTGCCTCACGCCTCTGCATTTGAGTCATTTCCCTGGTGGCCTAGTGGGGGTTTGCTGGATCATTACACCAGTGGTCTGGGTTCAATTCCCAGCAAAACCCTAACACTTTTAGAACATTTTGATTTAAGCAATAATTTGGTGGGCTGGATCCTTGACTTTTTAATGAATAGTACACAGTGAGAGTCAATGGTATCTGACAAAGTGTTTTTCTACTGGCTCCCCACAAGGTTGTGTGCTATCACCCTTATTGTTCATTCTCTACACAAACTTGTCAGAGCAGATGTAAAAACAGAACCATCATAAAGTATGCAGATGATTCTGTTATTGCTAGTCTGCTCTATGGAAATTAGTCCAGCCACAGCCCGGTTGTTGACCAGTTCATACAGTGGTGTGAGGAGTTGTATCTACAGATAAACATATCGAAAACTAAAAGATATGCACATTGACTTTAGGAAGAAAACTCACACAAATGCAGTCACTGTAATTAAAGGTCAGGCCTTTTGAATATGTACAATCTTATAAATACATCGGGACCATTATTGATGACAAGTTAAACTTTGAAGCTAATTGTGAAGCTGTGTGCAAAAAGGGTTATCAGCGCTTGCATTGTTTAAGGAAACATTCACATTTTAGCATTGATCAAACCATAATGACCATGTTTTATCGTACTTTTATTGAATCTGTTTTGCCCTTTTCTTTGGTGTCATGGTTTGGTCACACATCCCTGAAGGAAAGGAATTCCTTAAACCAAATTATTAAATGGTCTAGTCGGCTGATAGGAGAGTCACAGCCTTACTTGGCGTCCCTGTACACCAGACAGGTACAGCAGATAGCTAACTCTAGCTTAAATAAATACTCCCACCTTTTGCACACAGAATTTCAGCTTCTTCCCTCCAGACGGAGGTTCTTAGTCCCGAGGTGCAAAACAAAGCGGTATAAAAACAGTTTTGTTTCTGCTGCTATTACTGAACAAGACATAGCGTTACTTGCACATTGGCACAGGTCCATTGATTGCTGGAGCATTATTATTATTTAATGGTTATTTATTGTATTTATTGGTACTATTTATTATGGTTTTATACTTGCCTTTTATCTTGTTTTTTTCTGGGGGGGGTATTTGTCTAAGTAATTTTTATTCATTTTAATATTTCTCATCTTATATGTATTTCTTTCTTTCTATGTTTTGATTGGTGGAGCCCTGAGTACTTTTATCAAGTTTTAGTAGGCTTTTAATAGTTTTTTTTTTTTTATTATTGTTGTCTGGTGTCATGTTACGGTTGTTCTTTAATCGGGTGCCAAATTAGAGGTTTCTCATTTTGCTGCAAAACAAATCTACCTATGGGTACAAATAAAGTAACCTGACCTGAGTCAATGATAGACTCATGACACTAAGAATCCAACTTAGAAGTGGTGCCCACCTAACACTTAACAGTGTTTATGCACCAACAAGGCAAAGTACACAGGAAGAAAAAGAACTGTTCAATGAAAAGCTTGGAGATTGCTTAGACATGGCAAAGGATGATAACAGCATACTTTTAGGTAATTTCAACGCTCGTGTTGGAAGAGACTGGAAATCATGGCCATCTGTGATTGGAAAACATGGAGTGGGAAAAATTAATTCAAACAGGCTCATGCTACTGGAATTCTGTACCAGATTTCAATTATCTAGCATGGGTACAATGTTTCAACAGAGAAATAGCCTTAAGAACACATGGCAGCATTTACGTTCGTAGCGCTGGCATCAACTCGATCATGTGCTAGCCAACAAACAAGCAAAACAATACATCACAGTGACTAAGGTAAACTTAACAGCTGACTGCTTCACAGATCACAAGCTGCTTGTTTGCAAATGCCAATTGTATATCAAACCAAAGAAAAAGGTTGTGAAACCACCAAAGAAGCTCAATACTAACATGAACGGCAAAAGAAAAGAAAAGCTTGAATGCTTCCTGAATGAAAGACTGCCTGAGTGCAGTGATGATTGGGAAGATTTTAAGCTTCTCTTTCAGGAGGCAGCTGATTATACATTTGGAAAGAAAAAGATGGTTTGATAATCTAGAAGAGGAAATACAAAAGTTGCTTAAGGACAAGAAACTAAACAGGAAGGTTCTTAGCGATCGCATTAGAACAATGAAAAACAGGTGGTTTCAGAAAAAAAGCTGAAATAGCAGAGCAATATTCACAAGAGAAGAATCATCAGGAATTTTATGGCACATTAAATGAAGTTTACGGTCCAAAAAGCAAGAATTCACACCCTGTAAGATCCAAAGATGGGGTCCTACTCACATCATTGGAGGAAATCAAAGCTAGATAGGAAGAACATTTTAGTGAACTTCTAAATGAACACTCAGAAGTTGATCTGAATATCATGGAGGATATCAAACAACATCCAGTAAGTGACTCATTAGATGACCTGGTCACTGAAGGCGGGCTGGATCAAGCTCTCAAAAATACCAAACTAGGAAAAAGTCCAGGTCCAGATGGAGTGTTACCTGAAATCCTTGTGAAAGGAGGTGCCCAATTAAGAGCCTTTCTGTTTTCAATCACAACTATCTTCTGGACAATGGAAAACATCCCAATGGATTTGATTGACCCCAACATAATAATACTTTTCAAAAAAGGAAATAGAAGTCAGTGCGGTAATTACAGAGGGATCTCCCTACTAAGCGCTATTGGAAAGGTGTTTGCTGATATTATTTTGCAAAGACACAAAAAACTGGCAGAAATGTTTTATCCACAATCTCAATCTGGATATCGTAGTGGTAGAAGCACTATCGATGGTATTTTCATACTTAGACAATTGATGGAAAAATCAAAAGAGCAGCGAAGAAACGTACATAGCTTTCGTCAACTTCACCAAGGCCTTCGACACTGTGAACCGGGATCTCCTTTGTTCCATCTTAGGCAGACTTGGTTGTCCAGCAAAATTCATCAGACTTATCAAGAAATTATATACAAATGTACATGCAAGACTCATCGTTGACAGTGAACTTACAAAACCTTTTGAATACAGCACCAATGTTAAAGAAGGATGTAAACTAGCTCCCACACTTTATGGCGTATTTGTAGCTGTTCTGCTCTGGCTTGCATACAAGAAGATCAAGAACACTCACAGCATCAAAGTCAGGTTTCAATGTGATGGTGATTTGACCTCAGAAGACTGAAGAGTAAGACTAAAATCCTCACCACATACAATCAGAGCGGCACAATACGCAGATGATATAGCAATCTTCAGTTACACCCCTGTTGGTTTACAAATTTTCCTCACTGCCTACAATTGAGCCAACTTAAGGATGATAAGACCGGACTTCCGGCAACATATCACTTGTCCTACCAGAGGAAGCAAGACTCTAGACCACTGCTACTCGCCGTTCAAAGAGGGCAATAAAGCTACATCTCTTTCCCCCCTTCGGTAAGTCAGATCACTCTGCTATTTTCCTCATGCCTAAGTACATTAAAAAACTGAAAGTGGAAGCCCCGGCATGCAGGGAGGTGACGCGATGGTCTGACCAATCAGTGGTGATCTTACAAGATGCACTCAACATCACCAATTGGGATTTGTCCCGGCACAGCTCTGGTGATAACATCAACGTGTTTACGGAAGCGGTGGTGGGATTCATTGGGAAGCTAGCAGAGGACTGCACTCCCAAAAGCATAGTCAGGACATTTCCCAACCAGAAGCTGTGGGTGGATAACACTGTTCGCGACGCTCTGAGATTACACACCGCTGCCTATAACACCAGGCTGTTAACCGGAAACATGGAGGAATATAAAGCTGCTTCTTACAATGTTCATAAAGCAGTGAAGGAGGCTAAACGGCAGTATGGGAGGAAGCTGGAGGATCATTTGTACCAGCAGGATCCCAGGGGGCTATGGCAAGGACTACAGATAATCACGGACTATAAATCAGCTCGCGTTCCTCTGACGAATGCCGACAAATCTCTTGCCAATGAACTGAACAACTTTTATGCCCACTTCGAGACAACCTGCAAACAAGCTGACATAATCACCGGCAGAGAGGAGACGGCGCTCACCGTGATGGAGCACGATGTGAAGATGGCACTCAGGAGAGTGAATCCCAGGAGGGCAGCAGGTCCGGATGGGATCACCGGTCATGTCCTTAAGGCATGTGCTAACCAGCGAGCAAGTGTCTTCACGGTAATATTCAACCTCTCCCTTTCTCAGTGCATTGTCCCCACCTGCTTTAAACAATCTGTTATAGTTCCTGTGCCTAAGAAACCCCAGCCCAGCTGCCTGAATGACTATCGCCCCATAGCCCTAACATCTGTGGTGATGAAGTGTTTCGAGAGGCTAGTCAAACCCCTCATCACCTCCTCCCTGCCTGCTACCCTGGATCTACTACAGTTTTCCTATCGTTCCGGCAGATCCACAGATGACACCATTTCTCACCTACTTCACACCACCTTGGCTCATCTGGACACCAAGAGGGGATCCTACGCTAGACTGCTGTTCATTGACTACAGCTCAGTGTTTAACACCATAATCCCCTCCATGCTGGTCCAAAAGCTGTGTGATCTCAGCCTGCACCCCTCATTGTGCTGGTGGATCCACAGCTTCCTTACAGGCAGACCACAGGTGGTATGTGTAGGCTGCCACACTTCATCTCCCCTCACCCTCAAAACTGGTTCCCCCCCAAGGATGCGTTCTGAGCCTTTGCTGTACTCCCTGTACACTCACGACTGTATGGCCACTTCAGACTCCAACACCATCATTAAGTTTGCTGATGATACAGTTGTGGTGGGCCTCATCTCCAATAATGATGAGTCTGCCTACCAGACCGAGATTAAATATCTTGTGGACTGGAGTGAATAGAACAACCTCACACTCAACACCAGCAAAACGAAGGAGCTGATAGTGGACTTCAGCAGGAAGCAGTAGAGGGACCTCCAACCCATCTGCATCAATGGGGCCCAGGTAGAGAGAGCGGACAATTTCAAATACCTGGGTGTCCACATCTTACAGGACCTCTCTTGGTCCTGTCATACCAACACTCTGGTTAGGAAAGGCCGCCAGCGCCTCTACTTCTTAAGGAGACTGAAGGACTTCAAACTCCCGCTCAAGGTACTAAGGAACTTTTACTTCTGCACTACTGAGAGTGTCCTGAGTGGGAGCATCACTAACTGGATGGGAAGCACCACCAGGAGAGATCAACTGGCTCTCAGGAGGGTGGTTCGCTCTGCTGAGAGAACCATCAGGACCACCCTCCCCAACCTACAGGTCATTTATTCCAACCGCTGCAGGGACAGAGCCAGGAAGATCACCAGCGACCCCAGCCACCCAAATAATAGATTGTTCTCCCTGCTGCCTTCAGGGAGACATTACCGACAGCTGAAGGCCAACACTGAGAGAATGAGGAGGGGCTTCTTCCCTCAGGCCATCAGACTGTTGAACTGTTCATAATGATAACAAGGTACACTACTATGCACTACTGCACTTTGGACTTTAAGGACTTGTAACCACATAATCATCACATCTCTGCCATGCTTCCACTCATTAAAATAGCTTGAGGATTTTTTTCTTCCCCCTTCCCCTTTATTTCTATTTTTTTTAATTTATCTTATCTATATACTTTTATACTCGCAACAACCTAAGGTACATAAGAATTTCACTGTAATTACTTGTAATTATATGTGACAAATAAAACTTGAACTTGAAAGAATTGGCCAAAACGATGGGTCCATAGACCCATCGTTTTGGCCATATCTTTGTAGGCAGTGGTATGCATCAATACCACAAAAACTGAAATTATGTGCACTGGACTAAAAACCGAATTTTTCATTGATAGCACAAAATTAAAGAATGTCAGTAGCTTCAAGTATCTTGGCAGCTACATAACTAATGACTGTTCAATGAAGGAATAATTAAAAGCATGTTTTCAAGCAATATCCTGTGCATTTGGAAAATGATGCCATCAAGTCTTTGACTCACATGACCTCACCATTCCCACCAAAATAAAAGTCTACAATCAATGTCTTATACCTCTACTAATGTACGGTAGTGAAACTTGGACTTTATACCATCATCAAATTAGGCAACTCCAGACAATTCACCAGCGCCATCTAAGGAGAATTCTAAAGATAAAATGGGACCATTACATCAGCAATGAAGTTCTCGCAAGAGCATGTGTGGAAGAGATAGAAATAAAACTAGTTAGAAGTAGACTACGCTGGCTAGGTCATGTGTCCAGAATGAACAATGATTGACCAGTAAAATTCCTATTGTATGGTGAATTAACTGAAGGAACATGCTCTGTTGGTCATCCTAAATTAAGATATACCGTAAAGACACATGCAAAAATGCTCTGAAATGTGGTGATACACTTAACCAATGGAAAGCAAAGGTAGCGAACCAAACAGAATGGAGTCAACTGATTCATCAAATCTGTGATAAACTGAATGAGAAGAGAGTCAGTGTATATGAGAAGCAGAGGGACAAGAGGATAAGGAAAAAGAATACTGTACATCAGAGACAATCTAATAAACATTATATATTATGATAGTCTGTATGACTTACTATTTTTGTATTAACTTGTGTTATACCCGCTTTTTGGGTTAAGGCACGTGTGTGTGTGTGTGTGTGTGTGTATATATTCATCATGCCAAGTGAGGCAGGTGATAGCATGGTACATTGCACATGCGCAGATCGAAGGACACTCCGACATAAACAACAAACATGGCTGCCTCCGTAATTTCAACCGGAGTCTCTCAGTACCGTACATGGTATATTTGATTAATATTTCATTCAGATCCACGATGTATTTTCATATGACATTGAGCAGCAAAATGCACACATGCCCAAAGAATCCACAGTTACCTCCAGGACAGTGGCAACACACGCTGCATGTGGGAGGTCATCCAAGCCATCACGAACTACAAGACAACACCTTCCTGTGACAATGATGCCACCCTTCCAGATGCACTGAACAGCTTCTATGCATGGATTGAGGCATAGAATAGTGTGGCAATGAGGAAGACCATCCCTCCTCCCAATGATCAGGTGCTGTGTCTGACCAGAGTCAACCCATGGAAGGCTGCTGGACCAGACAACATCCCTGGTAAAGTGCTCAGAGGATGTACGGACCAGCTGGCAGATGTTCTCACTGACATCTTCAACACCTCCCTGAGCAACACCATTGTTCCTAAGTGCTTTAACTCATTCCCTACGGCAAGCTGACAGCGGCTCGGCGAATTTTCCCATTCCCTACGGAAAGCCGGTACTATCGGCTTTGGTGACATCATACAGAATTCCCTCAGAAACTCCCATAATAAAGCAGTACACATGAATTTGACCAATCAGAGCCGTAGAGGACTACACATAGACCACATTTGGATATTATTGTTAGGGTTTTGCTGGGAATCAAACCCAGGTCGCTGGTGTAATGATCCAGCAAACCCCCACTAGGCCACCAGGGGAATGACTCAAGTGCAGAGGCATGAGGCGAAAGTAGAGTAGCAAAAAACAAGTTTATTTACAATGCAAAAAATCCAAAAAGTATAATCCAAAACGCTCAGAAGATATAAGGGAAAAAATAAAAAATTCAAAAGTTCAAAGTCAAGACAAAAGCCAATAACCAGAAAAAAAGGGGTAAAAATCCAAACTCTCAGAAGATCCAAAAAGTCAAAAACAAAATCCACAAAGTCCAAAAGAAAGCAAAAATACAAAGAACACAAGGACATAGGCAAGGCACACGGGACAGAGGTAACTAAACAGCATAGCAAAAAGACTCCGTGACTAGAGGCCAAACTGAGGGAGTATAAATACACAAACTAAATAGAACACAGGTGACAATAATGAGGACTAGGCGGGGCACAAGGCACATGGAAAAACAACACACAACACACAGAAACAAAAGCGGCCTCTAGCAGTCAAAACAAACATGACAACAAAAAAGGAATGATAGCGGCCTCTAGAGGCCAACAAAGTCCAAGTCCTAACAGGACCCCCCCCCAAGGAGCGTCTCCTGATGTTCCCAGGGTGCTCAGGAGGGGCCAAATGGAAGTCCCGACAAAGTTCTTTATCTAAAATGTCCTGGGCGGGGACCCAACAGTGCTCCTCAGGGCCATAGCCCTCCCAGTTCACTAGGTATTGGAGCCCACCACGGACCCGGCGGGAGTCAAGCAGGTGGCACACAGTGAACACAGTCTGACCCTGGAAGATGCGGGGGGGTGGGGGATTCCTAGGGGCAGGGGCATACGTGGACGACAGTACGGGCCGCAACAGGGAAACATGGAATGTGGGGTTGATCCTTAGAGTCCGGGGCAACTGGAGCCGGTAGGTGACAGGGTTCACCCTGGGCACCACCTTGAAGGGGCCAATGTAGCGAGGAGCAAGCTTGCGGTTCTCCACCCGCAGCAGAAGGTCCTTGGCGGACAGCCAAACCCGCTGCCCAGGGCGGAAAACATGGGCAGACCTTCTATGGCAGTTGGCCTGAGTCTGGTTGGCCCTGGAGGTCTGGATGAGGGTCCTCCTGACCTTGCTTCAGGTCTTGTGACACCGTCTCACATATTGGTTGACCGAGGGCACCCCAGCGTCCTCCTCCTGGTCTGGGAACAGAGGTGGCTGGAACTCGAATTGGCACTGGAACGGCGACAGCTTGGTGGCCGATGACTGCAGGGTGTTGTGGGCATACTCTGCCCATGGCAGCCAGGTGCTCCACGATGTCGGGTTATCCATCACCAGGCCTTGCAGGGTGGTTTCCAGGTCTTGGTTGAGCCTCTCAGTCTGGCCATTGGACTGAGGGTGGAACCCAGAAGAGAGGCTGGCAGTGGCCCCGATGAGTTTGCAGAACCCGCGCCACACTCGGGAGGAGAACTGGGGCCCCCAGTCTGAGACGATGTCCTGTGGGAGACCAAAGACTCGGAAGACATGGGTAAATATAAGTTTGGCAGTTTCAAGAGCAGAAGGGAGTTTGCACAGCGGTATGAAGTGGCAGGCCTTAGAGAATCTGTCGACGATAACCAAAATGACAGTGTTACCTTGTGAGTCAGGAAGACCCGTGATGAAGTCGACTGCCACGTGGACCAGGGACGCCGGGGAATGGGCAGAGGATGCAGGAGGCCTTGGGGATGCTGTCATGGGTTCTTGCTTCTGGTGCACACCTCACAGGACAGGATGAATGACCTCACTTCCTTCTCCATGCTTGGCCACCAGAAGTGTCTTCTCAAGAAGTCCAGGGTCCTCCGAGCTCCCGGGTAGGCGGTGAGAGGGGACGAGTGACCCCACTGGAGAACCTTGGCCCGGGCTTGACGAGGGACGTACAAGAGGCCCGGTGGCCCCGTCCAAGGCCCAGGGTCCTGGCGTTGAGCTTGTCGGACGGCCTCCTCAACACCCCAGCGGACAGGGGCCACAATCCGGGACACAGGGATGATAGGTCCAACTTCACTTTCCCTGTTGTTGGATGAGAATAGCCTGGAAAGCGCGTCCGGTTTGGTGTTCTTAGAGCCAGGGCGGTATGATAGGGTGAAGTTAAATCGGCTAAAGAACAAGGCCCACCTAGCCTGTCGTGGATTAAGTCTCTTGGCTTGCTGGAGGTACTCCAGGTTCTTGTGGTCCGTCCAAACCAGGAATGGATGTTGTGCTCCCTCCAGCCAGTGCCTCCACTCCTCAAGGGCCAGTTTAACTGTGAGCAGTTCCCAATCCCCCACATCATACCAGACTCCGCAGGGCTCAGGTGGTGGGAGAAGTATGTGCAGGGGTGCAACCTTCCATCCGAACGTTGAGAGAGGACCACGCCGACGCCACTGTCCAAGGCATCTACCTCGACGACGAATGGTTGCGAAGTGTCCGGGAGGACCAGAATGGGTGCCATGCAGAAGCGTTGCTTGAGGTCCCTGAATGCCTTTTCCGCCTGAGGAGACCAGACAAAGGATCCACCTGTCCTTCTGGTGAGATCCGAAATGGGCGCTGCTACAGAACTGAAGTTCCTGACAAACTTGCAGTAGAAGTTAGCAAACCCTAAGAACCACTAAACTTCTTTAATGGACTTGGGAGTGGGCCAGTCCCGGACGGCCAGGGTCTTGGCTGGATCCATCTGGAGTTGTCCCGTTCATACAATAAAACCCAGAAAGGAGACCTCGGGGACATGGAACTCACATTTCTGGGCTTTGGCAAACAGATTGTTCTGTAGCAGCTTTTGGAGAACCTGGCGGACGTGGTGGTGATGCTCCTGCAAGGTCTTGGAGAAAATCAGAATGTCGTCGAGGTAAACAAAGACATATAGGTTGATCATGTCTCTCAAGACGTCGTTGATAAGGGCCTGAAAGACAGCTGGCGCATTGGTGAGTCCGAAGGGCATCACTTGGTATTCATAGTGCCCTGATGGGGTGTTAAAGGCAGTCTTCCACTCATCTCCCTGTCGGATGCGGATGAGGTGGTATGCATTCCGTAAGTCCAGCTTGGTGAAGATAATAGCGCCTTGGAGCAGATCGAATGCTATGGACATCAGCGGAAGGGGATAGCGGTTACGCACAGTGATCTTGTTCAGGCCCCTGTAATCAATACATGGCCGGAGCCCCCCATCCTTCTTGCTGACGAAGAAGAAACCGGCACCAGCGGGTGAGGTGGAGGGTCGAATGAACCCAGAGGCCAGGGCGTCCTTGATGTACTCCTCCATGGCCTTGCGTTCTGGCTGAGAGAGGGAAAACAGTCTGCCGTGAGGAGGGGTAGCCCCAGGAAGCAAGTTGATGGCACAGTCGTAGGCACGGTGCGGAGGAAGAACGGCAGCCCTGCTCTTGCTGAAAACTTCTTTAAGATCCCAGTACTCTGTGGGAACTTGAGATCACTCGGTGAGATCAGGAGGCTTGGCAGAAGACACAGGAGAGCTGTACAGCAGACAAGAGGCATAGCATGCAGGACCCCATTCCACAACCTGGCTTGTTACCCAGTCTATACGAGGATTGTGGCGGGTAAGCCAGGGAAGGCCTAGAATGACTGGGAACTCTGGCGAATGAATAAGGTGCAGGGATATTTCTTCTTTGTGACCTTGAGACTGGAGAAAGACTGGAGAAGTAACTTGGGTGGCTCTTCCATCACCTAAGGCTTGGCCATCCAGGGCAGACACAGACAGTGGGACTTCAAGAGGTGCAGTCGGGACATTGATTCCAGCCGCCCCGGAGTCTAACAAGGCCTGGCAAGAGTGGACGGACTTACCCCAGGAGATGGAGACCGGGATGTAGACTCCTTGGCCAGGAAGTTCGGGAGAGAGGGCAGGCCCCATCACAACCCTCCCTCGGCTGGACGGGGCGGTCCTTTTCCCGAGAGTTCGGGACATGATGCTCGGAAGTGGCCAGGCTTGCCACAGTAGATGCAGCACTTGTCCGTCCTTCTGCGCTCCCTCTCAGACACGGAAAGACGGGTATGGCCCACTTGCATGGGCTCCGGACAGTTGCTGGAGGAGGTAGACGGGCTCCAGGTTGAGGCACCAGGTTGAGGCAGTGAGGCCGGGGAAACTCTGGACTTGGCGGCGCTCTCTAATCCTGTTGTCAAGACGAATGGCATGTGAGATCAGTGTTTCAAGGTCACTTGGGCATCTGATAGAGGCCAGACCATCCTTGATGGGGTCAGACAGACCATAGTGGAAGGCTGAAACAAGGGCAGTCTCATTCCATCCACTTACTGCTGCGAGCGTCCGGAATGAGATGGCATAGTCTGCCATGCTTCCTCTCTGTCGGATGGACATGAGCTTCCTGGCTGCATCCTTACTGATGTCCGCCTGGTCAAAGACACGAACCATCTCCTCTGTAAACAGCTTGAAATCAGAGCACTCGGGTCCCTGTCGCTGCCAGATGGCTGTTGCCCAAGCTTGTGCCTTATCAGCTAACAAGGTTATCACAAAGGCAATCTTGCAGTGATCCATAGTGTAGGTGGTAGGCTGGAGCTCAAAGGTGAGTTGGCACTGGGTAAGGAACTCTCAGCACTCACTGTGCTTGCTGTCATACCTCTGTGGTGCAGGAAGGAAGGTTTGCGAGGTGGAAGAGACAGCGTGGCAGGAGACACTGGAGAGGGAGCAGATGGTGGAGCAGGAACAGGGTCAGGAGGAGGAGATGGAGGCAGAGGAGTCAGCTGTGCCAGGGTTTTCCCAATTTGCTGAAGCAGTACCTCGTGACGAGCAAGGGCCTCACATTGGCTTGCAAGTGTACGTCCATGACTGCCCATGGTAGCTTCGAAGCGCGTTAAAGCAGCCATAATTCCCTGAAGGTTGGCTGGGTAGACAGTTGACGAAGCCTCTGCTGAGTCGGTCATGACGGAGTCTTTCTGTTAGGGTTTTGCTGAAAATCGAACCCGGGTTGCTGGTGTAGTGATCCAGCAAACCCCCACTAGGCCACCAGAAGAATGACTCAAGTGCAGAGACGTGAGGCGAAAGTAGAGTAGCAAAAAACAGTTTATTTACAATGCAAAAAATCCAAAAAGTATAATCCAAAATGCTCAGAAGATATAAGGGAAAAAATAAAAAATCCAAAAGTTCAAAGTCAATACAAAAGCCAATAACCAGAAAAGAAGGGATAAAAATCCAAGTGCTCAGAAGATCCAAAAAGTCAAAAACAAAATCCACAAAGTCCAAAAGAAAGCAAAAATACAAAGACATTCCTATCCCTAAACTTGAGCAACTTGTCTCCTCAGTCCCCAGATGTTTACAGACTGTTATAAAGAGAAAAGGGGATATCTCACAGTGGTAAACATGGCCTTGTCCCAACTTTTTTGAGATGTGTTGTTGTCATGAAATTTAAAAATCACCTAATTTTTCTCTTTAAATGATACATTTTCTCAGTTAAAAACATTTGATATACGTCATCTATGTTCTATTCTGAATAAAATATGGAATTTTGAAACTTCCACATCATTGCATTCCGTTTTTATTTACAACTTGTACTTTGTCCCAACTTTTTTGGAATCGGGGTTGTATTTTTTTCCAAACAATTATGCTTTATGAGAAAAGAATGAGCCACGATTCATACAGATCTGTTTAATAATACTAACGCCACACCGATGATGCCCTTGAAAATTGATAAAGCAATGTATCATAACCCTACAAAAATTATATTCAGCTGGTGTAATGGAAGAAACAAATAAGAGAACCTGTGCTTGCCTAGGACCCTAAGATTACCTGCTATGTCCGGCGCCCTGGCTCCCACTTATACACCTGACTAAAGCTGCTGGTGCCCCTAAAGGCCTAGCTAATTTCATGTGCCATATGATAGAGTCCCCTATAACCAGAGCCCTTTCAGGTTTCTCAGTGGGTGAATCACTAAAGAGAGCAAACCTGTTCGACACGTGAAGTGGGGAGGAGTGGTACTCCCTTGGGCGAGCCTCAGCGGTAGCTTTGATTTTATGCTTATGCCGCCGAGTCGTAACCTATTTGCCCTGCTGTAAGGGCTCTAAATCCGGAGTTGGGGGATTGCTAACTCCACCTAGGACATCCAAACTTTCCCCTGCAGAAACTACACTGTTCTCATTCTCACTCGCCTTCTCTAAAGCCTGGATATGCTCTTCTAAAACTGCAGTCTTCTCTGTCAGAGAGCTAACTAATCTGAACTTATCACAAATAATGCTGTCACTAGTGATGGAGGAAGAATGACTAAACATCCTGCACTCAGCACACTGAACAAGCTGAAGGTGTGCCATGATGAAAAAATTCACGTACCTTAACCAAAGATCTGTTGATATTAAAGCAGATCCGATGTGGATGGCCTCTGCTTGTGGGCTTTACACAGGAGGAGAAAAAAAGAGGAGTGTTCTCTACAGCTGGAGACATTGTAAGTGCACAGAGAGCTTGTCTCTCAAGTGAGAATGTTGAAATGCTTGTGTTCTTAGCAAAAAACATAAAAATACCTGATGTAGTTTTGTGAATAGTGATATTCTGCATTTCTTCTGGCCACCCCTGCACTGTAATGTGGCATCTGTACTGTTTTAAAATCTAGACCAAAGCAAGGGAGACTTCTCATGATGCATTAATGTTGTTACCAAAGTTGACTTTTGTCTACTCTTGTAAATGTCTTATTTGACATATCATTATGTGATGTATTTATGTTTGTGATTAATTTAATTATGTTTTATGTTTGTTATGAATAAAAAACCCACAAAGTTTAATAAAATGTATGATAACTGATGAACATTCGAAACTAAGGAGTACTGTAAAATTTAAAAATAAAGATAACAAATATGTTTTTGTTTTTCTGTCCAATAATTGCATTTAAAGAAACAAATACATGTACAGAAAAAGATATTCCTTGGTTATTAAAGAGGGTTTTTAAATGCATACATGTTTCCATGTTATGCGAGTGAACTTCAGAACATCATTAAAATTTTCCACAATGGAGGCCAGATAAAGCAAGATGCTGTCTTTATTCTTATTAAACATGACAAAAGAAACACTGAGTGTTAAGTAAATGCAAAAAAAAAAGTAAAATTAGAAAATTTATTTTTGACCAGAATGTCCCAAATGAAAGACCAGTTTGTGAGACGGACCCATATTTTATTTATATACATGTAGGTCCCCTTTGCTCCTTTCAGGGAATTACATAGGGGTTTAGCTACCCTAGGTTCTTTATAACTATTAGTTATTAGATGTGCTGGTAATAAGTAATAGGTCGGGCAGTTTTAAAACAAAATGTTAGTTTACTTTAAATTCACACACTTAAGACATACACACATAAATTTAAATGAATTATTAATTGTTCACTCTTTCAGTTATCAACAAAAAATATCCTATACCCCTGGTATAGCTTTCAATTCACATTCAAATAATCCCTTCATAGTAATACTCTTTCAAAATAGAAAAGGAAACTTATAAGCCGGCAAACTACTTTCAAATACCCCAAAAGTCAGCGCTTTTGACGAAGTAGAAGTGCTTGAGTGCGTAGCAGTCCAAGTAGGCGATGAGCGAGTCGAGACGAGATGATGTATGAGAGAGGAAAAGTTCCCCGCTCCAGCAAGCACAGCATCCACGAGCTGCAGGCGTGAACAACGCGTGTTCCACAGCACCTCGGCTCCTTTGGTCAGCTAACGTTGTTTTCAGCGGAGTAAACTTCAGCCATAGCTAGACATTGTCCTCTGACTCCCTCCGCGACATTTTTGTTCTCCTGACCGGCGAACACTGTCCGTTTTCCGAAGCACTCGACATAGCTACCTCACAATGAAAGTTTACATACACATGAATGGCGACTGCCCGAACTTTTACCACGAGTAGCAGTAGGTCTTCTTAAACAGTCCCAAAGTCATTGTAGCAACGAAATAAGTTCACTAGTCGTTCACTTGTGTTACTACTATGTTTACAGATCAGAAATACATGGGTTACACATTTCTATTTTAACTTATCTTCGCCGTTTCCAACTTTGCACGCACACATCAGTCTCGCATTTTTCTCCCTCGTCTTCTCCCGAGTTGCTACTCACTTCCTGCGACCTCTCAACTCTCAAGCTTCTGATTGGTTACAGAAATTAAAGCATAACGAAATATATACTTCTCCAGAAACTTTCTTGACATTAATAGAATAATGTTTCCACTATTCATATCCTCCAGAAAATAATAATTAAGCAAACAAAAATATACATGTCCAGAAATCCTGCATGCAAATTGTATTACCTTACACGTTTCAAACATGACGTCACCACATACTCAATGTAATGAACTCTCATTATCAAAGCTCTCAAATGTTTTTAACCTTTTTAACCTTTTAACTAGACCTTATTTATTCTAATTATGAACTCTATTTATTCAAAGTATTTATTATACCAACTATTTATTATTAATGAATATCAAATTCTCATAGGGCTACATCCTCCCCCTTCTAACTGTCTGCATGTCCTCATGAGACACACAAAGTAAGGAAAGATTATTTAACTACTTTTGTCTTCAACAACCTAGTTTAATAATAATGCCCTTATGGACAATAGTGATTGGCTTATCACTAGCTTTTCCAGGTTCATCGTAAGTCAAACGAATTACAGGTTTCACATGTCTTTTAGATCTAGAGCTAGACCTAAGATTATGCTCAATCTTAAATGGAGTACTAGATTTTCCTCTAGGAGTTTTAACAGGTAATTTAACTTCTTGAGCTGGCTCAGAGTCAGAGTGATCAGCGTCAGAGGTGTGTTCGCTGACATCATCTTCTGCCTGAGACGACTCCTCATCTTGGTCTGGATCATGTCTAGGAGATTCATCATGTTCAGAGACTTCCTCTGGCTCTTCGTTGACTGACATCTCCTCTTCATGGTGACTTGAGACTCTTTCATCCTCTTCAACGGATTCCTGGACCTCCGGCTCCTCATCCCCTCCGGTATCTGCTACATTGGGCTCTCTGTAGGTCTCTCTTGGTAAGAGCTCACGCAGACCTTTCCAGTAGGATCTACGAGTCTGTCCATACTCCATGTCTGAAGATGAATCTGTGTCATCATTATCCATGTCCGGTGTTCTTTCCATGTTTCTTTTGGATCTGCCTTTGGTTCTTGTCCTCTGTAGCCTTGTCTTGGGTCTGGCAGGCAACGGTTCATGTCCTCCGACGTCTGGCATCCTCAGAGACTGACTTATGGGCAAGAGATGAGCTCGGTGCATGGTCTTCACGCCACCTTTCCCATCTTCAGGCCTCACTTTGTAAACAGGTAAGTTGGGTAATCTCCCGACCACGACAAAGGGCACTGAGTTCCAGCGGCTTTCGAGTTTGTGTTTTCCTTTTAACCCTAAGTTTCTCAGAAGCACTCTGTCACCAATGTCAATAGTCTGGAAACGAACTTTCTGATCATACGCTCTTTTATTTCTTTGATGCGTCTTGTCAGCTGACTTGCTCGCGAGTTCGTAGGCTTTCTGTAGATCTTCCTTCAGTTTCTCAACGTATCTGGAATGATGTCTGTCTCCAGCTCCATCAACTGAAGTACCGAAACACAGATCTACCGGCAACCTAGCTTCTCGGCCGAACATCAGTAGATACGGTGAAAATCCAGTCGAATCACATTTCGTACTGTTGCATGGACGACGCATGGAATGTGCTGACTCCACGATCGTTTCTTTTCATGCCCCAAGGTCGCTAACATAGACAATAAAGTTCGGTTGAACCTCTCGGGCTGTGGATCCCCTTGAGGATGATAGGGTGTAGTCCTGGATTTCCTCACCCCAAGGATCATCAGGAGCTCTCGTATCAACCTACTTTCAAAGTCCCTGCCTTGGTCAGAATGTATTCAGCATGGCAGGCCATAATGCATGAAGTACTTCTCTACCAGGATTTTGGCAACAGTGAGGGCTTTCTGGTTCCTCGTCGGAAATGCCTGGGCGTACCACGTGAAATGATCTGTCACGACCAACACATTACTGATCCCTTTCGAGTCTGGTTCCATGGAGAGGAAATCTATGCAAACAAGGTCCATCGGCCCACTGCTCACGATCTGGTGTAGGGGTGCCGCCTTCTTGCAAGGTGTTTTTCGTAAGACACACTCTCCACAGTCCTTGACGTACTGTTCAGCATCCACTGCCATCTTGGGCCAATAGAACCTACTACGTAACAAGTCAATTGTCCGCTCCACTCCCAGATGTCCCATGTCATCATGTAGGGATCGCAGGACAGCCCCTCGGAACTCAACAGGCAGCACAAGCTGTGTCACCAGTTCTCCGGAAGGTCGCTTGCTTGTTCTCTGTAGCAGCCCATCTTTCAGCACAAGACGGTCTCTCTCTCTCTTGAACAATGCCATTTCAGGAGCATTCTCCTTGTCATTCGGCCATTTTCCTTCTCTCATGGCTTCCATCACTCGGCGGATGATGTCATCCTTCTGCTGAGCTTCCATCAGTTCAGATTTGGACAGCTGCTTCAATGAGCACAGATTAAGGTGAGTGGGGAACGCAAACACCTCAGGGACACACTCAGGGGATGCACCTAACTGGTCCACATATCTGGGTGGTGAGCCAGCATCCTCGGTCGCACTAACCCTTTGGCAGATGGACTTCACTCCACTCTGGGGTATCTCCGCCCACTCTCCTCTCTCTGCCTCACTAGCCATGTTTCAGGAAAGCAGGTCGGCATCAATGTTGGTCTTGCCGGGCCGATACTTGATGTCAAAGTCATATGTGGCTAAGGCCACCAGCCAGCGATGTCCTGTTGCATTTAGCTTAGCTGTCGTCAGCACATAGGTTAAGGGGTTATTATCTGTTCAAACTGTGAATTTAGCTCCGTACAGGTAATCATGGAATTTATCCACAATCGCCCACTTGAGTGCTAAGAATTCAAGTTGGTGCACGGGATAACGTTGTTCAGTAGCACTCACTCTTCTGCTTGCGAAGGCAACTGGCCTGAGCCCTTCTGGGTGTTCTTGGTACAGCACAGCACCTAGTCCTTTCAAGCTGGCGTCGGTGTGTAATATGTATGGCTTGTTGGCGTCTGCAAACGCAAGGACTGGCGCATGAGTGAGGCATTGGATGATGCGATGGAACGCATCATTACATGCTCGGTCCCATCGATCTCCAAATGGTTCTGACTCTTTCAGGTAGGTCTTATCCTTCTCCTTGACATGCCTCTTGCCTTTCTGAGTTGGTGCATACCCTTTGGTGAGTTCAGTGAGGGGTCTGACAACTGCTGAATAGTTGGCCACAAACCTCCTATAATATCCGCAGAATCCTAAGAATGACCTCAAGGATTTCAGGTCTGTCGGCCGAGGCCAGTTGGTGACTGCCTGCACCTTATCAGGATCTGTGGCAATGCCGCCTGCAGATATTATGTGCCCAACGTACTTCACCTTGGGTTGGCAAAACTGGCACTTGTCAAGAGAAAGCTTAAGTCCAACTTCCTCGAGTCGGTCGAGCACTTTGAGAAGCCGCTCTTCGTGCTCCTCTAAGGACTTCCCAAACATGATTAAATCATCTAGGTACACTAGTACCTGTAGCAGGTTCATATCACCTACTGCACGTTCCATTAATCGTTGGAATGTCGCAGGGGCTCCGGTGATACCCTGCGGCATCCTTTCGAACTCATAGAACCCTAACAGACAGATGAATGCCGTTTTCTCTTTATCAAGTTCTGCCATTGCAATCTGATAGTACCCTGACCGTAGATCTAACACTGAGAACCACCTACTTCCTGTGAGGCAGTCCAGCGCATCGTCAATGCGAGGAGTGGTGTACTGGTCAGGTACAGTTCTGGTATTCAATGTTCTGTAGTCGATGCACATTCTGACACTACCATTCTTCTTCCTAGTGACAACTATCGGAGAAGCATATGGGCTACGGGACTCCTTGATCATGCCAGCTTTCAGAAGATCTTGTAGATGTCTGCGTACATCTTCAATGTCTGCGGGCGCTAAACGCTGTGACCTCTCTCGGAAAGGTCGGGCATCAGACAGCCTGATGTGATGCTCTACTCCTCTTGCCAGCCCCACATCCCATTTGTGCAAAGAGAAGGCGCTTGCTCGTTCTGACAGCTTTTTCCTGAGTCTGGATTTCCAGCGCTCTGGGATGGGTGAGTCGCCAAAGTCAATGAGGCTAGGGTCAAACTTTGCTTTCACCTCAGTGCTTGACGTCGTCTTTGACTGCAGAGCAGGCACCACCAGATCAGCAGGACACAAATTCCCCATCACTGTTCCAACAAGGAGGACTATATCGCATACTGATTCGTTGCATACTACCACACGGAAATGTTTCACGTTCACCTCTGAACTGGGTACAACCATTGGCTGCAGCAGCACACCAGCTGGAAGTGGAACTGTGGGTGAAGCGTCCACCATCAGCACCTCTTGGTTGAATGACTTCTCTGTAGTCACCTGGCAAATGGCTTGACACGCCCGGCCAGTAGGTAAGGTCAGGGGCCCGGGACCCATCCATTGGATGCATCCAACGTCTTCTTCTCCCTCACTGGTCACTGGACTGGACTGGACAGCTTCCTCAGTTCTTATCCCCAGGGTCTCGGCTATGTCCATGCCGACAGTCTCTTTGCAGATCTTGGCCAGACGCTTGAAGAGACTGGCGTTGGTCCCCAGGATGACTGGAATCTGGTCAGGTGTTCTAGGGCCAGGACATATCAGTGCTAAGACAGAGATGGATTCTTTGGAACCACTGATACATTCAGGGAACTCCATGTCTACAACGACATAGCCCAGATAGGGATAGCTGTTCTCACTTAACCCCCATATGGCCAGGCCTGAGACAGGGTTGATTGGTACATCTGTCAAGTGCTGCTTGTACCATTTCTTGAAAATAATGGTCACTTGTGATCCACTGTCTAGGACAGCTTCACATGGATGGCCATTTACATGCACGTGTACAACAGAGGGGGGACCTATAAGGCCTTTGGGCAGGTGTGTACCTCCCACTTCAGTAACTTCACTTTTGTTACTGAGACAGACAGTCTCTGGGCTTTTACCTTCTTGGCTAGGTGATTGCCCTGTCTTTGCTTTCTTGAGAGACTTTATGAGCTTTTAAATGACTTTGCTCTGATTTTCTGCATTATGGCACTTATTGGCGAAGTGCCCCTGCTCGCCACAATGATAGCAGATGCTATCATCAGGGACTTTGACTTTCTGTGGCTTTTGACTGTACTGAGCAGGTTTTGAGGGTTGTACCCTCAATGCATTAGCTGGCGAATCAGAGACTTTAGCGCCTTTGGTCAATTTATTCTGCAACCTGCGCACCTGCTTCTTCAACGCTGCAACCTCAGCATTTCCACTGCTCTCAGCCACAGAAACTGGTACTGGAGCAAGCTCATTGTCATCATCAGTCACTTCTTGGCACAGCTTGGTGTTCATAGTGGCAAACAATGACTTAAGCTCCTTCATCTCTGCTTTCAAGGTCAGTATTTCCGTCTGACGACTGTCCACTTCCTTGTTGGCATGAACTTTGTGGACGGATGTACTAAGCTTGACTCTAGCAGCAGCGTACTCCTCTTCAGCCCGGATCTCAGCTAGAAGCTCTAAGAACTTTGGGGGGTTTTGCCTTCTCTCCCTTATCTTAAGCTGGATCAGCATCAAGTCCGAATGTATGGCCCCCCGGAGCAGCTGTTCTACTCGGGCGATGTCCACATGGCTGGATGGAATACCACCTTTAGAAACGACTTTGGTGAGAGACTGCTCTAGTTGCCTCAAGAAGTCAGACAGCTTCTCATCTTTTCCTTGTTGCAACAATCGAAACTCAAAGTAGAGGTCTTCACCTGACTCAGCTGCACCGAATGCGCTTTCAATAGCATCCAGGCACTCAGCAGGCGTGATGTCAGCCTCAGCTGTTCGCACTGCTTTCACTACTGCAAATGCAGGTCCTCTAAGACACTCCATAATGCGTCTTCGCTTTTCTTTACTTGAGCAGTCACTTTCTTCAACCATTAAACGCGCCTGCTTGAGCCAGTGTTCCAATGCCTCTTCTCCAACCGGTGTGGGTAGTGTGCCCGAAAACATCCTTAGGCGACGATAACTGCTGTTCTCACCTGAAGGCTTCTCCATTTTCGACAACACCTCCCCAACAGCCCGAATAATGGACTCTGCAGAGCCATTGGATGCTGAAGCATCAAGCAGAACTTTCAATGGGGTCTGGCTATCTGCATCAGGAACAGAACGCTCACCTGTGATGATGACAGGCCAATATTCTTCCACTGTCAGGCTTTTCACTTCAGAAGGAACCTTAGTGGGGTCAATTTTCTCTTTTGTTTCACAAAGCACACTCAATCTGTTCAATTTGGTGTTAAATCTTCTTCCTCTTACTCGTACACGTCCAAAAGCTTTCACAGTTTCAAGATTCTTCTCTATCTCGTCAACTTCATAGCCTTTTGGCACCAGCACAAGCAAGGCATTGTCTTCATTGAGAAACTCACCTTGACACCACTCTCTGAGCTCTGTAATCAGCTCTGACTGAACTGAGTGTCCATAATAAATACTTATTAATAAAATAATTAGAAAGCAGTAATAAGGCAAACTGCAATTTTTTAAGCGATAAAGTATTTTACTTAGTGCACCTTTAATGCAGCTTAAATTACACTAAAATGCACAAAAATAACTATAGGTTTACCTAATCCCAACCTAATCTAATCCCAGCGCAGTGCCTCCAATTTTATGTAGGGCCCCTTTGCTCCTTTCAGGGAATTACATAGGGGTTTAGCTACCCTAGGTTCTTTATAACTATTAGTTATTAGATGGGCTGGTAATAAGTAATAGGTTGGGCAGTTTTAAAACAAAATGTTAGTTTACTTTAAATTCACACACTTAAGACATACACACATAAATTTAAATGAATTATTAATTGTTCACTCTTTCAGTTATCAACAAAAAATATCCTATACCCCTGGTATAGCTTTCAATTCACTTTCAAATAATCCCTTCATAGTAATACTCTTTCAAAAATAGAAAAGGAAACTTATAAGCTGTCAAACTACTTTCAAATACCCCAAAAGTCAGCGCTTTTGACGAAGTAGAAGTGCTTGAGTGCGTAGCAGTCCAAGTAGGCGATGAGCGAGTCGAGACGAGATGATGTATGAGAGAGGAAAAGTTCCCCGCTCCAGCAAGCACAGCATCCATGAGCTGCAGGCGTGAACAACGCGTGTTCCACAGCACCTCGGCTCCTTTGGTCAGCTAACGTTGTTTTCAGCGGAGTAAACTTCAGCTGTAGCTAGACATTGTCCTCTGACTCCCTCCACGACAGTTCTGTTCTCCTGACCGGCGAACACTGTCCGTTTTCCGAAGCACTCGACATAGCTACCTCACAATGAAAGTTTACATACACATGAATGGTGACTGCCCGAACTTTTACCACGAGTAGCAGTAGGTCTTCTTAAACAGTCCCAAAGTCATTGTAGCAATGGAATAAGTTCACTAGTCATTCACTTCTGTTACTACTATGTTTACAGATCAGAAATACATGGGTTACACATTTCTATTTTAACTTATCTTCGCCATTTCCAACTTTGCACGCACACATCAGTCTTGCGTTTTTCTCCCTCGTCTTCTCCCGAGTTGCTACTCACTTCCTGCGACCTCTCAACTCTCAAGCTTCTGATTGGTTACAGAAATTAAAGCATAACGAAATATATACTTCTCCAGAAACTTTCTTGACATTAATAGAATAATGTTTCCGCTATTCATATCCTCCAGAAAATAATAATTAAGCAAACAAAAATATACATGTCCAGAAATCCTGCATGCATATTGTATTACCTTACATGTTTCAAACATGACGTCACCACATACTCAATGTAATGAACTCTCATTATCAAAGCTCTCAAATGTTTTTAACCTTTTTAACCTTTTAACTAGACCTTATTTATTCTAATTATGAACTCTATTTATTCAAAGTATTTATTATACCAACTATTTATTATTAATGAATATCAAATTCTCATAGGGCTACATACACATATATGTGTGTGTGTATGTGTGTGTGTGTGTATACACATACAGTGGGGCAAAAAAGTATTTAGTCAGTCACCAATTGTGCAAGTTCTCCCACTTAAAAAGATGAGAGAGGCCTGTAATTTTCATCATAGGTACACTTCAACTATGAGAGACAGAATGGGGGGAAAGAATCCAGGAAATCACATTGTAGGATGTTTCCATGTTATGCGAGTGAACTTCAGAACATCGTTAAAATTTTCCACAGTGGAGGCCAGATAAAGCAAGATGCTGTCTTTATTCTTATTAAACATGACAAAAGAAACACTGAGTGTTAAGTAAATGAAAAAAAAAGTAAAATTTTAAAATTTATTTTTGACCAGAATGTCCCAAATGAGAGAGACCTATATATATATATATATATATATATATATATATATATATATATATATATATACACACCTGTATATTATATATATATACACATACACACACACATACACACACACACACACACACACACACACACACACACACATATATATATATATGTGTGTGTGTGTGTGTGTGTGTGTGTGTGTGTATATATATATAAAATATACAGGTGTATATATATATATATATATATATATATATATATATATATATATATACATACATATATGTGTGTGTGTATGTGTGTGTGTATACACACACATATATACACTATATTGCCAAAAGTATTTGCTCACCTGCCTTGACTCACATATGAGCTTAAGTGACATCCCATTCCTAATCCATAGGGTTCAATATGACGTCAGTCCACCCTTTGCAACTAGAACAGTTTCAACTCTTCTGGGAAGGCTGTCCACAAGGTTTAGGAGTGTGTTTATGGGAATTTTTGACCATTCTTCCAGAAGCGTATTTGTGAGGTCACACACTGATGTTGGACGAGAAGGCCTGGCTCTCAGTCTCTGCTCTAATTCATCCCAAAGGTGTTCTATCGGGTTGAGGTCAGGACTCTGTGCAGGCCAGTCAAGTTCATCCACACCAGACTCTGTCATCCATGTCTTTATGGACCTTGCTTTGTGCACTGGTGTACAGTCATGTTGGAAGAGGAAGGGGCCAGCTCCAAACTGTAAAAACAGTCTGCATGCCTAGGTGCTTGATTTTATAAACCTGTGGCCATGGAAGTGATTGGAACACCTGATTCCAATAATTTGGATGGGTGAGCAAATACTTTTGGCAATATAGTATCTATCTATCTATCTATCTATCTATCTATCTATCTATCTATCTATCTATCTATCTATATTAGGGCTGTCAAACGATTAAATTTAATCGCGATTAATCTCAGAATTTCATATAGTTAATCGCGATTACTCACATTTTTTAAGATCTATGTAAATGAATAAGGCTTTTAAAGTGAAATGTTACAATTAAAATGGTGAACACATTTTATGCTAAAAGTACTTGTTAAAAACTGCTGGGACAAGAGAAAATGGTAAGGGAGTTTATTCACTCATGTACTAGGCAGTATTGAACATACAAAACACAAAATTGGATTTTGTGATGGATTAGGGAGCTGTAGTCTCAAATATAAAACATGTAGTCACATACTACTGTGTCTCAGTTCAGACATGTGTGACAAAAGAAAATAAAAATGAAATAAAACTTCAATTGTGCTGGAGTTGTATTCAGTCACAGCCTGTAGGACTTCACAGTGCTGTGCAAACAAAAATAAATTGCAGTTGGACTTCAATAAAGACATTTAGTGTCATATCACAGTGCTACAGCATACTGAAATCTCACTTTACAAAAGTATTTTAGAACTGCAAAGTGCATACCAAAACCAACTCAATCACACTCTACTTTTGAAATTAAACTTCCCGTTTAACAGACCTTTCTCTATCACTCACACTTACTCTTACTGATCAGTCCCCCCAGGATTCCGCGGGCCTTTTTTGTGATTGTTGCGGGCTAAAATGTCTGATGTTGTGGGGGGTTTTCCAAAAAATTGCGATGAAAGTTGCGGTGTTTTTTAGGTTTCTGCTGCGATTACATTGCGGGAGGAAGTGAAAGTTGCGAGAAATTGTTGCGATTTTCTCTTTTTGTGATTAAAATTGAGTGATATGTTCAATATTAAGTTATTACTGAAAAACTATTGATTAAAAAAAACAAAGACACTGAGAAATGGTCCTATAAACAACTTTACCAATATAAAAGATTACCAGGACTACAAAAATGCAGAAAAATAGGCTTTACTTATCCAAATGCACCTGTTGGTTCAAAAGTTAAAGTGCATAGAACCTCACAGCACAACATGAAGTTACCTTAAAATATAATATAAATGCCTTAGCTTTCATGTAAGAAAAAAAAACTATTAATACTAATACTGTGTGCAGGCAGTCTCTCCTGAAGACTAAATTAAACAATAATTATAAACTAATAAAATAAATGGCTCAGGCTTCATAGAAGAAAAAAACAATTTGAACAGAATCTCACAGTATGATGCTGAAGCTGCCTAAACAATGGAAAATAAAATACCATTTTGGCAAAAATGTTGGCATCCATTAATTTCTTGTATTAAGTAAAAAAATAATGTAAAGTGCACACAGTCCTTCACTGTAAACATAACACACTTTCAGTAACTGAATTTAAGCCTAGATAAACACTGACTCACACATGCAGTGTTGCCAGATACTGCTGACATTTTCCAGCCCAAAATATGTTCAAAACCCGCCAAAATGCACTTGAAACCACCCAATCTGGCAACACTGCGCACATGCTGCTTCTCTTGAACGTATACACAGAAGTAAGGCGGAAGGTAGTTTGTCGACATCACCTCAAGACGACGCCAACGATTGGTCAAATTTGCGGGAAAGTTGCGGTGATTGGATATAATTGCAACACCGCCCTGAATTCGCGGGGATTGGTTGAATTTGCAAATCGCAACATCGCGAAATCCTGGAGGGTCTGATTGAAGCAGCGCGCGACAAGCCTCAAAATGAACTATGGGTGACTCGCAGGGCCAAATTAGAATTTGCGTTAACGGCACTATTTTTTTTAATCGCGATAAATTGAGATCGCGTTAATGCGTTATTATCGCATTAACTTTGACAGCCCTAATATATATATATATATATATATATATATATATATATACTGGGTGCGATTTGCTGGGGGGGATGGTGGGGATCATCCCCCCCTCTGGTTTTTATCTCTGCTGAAAAAAAATCCTCAGGGACAAGCCCGTCAATAAAACAAACAAACCAAAAAAAAAGTTGACATGACAGGCATGTTGTGACACAGTTTTCTATGGTCTACATTGCACTCACTTTCAAAATGACCCGAAGTGGCAGCTTTGATGTTCACGAACGTCCCCAGCAAATAGATACATTGTAGATAATAACAATATCCAGAGTGTGAACATGGATTTAGCGCCATGAATCACATCCTTATTGATGAGCGCAACAGAATGAATGTATCCACACTGACAGCCTTCTTTTCCTCGCTGTCAATGGGCCAGACGTGCATTCCTTCCCTGCTGAGAAATTCGCAGAAATGTGGATTAAAGAAGGGCGAAACGCAGTGGATAGCGCACCGACGGGAAAGCAGAAAAGGCCATATGAACTGCGCCATCAGAGCAAACTGTTCATTTAGTATTCATGTATTTTAGTGATTTTCGAGTCACTGTCCATTTAATCCGGAGGGAGAGAAACATCACAGCAACGCGACAAGCAATGCGAACTTTGTTGTGTGTTAGTGTTCGTGTATTTAGTCAGAGAGATAGGAAGATGAATTTACGATCTCTGGTTTAGTGTTCGTTTTCATTTAGTGTTATTCATTTGATATCATCGGATGTTATTGAGCTGTTAGCCTATTGTTACCTTAATTTTGTGACGTTTCATGATTTAAAAAAAAACAAAAACCATCCCCCCTTCTGGTTTTTTGACAAATCGCACCCTGTATATATATATATATATATATATATATATATATATATATATATATACACACACACACACCGGTATATACATACACACATTATTATTATATTTTTTCCAAACAATTATGCTTTATGAGAAAAGAATGAGCCACAATTTGTACAGATCTGTTTAATAATACTAACGCCACACTGCCTGTCTTTCATGATGCCCTTGAAAATTGATAAAGCAATGTATCATTACCCTACAAAAATTATATTCAATTGGTGTAATGGAAGAAACAAATAAGAAAATAGTGTATGAATATAATCTGAATGACCCCGTCAAGTTTATTTGTATAGGACTTTAATAATAGGGGCAGCACAGGGGTGTAGTGGTTAGCACTGTCGCCTCACAGCAAGAAGGTCCTGGGTTCAAGCCCAGCAGCTGACAAGGGCCTTTCTGTGTGGAGTTTGCATGTTCTCCCCATGTTTATGTGGGTTTCCTCCAGGTGCTCCGGTTTCCCCCAAAGGCATGCAGGTTTGGCTAATTATTGGCTCTAAATTGACCATAGGTGTGAATGGTTGTCTGTGTCTATGTGTCCGCCCTGCGATAACCTGGAGACTTGTCCAGGGTGTACCCTGCCTCTCACCCACAGTCAGCTGGGATAGGCTCCAGCTTGCATGCAACCCTGTAGGACAGGATAAGCGGCTACAGATAATGGATGGACTTTAACAATAGACATTGTCGCAAAGCAGCTTCACAGAAAACTAAAAGTTTTAAACATGAGCTAATTTTATCCCTAATTTATCCCCAACAAGCAAGCCTCTGGCAATGGTAGCAAGGTAGAACTCCCTCAGATGACATGAGGAAGAAACCTCAAGCGGAACCAGACTCAAAAAGGAACCCATCATCATTTGGGTGATAACAGATAACATAATTATAAATAACTTGCTTCTATAACTATGTCCTATATAGTCACAAAGTATAACTGTGAAACCAATAAAATCATAATAGTTTTAACACGAAGTCTGTTTTCTTGAAGTTATAAACTGTTCATTGATGGAAACTTGAGTGCAAAACTGTTCATGACAACTGCAGTCTGAAAGTTAGCAAGTCAACTGTAGTCCTCAGACATAAATGTATTACTGTAAGTGTCCAGAGCCATCTTCCAAGTGTGACTTTCAACTGTCCATATGGGGCCATCCTCCACAGGAGCAACGTGATGAGACTCTATCCAGACATAGGGCATCAGGATGGATCAGGCAGGCCCGAGGAGCAGAAGAGGTCAGCGTGTGTCTGCGTGCATGTGTGCATGAGTGGGCCTTGCAGTGATGGCCGACAGCTGAGAGAGCCGAGAGGAGGGAGTTCTCCCAGCAAAAGAGCACATATTACATGTGTGTAACCCTCTGAGCAGCTGAAAAGCCGCTGTGATTAAAATTAAAATAATAATAATAAATATAATTGTGGCAGGGTGGCACGGTGGTGTAGTGGTTAGTGCTGTCGCCTCACAGCAAGAACATCCGGGTTCGAGCCCCGTGGCCAGCGAGGGCCTTTCTGTGTGGAGTTGGCATGTTCTCCCCATGTCCGCGTGGGTTTCCTCCGGGTGCTCCGGTTTCCCCCACAGTCCAAAGACATGCAGGTTAGGTTAACTGGTGACTCTAAATTGACCGTAGGTGTGAATGTGAGTGTGAATGGTTGTCTGTGTCTATGTGTCAGCCCTGTGATGACCTGGCGACTTGTCCAGGGTGTACCTCGCCTTTCGCCCGTAGTCAGCTGGGATAGGCTCCAGCTTGCCTGCGACCCAGTAGAACAGGATAAAGCGGCTACAGATAATGAGATGAGATGAGATAATTGTGGCAGCAGGGGCATGGTCAAGCGCCGGTCTGTGACAGGAGGGCGGAGTCAGGGAAGGTGAGTGGCAGAATCACGACACCTGAGAGCAATTAACCTGTATTTGTGTGTCTTCCCAGTGACCACGCCCTATATAAGGAGGGAGAGCAGAGAGCAGAGGAGCTCTTCCCTGAACAGACACCCGTTGTGTGTGTGTGTGTGTCTGAGTGACTGTTATACTGAAAAGTGTGACAATAAATGCTAAATTTGAACCTGATCTCTGTCCTGCTCTCTGTGCTCCACCCACCTGCTCCGAACTGCCACAGTGGTGCTGAAACCCGGGATCTGGAACACAGCAGCCTCACAGCTCCATGGAGTCCTCCCCGTTCACTGAACTGGTCCACGCCCTCGCCACGGCCCAGCAAAGCCAGCACCAGGCACTACTCACCCTCCGAAAGGAGCAAGAAGAGCGGTTCGAGGCCCTGGTGTTGGCCCAACAAGAAGATCACCAGGCGTTCCGGCACCTCCTAGTGGTGGCAGGGCCCACCAGCGCTCCTACCGCGGGCCCGTCTCCCCTCACCATCACCAAGATGGGCCCACAGGATGACCCCGAGGTGTTCATCACGGTCTTTGAGCAAGTCGCCGAAGCCTCGGGGTGGCCGATGGAGCAGCGTGTGGCACGCCTCCTCCCCCTGCTCACGGGAGAAGCACAGCTGGCCGTGCTACAGCTCCCCGCTGACCGCCGGCTGGCCTACGCGGACCTCTGCTGGGCCGTCCTCCAGAGCGTGGGGCGCACTCCAGAACAGCAGCGCCAGCGCTTCCACGCGCTGCGCTTGGAGGAAGTCGGCCAGCCGTTCGTGTTTGGCCAGCAGCTCCGGGACGCCTGCTGGCGGTGGCTGAGGGCCAACAACCGCAACGCCGAAGGAATCCTCGACCAGGTGGTGCTGGAACAGTTCGTTGCTTGCTTGCCAGCAGGAAGTGGGTCCGGTGCCACCGCCCGGCGTCGCTGGATCAGGCAGTCGAGCTGGCGGAGGACCATTTGGCGGCTGTCCCGGCGGCAGGACAGCAGATGGCATCTTCTCTTCTCTCCCCTTCTCTCTCTCTCTCTCTCTCCCTCCTCCTGTGTCCCGTCCTCGCCCCATTCCCCCACCGCGGAGGCAGGGGCCGGCACCACCCCAGCCGGCCCGCCGCACCCATGGTGCCCTCCCGTTTCTCCCTTCTGTGTCTGTCTCTCCCCCACCTCAGGTGAGTGAGCCCCAGATCACCGGTGCAGAGGGAAAGCCCGGGACGGTTTGCTGGCACTGCGGGGAGCCAGGCCACCTTCAACAGCAGTGCACGGCAATGGAAGTGGGCGCAGTGGTTCGGATCCCCGATGCGCCAGAGGCCGCCCTCGATCGGGCCGGAGTGTACCGCATACTGGTGAGTATCCAAGGGGATACATATCAGGCATTGGTGGATTCTGGTTGTAACCAGACCTCAATTCACCAAAGCCTGGTGCAAAACAAGGCATTGGGGGGAGCACAGGGGGTGAAGGTGTTGTGTGTGCACGGGGATGTTCACCGCTACCCTTTGGTGTCAGTCCACATTATTTTCAGAGGGGAAAAATTTATAGTGAAGGCGGCGGTTAATCCCCGCCTTACCCACTCTTTAATTTTGGGGACTGATTGGCCGGGATTTCGGGGTTTAATGACACGCCTAATAAAGAGTGGGTCCTGCCATTTAACAGGGGGAGGTCCCGGTGTCGCTTTGGCGGGAGCAGCTGTCACAGAGCCGTCTACGTCATCTCCGCGTCAGAGTGAGGAGCCGCCGGCTCCTCCTCTCTCTATTGGGGAATCCCTCGTGGATGTCCCATTAGAACAATCGCGAGACGAGACTCTGCAACATGCGTTTGACCAAGTGAGAGTAATCGATGGTCAAACGCTCCAGCCGAACGCCACCCCGTCCTTCCCCTACTTCACAATTATGAAGGATAGATTATACCGAGTGACGCAGGACACTCAAACTAAAGAGCGAGTCATGCAGCTTTTAATTCCGAAGAGCCGCCGGGAATTGGTATTCCAGGTGGCTCACTTTAATACCATGGCTGGACACTTAGGGCAGGATAAAACACTAGGCCGAATAATGGCCCGATTCTATTGGCCGGGGATTCGCGGCGATGTTCGTAGGTGGTGTACGGCATGCCGTGAATGCCAGTTAGTAAATCCAGCGGCCATCCCAAAAGCGCCTTTGCGCCCTCTTCCATTAATCGAGACCCCATTTGAGAGAATTGGGATGGATCTCGTCGGGCCATTCGATCAGTCAGCACGAGGGTACCGCTTTATATTAGTTCTGGTGGACTATGCAACGCGATACCCGGAAGCAGTGCCTCTGCGCAATATCTCAGCATGCAGTATTGCAGAGGCGCTCTTCCACGTCATCTCCCGAGTTGGAATCCCGAAAGAGATTCTGACTGATCAAGGCACTACATTTATGTCACGGACACTGTGCGAACTGTATGGGTTATTGGGGATTAAGCTGATCCGCACCAGCGTGTATCACCCACAAACGGACAGTTTAGTAGAATGGTTCAACCGCACCCTCAAAAATATTATTAAAAAATTCGTAAGTGAGGACGCATGTAATTGGGATAAGTGGCTCGAGCCCTTGCTGTTTTCAGTGCGAGAAGTCCCCCAAGCCTCCACGGGGTTCTCCCCATTCGAATTATTATATGGGCGTAAGCCGCGTGGCATCCTAGATGTGCTGCGGGAAAATTGGGAGGAGGGACCTTCACAAAGCAAAAACGAAATTCAGTACGTTATGGACCTGCACGCAAAACTCCACACGCTCACCCACCTAACTCAGGAGAATTTGCGGCAGGCCCAGGAACGGCAAGCCCGCCTGTACAACAAGGTTGCGCGCCTTAGAGAGTTCACTCCGGGAGATAAGGTACTCGTACTGTTGCCCACGTCGAGCTCCAAATTGATCACCAAGTGGCAAGGACCCTTTGAGGTCACATGGCGAGTCGGGGACATCGACTATGAGGTGAGGCGAACAGACAGGGGTGGGGTGCTACAGATTTACCACCTCAATCTGCTTAAACTCTGGAACGAGGAGGTCCCCGTGGCGTTGGTGTCGGTGGTTCCGGAGAAGGCGGAGCTGGGGCCGGAGGTTCAAAAAGGGACATTGGCATCACGTACCTCTCCGGTCCCCTGTGGAGACCACCTCTCCCCGCCCCAACTCACGGAGGTCGCCCAGTTGCAGACCGAGTTTTCGGATGTGTTCTCGCCCCTGCCCGGTTGCACTAACCTCATAGAGCACCACATAGAGACGCCCCCGGGGGTGGTAGTGCGTAGCCGCCCTTACAGGCTACCCGAACACAAAAAAAAGGTGGTTCAGGAAGAACTTCAGACCATGCTCGAAATGGGCATCGTCGAGGAGTCCCACAGTGACTGGAGCAGCCTGGTGGTCTTGGTACCCAAGGCCGACGGGTCGGTCCGGTTCTGTGTGGACTATAGAAAAGTCAACGCGGTGTCTAAATTCGATGCGTACCCAATGCCTCGTATTGACGAGCTGCTCGATCGACTAGGCACGGCTCGCATTTATTCGACACTGGATTTTACGAAGGGATATTGGCAGATCCCCTTGACTCCACTATCCCGAGAAAAAACGGCCTTTTCCACACCGTTTGGGTTATACCAATTCGTCACACTTCCATTTGGGCTGTTTGGGGTGCCCGCTACATTTCAGAGGCTGATGGACCAGGTCCTCCGCCCCCACGCCACCTATGCGGCCGCCTATCTTGATGACATCATCATATATAGTAATGACTGGCTGAGGCACTTGGAACACCTAAGGGCCGTCCTTAGGTCACTGAGGCGAGCGGGTCTCACAGCCAACCCAAAGAAGTGTGCGACTGAGTGGGTGGAAGTACAGTATCTGGGCTTCCACTTGGGCAACGGGCAGGTGCATCCCCAAATTAATAAGACCGCAGCAATTGCGGCCTGCCCGAGGCCCAAGACCAAAAAGGGGGTGAGACAGTTCCTGGGGCTGGCTGGCTATTATCGTAGGTTTCTACCTAATTATTCGGATGTCACCAGCCCGCTGACTGATCTCACTAAAAAGGGGGCACCAGATCCGGTCCAGTGGACGGAGCAATGCCAGCGGACTTTTTCGGAGGTAAAGGCTGCACTGTGTGGGGGGCCACTTCTACGCTCCCCTGAGTTTTCTCTCCCCTTTATGTTGCAGACTGATGCATCGGACAAAGGGCTGGGGGTGGTTTTGTCCCAGGAGGTGGAGGGGGAGGACCGCCCCGTCCTGCATATCAGCAGGAAGCTGTCGGTGTGTGAGAGGCGCTACAGCACCATAGAGAAAGAGTGTCTGGCCATCAAGTGGGTGGTCCTCGCCCTCCGGTACTACCTGCTGGGGCGCCCTTTCACCCTCTGTTGGGACCATGCACCCCTCCAGTGGCTCCACCGCATGAAAGATGCCAACGCGCGGATCACCCGTTGGTATCTGGCACTCCAACCCTTTAATTTCAAAGTGGTCCACAGGCCGGGGGCGCAGACGGTCGTGGTGGACTTCCTCTCCCGTCAAGGGGGGGGGAGTCGGCTGCAGGCCGGACAGCCGTCCGGCCTGAGTCGGGCAGTGGGGGTATGTGGCAGCGGGGGCGTGGTCAAGTGCCGGTCTGTGACAGGAGGGCGGAGTTAGGGAAGGTGAGTGGCAGAATCACTACACCTGAGAGCAATTAACCTGTGTTTGTGTGTCTTCCCAGTGACCGCGCCCTATATAAGGAGGGAGAGCAGAGAGCAGAGTAGCTCTTCCCTGAACAGACACCCGTCGTGTGTGTGTGTGTGTGTGTGTGTGTGTGTGTCTGAGTGACTGTTATACTGAAAAGTGTGCCAATAAATGCTAAATTTGAACCTGATCTCTGTCCTGCCATCCTCTGTGCTCCACCCACCTGCTCCGAACTGCCACAATAATAAACCCAGCTAACAAAACCCACCTGTCCTGTGCTTCAGTGTTCCGTACCCCCAGACACACACAGACACACACACACACACAGAGAGATCCACACACAAATACAGATCGAGACTCAAACATGCAAAGTAAAGGCTGGTTTATACGTCCTTCTTGAAGTACATTTGCATTGCAATGCATACACGGCTATAGCAGTGTGCAGAGGCATGCTGACTTCCAAAATCCTAGCAGTGTGTTATGCACGACTGCAACGATACGTATCAAACCGAAGTTTAAGTGTATCACGATACTGACACCTCAGTTCGATTAATTTCGATCCGTTACAAGCAGATCCGGGTTTTGCATTTTATTTTATTCATAACAAACTTAAAACATAATTAATAATAATTAATTAAATCAATCACAAACAAATACGAGCGGCACGGTGGTGTAGTGGTTAGCACTGTCGCCTCACAGCAAGAAGGTCTGGGTTCGAGCCCCGTGGCCGGCGAGGGCCTTTCTGTGCGGAGTTTGCATGTTCTCCCCATGTCCGCGTGGGTTTCCTCCGGGTGCTCCAGTTTCCCCCACAGTCCAAAGACATGCAGGTTAGGTTAACTGGTGACTCTAAATTGACCATAGGTGTGAATGTGAGTGTGAATGGTTGTCTGTGTCTATGTGTCAACCCTGTGATGACCTGGCGACTTGTCCAGGGTGTGCCCCGCCTTTCGCCCGTAGTCAGCTGGGATAGGCTCCAGCTTGCCTGCGACCCTGTAGAACAGGATAAAGCAGCTAGAGATAATGAGATGAGATGAGACAAACAAATACATCACATAACAATATGTCAAATAAGACATTTACAAGAGTAGACAAAAGTCAATTTTGGTAACAACATTAACGCATCATGAGAAGTCTCCCTTGCTTTGGTCTAGATTTTAAAACCGTACAGATGCCACATTACAGTGCAGGGGTGGCCAAAAGAAATGCAGAATATCACCACTCAGACTACATCAGGTATTTTCATGTTTTTTTGCTAAGAACACAAACATTTCAATATTCTCACTTGAGAGACAAGCTCTCTGTGCAGTTACAATGTCTCCAGCTGTAGCAAACAATCCTCTTTTTTCTCCTCCTGTGTAAAGACCACAAGCGGAGGCCATCCACATCGGATCTGCTTGAATATCAAGAGCTCTTCGGTTAAGGTACGTGAATCTTTTCATCATGGCACACCTTCAGCTTGTTCAGTGTGCTGAGTGCAGGATGTTTAGTCATTCTTCCTCCATCACTAGTGACAGCATTATTTGTGATAAATGCAGATTAGTTAGCTCTCTGACAGAGAAGACTGCAGTTTTAGAAGTGCATATCCAGGCTTTAGAGAAGGCGAGTGAGAATGAGAACAGTGTAGTTTCTGCAGGGGAAAGTTTGGATGCCCTAGGTGGAGTTAGCAATCCCCCAACTCCGGCATTAGAGCCCTTACAGCAGAGCGAATGGGTTATGATTCGGCGGCATAAGCATAGAGCCAAAGCTACCGCTGAGGCTCGCCCAAGGGAGTACCACTCCTCCCCGCTTCACATGTCAAACAGGTTTGCTCTCTTTAGTGATGCACTCACCAAGAAACCTGAAAGAGCTCTGGTTATAGGGGACTCTATCATATGGCACGTGAAATTAGCTAGGCCTTTAGGAGCACCAGCAGCTTTAGTCAGGTGTATAAGTGGGAGCCAGGGCGCCGGACATAGCAGGTAATCTTAGGGTCCTAGGCAAGCACAGGTTCTCAAAGATAGTTATCCATGCAGGAGCTAATGACGTACGCCTTCGTTAGTCTGAGGTTACTAAGAGTAACTTTGTAGAGGTGTTTAAATTAGCGAAGGCGATGTCCGATGCTGTAGTATGCTCTGGCCCCATCCCGATGCAGCGTGGTGATATAGCTCACAGCAGGTTATGGTTGCTGAACTACTGGTTATCCAGGTGGTGCTCTGAAAACAGTGTGGGCTTTATAGATAATTGGGCTAATTTTGAGGGCATTGCTGGCCTGTTTGGGCAGGACGGTGTCCATCCCACTCGGGAAGGTGCTGTTCTCATTTCTTGCAGCATAGGTCATAGTCTCAGAACAGGTCTAGTTAACTTCTGACAATCCAGAGCCAAGGTCAGGGAGCAGACAAACAAGCTAAACCGACAGTCTGCTAGCTGCACAGAGTCACCACTCAGGGTCTACTACATCGAGACTGTGTCTGTTCCCCATGCTAAACAAAAAAGTAGAAATACTCAGAGTGTTTGTTTTAGTAACCTCATCAATATAAAATTAGGTCATACTAACTGTACAGCCGCTGTCAGCACCTTTGATCTAAAGGTGGGGCTATTAAATATTAGATCTCTTACATCTAAAGCGCTTATGGTTAATGAACTTATGACTGATCATGAGTTTAATGTACTTTGTTTAACTGAAACATGGATTAAGCCAAATGAATATACAGCATTAAATGAAGCTAGTCCTCCTGGATACAGTTACATACACCAGCCTTGTCTAACTGGCAGAGGAGGAGGCGTCACGGTTATTTATAATGATTATCTAGGTGTAACACACAAATCTGGTTCTAAATTTAATACATTTGAAGTTCTTCATACTAATATGATGTATGTTGACTCAAAAAATAAGTCTACCCAGTTAATTCCGTTACTTATTATTTACAGGCCCCCGGTGACATATACTGAGTTTCTTTCTGAATTTGCAGATTTTTGTCTCAAACCTGGTTATTTCCTGAGACAAAGCTTTAATTGTTGAAGATTTTAATATGCACTTCGATAACCCAGAAGACCTTTTGAAAACAGCGTTTGTGTCCATTTTAGATTCAGTAGGGGTTAATCAGAATGTCATAGGACTGACCCAGAATGGACACACCCTTGATCTAATACTAACATTCGGGTTAAACGTAGAAAATATAGTCACATTTCCACAGTCTGGAGTTATCTTAGGTCATGATCTCATCTTATTCAAAATATGTCTGATTAATAATACAACAATTATATGCACCTCACCATGCTACTGTATTAAATGTACATTCATGTCTACTACTGCACAGAGCTTTATAAATGATTTCCCAGAGTTATCAGCTTTGATTGGGTCACTGTCAGCCCCTGCAGAACTTGATCAGGCAACTGAATGTGTAGAGTCCACGTTCCGCCATACTTTAGATAATGTAGCTCCTCTTAAAAGGAAAATGATCAGAGAGAAAAAAATTAGCACCCTGGTATAATGATGACACTCACACTTTCAAACAGACCACTTGAAAATTGGAACATAAATGGCGTCAAACAAAATTGGTAGCATTCAAATTAGCTAGGAAGGAGAGCTTCCTGAAGTATAGAAAAGCTCTTAGTGCTGCTAGATCAACATATCTCTCCTCCCTAACAGAAGATAACAAAAATAATCCTAGATTCCTATTTAATACTGTAGCCAAATTAACCAGGAATAAGTCCACTATAGACACATGCACACCTGCAGTATGTAGTAGCAACGACTTCATGAATTTTTTAAATGACAAAATTGAAAATATCCGCCAAAAATTCAAACTACGAATTTAAGGTCAGACAATGCAAGTGACCCTGTAGTTAACAATATAACTGTATCAGATCAGCAATTAGAATGCTTTACTCCCCTTAGAGAAATTGAATTACTTTCATTAATCTCTGCATCAAAAGCCTCAACTTGTGTACTAGATCCCTTACCCACACATCTATTCAAAAAATAATACCTGAAGTAATTGAACCACTTCTAAAATTAATAAATTATTCTCTTAGGATTGGCTATGTACCCAAATCCTTTAAACTAGCAGTTATCAAACCCCTGATTAAAAAAACCTGACGTTGATCCCTGTCAGGTGTCCAATTATCGGCCAATATCAAACCTATGCTTTATCTCCAAGATAAAGGGTGTAACACAGCAGTTATGCTCATATTTACATAGGATTAACATCCATGAAATGTATCAGTCAGGATTTAGACCTTATCATAGCACAGAGACAGCTTCGGTTAAAGTAGTAAAAGACCTACTGTTGGCATCTGATCAGGGCTGTGTCTTGCTGCTTGTGTTGCTTGACCTTAGTGCAGCATTTGATACCATTGATCATCACATTCTTCTGGATCGACTAGAAAATGTTGTGGGAGTTAAAGGAATGGCTCTCTCCTGGCTCAGCTCTTTTTTAACTGATCGCGATCAGTAAATGTAAATGGTGATTTTTCTAGACATACTGAGGTAAAGTTTGGTGTTCCACAAGGTTCTGTCTTGGGTCCACTGCTGTTTTCTTTATGTATCTTACCTCTGGGTGATATTATGCATAAACATTGTATTAGTTTCCACTCATGGGCGGATCTACCGGGGTGGCATAGGGTGGAAAATGCCACCCTAAAAGAAAGCCTTGCCACCCCTGCTGCCACCCCAGTTGGCAGCGACGAATTCAAAGAAAAATTACAGCCAATTTGACATTTACGTGCACGAATTTCCAATGTCTGACCGCGGCAAATGCAGCATGAGATAACACCAGAGATTGGTTGTTTTGGAAAATTGAGAGGCACAAAGTGAGGGAGCCAGGAGTCGCGAGGAAGCCAGGAGTCATGAGGAAAGGAGACACGGGAGGAAAGAGGTAAAAGCTGATTAACTACAGTGGTGCTTGAAAGTTTGTGAACCCTTTAGAATTTTCTATATTTCTGCATAAATATGACCTAAAACATCATCAGATTTTCACACAAGTCCTAAAAGTAGATAAAGAGAACCCAGTTAAACAAATGAGCCAAAAACATTATACTTGGTCATTTATTTATTGATGAAAATGATCCAATATTACCTATCTGTGAGTGGCAAAAGTATGTGAACCTCTAGGATTAGCAGTTAATTTGAAGGCGAAATTAGAGTCAGGTGTTTTCAATCTATGGGATGACAACCAGGTGTGAGTGGGCACCCTGTTTTATTTAAAGAACAAGGATCTATCAAAGTCTGATCTTCACAACACATGTTTGTGGAAGTGTATCATGGCACGAACAAAGGAGATTTCTGAGGACCTCAGAAAAAGTGTTGTTGATGCTCATCAGGCTGGAAAAGGTTACAAAACCATCTCTAAAGAGTTTGGACTCCACCAATCCACAGTCAGACAGATTGTGTACAAATGGACGAAATTCAAGACCACTGTTACCCTCCCAGGAGTGGTTGACCAACAAAGATCACTCCGAGAGCAAGGCATGTAATAGTCGGCGAGGTCACAAAGGACCCCAGGGTAACTTCTAAGCAACTGAAGGCCTCTCTCACATTGGCTAATGTTAATGTTCATGAGTCCACCATCAGGAGAACACTGAACAACAATGGTGTGCATGGCAGGGTTGGAAGGAGAAAGCCACTGCTCTCTAAAAAGAACATTGCTGCTCATCTGCAGTTTGCTAAAGATCACGTGGACAAGCCAGAAGGCTATTGGAAAAATGTTTTGTGGACGGATGAGACCAAAATAGAACTTTTTGGTTTAAATGAGAAGCGTTATGTTTGGGGAAAGGAAAACACAGCATTCCAGCATAAGAACCTTATCCCATCTGTGAAACATGGTGGTGGTAGCATCATGGTTTGGGCTTGTTTTGCTGCATCTGGGCCAGGACAGCTTGCCATCATTGATGGAACAATGAATTCTGAATTATACCAGCGAATTCTAAAGGAAAATGGTCAGGACATCTGTCCATGAACTGAATCTCAAGAGAAGGTGGGTCATGCAGCAAGACAACGACCCTAAGCACACAAGTCGTTCTACCAAAGAATGGTTAAAGAAGAATAAAGTTCATGTTTTGGAATGGCCAATTCAAAGTCCTGACCTTAATCCAATCGAAATGTTGTGGAAGGACCTGAAGCGAGCAGTTCATGTGAGGAAACCCACCAACATCCCAGAGTTGAAGCTGTTCTGTACGGAGGAATGGGCTAAAATTCCTCCAAGCTGGTGTGCAGGACTGATCAACAGTTACCGCAAACGTTTAGTTGCAGTTATTGCTGCACAAGGGGGTCACACCAGATACTGAAAGCAAAGGTTCACATACTTTTGCCACTCACAGATATGTAATATTGGATCATTTTCCTCAATAAATAAATGACCAAGTATAATATTTTTGTCTCATTTGTTTAACTGGGTTCTCTTTATCTACTTTTAGGACTTGTGTGAAAATCTGATGATGTTTTAGGTCATATTTATGCAGAAATATGGAACATTCTAAAGGGTTCACAAACTTTCAAGCACCACTGTATCTATCAAGAAATGAAATTATAATGAATGAACAGTGCTAGCATAGTTGCGATGCTGATTTTGAGAGGATAAAAATCAGGTTGGAGAACGTTATTTAGTTAACTATACATGTAAATGTTAGCTAGGTCTGACATTAGTTTTGTGTAAAGTCGGCCACAAAAGTTAATATTGATTCAACGTCTGTCAAGGAAAACATTGTAAAGTTACTTTGAATCCTACAGAAATGAAGAGGAAAGGAAACATACATAGTTTTTTCTCACCAAAGAGAAAGGCAAGAGAAATAGAAAATCAACTGAGCAAGGTAGATGGAGAAGACCAGGTGGAAGGAGAGAGAAAAGAAGTAGTCCAGGTGGAAGGAGAGAGAAAGCAAGAAACAAGACGAAGTGCAGGGTTCAGACAGTGAAAGGGAAAGCATGCCTGAGACATCACCAGCGGTCTCCAGTTGAGCTGGTCCACATGGTATGGAGATTGTTGCTGCATCGTATAATAAGTTACATATGAATAAGAACAACAAATGACAAAGACGGACATTTCGATATAAGGAGCTATAAGGTATTTAAGAGACATTGCTTGTGTTAGGGTTTTGCTGGGATTCGAACCTGGTTCGTTGGTGTGATAATCCAGCAAACCCCCACTAGGCCACCAGGGGGATGACTGAAATGCAGAGGCGTGAGGCGGAAGTAGAAAAAGAATCAAAAGGTTTATTTAAACTATATACACTATATACAGGGCGAAACAAAAGACAAAAAAAAACCAAAGAGTATAATCCAAAAGAAAAGCAAAGTGCAAAAATTCAAAAGCTAAGAAGATCAAAAAACACAGTACAAAGGAAACTGGAGATAAACATAACAGCACAAAGACTCCGTGACAAGAGGACTGAACTCAGGGGTATAAATAGACAAACTAATTAAGGACACAGGTGAAGATAATTAGGCAATTAACACAAACACAAAACACAGGAACAGTGGCGGCCTCTAGAGGCCAAAATAAACACGACATGAAAAGGAAATAACAGCAGCCTCTAGAGGCCAAAACAGTCCTAGTCCTAACAGGACCCCCCCCCTCTAGGAGCGTCTCCTGACGTTCCCAGGGCGATCCGGATGGGCCGAATGGAAGTCCCGACATAGTTCTTTATCAAGGACATCCCGAGCAGGAACCCAGCAGCGCTCCTCAGGACCATAGCCCTCCCAGTCCACCAGATATTGCAACCCGCCGCGGACCCGGCGGGAGTCAAGCAGGCGATTCACAGTGAACACAGTCTGACCCTGGAAGATGTGGGGGGGTGGGGGGTTCCTAGGGGCAGGGGCATACGTAGACGTCAGTACGGGCCGTAACAGGGAAACATGGAAAGTGGGGTTGATCCTCAGAGTCCGGGGCAACTGGAGCCGGTAGGAGACAGGGTTCACCCTGCGCACCACCTTGAAGGGGCCAATGTAGCGAGGAGCAAGCTTGCGGTTCTCCACCCACAGTGGAAGGTCCTTAGTGGACAGCCAAACACGCTGCCCAGGGCGGAAAGCGTGTGCAGGTCTTCTATGGCGGTTGGCCTGAGTCTGGTTGGTTCTGGAGGTCTGTATGAGGGTCTTCCTGACCTTGCTCCAGGTCTTGCGACACCGTCTCACATATTGGTTGACCGAGGGCACCCCCGCGTCCTCCTCCTGGTCCGGGAACAGAGGTGGCTGGAACCCGAATTGGCACTGGAATGGCGACAGCTTGGTGGCCGATGACTGCAGGGTGTTGTGGGCGTACTCCGCCCATGGCAGCCAGGTGCTCCACGATGTCGGGTTATCCATAGCCAGGCCTCGCAGGGTGGTTTCCAGGTCCTGGTTGAGCCTCTCCGTCTGACCATTGGACTGTGGGTGAAACCCAGAGGAGAGGCTGGCAGTGGCTCCGATGACCTTGCAGAACCCGTGCCACACTCGGGAGGAGAACTGGGGCCCTCGGTCTGAGACGATGTCCTGTGGAAGACCAAAGACTCGGAAGACATGATTAAACAAAAGTTTTGCAGTTTCAAGAGCAGAGGGGAGTTTGCACAGTGGTATGAAGCGGCAGGCCTTGGAGAATCTGTCAACTAAGACCAAAATGACCGTGTTACCTTGTGACTCAGGGAGACCCGTGATAAAGTCGACTGCCACGTGGGACCAGGGACGCCGGGGAATGGTCAGAGGATGCAGGAGACCCTGGGGACGCTGTCGTGGGTTCTTGGTTCTGGTGCAAACCTCACAGGACAGGACAAATGACCTTACTTCCTTCTCCATGTTAGGCCACCAGAAGCGTCTTTTCAGGAAGTCCAGGGTCCTCCGAGCTCCCGGGTGGGCGGTGAGAGGGGAAGAGTGACCCCACTGGAGAACCTTGGCCCGGGCTTGATGTGGGACGTACAAGAGGCCTGGTGGCCCCGTCCCAGGACCGGGGTCCTGGCGTTGGGCTCGTCGGACAGCCTCCTCAATACCCCAGCGGACAGGGGCCACAATCCGGGACACAGGGATAATAGGCCCGACTTCATTCTCCCTGTTAGTGGCAGAGAACAGTCTGGACAGTGCGTCAGGTTTGGTGTTCTTGGAGCCGGGGCGGTATGAGAGGGTGAAGTCAAACCGACTGAAAAACAGGGCCCACCTAGCCTGTCGAGGGTTCAGTCTCTTGGCTTGCTGGAGGTACTCCAGGTTCTTGTGGTCAGTCCAAACCAGGAATGGATGTTGTGCTCCCTCCAGCCAGTGCCTCCACTCCTCAAGGGCCAGTTTGACCGCTAGCAGTTCTCGATCCCCCACATCGTACCGGGACTCAGCAGGACTCAGGCGGTGGGAGAAGTAAGCGCAGGGGTGCAGCTTTCCTTCCGAACGTTGAGAGAGCACCGCGCCGACACCACTGTCCGAGGCGTCCACCTCCACGATGAATGGTTGGGAGGTGTCCGGGAGAACCAGAATGGGTGCCGTGCAGAAGCGGTCCTTGAGGTCTTTGAACGCCTTTTCTGCCTGAGGAGACCAGCCATAAGATCCACCTGTCCCTTTGGTGAGGTCAGACATGGGTGCTGCCACAGAACTGAAGTTCCTGATGAACTTGCGGTAGAAGTTAGCGAATCCTAAGAACCGCTGAACCTACTTAACGGACTTGGGAGTAGGCCAATCCCGGACGGCCAGGGTCTTGGCAGGGTCCATTTGGAGTTGGCCTGTCCGTACAATAAATCCCAGAAAGGAGACCTCGGGAACATGAAATTCGCATTTCTGGGCCTTGGCGAACAGATTGTTCTGTAGCAGCCTCTGGAGAACCTGGCGGACATGGTGGCGGTGCTCCTGCACGGTCTTGGAAAAGATAAGGATGTCGTCGAGGTAGACAAAAACGTATAGGTTAATCATGTCCCTTAAGACGTCGTTGATTAGGGCCTGAAAAACAGCTGGTGCGTTGGTGAGTCCGAAGGGCATCACCTGGTATTCGTAGTGCCCAGACGGGGTGTTAAAGGCAGTCTTCCACTCGTCTCCCTGTCGGATACGGATGAGGTGGTATGCGTTCCGTAGGTCCAACTTGGTGAAGACGGTGGCGCCTTGGAGCAGGTCGAAAGCTGTGGACATCAGCGGAAGGGGATATCGGTTGCGCACAGTGATCTTGTTCAGGCCCCTGTAGTCAATACATGGTCGAAGCCCCCCATCCTTCTTGCCGACAAAGAAGAAGCCGGCACCAGCAGGTGAGGTGGAGGGTCGAATGAACCCAGAGACCAGGGCGTCTTTGAGGTATTCCTCCATAGCCTTGCGTTCTGGCTGAGAGAGGGAAAACAGTCTGCCACGAGGAGGGGTAGTCCCAGGGAGCAAGTCGATGGCACAGTCGTAGGCCCGGTGCGGGGGAAGAACGGCGGCCCTGCTCTTGCTGAATACCTCCTTGAGATCCCAGTACTCTGTGGGAACTTGAGATAACTCGGTGAGATCAGGGGGCTCGGCAGGAGACACAGGAGAGCTAGAGAGCAGACAAGAGGCATGGCATGCAGGGCCCCATTCCACAACCTGGCTTGTTACCCAGTCTATGCGAGGGTTGTGGCGAGTAAGCCAAGGAAGGCCTAGAATAACTGGGAACTCAGGTGAAGGAATCAGGTGCAGGGATATTTCTTCCTTGTGACCTTGAGACTGGAGGAAGACTGGAGAAGTAACTTGGGTGACTCTTCCATCACCTAATGCTTGGCCATCGAGGGCAGACACAGACAGAGGGACTTCAAGAGGTGCAGTAGGTATATTGATGCTTTGGGCGAAGTGAATATCCATAAAGTTCCCAGCCGCCCCTGAGTCTATCAAAGCTTGACAAGAGTGGACAGACTCACCCCAGGAGATGGAGACCGGGATGTAGATTCCTTGGCCAGGGAGTCCGGGAGAGAGGGTAGGCCCCGTCACAACCCTCCCTCGGCTGGACGGGGCGGTCCTTTTCCCAAGAGTTCGGGACATGATGCTCGGAAGTGACCAGGCTTGCCACAGTAGATGCAGCACTTGTCCCTCCTTCTGCGCTCCCTCTCAGATGCGGAGAGGCGAGTACGACCCACTTGCATGGGTTCTGGACAGTCACTGAAGGAGGTAGATGGTCTCCAGGTAGAGGTAGGGAGGCTGGGGGGGCTCAAGGCTTGGTGGCGTTCTCTCATCCTGTTGTCCAGACGAATAGCATGTGAGATGAGGGTTTCGAGGTCACTTGGGCATCCAATAGAGGCCAGACCGTCCTTGATGGGGTCAGACAGACCATGGTGGAAGGCTGACACCAGGGCAGTCTCGTTCCATCCACTTACTGCTGCGAGTGTTCGGAACGAGATGGCGTAATCTGCGACGCTTCCTCCTTGCCGGATGGACATGAGCTTTCGGGCTGCGTCGGTACTGATGTCTGCCTGATCGAAGACCCGAAGCATCTCTTCAGAAAACAGCTGGAAATCAAAGTACTCAGGTCCCTGTCTTTGCCAGATAGCAGTAGCCCAGGCTCGCGCCTTACCAGCTAATAAGGTGATCACAAAGGCAATCTTGCGGCGATCCGTAGTGTAGGTGGTAGGCTGAAGCTCAAAGGTGAGTTGACACTGGGTAAGGAACACTGGGTAAGGAACTCTCGGCACTCACTGTGCTTGCCGTCATACCTCTGTGGTGCAGGAAGGCTGGGTTCGCGAGGTGAAGAAGGCAGCATTGCAGGAGGCACTGGAGCAGGAGTGGGAGCTGGATCAGGAGCAGGAACTGGATCAGGAGCAGGAACTGGATCAGGAGCAGGAACTGGATCAGGAGCAGGAGATGCAGGCAGACATGTCAGCTGTGCCAGGGTTTTCCCAATTTGCTGAAGCAGTTCCTCGTGGCGAGCGAGGGCCTCACGTTGGCTGGTGAGCGTACGTCCATGGTCGCTCCGAAGCGTGTCAAAGCTGCCATAATTCCCTGAAGGTTGGCCGGGTAGACAGTTGAAGCATCCTCTGCTGAGTCGGTCATGACGGAGTCTTTCTGTTAGGGTTTTGCTGGGATTCGAACCTGGTTCGTTGGTGTGATAATCCAGCAAACCCCCACTAGGCCACCAGGGGGATGACTCAAATGCAGAGGCGTGAGGCGGAAGTAGAAAAAGAATCAAAAGGTTTATTTAAACTATATACACTATATACAGGGCGAAACAAAAGACAAAAAAAACCCAAAGAGTATAATCCAAAAGAAAAGCAAAGTGCAAAAATTCAAAAGCTAAGAAGATCAAAAAACACAGTACAAAGGAAACTGGAGATAAACATAACAGCACAAAGACTCCGTGACAAGAGGACTGAACTCAGGGGTATAAATAGACAAACTAATTAAGGACACAGGTGAAGATAATTAGGCAATTAACACAAACACAAAACACAGGAACAGTGGCGGCCTCTAGAGGCCAAAATAAACACGACATGAAAAGGAAATAACAGCGGCCTCTAGAGGCCAAAACAGTCCTAGTCCTAACAGCTTGAGTTATAAGGTATTTAAGAGACACTGGTGTAAATGGTTTAAATCATGCTGAACTTGAAGCAGTGTTGTTATTGTTTTTTAGTGTCTGTTCTTTTGCATATACAGTATATAACTGTCCAGAAACGGTATTGACCTCATCTGAGAATGTGTGTTGTAGGTACAGTCCCTTTTAAGAAACTACATTTCCCATCAGCCAACTTCCGCTGCATTGACCTACGTCACGCATGGGCGGGATCACCTACATCGCATCCTCCAGGAAGGCATAAAAAACCTGGAAACTTCCGCTTCCTCCTCTTTCCGTCTCGGGACCAGCAGTCTATGGACACAAAGAGGCTGCTCACCCGAGCAAACCAGAAAAAGACCTCTTTCTTGCAAGATCCACGATTTAGCGTGATTTCTTTCTTACCCTTGGCCAAGGTAGACTCCAGAGTCGCGTGATTTTTAACTCAGTCGAGTTACAACCGGTTTGATTTGTATTAGAAGTGACGTCATGACTGCCGCCCAAAAGCAGTTTTAATTCAAAGTTAAGAAAGCGGCTGGACCCTATTTTAACTGAAACGGTGCACCTTGTTCTGCAAATATTTTCTTCCCACGAGCTACGAAGCGTCAGACCAAGAATTCTTTGTTTTTCTACAGAAGTCTCTATGGCTCCTGTGAACTTAGCCTCTCCAAGAAATTCCCCGTGCTTCACGGAGATCTCCACAACAGTGAAAACTCCAAAAGTCTCGGGACATCTTCTCATAATCTCGCGTAGAAGCGAAATACGGAAGTAAGACTGGCATTTTTGGGCATAATCAAACCTAGTCTTAGGAATTAGCTTTTTTTTAAGTAGTGTGAATTTAAACTCAGGAATGGTTTGTTTACACTGTAGACACGCAGCGTGTTGAATTGAATTAATCGTTCTATGTTCTCTCAATTGTTTAATAGATAGGCTGTGCATGCTTCTCTAGCTTTTCTAACACCTTAATTCCATTCTTATACATATCTTGACCTCCTCAAGATTTCAGTGGATTTAGTAGTGTTATGAGCTAGCTTCCCTTTGTCTTAGCTTGGCCACACGAGGCTAATCTAGGCCTACACAAACACGTGGCCACTCACAAACACACCTTAGCTATCATCCCTTTGTCATAGCTTAGCCACACGAGGTTAATCTAGGCCTACATGAACATGTGGTCACACGCCTCACCTGGCCTCACAAACACCTCAGTTAGCATCCCACGCTAGCTTCTTTCTTCTGCTAGGCCATAGGCCTTACCACGTGGTCAACTCCCCAAACACACGTGGAGTTAGCTACCAGAGCTAATCCTTTTTGTAGGCCACACACAAGGCCTCTCTCTCACACACACAAACATATCTTAATTAGCACACAAAGCTAATCTTTTGCTTTCTCACACACACACACACACACACACACACACACACACACCATATCATATTTGTATATAATGATTTCAACTGTTATTATCCATTTTTATCTTTGTTATAATAAATTCCATTATTATTGAAACTGTGTGTCTTTATTTGTTGTGCCTAATAATATACTTGAGGTTGCCCAATCTCCAAAGAATTCTAAAGGTGCATATAGGTTGTGTAATATGGTAAGTGATCATAATAATTGGAATACCATAATTTAGCTGTTTGGTAATTTATTATTAAGCACCAAAATTAATGGTATTAATTAATGAGACTGATTCCATGAGTGATTTAATGATATGAGACTGATTCAATGAAAACGATTCAATGAGACTGATTCAATGAGAATGATTCAATGGTATGATTCAAATGAGACTGATTCAATTTCAATTATTAACCTTCAGATTTAATGAGATTGATCACTTAAAACCAACTGTACCTACAGTGTTCTTCGTGAACAATAAAAGCATGAGATTAAGTTTGTCTGTATGAGTTTGTAAATGGCAGCCCGTGCCCTTTTGTAGTGTGTACTACTATTTGTCATCAAACTGTGATAACTGTGATTAAATTCAGTATATATATATGTCTGTAATACATTGCCACCCCTCAAAAATTCCTGCCCCCTCTTGCCACCCCATAAATATTTTTCTAGATCTGCCCCTGTTTTCACTGTTATGCTGATGATACACAGTTGCATGTTTCTGCAAAACCTGATGAGAGACACCAGCTTAATAGAATTGAGGAATGTGTAAAGGACATTAGACACTGGATGCTTATAAACTTCCCTCTACTTAACTCTGACAAGACTGAAGTACTTGTCCTTGGACCACATGCAGCTAGAAGTACAGAAGAAGTAGAAGTTTTCTGATTACATCTTAACTCTGGATGGCCTTTCTGTTTCTTCATGTGCAGCAGTAAAAAACCTTGGGGTGATTATTAACCCCAGTCTCTCATTCGAAACTCACATCGATAACATTACCAAGATTGCTTTCTTTCATCTCAGAAATATTGCCAAGATGAGAAACTTAACGTCACTACACCATGTGGAAAAACTAGTTCATGCTTTTTTTTTACCTCCAGGTTGGATTACTGTAATGCCTTACTGTATAGATGTTCCAATAAGTGCATAAACAAGCTCCAGTTAGTTCAAAATGCAGCAGCAAGAGTCCTTACTAGAACTGGAAAATATGACCACATCACCCCTGTCTTATCCACACTGCATTGGCTCCCAATCAAATTTCGTATCGATTATAAAATACTACTATTGACCTTTAAAGCACTAAATGGTCTCGCACCACAGTACCTGAGTGAACTTCTGGTCCTTAATGACCCACCACACCTACTTAGATCAAAAGGTGCAGGCTATCTGCTGGTACCTCGTATAGTGAAGGCTACATCAGGGGGAAAGAGCATTTTCTTACAAAGCCCCACCGTTATGGAACAGCCTTCCAAGTAGTGTTTGGGAATCAGACACAGTCTCAGTGTTTAAGTCTCGGCTGAAAAATATCTGTTTGGTCAAGCCTTTTGTTAATGGCGTTTATGAGGTCAAGGAGTAGATTTGGAGGGTCCTCAGAGTGTTTTGGTAAACTGGGATGTATGTATGCCGTCAGTCCCCCACTCGCTTGCTCACTCGAGTTTGTTGATGGTGTAGTGGCTGGCTGCTTTATGTCCTGGGGCTCCCTCATGGCTGTGTTACCTTCTGGCTCTCCCCTTTTAGTTATGCTGTCATAGTTAGTTGCCGGAGTCCCTGCTTGAACTCAGTACAATATGTATACTGTTCCTACTTATTCAGGTGTCATTGGGCATACCGAGCAACCTGTGTTTTCTCCCCCCCAATCTGTCCCTCTGAGTTACATGTCAATCCTGAGATCGAGATACTGACCTCTTCTGCTCCTCGGACCTGTCTGATCCATCTTGATGCCCCATGTCTGGTTGGAGTCTCATCACATCGCTCCTGTGGAGGACGGCCCCATATGGACAGCTGAAAGTCACACTTGGAAGAAGCTCTGGACACTTACAGTGATGCTTTTATGGCTGAGGACTACAGTTGACTTGCTAAGTTTCAGACTGCAGTTGTCATGAACAGTTTTGCACTCAACTTTCCATCAATGAAGAGTTATCCACGAAACTGACATGTTAAAACTGTTAATGTTATAGTCATGCTGTCTGTTGTTGCCCAAATGAGGATGGGTTCCCTTTTGAGTCTGGTTCCTCTCGAGGTTTCTTCTTCATGTCGTCTGAGGGAGTTTTTCCTTGCCACTGTCACCACAGGCTTGCTCAATGGGGATAGATTAGGGATAAAATTAGCTCATGTTTTAAGTCATTCAAATTCTGTAAAGCTGCTTTGCGACAATGTTTATTGTTAAAAGCGCTATACAAATAAATTGACTTAATTCTTTCACTGGCAACACTGGTTGCTGGTACACCTAAGGTTTTCTTTGCAAATTGCAAGAGGATTAGCTGTCCCCTGCACAGACATAGCTCTTCACCAAGCAAGGGGGTCTGAATCTGATTTAAGAAGCTCTTCTCCTTTGTAATTCTGAATTTCAGATTTAACTTGGTCAAACAGGCTCTTAGCAGGTTCCACTTTTGTCAAAAAACATTAGCCCGTTTTGAAAGAGGGTGCAGTATCAACAATTAAATAAAACTACAAGAAAAGGAAAGTATTTATGTCTTTATTTTTTAAAAAGGAAAGCAAGTTCAGTTGCAACAGTTCTCCTGGAGTGTGAGCCGTGGGTTGTTGGTAAAACCCGGGACAGAACAGGACGTGATATATCGCTCAGGCAGTGACCTAAACCAGCGACATCCCATCCCGTCCCAGGTTTTAGTAACTGCCTGAGCCGAGCAGTAATGGCAGAGTACTCAGTTTGAAGAAAATGCAGAATGAGTGGACCAGCCGTCTGATGTCTAAACTGGATATTGCTGCCATCTCTCCCTTACGTGGAAGAAGCAAATGAACAGAGAGCTGAATGAACTATTGAAAGTCAGATTGTTTCAAAACAATCAGCCGCAAGATCAGCCTTCAAGAAGCGAGAACGCAGATGGGCATGCTCGGACTCATTTGGATACAAAACACCATGTTTACCTGCATTTAGATTAATACATGTAACTTGTGTATTTAAGTTACTGGTATAAGATTATTTAATTTGCTTCAGAATGTGATTGTCTCAGTTCATCTGCTTATTTAATTAGCCTTTTACATTTTATCAGTGAAAATGCATGCATGTACATGTATGTTGCATAAGTTATAACACCTATCCTGTTTTAATGAGAGTCAACGCACAAAAAGTCAAATCAGTCAGTCTGTCTTAGTTGAGCAAGTCGGTAACAGCATTTCTTACTTTCACCATAAATTTTTTATTTATATGACTTTGGTCTATAGCTGTCAAAGGCCTCGGCCTTAAAACCGGTTACCGCTGTGACGTCACGCACTCAGTGCTGGCTGGCTCAGCGGGGCAGCTCGAATGCCAACTTTGCTGTCGATTTTAACTCTCAAATATATATATATTTTTATTCCCATTTATGCAGCATACAAGAGTCAAGGATGGAGATACTATCCACTCAAATTTATTTAAAAATAAAGGTTCTGCATATCTGCTTTAATGCGGGAATTGACTTGGGTTTAAACATGTATACGATAGCAGTTGTACCGAACCGAAACAAGGCAATTTGACATTGAATATCGAACCGAAGGTGGTGGAATCGGTTTTCTATGAACCGCGGTAAACCGTTGCACCTAGCCCCGAGTGCGTGATGTCACAGCGGTAACTGGTTTTAAGGCCGAGGCTTTTGACAGCTATGGACCAACATACGTATCATGTTGTATGTGTCAACCAGCCTTCAAGCAAATATTGATAATGTTACACTAGAGTTTTTCCTCACCTTTTTCAAATCTTCAGAAAATGTGTACTGGGTTTAATGAGACTTCATGCACACACCCAAGACATCATAACTTCAGTTCAAACTATGAGTCTCTCCTCTGAAATACGAGTGTGAAACTTGAACCCAAGTGCCCAAGGCTGTGTATGGTCTACAAATACCCTATACGGAGGTCCTCTACAAGGTTCAGAGCATTCAAGGATTTCAAAAATGAATTAAGACCAATAAGAGGAAGTGAGGTATGTCTGGTTGCATACCAGGAAACATTGTGTCAAGGCAATGTAACCCTTCTTCCATGGATTTAATCAAGGTGTCAGTAATGCTGTCAAGAGCGCCAGTCCGAACCCAACTACAACACCCAGAAACCACAGCGTCCTCTATCACCTGTTTATTAAATATATCTGTCACTTGTTTCCTGGTTCATCAGCCCCTGCTATATACCTCTCCCACGCGATGCATAGTATCGTTCAGTGCTCATTCCTGTCATACCAAGCCTTTATTCTCCTGCCTGCTTTATTGTGTTCTTGACCCTTGCTCTCATATCTTTCTCGTTATTCTCTAGCCCTGTCCGCATTGCCCCGTCTACCGATTGATCGACCCTCACCTGTCCCACGACCTTGATTCTAGTCTCACGTTTTGGCTTTGTTTCCAGTTTGCTTTCCCTGCACATACATCAGTAAGTGCCTATACCCTGACACAAGGATTTTAGAATAAAACTAAATAAAGCAGTTAATGTAGGCTGAAGATGTAAGGTCAGTGTGTTTGTAAAAAACAAACAAAAAAACCCTCTTCATATGCCATATCCAGATGTTGCTTCTTCTGTGGAGAAAATCCACAGATTGATCACAAACTACCCCATACTTGGATGACTTTTTTTTTTTAAACACACCTTGATCCATTTTCTTCTCTCTTCTTTCTGCAGAACTTCCATTTAGTTTTCTGCCTGCTAAATGGAAACAAAAAGATATGGTTAAAAATCTTGGTGTTTTCATTGACAGCGAGCTAAACTTTGACAGTCACATGAAAGCAATCACTAAATCGGCATTTTATCACCTAAAAACATTTCCAAACTAAGAGGACTTATGTCAAAAAATGATCTGGAAAAACTTATACATGCCTTCATCTCTAATAGGGTTGACTACTGCAATGGCCTTTTCACAGGCCTGCCAAAAAAGACCATCAAACGACTTCAGGTGATTCAAAATGCAGCGTCTAGGGTTCTCACATGAACAAAAAGAACAGAGCACATTACTCCAATTCTAAGGTCCCTTCACTGGCTTCCAGTAAGCTACAGAACTGACTTTAAAGCATTGCTGGTGGTGTACAAATCTCTAAATGGTACAGGGCCCAATTACCTCTCTGATATGTTGCAGCGACCTAACCCAATCAGATCTACCAGATCGCAGCAGCAAAATGTACTGGTAAAACCTGTTGTTAAAACAAAGTGTGGTGAAGCAGCTTTTAGCTACTATGCAGTACAGCTATGGAACCAACTCCCAGAGGACATCAAAAATGCTCCTGCTGTTGGCAGCTTCAAATCTAGACTAAAGACCAAGCTGTTTTCAGATGCTTTCTGCTAACTGATAAATACCATCATCTTTACACGTTTTAAACTTTACTTAACTTTTATAGTCTTTGCATGTTTTAAACATTATTTAACTTTTATTCCATTTTATTCTGCTGTTTTTACTGAATTTTTACTTCATTTTATTACTTTATTTCTACTATTGTTTAATTCTCATTTTTATTTTTCTCTCTTCTTCCCCCTTTATTTTATGTAATTTTATTTTCTATTGTTTACTGTTTTGCCTTTACCTCTGTAAAGCACATTGAACTGCCACTGTGTATGAAATGCACTATATAAATAAACTTGCCTTGCCTGCTATTGAACAAGTTTACATTATTTACAAGTATGCTAGTGTGCTGACTTTTTTTTTTAAATATACCAGTACCAATGCAGAAGTACAAACCAGGCCTAAGAGGCAGCTTTGCAGATATGGAGGCAGACATATAGAGAGCAGTCTCATTGTTTGTTTCAGCAGAAGTACACACCTCAATTTTCCCAGAGAACTCTCACCCTTGCGAGACACTTCTGTGGCATCTACTGATATCAGATGGTTAGAGGGCTTACTCTTTTTTTCTCTTTCTACCATAGCCCAGGAGTAATAGGGTTATACCCCGAACAAATTAGTAACAAGCTGAAAATTTCAGAATATGTTCAGAATACCTTTAGAAATAACATACTAAAAGTCCCCGGAAATCCCCCTTGTGCTCTCTGAGAAATTCAAGATGGCGTCCAAAATGGCCGCCAAATGGAGATCTGCCCATATCTCAGGCCCAAAACAAAATATTAATGCAATTAAAAGGTCAGAATATATGTTTTGTAGGGTAGGAGAGTAAATTCCAACGTGTGTATTAATTACATTGTGTATTAACATTATATAATAACAATGTACACATTATTATAACAGTATATTTGTGTATAATGTGTTCGCTTGCCATGTCTGGTTAGATTGTCATATTTTTGGCACTTCACCAGTTCACATTTATGAATGTGCACAGTACTATGAATGTGTCTAGGTTTCATCCAGTCTGATCCTTGAATCAAGTATCAATCTTGAAACGCCCTGGCCCATAAATTCACATCCAAGAAGAAATAACAATGACTGTTATGACAAAATAATCGTTATGGTATCATGAAGATATCTCATATGTTTTTGAAATGGCTTCAGTTCTTAATGTTTAGGACTAATAATTACAGACTTATAATTGTAAATCTATACATGTGCTATTTAATGTACACTACCGATTATAGAGTGTGGATTCATTGGTTACTCGTTCACTCCGTATCATCCTATTCTGTTCACAAAACAACAAACACAATTACTAGGGGTTGGAGCACTTATTTTCATTAATATTAATTAAAGTAAATTGGTGGTATAAAATGAAAAATGGCATGTTAAAAGGTCATGCTGAGTTCAGTCATTTTTAAAAGGTCATGCTGAGTTTAGTCATTTTTTGTCCGAACACACTGGCATTGCTAGTAGTAAAGACTGGTGCTAGAAACTCAAAGATTAATTTTTTTCCACCCTTAAACAAGCTTGAATAAATTCCCTACTTCATTGATGGTACAACAAAGGTCCAAGCATTACAACTGAGGCACTGAGAAGTGTTTAAGTCTACTCATTGTTTATAAGCAAGAGCTTTTATTGAGGCAGACCTTTTTGTCATGAAAGTCGTCGGAATGTTGAAGAAGTGTACTGAAACAGCTTGCCATTGTAGTTTTAGAAGATAGAGTTCTCAAATTTAATTTCCCTTTAACATTTTATCAAAGCTTAAAGATGCACTAAATATTAAGGAAATTGATGTCTAATTGTTGTCTTACATTATGTTCATGTATGTAGGTAGCCTACTAAGATAATCTGTCAATCATGTCAACCATCAAATTCCATGTAATTTCCACATTAATGACCTTGTAATCTTGGTTAATTTTAATTTTAACAGTGTGACAATGGTGAATTTGCATTGCTTGTATGAGAGAACATATAATTTAACATTTTAATTGCATTTATATGATGTTTTATCCCTGAGATATTGAAAAATCTCCAATCGGCGGCCATTTTGAACGCCATCTTGAATTTCTCAGAGAGCACAAGGTGGATTCCCGGGGACTTTTAGTATGTTATTCCTAAGGGTATTCTGAACATATTCTGAAAAATTCAGCTTGTTACTAATTTGTTCTGGGTTGGACTCAATTTTGAGCTAATGCTCTTGGGCTACCAGCCAAGAGGAACAACTGAGATAGACAAATGTAAACAAAAGCAAAAAAAAAAAAAACCTGCACTTCTCTATATTTAATTTTCTACTTGTTTAAATAATAGATTCCTCAATCGTACTAGTAGCAGGTGTGTGTGCATAATGTAAATAAATACTATAGTATTTACATGGTGGAAGTCATGTAACATCAGTAAATTTGCCCTTTGCTTTCATTTTTACAGAGACCATTGTGATTTAAAATGCCTTGAATATGTTCTCTGTCCAAAAATAGTTTTATGCTTGTTTAGAATGAATAACTTTTTCCCACCACTCCAAATGTTTGCCAAACATAAGAGATAAACAGTATAAGTATGCCATGTCTGTGCCTGAGCACTCTGCACCCTCTAACTTTCTTGCTGCCTTCTCTCACCAAGTGCATGAAGTGGGTTGGGTATAGGTCACGGTCCATTCCGTTCTCATCTAGGGTTGGAAAGGGGTGGAAAGTTTCCGGGAATTTTGAAGGGCCCAGGAATATTGGGAATTTTCAATTTTGGCATTTATTAAGTTTTAAACATTTTAAAACATTTCATCACCCAGAAAAACAAATTAAAACCCATGTTAAGCCTTTCTTTATGTACTGTTTTGTGCTAATTAAGAATAGCACATTGCTAAAGGCCAATTTATAAAAGGCTTTTAGTTTTTCAATATGAGTATTATATTCAGATTTTTCAGTGAGAATAATAATTTTTCAATCTCAATTATCTAGTCCGAGGGACACTTAATAGAAATCCAGTCAAAATTGTCAAAGGTCAAATGCGCATTCCCAAGTTCCCTACCACGGAAGTGTAGAAGGTCTTGTATCCCTTGGTCTACTACACATATTTTGAATACAGGGTTTTTTTTGTGTTGGGGACCTCTCATATCTGCATTTGAATAGATTTCTATTAAGTGTCCCTTGGACAAGATACCTAGTAATTTTGAATTGAATAGATCATTTTTCTAGAGCGTACCCTTTGGTAAGAATTAACTGGAAATCTAACTCATTGCATAACAAGTAGTGATTTCTAAAAATCTTGCAAAAACTCAATTTTGACCATTTTTATTACAAAATTTTTACAAAACTTGAAGACTTGTCAACAGATTTAATCACAAAGGTGATTAAATCTTTAAGGTTATTATTCATCATAAAATCACAAGGAATATTAAAAATGTCTCATCTCATCATCTCTAGCCGCTTTATCCTGTTCTACAGGGTCGCAGGCAAGCTGGAGCCTATCCCAGCTGACGACGGGCGAAAGGCAGGGTACACTCTGGACAAGTCGCCAGGTCATCACAGGGCTGACACATAGACACAGACAACCATTCACACTCACATTCACACCTACGGTCAATTTAGAGTCACCAGTTAACCTAACCTGCATCTCTTTGGACTGTGGGGGAAACCGGAGCACCCGGAGGAAACCCACACAGACACGAGGAGAACATGCAAACTCCGTACAGAAAGGCCCTTGCTGGCCACGGGGCTCGAACCCGGACTTTCTTGCTGTGAGGCGACAGCGCTAACCACTACACCACTGTGCCGCCATATTAAAAATGTAAAATTTCTAATTACTAGTAGTCTTGAAATAAGTTTTGCTGCTTGTAAAATATATTAATGACACTTTTTTCTTTAAATCTGGAGCAAGGCTGTTTAATGTCATTGTTTTAATAGCATTGTATACCCTAATCATTACTTCTAATCTGATAATTTGTGAGTAAATTAGGATATGGTTTACAAACCAATTGCAAAATGAAAAAGGAATTCAAGTTGTTGAAGTATAATTAGTAAACAAAAAAGTTACAGGAAGCAGTCTTCAAAATCATAAGTAGAGTTAAAGTTGCTTTTGAAGATAAGTTCTCACAAAGGCTAAGGTTATTGTTTAATTCATTATACAGTAGTGCTTGAAAGTTTGTGAACCCTTTAGAATTTTCTATATTGCTACATAAATATGACCTAAAACATCATCAGATTTTCACACAGGTCCTAAAAGTAGATAAAGAGAACCCAGTTAAACAAATGAGACAAAAATATTATACTTGGTCATTTATTTATTGAGGAAAATTATCCAATATTACATATCTGTGAGTGGCAAAAGTTTGTGAACCTCTAGGATTAGCAGTTAATTTAAAGGTGAAATTAGAGTCAGGTGTTTTTAATCAATGGGATGACAATCAGGTGTGAGTGGGCACCCTGTTTTATTTAAAGAACAGGGAGCTATCAAAGTCTGAGCTTCACAACACGTTTGTGGAAGTGTATCATGGCATGAACAAAGGAGATTTCTGAGGACCTCAGAAAAAGCGTTGTTGATGCTCATCAGGCTGGAAAAGGTTACAAAACCATCTCTAAAGAGTTTGGACTCCACCAATCCACAGTCAGACAGACTGTGTACAAATGGAGGAAATTCAAGACCATTGTTACAAAGATCACTCCAAGAACAAGGCATGCAATAGTCAGCGAGGTCACAAAGGACCTCAGGGTAACTGCTAAGCAACTGAAGGCCTCTCTCACATTGGCTAATGTTCATGAGTCCACCATCAGGAAAACACTGAACAACAATGGTGTGCATGGCAGGGTTGCAAGGAGAAAGCCACTGCTCTCCAAAAAGAATATTGCTGTTTGTCTGCAGTTTGCGAAAGATCACATGGACAAGCCAGAAGGCTATTGGAAAAGTGTTTTGGGGACAGATGAGACCAAAATAAAACTTTTTGGTTTAAATGAGAACGTTATGTTTCCAGAGAAAAGAAACCCCACCACTCTGTCAGCATAAACGGAAAACACTCTTCTTCTTCAGTCAGGTTTGATGGCAGTTTACAAGCAAAGTGTATTACCGCCATCTACTGGACTGAGGTGCAATCAAATGGATGTCATTTCAAAGAAAAATTAAATAAAAAGAAAAGAAAACAACAAACTAAATCCTATTTGCTAATTTTGTTTCTTTGATAAATGTTATCATAGCACGAGTGATGTTTCCTAATCTAGGCTCACCTAATAAGGTGTCTAAAGAAAAGGCTTTCTTGACTGCATTCACTTCCCTCTTCAGTTTTTCTCTTTGTCTGTAGAATTTTAAGCACCTTAAAAGAATATGATCTACATCCTCTCTCACTCCACAAAGTTCACATTTTCCAGATGGATGTTTGTTTACAACGTATAAACTTATTTAATCCAGTATGGCCTATTCTCAGTCTTGTAAACCAAACCTCCTCCCATCTGTTTAGGTAACTAGATTTGCTACTTGAGATATCTTTTTGTATATTATATAAGTGTCTACCTTTCTTCTCCTTATCCCATTCAGCTTGCCATATTATGTTAACTTTATGTTTAATGAGTATCTTGCCTCTTTTACCAGCTTGTCCACTTCCTCATTACCACCAACTCCTTTACGGGCTGGAACCCCTACAGACTGGATTGATATTCCCTGTTGACTGATAGCAAATAAGATATTATTAATTTCATTCAATAAGTCCTGACGGCATGATGATTCTCCACTTTGAATGGATGTGAGAGATGACATAGAATCAGAACAAATAACTGTGTTTGGGGGCCTAGCTTCTTCTATCCTCTGTAATGCAATAATAATGGCCGTCGTTTCAGCTGCAAATATGAACAGATGATCTGATGTTCTCTTTTTAATAGAGATTTTGTAATCAGGGATATAAACTGCAATACCTGTTTTACCCTCAATCTTTAGATGCATCTGTATAAACCTGTGTTGTATTATAGTACCTACTTCCTAAATATTGCTCCATGTTCTGATACACTCCTCCAGATTTAGCTATCTCTTTGGTTTCCAGGATCACCGTAGGGGAGCAGAACAACCAAGGTGGAGTTGTTACCAGGGGCACAGTCTTGCTACAAATGATATCATCTATTCCCAATTGATTTGCTAATTTGTTACCATCCCATCCAAAGCTACAAATCTGGGATCTACCATACTCCCAACATCCATTAAGAACTTTTTTTTAGTAGGGTGTGATGCCTCATGTCTATTTAAATTAATCCAGTAAGCCATATTCAACTTAAGATGTCTGAGGCTTAAGGGCATTTCTCCTGATTCTACTTGCAATGCTGGTATGGAAGAAGTTCTAAATGCACCACAAGATATCCTCAGACTTTTAGCCTGCATTCTATTGAGATCATTAAGCAATGTCTTAGATGCTGAAAGATACACAATACAGCCATAATCTAAAACTGATCTTATTGCAATATAAATTATTTTAAGGGACATCCCTGAGGCTCCCCAGTTGTACCCTGATAAACATTTCAAAATATTAATGCCCTTTTTGCATTTCTCAATTATTTTCTGAATATGTTCCTTAAATGTTAACTTGACATCAAATCAAACTCCCAAGTACCTTAGAGCAAGTTAATATTGTTATATTAACTTGCTCTAAGGATTGGTTATACAGCTTAAGCTCTAGTGTGGGACTTACTCTTTTCTTTGAAAAAAAAAAAGAGCCTTTTCTACAGACAAATGAAAACCCCACTCACATGCCCATTTTCCTACCTTGTCTCATCTCATCTCATTATCTCTAGCCGCTTTATCCTTCTACAGGGTCGCAGGCAAGCTGGAGCCTGTCCCAGCTGACTACGGGCGAAAGGCGGGGTACACCCTGGACAAGTCGCCAGGTCATCACAGGGTTCCTACCTTGTTGATAGCTAATTGCATTTTAGTTCTAATATCAATATTTTGTCATTTTATCCACAAAGCTCCATCATCAGCATATAATACTCTATTGATTCTAATGTCATCTATTTTATTAAAAACATAATTGATCATAATGTTAAACAGTACTGGACGGAGAACACTCTTCTTGGGTCAGGTTTTATGGCAGTTTACAGGCAAAGTGTATTACCGCCATCTACTGGACATATTCATGTTCGCCTCCACATTTAGCACACCGAAGTTTTGACTCCATCTACTGGGCTGAGGTGTGATCCAAGGGATATTAAAATCATAGATGTGCTATATTTAAAAAACAAAACTAAATTCTTCTTGCTAATTGTTTCTCCCTTAAATACTGCATTAGAGCTGTCACTACTGGTTGTGTATTAGGCTGACTTAATAAATTATTCATAGTTACAGGTTTCCTTATTGCCCTCCTCATCATCTCTCTTTCAGTAGAATACTGTCTGCAGTGTAAAAGAACATGCTCCACTTTTTCCATTTCTCCACAATGTGCACAGGCCCCAGACTGATGTTTCCCTATGGTATACAACCCACCATTTAGACTTGTGTGCCCAATCCTCAGACTAGTCATCTATACCTCCTCCTGCTGTTTCAGTTCACCACTCCTTGTTATTACCTCTTTTTGTAAATTATACAGATGTCTTCCTTTCTCCTCTGTACTCCATCTATCCTGCCATATTCTATTGTAGTAAGTTTTCTGATTACACAGTAACTCTGGATGGCCTTTCTGTTTCTTCACGTGCAGCAGTAAAAGACCTCGGGTGATTATTGACCCCAGTCTTTCATTCGAAACTCACATTGATAATATTACCCAGATAGCTTTCTTTCATCTCAGAAATATTGCTCATCTCATCATCTCTATCCACTTTATCCTGTTCTACAGGGTCGCAGGCAAGCTGGAGCCTATCCCAGCTGACTACGGGCGAAAGGCAGGGTACACTCTGGACAAGTTGCCAGGTCATCACAGGGCTGACACATAGACGCAGACAACCATTAGACTACTTGTGTCTTGCCTGGCCATTGAATATCAGAGGCAAATGTCAACACCACAATAACAAAAGGCTTAGTAACATCAGACACAAGGAACTGAGCATATACTTCAGTATATGTAATATGGACAGTACCATCAAACTCCACCACCACATGATTGGTGACTTTCAGACATCCCTGCTATTCATACTGCATTGATTGACTCAAATGATAGTTCCTCTATCTCAAGGTACTTTTCTGCTGCTTTTGTGATGATCTTGATTCTCTCTGTTCTGCTGTCTGTCTGTGCTGAGCAATTAATAACTTCCACTATAAAAGCAACAAATTTCTTCTTCTCCACAACCAAGGTATCTTCAGAGATTTTGCAGTTCAAAGGTTGTGCAACTATTTGAGCTGAAGGTTGAGACACAGAAACTGCTTTAGCATTAGGGCATCCTTTACTATCTACCTTTTTGATTGCATCAGCATAGGTAAGTTTCTCGGAGAACACTCATTGGCATCCTCTTCTTTTATATTGTTTTATGGTGGTTGGCAAACAGCTTTTAGGTGCTTTTTTTTCCCTCGATTACGTTCATTATGTCTTATATTAAATATAGTTAGTTTTTTGTTTCTTTTTTTATCAGACATCTAGTTTTTGGGTTTGTTTACCTGACATGTTTCGACGTACGACTGTCGTCTTCCTCAGAGTGTCACCGGATGTTATTGGTGACGCATCTTTTATCAGCTGATGATTCCGAAGGCGTGGCCTTCCTGTCTGGATTGGCAGGTCGGTCACGCCTTCTACTGTCAGTTCGTCCCCTGCAAGATGGCACTCCAGGTATGGGAGAGCATGTATGCTCCCTCATCCCGGTTGATGGTCCTCGGGCTTCGCTTATGGATCTCTATGGCCTCCCTGATCCAGCGCTGATGTTTATTATCTTCTGTGCGGATGACTCTGGCATTCCCCCAGTCCATAATATGATTTTCCCTTTTGCAATGATCTGTTATGGCTGACTTATAATTTTCCTGTTGTGCCTTTTCTTTTATTGTTCGGGTTTGTCTTATAGCTGTCTCCTTTTCGCATTCTTTATGTTCATTTTTTCTTGTGTTGAAACTCCTTCCTGTCTCCCCAGTGTAAGTTTTATTGCATAATTGACATGGAATCTCATATATGGTGTTGCATCTGTTGTCCGGATGTATTCTGTCTTTGGGATGAACCAGGATCTGACGGAGTGTTGTGTGTGGTTTGACAGGTGTGTTAATGTTGTGTTTCCTCATTGCTCTTTGAATGCGTTCAGTTATTCCCCTAATGCATGGTAATGTAACTACTCCCCTGTGTTCTTGTTTGTTAGTTTGTTTTTTCTCTTTCTTCTGTGTTTTGTTGTTCTTAACCTGTTCCACCCCTTTGGATATTGCCCATTGTGGATATTGACATGCCTTCAGTGCGTGTTGTATATGTTGTTCCTCCTGTTCTTTGTCCTGTGGATCTGTAATTATTGCTGTGTGTTCATGTAATGTTCTGACTACTGATATTTTGTGCATTATGGGGTGTTCGGAAGTCCAGTTTAAATATTGGTCGGTGTGTGTGGGTTTTCTGTGTACTTTTATTTTGATGTCCCCATCTTCTGTGTGATGTATTTTTAAATCCAAAAATGCTATTGACTGCTCCGTTTCTTCTTCATGTGTGAATTTTATATTACCGGTATTATCTATGGTGTTGAAATGGTCGGTGAGTTGTTGAGTGTGTCCCCTCTTAACTTTTTCTAATATGTCATCCATGTAACGTTTCCAGAGTGTTGGCCTGTATTCTGCTGGTATTGTAGTGAGTGCTTTCTGTTCCAGATCTTCCATGAAAAAGCCACACATGATGGCTGATAATGGGTCTCCCATGGCAAAACCTTCCTTTTGTCTGTAAATTGTATTCCTGAACTGAAAGTATGTGGATGTGGCGATGAATTGAAGGAGCTGAGTGATGTCTTGTACAGTGAGGTTTGTGTGTTTCTTGAGCGTCCTGTCTGTTTTTAATTTTTCTTGTACTATCTGTATGGTGGCTTCCGTGGGTGTTCTGGTGAAAAGAGATATGACGTCGTGTGATATGAAAACTTCGTCTTGCTGCATTTTGATGTTTTTTAGTTCTTCTGCCAGTTGTTTTGAGTTTTTGCAGTGTTGGTCTGTGAGTCCTAGTAATGGTTTAATTATTTCGGTGAGTGCTTTTGATAAGTTGTATGTGACTGAACCAATGCTATCTACTATGGGGCGTAATGGTGTTCCTGGTTTGTGTATTTTTGGTGTGCCGTAAATCCTGGGGATGACATTGGCTGTGGGTACTAAATGATTGTATGCTTGTTTATCTATTTTATTTTCATCGAGTAGTGGTTTGAGTAGTGCTTTAAGTTTCTTTTTCTTGTCTTCTGTTGGGTCTTTTTTTAATATTTCAAATGCGTTGTCACTGAGTAATTCAATCATTTTTTGTTCATATTCATCAGTGTCCATAATAACTGTTGTCCTGCCTTTATCTGCTGGGAGGATTGTGATATCTTTATTTTTAGCTAATGTTCTCATGGCTTTGGCTTCCTGTTTGGTGATGTTACTGGGTGGTGGTTTGGCCGTTTTCAATATACCAGCTATTGCGTTTCTTAGTGCTGCTTTTTGTCCCTGATCCTATATTTTCTCACATGCTAATTCAGTTGCCAGAATGAATTCATCGTGAGGTATATTGTGCAGTGTGACAGCGTAGTTGAGTCCTTTTGCTAATATACTGCGTTCTGCTTGTGAGAGTTTGTACCCTGATATATTATGAATCCATTTTTCGTTGATGTGTGCGTGCTCCGGTTCTGCCTTCTTTTTCTGTGCGATGAGTTTGTCCAGTTTTCGGATTTGTTGGGTTTTTGTCTTGGTGAATTCCTGTTCGTGTATGTCTGCCACGTGTCCGTGTATTGCTATTTCAATTTCCTTGTTCTGGGGAAACCGGCGTTTGAAAGTTTCCATCTCCCTATGTAGTTCGCTGTTGATATTATTGAGTTTGTCCGTTGTGCACCGTATCCGTTCTTTTACCAGAGTCATCCGCACTTTTCTGATAATCTTTTCTGCGTTTCTGGTTGGAATCGGGTTCTTGATGTTCAGGCTGGCCGGTACGACTTCCTCATCCCGGCAGCGCAGATTGAATCTCAGGTGATTCCTGTAGCGTGCCCGTTTTCGTGTCAATCTCTCTATGCGGCGAAACTCCTTGATGCTTTCGTCTCCGTAACTTATTCTTAATCTTTCGATTACGTTCATTATGTCTTATATTAAATATAGTTAGTTTTTTGTTTCTTTTTTTATCAGACATCTAGTTTTTGGGTTTGTTTACCTGACATGTTTCGACGTACGACTGTCGTCTTCCTCAGAGTGTCACCGGATGTTATTGGTGACGCATCTTTTATCAGCTGATGATTCCGAAGGCGTGGCCTTCCTGTCTGGATTGACAGGTCGGTCACGCCTTCTACTGTCAGTTCGTCCCCTGCAAGATGGCACCAATAACATCCGGTGACACTGAGGAAGACGACAGTCGTACGTCGAAACATGTCAGGTAAACAAACCCAAAAACTAGATGTCTGATAAAAAAAGAAACAAAAAACTAACTAGCTTTTAGGTGCATTACTGCCACCTTTTGGACTAGAGTGTGAACCAGAATGTTTACTACCCTATTGTCCTAAATTCTCCGAATAATTCCTGTATCATTTAAAAACCTAAAAATAGCCCTATATCCCACGTTATCTAACCTCAACTGCAATATCTATCTGATACCGAGTTTCATATGATTTCTTTGAAGCATCTCTTTAAGGGTCTCTCTCTCTTGTTGATACCTAGGACAATCCAACATCACATGCTCCACCATTTCCTGTAATCCACAATGTTTACATTTACCATTAACATGCTTATCCATTATGTTTAAAGTACTGTTCAGACCAGTGTGACCAAACCTCATCCTTGATATAATGTCTTCCTCCTTTCTATTTCTATTGTTTCCTCTCATTTCTTCTACTTTCTTTTGAATGCTGTAGTAATATCGACCCTTCCACTCCTGCTCTTTTAATTCTGAATATTGTTAGTTATGTCAAGTACTATGTCTTGTCATGTATTTGACTGCATGCATTTAATACTTTTTAGTGCACTACTGGAATCAGAATCTATCAAAACTTTGACTGGTTTTACTTCCTCTACCCAGCTTAAAGCAAGAAGAATAGCTAACAATTCCCCTGTATATACCGCTAAATTATCACTAACTCTTTTATTTAACATGACATTAACTTCTGGAATGATAAACGCTATTCCTACTCTATTGTCCAATGTTTTAGATGCGTCTGTAAATATTTTAACATATTCTGGATAACTTTCTTTGATGAATTTACCAGGTTCATTTTTGCTTATATTTTCCCCTTTCTTCTTCTTTAGTAGATTTAAATCGACCCTTGTTTCTTCTAGAATCCATGGTGGGATTACACAGAGTGGCACAGTGGGACTTACCATTTTGTCAGCTATTCCAAACTCATTGATCTTATTCTCTATTGTCCAACCAAAATTCTTTGTATGTTCTTTTTCCTTCTCCTGGAATGGTTTTAATACAATCTGAGTCGGATAACTTTCGTTATGACCCCTTAAATTTGCCCAATACGTTAGCACTATTGGAGTTCTTTGCTTTTCCAAAGGCATTTCACCCATTTCTACCTGTAGAGCTGGTATCGGAGTAGTCTTTTTGGCCCCACAGCACAGTCTCAAAACTTGACTCTGGATTGTGTCCAATTTTTTAAATAATGTCTTTGATGCCGATTCATATATTATACATCCATAATCAAGAACTGACCTGATTAGACCTCTATAGATAGCTTTCAAGGCCGATCTATTTGCTCCCCACTGTCTACCCCTCAAACATTTGATAATCTTCACTGTCTTTTTACATTTTCCTACTATTCTTTCAATATGTGTTTTCCAAGACAGCTTCTTGTCAAACCAAATCCCTAAATATTTAAAACAATCTACTCTTTCTAGGTTTTTTCCATATAGTTTAAGACTAATTTGATTATCTACTTTCTTTTTAGTAAAAAAAACCTTTGTCTTTACAACTGTAAATCTAAACCCCCATTCTTGTGCCCATGCCTCTAATTTATCTATTGCTTGTTGTAGTTTCTTCACTATAAACTCTATATTTCATCCCCTTTTCCACATTACCCCATCATCAGCAAACAGTGAGACCCCAATAGACCTATCTACGTTACTAAATATTTCATTTATCATAAATGAAAACACTATTGGACTTACTATACTACCTTGTGGGGTTCCATTTTCTACTAAATAATTCCCATTATACTCTTTTCCTATTCTTACTGAGATCATCCTATCAGTTAAAAAACTTTTTACCCATCTATGCATTCTCCCTCTTATCCACAATTGATGTAACCTAATTATTAACCCCTCTTTCCACATCATATCATATGCTTTTTCAACGTTAAAAAATACAGCCACACTGTAAAAAAAGAATAGTCGAGAATACTTGAAATTTCAAGGCAACAGTCTGCATTAAGAATTTTATGTTTTGCCAACGATGTATGCCCATGATAATCCAAACTATGATAACACTGTTATCTTTATTAAGAATTCTTAATTAAGTCAATTTTCAATTCCTCATTCTGCCAACATAGATTTCTCTTTTTGCTGAACAGTGGCATTCACAGTAGTACAAAAAGGCAATTGAGGTTCTCACAATTTTTTGGGGGGCTTTTTTTTTTTACCTTTATTAGGATAGGACAGTGTAGAGACAGGAAATGAGCAGGGGAGAGGGAAATGACTTCAGGTCGGAATCGAACCCCGGGTCCCCGGATTTATGGTATGGCGCCTTATCCACCTGAGCCACGACAACATGAGCTTCAACCGGAGAGAGAACCGCATTGCCCAGCCCTTGCATTTGGGAGAGGAAACCCCGTGTCTTGGTCATTAAGAGCATGTGCTGAATAAACACCTGTGGCAATTATGGATTTTCAATTCAGATTATTCACTATTGCATATTTACACATCATTGAGGTGAACCCTATCAGTTTGATGTGGATTTTTCTGTTCGTTAATAATTATTCATATTTTCTTGTCCATTCAATTGTGAATATGGAATTACTTGAACAAAGCATAATTCTATTTTTTAGAATTATCCACATCAAGAAAAATCCACATCAAACTGATAGGGTGCACCTCAATGATGTGTAAATATACAATAGTGAATAATCTGAATTGAAAATACATAATTGTCACAGGTGTTTATTCAGCGCATGCTCTGAATGACCAAGACACGTGGTTTCCTCTCCCAAATGCAAGGGCTGGGCAATGTGGTTCTCTCTCCGGTTGAAGTTCATGTTGTCGTGGCTCAGGTGGCTAAGGCGCCATACCATAAATCTGGGGGCCTGGGTTTGATTTTGACCTGAGGTCATTTCCTACTCATTTCCTGTCTCTACACTGTCCTATCCAAATAAAGGTGAAAAAAGCCCCCCCAAAAATTGTGATAACCTCAATTGCCTTTTTGTACTACTGTGAATGCCACTGTTCAGCAAAAAGAGAAATCTATGTTGGCAGAATGAGGAATTGAAAATTGACTTAATTAAGAATTCTTAATAAAGATAACAGTGTTATCATAGTTTGGATTCTCATGGGCACATCGTTGGCAAAACATAAAATTATTAATGCAGACTGTTGCCTTGAAATTTCAAGTATTCTCAACTATTCTTTTTTACAGTGCACTACACTCTCTTTATAAACCTAAGCTTTCCTAATTTCATGTTCTAGATACAGAGTGGGATCTATAGTGCCCTTTCCTAAACCCACTTTAACATTTTATTACACCTTTGATTTCTAAATAATAAACTAACCTTTCTTTAATCATTTTTTCCATAATTTTTCCTACATGTGATTGTAACCCACCTGGCAGGTTAGTGACCACTGGACCAGAATTCTCTAGATTCACAGGGAGAAGTGATGATGGAGGATAGGATTTGACACCAATTGAGTAAGAGGAAACGCGCAGAGGTAAGTTTGAACAAGATCAATGTCTTAACACACAAAAAAAATAAAGCACTTTTACAAATACAGCCGGTTTTCAGTTTGTTTTCTTTTAAAGTGTCTTTTAAATTGGGTGCACCCCTTAAAAAATAAAATATCTTCTTTTCCGAAAATAATTTAAAAAAAAGAATACCGAAAATAATTAAAAAAAAAGAATAGCTCCTCTCAATTTCTGTGAGTCCTTTCTCCATCCTACCACACTGACAAGACGGCAGATGAAAGGGTCCTCTTCAGCCCAGATGTTCACACGGTTGGCTCGCCATCCCCCTTATCAGGGAGAGAATCCAGTTCCACCCAAAATCCAGGGTATCCAAAAAACCCAACCTGTACAATATAACAGGCTTAAATAAATCCACTCACTTCTTTTTTCACTGTACAGTTTCTAACTATGATCTACATCAATGTATAATACAACATTTAACTGTTAACTTAGAAAAGATAACTGCTGCATTAGTGATAGCATATGAAATATCAGCCTCACAGTTTTTATAATGAAAATAAAATCATAAATTGACTGATAAACAGTCAATTAATGACTGTAAATGATTATAAAACCACTCAGTTCAACAGTAATTACTCACACTGGATTAAGGTAAGTAAAATAATGTAATATGAATTTGTTGTAAGTTTGTTTCACAACCCTGATATCTCGTGCCTGTGTGCAACAGCACAGTGCTACACAGAAGAATGAAGCAATCTCATAACCCATGACACTCATCTTAATGATGTCTCTCTCTATTCACACAATATAAATAACATGCACACATACTCTTTTTTTAACACACACATTTCTCTCCTATTACAAGAAAATTAATACAACACTGTGAGTTTATACTCCAGCTCGGAGGCTAAGGGCCTCTGCATGCTCTTGCGACAAGGCTTACACTTCCTCGATCAACCGCTCTTCATGCTGCTCCATCTTCGCTCGTGTTTTTAAAAATGACGGTCGTGAAAACAAACCAAACCAGGAAAGTAGGGAAGAGGAAGTGCGTGTACAGCAGATATAGAGTGGACCAATCAGAGCCCTCTTGTCTGCGACGCTGTCTGCGAGGCTTCTGCGGTGGTCACAATTTTTGGGAGGTGCGCGCAGAGCATCTGCGAAGGGGGGGCTATGCAGACACCATCTGTGACGCCATCTGCGAGGACTGCGTTGTCAGCATAAATTGGCCTTAAGGGCCTCTGCATGCTCTTGCGACAAGGCTTTCGCAGATAGCTTTTCGCAGACAGTTGTAATTTATCATTGAGCAGGGAGTAATAGGCGTGCGCGATGTTATTCACCGCCACAACGCAAGGGGGCGCGAAGTCGCGAAATCACTAGGAGTAGTTGGTGGGTGTGGTTAGTGGAATGTTTATCCTCCGGTTACTTATAATGACTAGAACTGGAGTTGTATAGATGTACGTACTTCCTCACTTCCTCGATCAACCGCTCTTCGTGCTGCTCCATCTTTGCTTGTGTTTTTAAAAATGGCGGTAGTGAAAACAAACCAAACCGGGAAAGTAGGGAAGCGGAAGTGCATGTACAGCGGATGTAGAGTGGACCAATCAGAGCCCTCTTGTCTGCGAGGCTTCTGCGGTGGTCACAATTTTTGGGAGGTGCGTGCAGAGCATCTGCGAAGGGGGGGCTACGCAGACGCCATCTATGAGGACTGCGTTGTCAGCATAAATTGGCCTTAACACACCACGAAGTTATGCTAACTCGCGGGGCTAACTACTTCTGCTTCACATTACTCACCGAGAAAAGAAAAGAATAAACACAGGTAAGGTTCCCAGGGTCGCTTCTCTGTGGTTCACTGACCACTCACATATGAGCTCCAACAGTTCCTTCCTCTTTTTTTTAACAGTATGCACAATATCAAGTGTTTTAATGAGTTTTTTCACTCCAACTCCCGTGTTTCTGCTCTCCTCCTGCTATCACTCTGTGTATCTCTCACAACGCGTCTAGCTAACTTGCGCCAAGGAGGTGAGACATGAGTTGTTTTCACCAATAGCAATTCAGCTACACCACTATGAACGAATGAAATCACTTTTTGTTAGGGTTTTGCTGGGATTCAAACCTGGCTCGCTGGTGTGATAATCCAGCAAACCCCCACTAGGCCACCAGGGGAATGAATCAAGTGCAGAGGCGTGAGGTGGAAGTAGAAAAGTATCAAAAAGTTTATTTACAATATTTACAGTCCCAAAAAATATAATCCAAAAAACGCTCAGAAGCTGAAGGGAAAAATAAAATATCCAAAAGTTCAAAGTCAAATACAAAAGCCAAAAAACTAGAAAAGAAAAGGCAAAAATAGCAATGCTCAGAAGATCCAAAAAACAGTAAATACAAAGTCCAAAAAGTCCAAAAAGCAAAGCAAAGTGCAAAACCAAAAAGACAAAGGCAAGGAACACGGAACAGAGGTAACTGGAGCTAAACATAACAGCACAAAGACTCCGTGACAAAAGGACTGAACTCAGGGGTATAAATACACAAACTAATTAAGGACAGGGCGGGGCAGGAAACAGGCAATAAGACAAAAACAAAACACAGAACACAGTGGTGACCTCTAGAGGCCCAAAACAAACATGACCAGAAAAGGAAATAACAGTGGCCTCTAGAGGCCAAAACAGTCCCAGTCCTAACAGGACCCCCCCCCCCTCCCAGGAGCATCTCCTGACATTCCCAGGATGATCAGGATGGGCCGAATGGAAGTCCCGACAAAGTTCTTTATCGAGTATGTCCCGAGCTGGGACCCAGCAGCGCTCCTCAGGGCCATAGCCCTCCCAGTCCACAAGATATTGGAGGCCCCCGCGAACCCAGCTGGAGTCCAGCAGGTGGCACACGGTGAACACAGTCTGACCCTGGAAGATGCGGGGGGGCGGGGGGTTCCTAGGGGCAGGGGCATACGTGGACGTCAGTACGGGCCGCAACAGGGAAACATGGAATGTGGGGTTGATCCTTAGTGTACGTGGTAACTGGAGCCAGTAGGAGACAGGGTTAACTCTGCGTACAACCTTGAAGGGGCCAATGTAGCAAGGAGCAAGCTTGCGGTTCTCCACCCGCAGCGGAAGGTCCTTGGTGGACAGCCAAACCCGCTGCCCAGGGCGGAAAGTGTGGGCAGGTCTCCTATGGCGGTTGGCCTGAGTCTGGTTGGTACTGGAGGTCTGGATGAGTGGTGTCCTGACCTTGCTCCAGGTCTTGCGACACCGTCTCACGTAATGGTTGACCGAGGGCACCCCAGCGTCCTCCTGGTCCGGGAACAGAGGTGGCTGGAACCTGAATTGGCACTGGAACGGCGACAGCTTGGTGGCCGATGACTGCAGGGTGTTGTGGGCGTACTCTACCCATGGCAGCCAGGTGCTCCACGATGTCAGGTTATCCATAGCCAGGCCTCGCAGGGTGGTTTCCAGGTCCTGGTTGAGCCTCTCCGTCTGGCCGTTGGACTGGGGGTGGAACCCAGAAGAGAGGCTGGCAGTGGCCCCGATGCTCTTGCAGAAGCCGTGCCATACTCGGGAGGAGAACTGGGGCCCCCAGTCAGAGACGATGTCCTGAGGGAGACCAAAAACTCGGAAGACATGAGTGAACAACAATTTAGCAGTGTCAAGGGCAGAGGGGAGTTTGCACAATGGAATAAAGTGGCAGGCCTTGGAGAATCTGTCCACTATGACCAATATGACAGTGTTACCTTGAGACTCAGGGAGACCCATGATGAAGTCGACCGCCACGTGGGATCAGGGACGCCAGGGAATAGGCAGAGGATGCAGGAGACCCTGGGGATGCTGTCGCAGGTTCTTGGTTCTGGTGCAGACCTCACAGGACAGGACAAATGACCTCACTTCCTTCTCCATGTTAGGCCACCAGAAGCGTCTTTTCAGGAAGTCCAGGGTCCTCCGAGCTCCCGGGTGGGCGGTGAGAGGGGAAGAGTGACCCCACTGGAGAACCTTGGCCTGGGCTTGACGAGGGACGTACAGGAGGCCCGGTGGCCCCGTCCCAGGATCAGGGTCCCCGGCGTTGAGCTTGTCGAACAGTCTCCTCAATACCCCAGCGGACAGGAGCCACAATCCGGGATATAGGGATGATAGGCCCAACTTCACTCTCCCTGTTGTTGGGTGAGAACAGCCTGGAGAGCGCGTCCGGTTTGGTGTTCTTAGAGCCCAGGCAGTATGATAGGGTGAAGCTGAAATGGCTGAAAAACAAAGCCCACCTAGCCTGTCGTGGGTTCAGCCTCTTGGCTTGCTGGAGGTACTCCAGGTTCTTATGGTCCGTCCACACCAGGAATGGATGTTGCGCTCCCTCCAGCCAATGCCTCCACTCCTCAAGGGCTCGTTTGACCGCTAGCAGTTCCCGATCCCCCACATCACAGCGGGACTCCACAGGGCTCAGGCGGTGGGAGAAGTAAGCGCAGGGGTGCAGCTTCCCTTCTGAGCGTTGAGAGAGCACCGCACCAACACCACTGTCCGAGGCGTCCACCTCCACAATGAATGGTTGGGAGGTGTCCGGGAGAACCAGAATGGGTGCCGTGCAAAAGCGGTGTTTTAGGTCATTAAATGCCTCTTCCGCCTGAGGGGACCAGACAAAGGAGCCACCAGTCCTTTTGGTGAGGTCCGACATAGGTGCAGCTACGGAACTGAAGTTCCTGATGAACTTGCGGTAGAAGTTAGTGAATCCTAAGAACCGCTGAACCTCCTTAACGGACTTGGGAGTAGGCCAGTCCCGGACGGCCAGGGTCTTGGCTGGGTCCATTTGGAGTTGCACCGTTCGTACGATAAATCCCAGGAAGGAGACCTCGGGGACATGAAACTCGCATTTCTGGGCTTTAGCAAACAGATTATTCTGCAAGAGTCTCTGGAGGACTTGGCGGACATGGTGGCGGTGTTCCTGTAAGGTCTTGGAGAATATAAGGATGTCGTCGAGGTAGACGAAAACGTATAGATTAATCATATCCCTCAAGACATCGTTGATAAGGGCCTGAAAAACAGCTGGTGCATTGGTGAGTCAGAAGGGCATCACCTGGTACTCGTAGTGCCCTGACGGGGTGTTAAAGGCAGTCTTCCACTCGTCTCCCAGTCGGATAGGGACGAGGTGGTATGCGTTCCGTAAGTCCAACTTGGTGAAGATGGTGGCGCCTTGGAGGAGGTCGAATGCTGTGGACATCAGCGGAAGGGGATAGTGGTTGCGCACGGTGATCTTGTTCAGGCCCCTATAATCAATACATGGCCGAAGACCCCCATCCTTCTTGCCGACAAAGAAGAAGCCGGCACCAGCGGGTGAGGTGGAGGGTCGAATGAACCCAGAGGCCAAGGCTTCCTTGATGTACTCCTCCATGGCCTTGCGTTCTGGCTGAGAGAGGGAGAACAGACGGCCCCGAGGAGGAGTAGTCCCAGGGAGCAAGTCGATGGCACAGTCGTAGGCGCGGTGCGGAGGAAGAACGGCGGCCCTGCTCTTGCTGAAGACCTCCTTGAGATCCCAGTACTCTGTGGGAACTTGAGATAACTTGGTGAGATCAGGGGGCTCGGCAGGAGACACAGGAGAGCTAGAGAGCAGACAAGAGGCATGGCATGCAGGGCCCCATTCCACAACCTGGCTTGTTACCCAGTCTATGTGAGGGTTGTGGTGAGTAAGCCAAGGAAGGCCTAGAATAACTGGGCCTCTGGTGAATAAATATGGTGCAGGGATATTTCTTCTTTGTGACCTTGAGACTGGAGAAAGACTGGAGAAGTAACTTGGGTGACTCTTCCATCACCTAACGCTTGGCCATCGAGGGCAGACACAGACAGTGGGACTTCAAGAGGCGCAGTCGGGACATTGATGCTTTGGGCGAAGTGGATATCCATAAAGTTTCCAGCTGCCCCTGAGTCTAACAAAGCTTGACAAGAGTGGACGGACTCACCCCAGGAGATGGAGACCGGGATGTAGATTTCTTGGCCAGGGAGTCCGGGAGAGAGGGTAGGCCCCGTCACAACCTTCCCTCGGCTGGACGGGGCAGTCCTTTTCCCGAGAGTTCGGGACATGATGCTCAGAAGTGACCAGGCTTGCCACAGTAGATGCAGCACTTGTCCCTCCTTCTGCGCTCCCTCTCAGATGCGGAGAGGCGAGTACGACCCACTTGCATGGGTTCTGGACAGTCACTGGAGGAGGTAGATGGGCTCCAGGTAGAGGCAGGGAGGCTGGGGAGGCTCAGGACTTGGCAGCGTTCTCTCATCCTGTTGTCCAGATGAGTAGAATGTGAGATCAGTGTTTCGAGGTCACTTGGGCATCTGATAGAAGCCAGACCGTCTTTGATGGGGTCAGACAGACCATGGTGGAAGGCTGACACCAGGGCAGTCTCGTTCCATCCACTTACTGCTGCGAGCGTCCAGAACGAGATGGCGTAGTCTGCGACGCTTCCCCCTTGCCGGATGGACATGGGCTTTCGGGCTGCATCTTTACTGATGTCTGCTTGATTGAAGACATGCAGCATCTCCTCAGTAAACAGCTGGAAATCAGATCACTCAGGTCCTTGTCTCTGCCAGATAGCAGTAGCCCAGGCTCGCGCCTTACCAGCTAACAAGGTTATCACAAAGGCAATCTTGCGGCGATCTATAGTGTAGGTGGTAGGCTGAAGCTCAAAGGTGAGTTGACACTGGGTAAGGAACTCTCAACACTCACTGTGCTTGCCGTCATACCTCTGTGATGCAGGAAGGCTGGGTTCGCGAGGTGAAGAAGGCAGCATGGCAGGAGGCACTGGAGCAGGAGCGGATGGTGGACCAGGAGCAGAATCAGGCAGAAGAGATGGGGGCAGAGAAGTCAGCTGTGCCAGGGTTCTCCCAATCTGCTGAAGCAGTACCTCGTGGTGAGCAAGGGTCTCACGTTGGCTTGCGAGAGTCCGTCCATGAGTGTCCATGGTGGATCCGAGGTGTGTTAACGCAGCCATCATTCCCTGAAGGTTGGCCGGGTAGACAGATGAAGAAGCCTCTGCTGAGTCGGTCATGACGGAGTCTTTCTGTTAGGGTTTTGCTGGGATTCAAACCTGGTTCGCTGGTGTGATAATCCAGCAAACCCCCACTAGGCCACCAGGGGAATGAATCAAGTGCAGAGGCATGAGGCGGAAGTAGAAAAGTATCAAAAAGTTTATTTACAATATTTACAGTCCCCAAAAAAATATAATCCAAAAAACGCTCAGAAGATGAAGGGAAAAATAAAATATGCAAAAGTTCAAAGTCAAATACAAAAGCCAAAAAAACTAGAAAAGAAAAGGCAAAATACCAACGCTCAGAAGATCCAAAAAACAGTAAATACAAAGTCCAAAAAGTCCAAAAAGCAAAGCAAAGTGCAAAACCAAAAAGACAAAGACAAAGGCAAGGAACATGGAACAGAGGTAACTGGAGCTAAACATAACAGCACAAAGACTCCGTGACAAAAGGACTGAACTCAGGGGTATAAATACACAAACTAATTAAGGACAGGGCAGGGCAGGAAACAGGCAATAAGACAAAAACAAAACACAGAACACAGTGGTGACCTCTAGAGGCCCAAAACAAACATGACCAGAAAAGGAAATAACAGTGGCCTCTAGAGGCCAAAACAGTCCCAGTCCTAACACTTTTTCCTCACAGAACCACTATTGAAGTGGGACCAGACCTCTGGGATAAAATGAATTAATAAATTAAATGCAGAATTAAATGAAGACTATGATTAGGAATTAAATGAAAATAATGCTTAATGGGGGCGGCACGGTGGTGTAGTGGTTAGCGCTGTCGCCTCACAGCAAGAAGGTCCTGGGTTCGAACCCCGGGTCCGGCGAGGGCCTTTCTGTGTGGAGTTTGCATGTTCTCCCCGTGTCCGCGTGGGTTTCCTCCGGGTGCTCCGGTTTCCCCCACAGTCCAAAGACATGCATGTTAGGTTAACTGGTGACTCTAAATTGACCGTAGGTGTGAATGTGAGTGTGAATGGTTGTCTGTGTCTATGTGTCAGCCCTGTGATGACCTGGCGACTTGTCCAGGGTGTACCCCGCCTTTCGCCCGTAGTCAGCTGGGATAGGCTCCAGCTTGCCTGCGACCCTGTAGAAGGATAAAGCGGCTAGAGATAATGAGATGAGATGAGATAATGCTTAATGAAAGAAAAAAATATTTCTAAATGTTGTAACACTTTTTTCCCCCTTCTCAACAGGTTACTCATTCAGCAATAGGTAGGTTCTTTTCTTTTTTTCTCTCAACATGCTACAGAACTAATTTAACAGTTAGGTTTCTCTTCCCTTTTCTTTCCCCCAATGGGTTACACTCTCCCCCCTTAAATGTATGCAAGTCCAGCTGCATGCTCAAAGGGCTGTTGGGTAACTACAGTTTCTGTTACTTCAAAGGGAATGTTTGTTAACCAATCTCTACTATCATTGAGAGAATTTG